>NC_083864.1:7980171-9180171 GCF_029169275.1 Apis cerana | reverse complement strand
TAATTTTGAGAAAAATTGTTGTTATTAGGTTATTTGAGGAATTTTTTTGAGGAATGTATTTTTTTTAAGAATCTTGAAATGGAATAGATGAGATGAATGAACGAGGTTAGAATAATCTTGACGACGTTTTGTTACGTTTTTGATGAATTTTGAAGTTAAGTGTAGATCTATTATAGATCTTGGATATCTGATAATAATTTTATGAAAGTAAAATTTATTAAATTCGAATATTCGGAACAAGAATGAAACATTGGAAAGGGGTACATAGGTATTCAAAATATAATCAACTGCGTATATAATCGTGCTCGAGTTTAAATTAAGTTAGTCCCGTTTCCGTTAAATAAATGATCGAGGACCATTCTGAAACTTCAACGAGCAACTTGAAAACGATTCATCACTCAATATCAGATTCACCGTGCTAATACATCATTAAGATCCGACAAAATGAATTACACGAGGTCTTGTCTTCGTTCCTTCGCAAGTTTTATTCTTTTACCGAGAAAAAAAAAACGTATTCCCTTCCCCCTTCTCCCTTTTCCTCCCCTCTCTTATCAGATTCATTGTATACGCGTTCCTAAAAGTGATTGATCAACGTGCTCGACTACCTGAACTCGTTCCAGAATAATCAGAGCCAATCCTCGTTGCAACTGTCGATCGAGTTCCGACAGTTTATGCTACTCTAATTGCCTGTACTAGGTACCTATGTTCCTATATTATCCGTTTGCATGTTCACTCATTCGACGAGACTGTGAACGTTCTAATAATAGGTTACACAAAAATAACAAATTATAATTTATAATTAAAATGATCGGTGTCGATCGATATGCTTGATGAAATTAAGCGTGGCCGATGAATTATTAATAAGAATAGTAACGGTATGAATATTGATATTAATATTTGCATTAATCGAGAGATAGCAAGTGTCATAAATGATTAATAATATTTCGAAATGGACAAGTATTTCACTTACTTTTTTTTTTTTCACTCCCTCTAATCGAAACAGATAATTCGCGTCGTATTTGTATCGAAGTTTAATAACATTTAAGAAAGTTGTCGAACAAGTAATGTTTACTTGGACGTATAACCTTAACCTAACCTCTTTTTAAAGAGAAAAGAAAAAGCAAAAACAGACTTGAAGTATCGTTTAATCGTGAAAAAAGAATGAATTCACGAAGAGAAAATAAATATAATTGTTATTTTTAAAATCATTTTAGTGAATTTGATAGTTCTTTATTATACTTATAATGAGTCTTACCTGACAATCAGTTTCGTCGTTCATTTCGTCTCTCGAGCGTCGATAAAATAACTCACAAATTTCCACAAATTTAACATGACGGAAGCGTGGGCGTCCGGACAATATCAGCCATTTTATCGATTGATTCCTATCCTCTGCTCGTTGAGACATAACTAATTATAGCTCGTTATAGGTCAATGCTTAATTACACCGCGGGCGAGATTCCACCTCCGCTTTCGGTCTTATCGATCTCTCGATCTCAGACACGGCAACAGGTTCTCCTCGAGGACTGGTTAGATTTTACCATAACTTCTGATCCGAATATCCACGAAACCTGTTAACCTTTTCCACAAAGGTGTCACAAATCGTGCTGCGGAATTCGCCACGCTCTCCTATTTAGGTGTCGGTTTATCTGTCCTTCCATGACCCAATAGATGTAATTACTTTCTACGATCGTTGTATAACCGAACGAAGAGAGCAGAAAAGTGACTTCTGTTTCGTACATGTAATCAAACAATAGGATGCTCGATCGATACGATATCGATGGGTCGAAAATTTTCTTTTTCAACGAGAATTCGAGATAATAAATTTTGAAGGGGCGATAATCGATATGATCGAATATCAAAAGAAAAATAAAGATAAATTTTTAAATTAAATTTAAGAGAACGTAAAGAGAAGAAAAAGAGAAGAAAAGTAATTTAATCTATCTCATCGGTTTATCCGAAGTAGAATCCAAAAATTTTCCTTGTCTTTTTACAGATGAGACGAGGTAAAAAAAAAAATAAAAAATCGTCCGGTTTCTCCTCGCTCGGGCAAATAAACATGTGCAGACCCACGACTCGATAATATTGCACGACACGTGTTTAGAGAACAATCCGGCGTGCAGTTTGCAGTAGGAAGTGAGTGCATCGCGCGGTATCAGCATTAAACTGGTGCACCATTGTAGAAACATGTGCATAAAACAGGGGCTCCATCCTTAAAAGGAACGTCCTTGCATTGCACAGTAGCGCACAGATGCACGCTCTTGCTTTCATGAAATTCTTCGTTGCGGTTCTCTTACCCTAAACATCTACCAGTCCCATCTCTTCCACGCCGGAGTATACATAGCCGGTTGTTGGTGCATGCTTCAGATTAAGTTACTGCGGACGGTTACTTGAAATAGTAGCACAGATATCTGTATCCTTTTTAGATGCACCATCTGAGCCGGTCGGATCTTGACCTTTTTTTTTTCTCCTCCTCTCTTTTGGCGAATATTTCAGAGATCAAAGAATGATCCAATAGTTCCCTCGATCCTCGAAACTGACTGTGCTTCCCTTAAATTTATATTAAAAAAAATGATCTCAATTTTCAAGACCAAGCTTTATAGGTTAAGTTTGAGGTTATCTAATTTTCAAGTTTTAGATTTGTAAGCAATTGGACACGATAAAATGCTACTGCTTCGAAATTGAAAATATTAGAACGAATCTTGTTTCTTGTTTCACGATACGATACGTTATTATCGATGAGTTATCAAAAATTCACAATTCAACTAGTGGAAAATTAATTATAATCACATTTAAACGCCCGTTTAAAACTTTTGATCGAGAAAAATATTTGAAAAATATCGAAACGATAATGAGAACCTATGGTACATATCCCACATAACTCTGGTACGGGTCACAACGGCCAATCTCTGCCTCGCGTGATTCGCGTGCACGCCACCAGAAAGGAGACGTCTCCAGTTTCCTCCGGTGGCACGCGGCAGTAATAGACACACCTATGCCTATTTTCCTCGAATAGATTCTCGTTTCCCCGCGTATCTAGTGGATTATCATTTAAGGATGATTAGAAAACGCGAGATCTGGTGCCGCGAGTTTCTTCCTTACAGTGAGATGATGATGATTGCGCGACGGCGAACGATGAGGCCTGAAATCACGAAAACGACGCCGCGCCGTCGTCGTTTTAGATTCTCCTTTTTCCCCTCCCGCTTCCTCCTCCATCACATCGACTATGCTCCTCTTCGGTGACCTGTTCTACTCTCTCTCGATACTCGTACACTCTCATCCAGTTGCGCGGCTGATGAATGGCAAACCGCTCGTGGCTCCCTCGTCTCTTCTCCCTTCGTCCTCTAACGAAGAGGCCGAGGTCCTCCCTCGTCTCTCTCTTAGGTGACAGATCTGGGTTGCCGACGATTACGTCATGCTCGTTTTTCTTGGTACCTCTTCCTCGTATTCCTCTTTTCTGTTTTTCTTTTTTTCTTTTTGTCGTCTGAAGGATATTATGCGATGAATTGGATTTCGATCGAATGGTTTGAAGAGGTTTATGCGTTTCTTGAAATAGGTTTAAAAAAGAAGAAATGAAAAAATCATTAATTGATATTTGTTAATTAATTGATATTTCTGTTAAATAAGAAGGATTATAAAGTTACTAAAATCAAAGAGATATATTATATTATAATTCTCATAAAAAAAGAATATTTAAAATAATAATTTTAATTTTCTTCTTTGTATATATGACTCTATAAGATATTCTAGTTTGCTTAAGAATCAATTGTGTGACAACGTGGCATATAGAAATCGTAGGTTGCCCGCGGGGGCGTTGCTTCCACGTGATATTTTCATCCCATCGTCCCTATTTGACGATGATCTACGTCGATCATCGTCACGGAAGTAAAATCGCATGTTGGTTCCTTCTTAGTAAACTATTTTCGCCTTTCTCCTTGTTGCACTTGCAACACGGTCATTAACCACCTTTCAAATAGCCATTCTTTCTTAGTACTTAATTGAGTTTGAACTAGAAATACAAAAATCGCGTAGAATGAAAAATTTTAACGTTATTTTGTTATTATCTACTATGTTGTACATATTGAATTAATTTCGATATCGATTCTTGTATTTTTCTAACATTCTTAATTGATTTATTTCTTTTCTTTCTTTGATTTTATTAACCTCGATTAATATGCCAAGAGGCATAAGGGAAAGGAAAATGGGGAAGAAATTGTTCTACAGGTGGTCTTCATTAATCATTTCGTCTGGTATTTTGAATTACGTTTTCACTTTCCACACTGAAATTTCGTAAGACACATTCTGCTCCATTTCCAAGATATATCGTGCTCATCAACGTTTTCTGATATTCCTCTTATTTACTTCAAATGTGTTTCAGCTACGCAAAGAAGGAAGATATATCGTTGCTTCATTTACATTTAAAGCGTTGCTAATGTGCTATACGACTGAATATCCGAAGAAGATAAAATACTCTCGTGATTTAGGATTATTAAGGATTGAAGATTGCGAAGAAAAAAATTTTCCTCCAATTCTCCATCGCTTCCCGCGAAGCGAAGTGAGACGAAAAATAAAAAAATGGAAACGCTCGAATTAACACATCCTTCTGTTCGTGCGTTACAATTACGCGTGAAGCAATCGATTCGATGATTTCAGCCTATAAAAACTCGACGCATCTTTTCTCAAAAAACAAATCTTCTTACACAAAAAATAATCTATTAATCTTATTAATCGATTAATTAAAACGAATCGCAATATCCCATAATTACATCGATATTTCCAACCGATCCCGCGAGAGCAACCTAACCTAACCTAACCTAACCTAACCTAACCTAACCTAACCTAACCTAACGTAACCTAACCTAACCTAACCCGACTCGAAGAACTTGAATATAAGACCTTCTTTCTCTTTCTCTCTCTCTCTCTTTCTCTTTCTCTGTCAATTCCTATATTCCAAGGTTCCAAGAATATCCACCAATGGACGAAGATGACGATCACGATTAGCGAGGACACCCCGAACACGTAGATCGGGCAGGGACGTACACGCGTCTTCTCTCTCTTCCCTCCCTCCCTCTCCCTCCCCGTTCATCAACAGGCACGTAATATACGTACACGCGTACCGTCCAGGTTAGGTTAGGAATAAGTCGGCCTCGCCGCGTACCGACACGCTCCTTCTTCTCCTTTACGTGAACGGCTAACGATGCCCATTAGAGCACGGGGACTCGGTAGCTTGCTGACTAATCGCAATGCACACGACTCCATAGCTCATGCAGATCGGCTATTCGTCTTGCGGTATCCTCCAGTTTGTCAGCCGAATCGATTCGATAAAGATACCAGCTGTCTATGACTGCTGTCCGACCGAGAGGAGAGCAGAAGCGAGGTATGTATCCGCGCACAGGGATTTCTCTCGAGGAGGAGATACCACTCGATACCACGAGGGCTCGAGACGAGCGACGTGCAGCTACGTGTCCGGCCTCCTGGAACGGCCCTTTAAAGGCAGCAGCGGCCTGTTCGTTTGCCGCATTTCCAGCGTGTTCGAACGCTACCGTCACACGGGATCGATGGCTTTTAACGAGACGATGATGGAAACGAGAGAGTGAGAGAGAGAGAGAGAGAGAGAGAGAGAGAGAGAGAGAGAGAGAGAGGAAGAAGGCCGTCCCTTTCCACCTTAATGCGTCTGCTTTTTTTGCGTGTCGCGCGGGAACTTGGAACTTGGGTCGATTGCCGGTGGAGAAGAGTGGTGGAATCGTGGAGGGTTTCGGTTGGAGCGGACGATTGCGAGGATAAGTGGTTTGGTTGGTGGAGACGACGGTTTGGAATGGAGGTCGGTTGAAAGATTAAAGCGAATTACAGTATTATAATTGGGAGTGCAGAGTGAAATTTGGGAAAATTGTCAACAACGATTTTTCAAATATAAATAACATCATCCCCAGAGAATCCTTGATCAATGGCAATTCGAGAAATCCAGTTATCCGATATCGTGGACAACGCTCGAAGTTACACGTCCAAGAAATGCGTTTGCACGTATACCATCCATATTCGGACAGAACCGAGTCGAGGAATTGCAGCATCACCTGTATTTACACTAAAACAAGAAAAAAAGAGTCACTGTTCATCAGACCCGTTCTCCTCTGGCTTCTGGTGTGGCCTGCGGTCTCTTTTCCTTCCTCTCGCGAGCAGACTTCTCATTATACCCGAAGGGGCAGAAGTGGGTCGTGGCACGGGCGCGGTAGCCAGTCACGGCGAAGGTGAGGCTAGGTGGGGTACACACGATCCCATTCCTTCTACGAGGGTAATGATAATTAATCCAGCAGGGACCGCTCCTTTCAACCGGACCTCGGTGGTCAACGTCGGAGGCGCCTGAGGTCAGCTTCGAGACCCGCGCTCCTTCTTCTTCTTTTTCTTCTTCTTCTTCTCATCCTTCTTCTTCTTCTTCTCATCTTTCTTCTTCTCCTTCTTCTTCTTCTTCCTGTTCCTCGTACGCCGGGCCCTGCTTCTTCGGTTTCTTCTTTTTCTTCCCATTAACCAATTAATAACGTCACCTACTATGGCGTTACCGTTCCGGTTCTCCTCCCTGTGTTGACCCTGGCGAACGGTACCTGTGCTCGGTGAGCCTCTGGGTTCGAAGAACCCAGAACAGAGACCGTGCAACGAGTCGAGACGGACGATAAAATTCTCTGGGGGAGAGAAGGAGGGGCAGAGTTGCCTGGCAATTTTTGGGATTGTTTGATCTGGCTCGTCGTGTTCTTCGACGTGGAATCTTGCAAGTTTTTTTGTGGATACGTGTGTAAGTTATAAATAGGGGTACCATTTTATTGGCGATGATATATTATTGATTCCGGGAAAAATTTCGCATTTTCTTTGATGATTTTATTTTAATGGAGTATATGTAATTTCTTTGGATAATATATTTTATTCAAGGAATTAAATTAATTAACATTAAGATTCACGAATGAAGGAAAAGTTTATGATTATTTATTCTTTTTTTTATTAAAGTTCTTACGAAAATGTGGATAATTTTCATTGAATTCTATTATTGGATTTTAAAATGGTTGTTATTCCACTTCATTCGTCTTCGATTGCTTTTAATTAGACACTTTTTCTCGAGACTATTCACATCATTTTATTGGATTGAACGTTAAAGAGTAAGAAACACGAATGTTTTGAAGATCTTCTTGATTAGTTGGCTGGTTGAATACAATCAAGATAGCCTTCTCTAGCTATTGTAGAGACATATTTCTTCTCGCTCTAGCTAGTTTATGATAACTATCTTTTCCTCGCAAAGTGGAGTATTATTCTTCTCGCCTACTGCATTTTCTTTCATCGATTTCAAGGCGTTTGAGGAATAATTTATCCATTGAATTTTTATTATCATTGTTACGACAACGAGAAACAAGTTTCTTAATACTTGAAACAGACGTAATTTGATTTATTTTCTTTTATTCCTCGTTTTAATTATAACCAGTATTCTTGAATTACTCGTGGTTTTAGATTAACTTCATCAAGTTTATCTTAACCTAATTTTCATTTCTATCAAATATCATTACTGATATTTCGTCGAATGTAAAATACAAATTAAATTTTTTCCGAAAATTAATTTATCCTAACCTAAAACGTTATTCCAACGTTAATTAATAACTAAACTATCAGTTTAGTTAACAACTCTACTATCAATTAAAAGTTAACATTACTCCTAATAATCCAACCATATCGAAGATCACTGTATACAACACGTTTCATACATTTCCAAAGGTATAAAAAAAAAATCGAGATAATAATCTCGATAACAAGGAATTAAATCTCGCGAAAATTCAAATCGCGAATATTCTCGATTTGTTCCTATCGTACCATAGAAACGAAGGAAGGAGGGGTAAAAAAAAAAAAAAAAATGAAGGAGAGATCGTGATTCTTTCACCTTTTTCGTCGACTGTTTTCCGCTCGTAACTGCGGAGACTTCGATTCGTAATGCTTGCATAAGTGCGCCCGTACCACTTGAACCATGAAGAAATAACGCGGCCCGATAAACTTGGAACGATAAAACGTATACCGCGGATAGCGTAGCCGGGCAATTATAAAGCCAGAGAGCGAACTTTTCTTTTTCTTCCTTTTTTTTTCCTTTTGGGAACGCAGAGCGGAAACAATGGATCTTTTCTGCCGATCAGAATTGACGCAATCGCTTTTATCCGCCCGGTCTCACCTTTTGAACCTTGCATATCGTGAGCCTGTTGCCACAATGTTGCACGACTAATCGAAATTTCTCTGTAATTTCCGTGTTGTTTTATTTTCTTCTTATATTTTTTTCTTTTTCTTTTCGTAAAAATGAATTAGAAGATGGAAAAAATGTGAAACTAGTCAATTCGATTGACGGATTGTTTTCTAGTGTTATATGTATATATGGGTATTGATATACATAGAGTATATATAAAATAGCTTTGAGGAATCGATTTTAGAAGCTAAAAAAAATATAAAAATTGATATGGAAAAATGTCGGTTAATGCTTATTTATTATAAGTTATAAATGTTTTAAGTTTGTGTTGGATGAAGTAAGATGGAGATAGAGTGAGATAGCTCTAGTTTCATCACAGCGCCATCTTCTAAGACGAAGATAGATAATTCTATAGCGCCATCTCTATCTCTATCTCTGTTTAACAAGCAAATTTCAATTATATTCTATAACAAACAAACTTGGAACAATATTTTCGTATATATATATATATCAAGTTTATTTTTGCCTGTAGAATCGACACATATTCAACACTTAATGTAAATGGAGAATTTTAATAAGGCTATTAAGTTCGTGCTACTTTGTCCGTTTTATCTTTCATCGTCGAAATGTACGGTTGCATAAATGTAATGCTGCAGCTCGGGTGACAAACGACGCTTGCACGATCAGTTTAACGATGCCTGGTTGAGGAATGGATATTCCAATCGGGTTTATTATTGGGCGAAATTTGATTGGTGGTATTTCGTATTTGATTGTGCGGTATCGTGATTGCTTTTTTTCTCTGTACGGATTTGATTTGATCTACTCGAAGTGAAATTACATATTTGATATTTATTGGTAGAAGTTTCGTTGGGTTTCAGCAGTTGCCGCACCTTTTTCGTGTACTTTAACTTTTTCAGTTATCTTGTGAACATATCTTAAAGACAAGACAAAAATTATATATATGAAATACTTTTTAGCGACAAGAAAAAATGAAATTTTTTTTTAATGATGTAACATAAGAAACGTGTTTTATGTTCGAAAACCATAACAAGAGAAATTCATCGTGTACCATCCATTAATTTTCAATTAGCCCCAACAAAACAGCCCTCGTTCCCGGAGAGATTATTACGTTAACATCATCTTCTGAAGAGGAAAAATCGCTAACTCTGTATACATAAATCACAAAGCGTCGCGATTAAGAAACCAAGCCGAGCTTTCCCAACATGAAGGAGCAACACGAGTGAAACGTAAAACAAGAGGAGCGACTAATCGACGCGTACAATAAATCTCATTCATTATCTTCTTTACACTCTAAGCCTCACGACTCATATGAACATATATATCTTCGAATACGTAATATGAACGTATGAATGTTTTTCACATGAGCGTCTCTAGGAAATTTCAAAATCTTCTCGCTTTTTTCTTCCCTTCAGTTTTAGAATACGCCTCGTATACGCTAACGATCAAATCGTTCTACCAAGAATTAAAGAAAAAGGTCAGCAGATATTAAATTCTGTCAGCTGGTACAAATAAAATTGTTGCGAAAGATGTCTAATTGAGATGTCTGATCGAGAAAAACGGCATAAAAAAATGTTTAGCGTATGAAATCAAATAAAGGGAGCAACGAATGTACATGAGGGATTAACGCAATCGCGCCACCCCTCTTTCGCAATTGCTCGATCACGTGAGCGAGAGGCGCGCGCGACAGAGGAGTCGCACGAACAATATACGGTGCTCGCCACGCTGGTAGTACACAAGTGTCATAAGCGAGCCGGAGAGGCGAATAGACGCGAAGAGTCCTCCACCTCCGAGTGTGCCGAAGATTTATTGGCTGCAAGGATTGCACACTTTCCCTGGCAGACGTAACCGGACCAAGAGATGCCTCTCTTCGTTTCATCTCGCCCGCTCCTTGCCATCTTGTATCTTCCTCGTATCGTATTGTCCACGATCACCGTAGAGGAGATCGGGCTCCGCGTGAGACTAGTTTAGAAAATGTACATGTACATGATGTAAGTGTTTGAGGACGATGATAATTCTTTTTTCTTTTTTGAAAATTTTTGGAAGAATTTCAAGCGGAATGGAAGTGAATTTGAAGAAAGATAGGAATTTATTATTAGGCAGAACAGGTTTAGGTTTTATGGTAATAGAGGTATTTTATCATGGAGGTATGTTGGAATGTACGAGGGGACAGTTTTAAAGAAATATTAGATAGGATGTTGAAGATAAGATGGTATTATAGCGTGTTAGGGATATTTTTAAAAAAGGTGCAGCTGTCCGATGATGGATGGATACGGTTGGTGTATTCTAATATATTGAACATTGTTCAAGGAAAAAAAACTTTCTCTCCAATCTCACTTCGTATCATCCCCGAATCGCCGTTTCGCTCCCATTAGTGCGAACACAACGAGGACACGATCGTGACGAGGGAACAGGTACGATTTCCGTGGATGTATCGCAAGAACCAGGACGAATCACGATGACGGCGATGTGATTTAGAAACGCGGCTTAAGCGCCAGGCCCGTGAACCGTGTCGAAATCGTAACACATGTTACGAACGAAAACCCATAAGCGAGCGGGAGGGAAAGAAGGATGTACCAGACCGTCTAGGAACGTGTGCGGTTTGTCTTGGAGGACCAAGAGAGGCTTGTATCTCGTTGGGGTCCGCGATCGTGAGCTCGTGATCACGCTGTCTCTCCCGGCCTGTTAATGCGTCATTTCTCGTGCACACGCGAGTCGAGCCGAGGGAGCGCGCGGTAGGATAATTTAGAAAGCGAGGATGATGCATCGCTATCGGAGATTTTTCAATTAGCCGTAGCGATTTTATGGGAAATTTATACCATCCGACGGCGATCGTCCTCGTAGAACCGATATTACCGACCGAGCGTGTCCCTCTGCCGGTCTTCGACATAGGGCTTTATAGGTTAGGTTGATTAATGACGCGACACAACGCTTTTGTCGTTCGATATTGCGCGGATTATGGATTGTGATTGTGGAGGATGGTGTTGGTAACCTAATACAATGTATATTATTCGATGTTTATCGGATATAAAGGTATAAGTAGGTTTGAAGTTATGTAAGAGCAATGAAGAGAATCATTTTAGAAGATTTCGATTTTGAAGAATTGATTTCGAAAGAATTTATTATTGTGTCTTTTATTCGTAATATATGATGTTTAATATTATCGTACGACGTTGACAATTGATACCGATAATATTGTATCGTAATTTTTAGAATTGTAAATAAGGTTTTAAGTGCGCAGGTTGGGATGTAATTCGAGGAATGGAGAAAAGACTTGTTCTCAAAGAATGAACGAGGACTATTAGAAAAACGAGGCATATTTAAGATTCTTCTTTTTATTATATAATAGATTTTTATTATACTTGAGAAATGAATAATGTCTGACGTTTCGAAGTTTGCTGACAGATTAATGCCACTGAATCTTTTTAAATGCCGTATAGTGAGATCATACAAGAAAAATAACTCTCGAGCATTTATACTTTTTAGCATTTACCCACTTTACTCGCACTTTTCCCTTAACCAAATTTTAATCATTTCATTTATATTATTTCAATATTTTCGTATTCCTCGAATCAAAAACTTCTCGCATCGTTCCACCATCGGTATCAATCACCACCGATCAACCCTAATTCGACTCCTCCCAACAATCACACCCACGAATCCTCTCAAACCGGACACAAATGCGCTACATATAACGCAACGCATTAACTTTCACCCATAATTCACCCTCAGCTCCCTCTTCCCTATGAGGATAGAAGCCACAGATAGGAGATCCCTTCTAGCCTCGTTCATCCTCGGCTAAGAGATAATATCAGCTCTCTTCCTGGTATAAGAGGCAGGAAGGAAGAATTCGTCTGGTTCTCAGGCGCGGTTAAAATGTGCAAAACGATCCTAGACGTTGCTTCCGGGCATGAAACTTCGGGCCGAAGAAGAACGATCCAACGTTCCTCTACACGTTCCTCGTACGCTCATCATCGGTGTTCCTTATCTCCGCCGCGTCAAAGCGGCCATTTCCAAAAATAAATCACGCAAGCCATCGATCGTTAGAGCCATCTTCCTTCCCTCGTGTTCCGTTCTTCTGACCAGGGGCAATCGAACGTTGGGATTCACGAGTAGGGGAGAGAGGAGAGCAGGAGGAGGTGGCCACGTAGCTCGAAGGTATTATGCAAGGGAGCGTGCGCTTAGGTGGATGGTTGGTAGTTACCCAACCCACCTAAATACTTACGAATACTGGCGAGAATTCGAAACTCGTTTCGAGTACCCGCGGCTCGATAACGTGATCCGGTCGCGCGGAAGCTTTTAAATCAGGCGGGGGCGGTTTCCAATGGAGAGGTGATTCTTCAAGACGAGAGTTATTGTTTCGGTTCTGCTCCTCTCTGGCCAACTGATTGTTCGTGTCGTTCGACGAATGAATTTTGTCCCGAGGAAAATAGCTTTTTTTGAAATATATTAATAAGTATAAATGGAAATAAATAATTTTTATTCGATGGTGTTTTAATTAGTGTTGATTAATAGATAATCAGGAATATGAAAGGAATATTCTTTTCATTCTATTCTGGAAGATTTTATTCATTGTAATTTATTGGATGTATTGGATATTTTTCTTAATTTATGTTTTCCTTGTTATGGGATAATACATGTATTCCTATGTATTAAAAATCTTTTGTATCAAATGTTTTCGCGTTTACAGTTTTACTTTCTAATTTTGCGAAGCTGCCGAGGGGGAAAAATTTCAATTTTAGCTGTCACATTCAATATTTCAAGGAGTAAATTTATGTCACTCGGTTTCTGGAATAACACTGATTATTCTCCGCAATTCACGGTTACTGCGCGCATTCGCGATCTCCAATCCATTCAGTAGCTTGTAAATTTGTTGGAAACTATCAATTAGATACATCCCACTATCGGCCCACGCTCCGGATCACAATATGTAATCAGAATATTACACCTCCGTACGTAGGACTAAATTATCCACTATCCAGCCAGATAAATGCGGGCACAACAGCCTGATAAATCTTCTGCAACAGATTCCACTCCCCGTAGAATGCGATACAACCACTCCCACGTTGAGATTTCATTGAATTTATGATAATGTTGCGTTTAATAGATCAAAGATTCTATCGCATCTGTCATATGTGGAAAACGAGAAGATTAACTTTTCCACCGATTCTATCGGCATATTCATAACTTTGTTCGTCATCCTATACTATGAGAAATACTCTTAGTAAATTCTTTATTATGCTTATGAAATCTTCATTGGGCCGGAGAAAATACGATTTCACTTTTCTTTGACTGTAGGTAACGATTTCAGTGAACAAGATACGTCAACAAAACAAGTGACATTTATCCTTCAAGTATTTTATCCTTATTTATTTCTCCGATACCTTTTAAACCTATTCAAAAATGTCATAATCACTTAAACTCGCAATTTAAAAAATTCGAAGAAATTTTAATAAAAAGGAAATGGAAAACAAAAAGAAGATTTTACACTTATAGTTAAGATGCTTGAAAATCTTCTTTCACTTTTTCGTTTTCAAATATTTAGAAATTCGCAAATTCTATCTACTTCATGATATAAATTTCGAAACGAACAAGCGAATTCTATATCGTACAGCTTTTGAACGAAGCTGTACGATAAGCGCATGTCTGACAGAACGTTCGGTCGGATGCTGCCGGCGGGGACAATTACGCAGATGTGTGGCTGGCAGAGGTGGACGCGTGAGCGTGTCGTGCAGGATTCTCGGTTGGTCTCGTGCGCGTGTACTATTCCAACGCAGGTGTACACTATCGTTCACAAGTATTCTCAGCTACCTCGATGGATTGTAATTATTATGTGAATTTTAAAAATTTAATAATTATTGATTTAGATTAAAAGTATATAGAATAAAGAGGTCATAAATTTAGATTTAATCTAAATCAAAGATTAGATTAAATCAAATCAAAGAATCTTGAAATGGGATATTTTTTTTCTTGCAATTAGATTAGTTACTTTTTGTAAATGTTACAATATTATTTGTATCAAGAATATTTTTACGTAATGTATAAATTTAACAGGAATCTATCGAGACAATATCACAATTTCATGAAATTCGACGATTAAATAAATTTCAATTTTATTGACACGATTTTTATCGCATAAATAGAAATAACAAAAGAAACCTTTTGCCAGTCGATTCGACGAAATTGCATCCTGTCAAAAATATCCAAGTATCCTTATCCAAATACTTTTGAACCGTAGTGTATACACATAACCACACGTATAAAGGCCGTCTGTCCAGAATTAGCATGCTCGGTACGCTTACACGCGAATCCCTTGTGCTAGTGAACGAAAATACAAGCCATCCCCCTCCTCTCCACGTACGTGGCACACGTGTGCGTTTCTATGGAAAGAGAAAGAGGAGGAGGGGATGTAACGAACGTGTAGAAGAAGAAGAAGAAATAAAAGAAGAAGAAGAAGAAAAAAGAAGAAAGAAAGAAAAAGAAAGAAAGAAGAGAGAAAGAAGAGAAAGATGGAAAAGTGATTATAGAGCGCGAGCCCCTGGTTGCCCCCGGCGCGTGCGTCCACCTCTTCGACCATCCTCCCGTAAAATCCTCCCCAGTTTCACCTTTCCTGGAACACCGCCCCGGGCCGTTTGGAGAGATCTCAAGAGAGGAGAGACTTAGGCCAGGGCGAGCGAGGATCCCGCGAGCTCATCGGGAATAGACGGTAAATCGGTGTGTACCAGGTGGCTTCAAGGATCGTGGATCCTTGAAAAGGGTGGTTATTACCTGGGGAAAAGATGGATTTCAAGAACCGATTTGATGGGTGTATGCCAAACCTTCGGCTCGACCACGCGTTGATCAGATTCGGTTGGCCATCGTTTTCGATTGAGTTTCCTTGTCATTATGACGCGATTTGATGAAGTTTGCGGAAGTTTGCGGGTATTTGAACAGTGTTTTTTTTTTTTTTTTTTTTTTATTTATTAGAGATTCTACAGTGATATCGCAAACAGATCGAGTTGCGTTGAATTGCGTTTGACAGTAAGTTATATTCGTTTGCGGAGGTTTGCGGGTGTTTGAACAGTGTTTTTTTTTTTGATTTATTAGAGATTCGACAGTGATATCGCAAACAGATCGAGTTGCGTTGAATTGCGTTTGACAGTAAGTTAAATCCGTTTGCGGAGGTTTGCGGGTATTTGAACAGTGTTTTTTTTTTGATTTATTAGAGATTCGACAGTGATATCGCAAACAGATCGAGTTGCGTTGAATTGCGTTTGACAGTAAGTTAAATCCGTTTGCGGAGGTTTGCGGGTGATTGAACAGTGTTTTTTTTTTGATTTATTAGAGATTCGACAGTGATATCGCGAACAGATCGAGTTGCGTTGAATTGCGTTTGACAGTAAGTTATATTCGTTTGCGGAGGTTTGCGGGTGTTTGAACAGTGTTTTTTTTTTGATTTATTAGAGATTCGACAGTGATATCGCAAACAGATCGAGTTGCGTTGAATTGCGTTTGACAGTAAGTTAAATCCGTTTGCGGAGGTTTGCGGATGTTTGAACAGTGTTTTTTTTTTGATTTATTAGAGATTCGACAGTGATATCGCGAATAGATCGAGTTGCGTTGAATTGCGTTTGACAGTAAGTTAAATCCGTTTGCGGAGGTTTGCGGGTATTTGAACAGTGTTTTTTTTTTGATTTATTAGAGATTCGACAGTGATATCGCAAACAGATCGAGTTGCGTTGAATTGCGTTTGACAGTAAGTTAAATCCGTTTGCGGAGGTTTGCGGGTATTTGAACAGTGTTTTTTTGATTTATTAGAGATTCGACAGTGATATCGCGAACAGATCGAGTTGCGTTGAATTGCGTTTGACAGTAAGTTAAATCCGTTTACGGAGGTTTGCGGATGTTTGAACAGTGTTTTTTTTTTTTTTGATTTATTAGAGATTCGACAGTGATATCGCAAACAGATCGAGTTGCGTTGAATTGTGTTTTTTAAGTTAGATCGTTTATTTATTGTTTATTTGTAGAATGATATAGAATAAGACAAGAAAACAGAATAAAAATGTATTTATTTCAAGAAAAAAATTGTGAGAAGAGGTGTTAAGAACGACAATAACAAATATCGAGCACATCTTTTTCCTGTATCGACTTGAATACGCCACATTTCACGAACGAGAATGAAGGGACTTTGCGAGGCATAACAGAGATCCTGACGTTAATCGCGGATCATTTTCTCTCTCGGTTGATGTGTTGCAACGGGTTCCTTATTATCCATTAAGATCAATCATTGTTTTTATTATAGCCAGGCAGAGTACGGGGGTACGAAATGAGGGACAGGAGGGTGGCCGATCCGCCAACTTTCCATCCAGGATCGTTCTCGATATCTTTCTTGCGATCTCTTGCATTCCGTCCGTTTCACGCGCGCATCGCCGATTACGCGGCAATCAGCCGAGCTACACGCTTTTTACCGTAGCGATCTGCCTTGATTAAGTTTTTCGTGTTATGTAAACAGTAGATGGTTGATATATTGCACGGCAGCTTGTTTTCTTTATCGCGGACGAGAGGAAGAGTAATGTGCATCGGTTAATTGCTTTGGCTACTAGATCGATACCGATGATTGTTTTATATCTCGGTAGAATTTTGGACACTTTTTTTATATTTTAACATAATGGAATCTTTAATAAATTTGTAATCGACAATCAACAGATTAAACATTACTTTTTCAAAATATATATAAACAATATAAAATTCCTTTTTAAACATCATTCCTGAACTTTTTTTTATATTTTTCGATTATTACTAACGAGACAAATAGAAATATATAAATATATTTTAATTTTTGTATGCATCGTCGAAACAAATGGATAAAAATTTATAAAAATATGAAATTTCGTCTAAAAATACTAGCAAATTAATAAAAATAATTTCTTCCAGACGTTGGAGAGATTAAATTTCGAGGAGTGTTGTATAATCGAATCGATCGAAACGAGCCATTCGAATTGGATCCGTCGAACAATACTTCGGTAGCGACGATCCAATTTTTATCCCTTCGATCTCGCGGAATTCCGCGTTACATGAACGCGGTTTCACGACCCCGCGCCATTAACCCTAGTAGGAGCGAACGCGGACGCGGCACGAAATTGCGCTTTTAGTTTAATTGCGGTGAAAGTTCAGCATGAACACCGTGTGCGTACTCGCACGTGGACGCACATATAAACGCGGGATAATCGCGTTTACTTGGATAGGAGAAGAACTACGTGCCTCTGTTTCCGCGCCGTCGTTCCACCTTTTAATTACGATCGTTCCAATTCCAAGCCGCGTTTTCACCGTTCGTCTCGCGAATTCGCGGAATCCGGCTGAAATCGATCGATGCGTTCCGCGTATTGCGGCTGTTTGACGATTCGGAGAGAGTTTCTGAGAATTCCTGTAAAACGTGGTTTCTTCATCGTACCTGTGCAATAATTTAGACTGTTATAATATCGTTGGTCGTTTCAATTTTTTAAATTTCTTTTCGAAGAAAAAATCGCGAATTTAGGAAAATTAACATTAAAAATTTTGGTAAAGAAATTTTGGGATACGTTGAATGAAACACCTGTTCGCAAAGTGATTACGATCTAGGTCAAATAAGGTTTCTTTTCTCGGTGGAATTCGAATTTTTTAAGAAGTTCATTATTATTCCCCGATAAAAATACTTTCTTGCGATTCTTTACCGCGCGTTTGTATTTCTTAATTGGCAATCCCAAGACGAGGGAAAACGTTATGTATTAATTCAGGCTGTTCGTTTCGAAAATATCCAAGATAAAACTTCGAAACAATTTTTTCATTCTCGATCTTTCTCTTACTACTTATCCCTTACATATTATAAAATATTATAAAATATATTATATTATAAAATACAATTGAATTTTCTCAACAAGTAAAGCAACAAAGGTGATACGACCAAAGGAAATTGAACGCATCAAAAATTACTTACTACCTTATAATAACAATAACAATCTCAACATCTTCAACCTTCCTCCAATCAAATTTTTCAGAATCGGGAGCGAAGAAGGCAAAAAAAAAAAAAGAAAAAGGAAAAATTTTGTCTACGAAAAAACAAGAGAGGAAGAAAAAGGAGAAGAAAGATCGCGTAATTGCAGGAAATTGAAACTCAGAGACGCATCTCGTGACACGTCAACAGCTTCCCCCGTTATTCCGTCCGCGATTTACGCACGGATGCGCTCGAAGCCGTGAATCGTGTTCAGCATGTCGGCCCTAGCCACGCATTATCATTACCTTGATCCACATCTACATTGTCATTAGAGGTAGGCCGCGCGACGCCACTTTTCAAACTCGAAACACATGGGTCGGTGGTTCGGTCCACCTGTGCGATGCGCAACGTTCCGCCATTCCGTGGCAAGGCCATGAAAAACTCGTACAAGGAACGATGAGGAGAGGGAGAAAGAGAGGAAGGAGGGGAGGATTGCACGAAGGAGGATGAAAGTCGGAGAAGGACGAGGATCTGTCCTCGAGGAACTCCGGAGTCTCTACTTTTGCCGACGTTACTGTCGATCACTGTGATTATGTCGTCGATGCGGTGCGCCGCGTACGCAAATTTTTAAACCCCTTCCACGCTTTGCACGCTACTCTATTTTTCCGTGCCGCGGCTAAACCTTTTATTATGAGACCCGCGGGACACGGGTTTCCTATGTTGATACAGATTGCTCCTTTCCTTCCCCTTCCTTTCGTACTCCATTCGTAGACTGAGGATGGATGGAAGGATGATGTTCTCTAAAGAAAAAAGAAAGGAAAGAAAAAAAGAGAAATTTATCGAGTTAAGAAGAGAGAAGAGAGAAAGGAGAAAAGAGAGGTACTTTAAAAAGAAGAAATTATTGAATGACCGCATCATAACCGCAAATAAATTCTTGCAGCGAGATATATTCTTTTCTAATATTAGTAATCCATAATCCGCTGTAATTATTCAAACGTTACATCCGTAACGACTATATTTAACGCTATCTTGACATCGAGCCGAGCGATATTGATAGAGGTACAGGAGTATCTAGCATTTGCATCCAGATGAGGAAGATGTACGACAGTGGGGATGGAGAGAAATAAGACGATAAATGAGGGGAGGAAAAAGGAAGGGGAGGGGAAGCAGGATGTGGCTCTAATCCCTCCCCGAGGAATAAGAGCGCGCGAGTCTTCGACCTCTGCCTCTCTTACTTCGATCACAGTGATTACGACTTCGATGACCGATGTGCACAGACACGCGTGTCACGTTCGCATGGCGTTCTTAATTTCACGCGCTGTCGCACTTTTGAGCGTCGATCATCGGGAGAAACCGACGTCTGGAAAAATCTGCCCGAGGCGGAGATCCTTCCTGGCTAATATAATTTTCGAGTTCCTTCCTTTTTATTTCGTTTATTTTTTTATTTGAAACTGGTTAGGCATAGTGGAAAGTCATCATTGTTTTCCCGAAGCGGGATAACAAGTCGAAGTCGTCCGTAATCGAAATTATTTTAAGCTTATGATATATATATATATATATATATCATTGTGTTGAAAAAAAAGAATGAAGATAAGTTATAGAGATAAGTAATTTGAATTTATTCAAGATAATTGAAAGCACACGTATATTTTGCATTTTCAATATCCCTTGCAAAATTTAATTGTAATTTAATTGAGATATTTTGAAAATACGATGGTATTTGCATGTTCAAAATTACTTATTAATTTTCCACTCGATAATTCTTTCATCTTTGCAAAATTTTCTTATATCTACTATTTCATCGTACGATCCCATACATTTTCAATTCCAGAAACTTCTCTTTCAAAATTTCTCTTTTCGTTCTTCATCTCCCAATAGATATTTCTATTTCGATCAGAAATTTCCCATAGAATCTCTCGTCTCGTCTCGTCTCATCGATCGTAGTTCATAGATCCGAATTGAGCAATTACTCGGTTCTAATAATTAGACGCTGGCTTTATATCCCTGTATAAATTGCGCGACGCAAGTGGCGGCGGCGCAAGTCAGAAGAAAGGAGAGAAAAGGGGAGGAGGAGGAGGAGAAGGAAGGGGGAAGGGAAGAGGTTTCCTCGTAGACAATGGGGTCCACGAGGAACAATGGCCGTCTCGTAGCCGGTGCACGGTTCAGCGCTATAAACAATACAGGAGAGAGAGGCCCGGCTGATAGGGTCGTAAGGTCAGCCCCTGTGGGAGCTCATGACTCTCTTTACTCCTCTTCATCCACTGTACGGACCCACCTCCGCCTCCGTCGTGGCAGGTTCTTCCTCAACGAGGTCACGAAATTAATTTTTCCTCTCCTGAGCGAAACGATCGCGGGTTCCTCTCTCTCTCTCTTTCTCTTTCTTCCCTACATCGGTACATTCGTCTCTACGCCCCTGCAAGCCTTTGCCACTATACGTATCGGCTCTGTCCGCAATTATATATCCCCCACATTACGCTTACTTCGCAATTATTGCGAGGGCTGAGCTGTGTGGATGCGAGGCGAGGTTAATGGTAGGAAGAAGTTTCTGATTCATGGATGGAAAGTCCTTTTTGAGGAAAATGTATTTTTTATTATTGATAAACGTAGAAAAGGTCTATTAAGGATCTTGGTGAGGGGTGAGGAGAGGGAAGATAAAGATCGAAAGATGTACACAAGGTGTAAGAACGTTTAAACGAAGATTTTTTATTTTATATAACAGAAACTTGAATTACTTAATAGCTACTTAACAGTTACAAAAATGTTTCTGCCCCGTCGATTTTTGTATTTATTTTGAACAAATGTCAAAAGTCTGTCTAGAAGAATGGATTCTCCTCGAATGATGCGAATATAATATTAATATACAATTCCAAAAATGAGTGAATTCTCACAAAATTGAAAAAAGAAATTTGCCATATAAAATAGAATGTCACTTTTGTCCACTATAAATGAAAAAACAGGAAAAAGAATCACAATTTCCAATAAAAGAAAAAAAAGACAAAAGTAACTCGAAAACGCGAAAGAACTGTTTCCTGACTTGATCCATCAGCATCGACCACGAATCGCGGTTGTATTCGCAAAAAAAAAAAAGAAAAAATGATTTTACTCCAAGATTCATGCTGAACGCATTAATCATCGCGTGTACAGTACACGTGTACCAGTTACCCTCCTCTGCTGCATCACTCGCGAACAGTTATACCCTAAATAACGGCATGGAGTAGCGCAGCGGAACGATAATCCAGCCTGTTCTCCGATAACGCAACATGAGATTACCATTTCATCTTCCTCCCCTTGCAGTTGAATTTCTCTTTCTGGCTGGCCCATGAAACCTCCTTCGAAATTGTTATGCATATACCGACTTAGCCTATACGTATACGTTCTCTCTCTCTCTTTCTCTTTCTCTACGCCTCTCCAACCCCTTTCTCTGTCCCCGCTTAATCCACGGGAAGCCTTTAACGAGATTTACTCGAAGGCAGGAGCGCGTAAACGCATTCCTGCTGGCGCAGGCGGCCCCGGACGGCAAAAATCTCGGAGTTGGAGAGATCCCTTCGCGAGATAGGATATCCGCGAAGTCGGTTTCGTCGGCACGCTTTTAAGGTCGAAACCCATGGAAACGGCAAACAAATGCACTCAGCTGCGCCGGTAGTTGCGGAGAGTTGCCTTTGGGACCCCTCTCTAATTTTTTCTTCTGCCTCCCTTCTTCTCCCGGTAATTTCTCGTTCTTTGTTTTGGTTCGATGTTTTTTTCTTAGATTCGAGTTCGATTTTTAATAATGTTTTTTTTTTTTTTTACGATTCTTCGTATCGACAAGGGCTGACAATTTGTCCGTATACATTAATTATTTCGTTTGTTCGAAGCATTTAATTTTCCTTGTGACAATTATCTTGTCAATTTTTCACAAGCGAAAAGAAAAATTTCGCTAAAAACTTAGAGAATATATATATTTAACAAAGTCCTTGTTATTTAGTTTTTTTTTTTGATTCTTTGTATCTTTGGACCGACAATTTGTCTGTATCATATAAATAATAAATTTATTAATAATTTTCGTTTTTGTAAAAAAAGTATTTAATTTGATGATTATTTTGAAATTGAAATTTTTCATAAAAAAAAAAGAAATCATTATTTAACGTTTTAAAATTTCAATTTTGCTTTTAAAATTTTTCCATTTTTCCGTGGAAAGGAAGAAATCGTGGAATTTTTTTCACGATTAGATATCGAATTTTTCACGATAGATATCGTTTCGTTATAGATTGATCGATTAAAAGGGACAGATATTCGCGGGTACGATCAATTTGTATTCGATTGTGATTTACGAAGCGAGCATCGTGGCCGCCGAAATTTACGGAGGTTGATTTGAAATTATAATCAGCCGGTCCGCTTAGTGGGAATTAACGTAGCACCGTTTGATCGTCGGTTGCATAATTTTCTTTAATTAGGATTAATGGCAACATGATAGAGTATGTCCAACTACTTATGGTAATATCCCCTGTAAAATTATATCAATCCTTTTTATTTTAATTGTAAATGTTTGATGAACAAGTTGTGATTACAATGATTATATCCTTTTCAATGTGTATTTGTAAATGAATATTATATTAGGTTTACGATATACTTTGGGACAAATATTGATTCTTACGATTTCTTTTAACTAATATCCTGATGGTATCGTTTTTCTTTTTTTTTTTTATGCTTATTAACCATCTATCGATCGTTAAATATTTTTTTGATTTAATTTTGTCTCGATCAACATCATTATGCGGGCAATTTCCCTGGATAATTTTATATTGCTTCTTAAAATGCAAAATATATACTTGAAGAAATATTTGACGACATAACATAACATGTGCAATCTTTACAGGCTATACCTTTTAAAATCGGTGTACCGGATCATCCAGAATTTAATTTAATGATCAACTTCCTCGTTTTAAATTTTCTGAAAATATTGCCAATATAATAAAATGATGCAAACAAACGCCCAAACATCTGAAAATAATTAAAATATTCTAAATTAATCGAATCCCCTGTATTAGAGAGTGCATCTCGACCTTGAACCTAACCCACACACGCTCGCCACCTGGCGAACGGTTTAAGAGAAAACTAATTGCGAGCCGAGCCCAAGGCCTCGCGAATGCTTTCATATCATCAGCCTCGGCTCATTAATAAAGCGATTAAAAACAGTTATTTCAATCAACAAGCGAGAAAGAGAATGCTCTTGAAGAAGAAGGTCGGTGCACATGCTCCGCGTCCAGGTCTACATTTCCATCGATCTCGAGGAAACGGTCGGCCATAAGCACGAGAAGAGGTCGGGCAAAGGCGTATACCAAAGCCACGTGGCGTGCGCGCTTCTGTGATTGCAGAGTTCGCCCCGTCATTACGTGACCCCAGCGTGGCCTTTTCGCGAGGGGCCTTAGAGGGTCCGGGCCCAACATTGCGCGCCACGCAATCCTCTGTGTGCACGTGTTAGACGTATACCGTCCGCCAAATCGCGGCAATGACGAAGACTTTGGGGCCCGTTTATTAAAACAGCTCACTAACTCGTGGGTTTTGAAAAAAACCCTGGCGAAGAAATCGTGTTTCGTGGCGATTAATTGACGAGGTGTGACATAGCAGATAGTATAAAAATTATAATTTCAATTATTTCTATCAGCTCCCTCCAATTATATGTCCTCTGGAAATTTCCGTAACTGTATATAATTACGTTGTTAATGAACGAATCGTAACAATAGAAACGCGACGTCTAACGACTAACTTTTTAATTGGACCGAGATCATCTTTGTTACTTCCTTCGTTAAAGCGCGTATCACTTGTGTACAATCTACATTCCCTGTATTATCAATCTTCTTTAACGTCGTAATATCAACAATGGGACATTTCGCTTCGATGTTATAAATAATCCCGATTAATATACGATAAAAATACAACGAGTAAATTTTTAATCATCGGTTTTGGGATTGAAAGCGATTGACGTGGAAATTAATATGTCTGGGAAAAAAAATCCTTCCGAAATTTAATCTCGATCCATCCACCTTCCCCCAATTCGGCCGCATCTTCAGCCTCCTTCGCATGCTTAGTCACAAGTCGAGACCACGTAATCACCGTAGAAAATTAATTAACTCGACAATGTCGAGATACGAATCGCATAATCGAACTCGATCGGTCGGTATCCAATCGAGCGAATACCAGGTTCCAGGTTCAAAGCCCACGGCATGGATTGAGTATGATCCGCAAAAATGTCCCGGGTACAGTGTTACTCGAAGAAGGTCAGAAGCCTCGGCCTCGGATCGTCATGGGATTAAACGACTCTTAGGTAGGTTGAACCGGGGGCGATAAGAAGCGAGGGCAGCACTAGCGCCGAGTCATTCTCGTGTAATTATACGTACCGCGAGGCCAATAGGGGGTCTCTGTATCGACAATTAGGGCAATTTCGGGGGGGCTTCTCCCATTTAATGGACCCTCGATTCGTACGGGCTGCACACCGCCCGAACGTTCTTCATTATCTTTTTACCAACGTCCGTGATTTCGAGGTTAGGATATTACACTCGTGGCGCCATGACGAGGAACGTCGTACATTTTCGGAAGTTATTTATTATAATCACGCGTCATCTATTAGACTCGTGGCGCCTGTATTTCTTTAAATCGTGTAACATTTGAATTTTAAGTATTTGATAGGAAAAAAAATATATATATTTTTTAGGTGCGCGATTCGGTTAGGTATTCGATGTCGATGTGTTGAAAATAGAAATACTTGTTTAAATTTTGATAATTGCTGTTGAAATATACAAAATTTAATACGAGTTAAGAAGAATCAATTAGAAAAGAGAGAGATAAATTAGGAGCGTTGGAATGTTGCTCGGTTCGAAATCTCTCCTCGAGTTCCTACCAATTATCACGATTCGTTGTAATTATATGTACTCGCACGATATCAGCGGATACCAATCGCGAATACATTATTCATAACGCAGAAATAACAGAGTGAGTCGACTCTTTTCCACGTGGGGAGATGCTTCTCTCTAACAGGATTCTAATTTTTCTCCTTGCCACGATTAGTTGACTTCTTCTTCGCATCTATTTGCGAACAGTCAGTGGCATTCTGATGTTTGTCTCGCTTCATTCATCTCTCTTCCTGTAACTATAATTATTTCTAAGTAATAATAATCATTAATCACCAACACGTTCAAAATATCTTTTGACGAAGATTCAATTAAATATAAACCAATACATATTATGTTGTACCTTACATTAGAAAGATCATAATGTTACGTAACGGTTAGTATACGGAAATAAATAATATTTTCAAAGATATTTTATTTAATGTCTATTTTGCCTTTGCGTTAAACACAATTGGTTAAAATTAAAAAAATTTAACTTTAATCATGTAGACGAACACGTATAAAACACTTATTATCCAACTGTTAAATTCTTCTATTCTTTCAGTCGATGGTACAGAGACTGGAGGATTCTGTTCCAACAGAGAATTCTCAGACTATATTACACAGTTTTTGCAGTGTCGATTTTACGCAATAGCTGCAGAGAAAGCGTTCGCAGATCGCGATGATCATCAGGATCATCGATCGCGAGCTTGGAGAAAAAGTCGAATTAATCGCCACTTTCGATCCTTTTAATCTTTGAAAGGATAAATAATAATTTTTGCGATAAATTCGAATCGTCAAAGCATTTTACATTACAGGTTTATTAGTTTCTTTCTCTCGGTCTTTGAAATTTTTAATACTCGTTGGTAGGTAATCGAAAAGAATACAGCAAAGAATGAAAGAGAATGACAAATGGTACAGTTTAAGAATCAAATGTCAAATAGAGTCATTTGAGCTTACCTGATCAAGAAGAATACATTATTGAGTATTTATCGAATAGTTACGGTAAAAAAAAAAAAAAAAAAATGAAAAAAAGAATGACAAACGATGAGAAAATCAAATGTCGTTTTAGATCGATCGATTATGAATATTGTTACATCGTGCAATACGCGATTGATCACGAAAGTATGTCGTCATGCTAGGTATTATGCATAAAATTAAACATCCTTGACAATTATGAATCAATATTTTATTCTAAAGTAATATTCAAACGGATTGGAAACAGATGAGAGTACAAAAAAGAAAAATAAAATAATGTTGTTTTAATTCACATTTATTTCTAATAAATATTTTTTCATGTTTATCTCTTTCTATACGTGTGATAAACTTCTGTTATATATATATAAAGAAATATCTCATCGGATAGATGGTGTATCGATTAGCATGATCGTTTGAAAAATGACGAGCTGTGTATGGAGATTAGACCGTTCCCATAGAGGCCATTGCGTGGAACGAATCTCGTTCTCTTCTGTTTCGATTTCTCATGCGGCAAGAGTTACATGAAACGATGATATCGTGGCGGGATCGAGTGTTCCTAGAGTAGCTTCTGAAGTTCTCGATGAGAATGGAACCTGTTGTCGACAGGAGCGACGATAGAATCGGGGAGAATGTACGGTAGCTCTTGGTAATTCAACTCGTAAACGTTTTCACGGATATACCTTCTTGCCAACTTGTTGGTTTTGCTAAGTAGTCGAGATCTAGTCCATTTATTCGTTATTTCTCTTATTCCACGCATCTCTTCCCCCCTCTGTTTTTCCGCTTTCAACGTAATCAAGAATATTCATATCCGTTATTATTCATTCGTTTTTCTTTCTTTCTCTTTCTTTCAAGAATCCTTTAGATTCTCCACTCCTAAATTCGCGAATCAGATGAAAAGAAAGTTCAAAGGAAATCTTAAAAACGAAATCTTAAAAATGGATATTATAAAATCCAATGATTCCAAGCCATCCTCTTGACGATCCTCTCGAAACATCCGAACATTGTATCCCGAGCGAGAAAATCGAGGGCACCCGCTGACATCCGGAGCACGGAGACGGCCGATTTAAAAGCGTGACCAGGAATCTATCACTTGGACACGGTTTGATGGACAGCCGAGATGGACAGAAATCGAGTAAGAAGCTTATTCGTGGATCGTTGTGGGGCGAATTTCTTTGTGGATGGCAAGAGGAGGGAAAGGGAAGGGAGAGGAGAAGGGACACGCCTGGTGTGCGAGGACGCGGAACGACGTTGTACAGGTTCACCGTGGAATCTTAGGATTCTGTCACTGAACACCTTTTACCTCGAGGTGGTGGTAACGAAACCAACTCCTTTGTCCGTGCCACGGTTATTACGTTATCCCCCCGTGGACAGATGCGTATCAGCCCGCGCGATCGGATCAGCGCGAGGTAATCGGTTTGCTCCACTTTGGCCCCTCGTTCCTTCATCATCGATAATTACCATAGATCCCTTTACTTGGATACGGTTGTCCCAGGTACAGTTACTCGCCTCTTTACTCCACGGTTTTACTTCAACATACTTACTTCCTTAAGTTTTAGAAAACTCGAGATAATTGCGGCTGTATCGGCCGCCAATTAAGCGTGGTTTTCAACAAGTCCTTGTCCTTTAATCTCTGTCCTTTCCTCTTCTCTTCGACGAAGACAAATTTTATTCAAATTCACAGCGAGATTAATGGAACAGGATGATTGTCGGTTGTTTGGAGATAATTTAAACGATGGTACGTTGGTTAATTTAAACCGTATATTCGAACGAGGTTAGGTTAGAGGTTTGTTCTTTTTTTTTTCAGTGGCTAACTACTTTTGTGCAAATGTGACAATGATTATCATACGCTTTTTTTATGGCTCGCGCTTATTTCTAATTGGACAACTAACCAATTTATTTATATTTTAATGGTTAAACTTCCTTTTACAGGCACACATACCAAGCGCATATATAGTAGACACGTATTTACCGATCGAAGAAAAAATATTTCGTTTTCATTACGCTCTGCTTACATTCCATGCTACGAACGATGCGTCTCGAACCACCTGGCCTCGATATCATCGTCTCGGTTTGCGCATCGGCGTTCGCAAAAAAAAAAAAAAAAAAGTCTATGGAAAAGCGTCGCTGGAGGCCGTGGAACGCGTTCCAGGTATAAATATATATATATATATATATACGTGGGTCAGACATATTCGTGGCAGCTTATCAATATTCATAACGTATGCCCAGCCCGCGTTATACATATCAATCAGCCGTGGCCGATTCGAAAATGAGCCCTGACCAGATTGCCGGCCGTGTTACGTCGAGCTTAACGTCGCGATTTAACGTTGACCAAATTCGTTGCTGGAAATTGCTCACCACGACGATTTTAGATAATTCCCATGCAAGGCATTCCCCCATCAAGGGGAAAGGGAGAGAACGACTCCATCCAGTTGGTCGTGGCAATCTTTTCGATCGATCGATCGACTCTTATGATTCTTGGACAACGTTCGGTTCGGTTCGTCTGGTTCGTCCTTTTTGGAACGGTGTACCGTTTATTCTTGGACGATTTTTTGTTGCCGCGAATGAGTCGTACTTTTTTCGAGCGAGACGGGCTTCAAGATATTTTTTTTTTTTTAGAAAGCCATTTTATTGGATATTACATGTTTACATGATTTTTCAAAGGGGGCAGCAGGTGTTTCGAGATAAGATTTTAATTAATATGTGTACACATCTTGAAAAAGCTATTTATACTCGAACGTATTTTATAGTTTGGAGTGTATAGGTAACTTTGATGAGTTCTTTTTGTGAGACAGTTTTTCCAATTATTATACGATACGGATCAAAATAATTTATAATATTTTGTTATAATAATTATATATTTATGCATTTATAAAAAAAATTGAATATTTAAGTATATATCTATATATGCAAAAATAAGGAAAAAAAATTCAACGTATAATATGAATTATAATATTTAAAGCGTATAGATCAAATTTCGGTTTCATTTCATTCCAAGTTTCATTTTTTATAAAAATATGATTTTGCATAAATATTCTCAATATAATAATTATGTTACGGTATTCTAATAACCGTACATTATTAATATATTTAATATGGCATTTAAAAAGTACTTTTGAAAAATAGATTCTAGTGATCGCAATAAATACAAAAACTGAAAAAAATTTGGTTAATTGGCTTATTTATTAAATTATAAGGAATAAATTTGCATTACGCGAAACGAAATAAAGATAGAAGATACAGAGCGCCGCACTGTGGCGTAATTACGTAACAGAAATGAAGCTATCTCTCTCTATCTCCGTCTCACTTCATCTAACGTAAATTCTCATATAACTTAATAAAAAGTTCGATATTTTCGATATACAACTTTTGTTTTTATTTTTGCCTTTAGAATCATTTCTGTAAAGATCTTTCACGAATATAACTCAATATAAATATCAATAATTTGGATACTTCGAAGAATTTTATATTTATATACGTAATAAATTATTTTTATCTTTTAAGATTAACTTTCTATAAATAATTCGCAAATGTATTATATGTGTATTTTAATGAATTTGGCTTAATATATTATATTATCTCAGTTGAAATAAATTATGGAAATAAGATGGAAATATTTTTTTATCTTATCTCTTTTGAAACGTGTAATAAATAATAGAGAAGAAAAAAGATAGAATTTGATACGGTGATTTTATATTTTCTCATTGAACGAATAAAATATATCTTAAAATCGTTGATGCTAATTTCTTTTATTTCCGATAAAAACAGCACCAGTTCCGCCCTGATTAATCGAGCCTTAAACCAATCATTATATGGAAATCAGTAAACCTGACTAATCTGAATTCTGTCTAAAGTCTTTTGAACGTATTCCTGTCACCTGTTCTTCTGTGGGAATCGAGACTAGAAATGCAAATTAATTATACTTCGTGTTTTTGAAAGATATAATTTATTTTGGAAATTAGTTTAAATATTCCCTTAATACCATAAATCATTTTAAATATATTTTATTAAAAAATATATTTATATTGAATAAAATTACGTACAAAATTTAATAAAATTTCCTAAACATTTAATATAAGAATTTACATAAATTTATTCAATTATCATTCAAAAAGAATTCTTCTTCTTTATCCGTAACAATCGAAATTTTTCATTCAAAAATCAATAATTTTCCAAATCTCTATCATCGAATCGAAAACACCTTTAAAAGCCTCCTCCCCCTCAAAAAACCCATCCCACCACCAAAATTGCATCCACCCATCAACTTCAAATCCGACGAAGCTCGACCACGACGATTTCACATCGCTGTGCCAAACGAGTACACACGCACACTCTCTCTCTCTCTTTCTCTCCTTCTAAGAAGCATTCCTGCACGTCACCGTGTCCGCCCAGTGGCTGCGCCGAATCGCGGGGGACTCCTTATATAATTAACCATTAAATTATAAGTTTGGCTATCGAACCGCCGGCGAAGCTCAGCGTCGGACTAGAAGTAATTACTTTACCCTCGAGGGGCCCCTGTATGGCAGCGACCTTACCCGAGATCAACCTTACTCGAGAAAAGAAACCAATAAGGGGACGTTGGAATAGAAAGAAAAAAGGAGGGGAGGGGGGAGAGCCGTGTTGAACGAAGAAGCGATTCAAGAAGAAGATGAAGAAGAAGCAGAAGAAGAAGAAGAAGAAGTAGAAGGAGAAAGAAAGGTGAAAGGAAAGGAAGACTGCGAGAAAGAGAGACAGAGAGAGAGAGAGAGAGAGAGAGAGAGAGAGAGAGAGAAGCAAAAAAAGAAACGAAAGAAAAGGGAATAAGAGGGGGTCGCGACGGCTACCTTACTTCGAGCACGGAATTGCCAGTGCCGCTTCCATCGGCGTAATGATCAGAGGCGGGACTTTTGCCTTTTTAATCGGCATTAATCGCGCCGGGGGCTCCCCATACACCTCGAGGGCGCTGCTGCGGTATCGTCGTTATGTTCCCTGCCGCAACGACCCGACGAGAGCGATCTGCATTAATGCGGATGCCCACCTTTTCCGCCCGTGTCCGCGGCTCGGATTCTTTCACCGGGATGAAATATCGGTGGCAACCCCGCCGGCCCCTCGGTAAGAAAGTTATGAGGATTGCTTATTGGAATGCACACGCGCGCGCCGCAACCGCCGACGATGATTCTAACCGGTAGCTGCAGGTGCAGGAAGTACCGTGAAATGGCGATGCGGATGGGCGAAATGCTTGGATTTGTGAAAATGGATCCAAGAATCAAAAGTATTGTTTCTCGTAAAATTTAAAATTATTTATTCTTTTTTTTTAGAAAAAAGATAATCGGATTTTATTATACGTTGGATAAAAAATGAAATTTGAAAATTTGGAGATAGAATGTCTTTGCGAGTCGCGTTGATTTTTGAAAATTAGAAAATGGAAATTGTAACTTTTTTTTCCTTTTCCCCCCTTTTTTTGGAAGAAATAGAAAAGATAATTAAATTTTACTATTGGTTGCATGAAAAATGAATTTCGAATTTGATAAAATAGAATAGAGATAGAATGTCTGTATATAGTCTCATTGATCGAGGGAAATTCATTTCGGAATCGATGTAAACGCACACGGTGTATCTTCTAATCGTGATCAATCGTGTGCCATCGCAGCATGATAGCATATGATTGACGCTGTGTTAATACGTTTCCACGTTAATTGAATATCTATCATACGTCGCAATAAATCCCAATTTGTTAATTTGACAGAATTAAATAAGAAAGAAATCGTAGGTTCCTAAGTGAAATTATACGGCACATTGTAGGATAAAATTCATACAAAGAAGCGGTAGCAGCCGGTTTTCTTACGCGTTGCATAGTAGCAAAATACATATATATTTCTGTCAAATCAAGCTTCGACGAGAAGAGATATATTATACGCACTAATCAATTTATTTTGCGACGCAAAATAAATAATAAATTTCATATACATGTTCATAGTTTTATAAGATATTTTTCACGATTACAAACCCCCTTTTTTTTTATCTACTATAATTCATTATAATAATCAGATAAGAGAAAATTGCAACGAGATTACTTCCTTAATTTCTTCTTATCCTATATGTTGTACAATATCTACATTCGTCTCTAATCCTCTGTAATATCGAGTACTCGACAAAGTATCAAAAGTACCGAGGTATATACACACGTACTCTCATAAATCTCTCGAAAGAGGCCGAGGCAACAGTGTGTTCAACACGACGAATCGAAATCGTCGCGACAGGATTTTTAATACGAACAGTTTCAGATCACTCGGAGGAGCGGCTCGGTTGGGTAGTTCTCATGCCGCATTGAACCCCGCATTGATCAGGAGACGTGGCGCGTTTCGAGGCGTCCTTAAAGGCGGCCACACACGTCGCGATCTCGATACTCGTTGTCTTCTCTTTCACGTCCACGCGGTGCCGCAGTGGCCATCAGGGGTTAAACCAAAGGCTGAGCTTTGTCACCGTTGCTGATCTTCAGCCTCGTCTCTCCTCTGTACTTACAGCCATCGGAACCAACGGCTAATCCCAATTTAATGTCGCGTTTCTTCCCTTCTCTACCCTCCCTCCCTTCCTCCCTCCCTCTCTTTCTCTCTCTGTCTTCCACGATCCGCCCGTGTCGCGTTTTTCTCTTTCTACGAAGCGATCGCTGCGCCTCCGTGTACCTCGTTTATCTCTCGGCCCGGCTCGTGAAGAGAGCTCCTCTCCTAATGATTCTCGAAATATCGTTACATCGGTTTAGAATGTTCCTCTGGTGAACAGGGGATCCTCGCGGTACTACGTCGGGCCTGTGAAATTAATTAGGAACTCGGTCGGACTTCGAATTGAATTTTTGATCGAGCGCGATTTTGAAACTTTGTCGGAAAGAAGATATTTTAATATTTTCGCGATAACGTAACGATGCTTTTCTTTCTTCTCGCCTCTGGAAATGATAATTGTAATTTCTTTTCTTTCTGAATAATTTTAAACGAAATGGACAAAGTTAGCAAAAGTGGCAGTCGTTGATTTTTTATTGATCGTAGTCTATCACGATTGTTCTTAATGCAATCATTTTTTCGATTATCTCGAAGAGAATTTTTTGAAAATCGTGATCCATTCTTTCGAGGAAGTTTGATTTAAAAATTGTTACGTAGGTTGTGCGTTCTTTTATCACTTTGTTACGTAGGATTTGATCTATATTCATGATGAATACACGAATAAAAAGTTTTGTGCAGATTAATTGTGCGAAAAATTCAATGTAAATTTAAATGAAATATTGTGAAAAAGTTCAATGTAATTTATTTAACTTTTTAGGATTGATATTAATATCTATTTTAATATGAAAATAATATAATTTTTATGATTGGTAAAATACGGTAATAAATTAACTTTTTCAATATCATAATCTAGGTACTATCCGCTTAATGCTACATTCTTGATTCATTGGAATTTCTTCAGAAGATTGTTCAATAATTAGGTCAAACAGCAATTTGCTCGTATACAATTCGATTCGCAACAGGATGCATTCCTCGTTCCATGCGAAGAATGACGTTTCACGGAATTTTCCAATGAACATTCTTCTTCGAGAAGAATTCCTTGTGGAATTGTTAAATTTGAATCGTAGATACTAGAAAATTCCTTACGTTTAGATTATGCCGATGAAGGGAATTCGATTTCTTCTTCCTTCTCGAATTACGCGAGAAGAATCTGTCCTAGAATTCGTGATTTTCTTACGTCTGCATTATCTCATCTTATTGCAAATATTCATTGCATATTCTTATTGCATCCGTTTGTTAAATTTAATATCAAGACGGCAAAGTTCATCGTAATTATATTAAAAATTAGAAAAAAGAAACCAACACAGATTTTCAATTCAACTATTGAAAAATTAATTCCAAAAAATTATTTGCATGAAACAAATTTGCTTTTATATATTTTGTTAAATTCTATTTATGTGTTTCTTTTATTTATTTACTTATTGAAATAATTTGTACATTTTTTAAAACAAAATTTGTTTCTTTTCTGTTACAGGTAAGAAAACCGTCATCCACTCGCAAAAAAATATTCATTTACAATACATTCGATCGAGTTTCCTGGCTCCAAGGTAAAAAATTATTTTCTCTCCATTTACGAACAATCGAATCTCGTTGAATCACGATGAAAACAATACGCACGGTGCGCAAATAAAATGTGGGAGAATTCGAAAAAGTAAAATTCAGCGAGAGGTGGATCATGATAGATGATAGAGAGTGTTAGCAAATCGTGAAATTAACTCTTCTTGTATCGTTAATGACATGGTTGTGATGTCGTGTGATGTTGAATAGCGATGTTATCAGGAATAACGTAATTATCATGTTGCTTGGGGGCCTCAGCCTAATGATGAAGCATCTTCGTTTTACTCTCTCGTAACTCACTGACAATTTTCATTTGAACGTTGCTCTGAACCTTGTTTAAAGCTCTCTTAATTAACGTTGCCTAAGTACATGCTACGTCACTTGACGTGAAACTTGACGAAGAATTTTTATAGCGGTCTGATGATAATGTTGTTGAATTATTGTTAATGGTATTGTAGGTAAATGCGACGTTGTTATTGTTAGTTGAAATATTGGTAGATAAAATCGGAACCTTGGATATTTTCCCGTCCAAGGAATAAATTAGGAGACGTTCGACTAATTATGGATAAATAAAAATGAAGTATGTAAGGATAATTTATCTCCTGAATTGATTGGACAGTCGTAAATTAATTTGTAATTTAGATGTTTCCACGTAAAGTACAACATGGAACGACTTATAAATCTTTCTTTTTATTTTGACATTCATACAACGTTATTTAACATTAGAATGGTACTTCATTTTTCGCGCAAAATCTTAATTTTCGTTACTTCCACTCCTATATCTTATCTATTCAAAAACTAATTAACAAATAATCCAAGAAAACAAGACGGAAAAAAAATTACACAGATAAGAATAATCTTGAGATTGTAACTTCAAAAAAAAAAAAAAAAGAAAATTGTCACGATAACTGCACATTCCCGTTATCAAGTTATGTTCATCGATGTGTATACGTAAAAGATGATCTTCCAGGATCATTTATATCGATTCCACACGGTACACACTCAGATATATTCTGCACACGTTGAATCTAATGCACGAACGACATGTTATCACCAACATGCACGGAATCGACGCCGGCCTTAATTATGTGCATTAGCGCGATCATCATTCTCGTTATTATGTGGTGTACAGAACGTCGGAGCATGTTGTAGCACATGGGTTCGAGGAAGATCGTCATTAATATACCAGTAACCAGACAGCCTTGTAGCACCGTGCATTTTCGACAATCACCACGATAAATCAATTGGTTGTTGATATTTAATTGCGGAAATTTACTTCTGCAACGTGGAAGGATATTTCGATGAATATATGAGTTATATTCAGGGAGATCGCTTGTTCTGTTCTTTTGGAATTATTATTGAAAGAAATTTTATCATTCCTTTTTCCGACTTTTCAATAAAATCAAGTTGTTGTTGTTTTTTTTTTAGATATTTCATGAAGTATCGATATTAAGAATTTTAAACGACTGTTACGGAAGATTAGATAAATATTTTTAGAATTCATCAAATTATTTAAGATATTTAACTTTCATATTCGATTGAGAAAATGAAATATATTCGCTTCTTTTTCCCTTGTAAGCGAAACGTGGATTTATAATTTGTTTACGTTGCGAACAGTTAGAAATTTCTATTTCATCAATTTATAATGTACTAATGTACATATGGTGTATAACGGTGAAGAGAATTTTCTTTTAACGATATGAAATAGAAAAAAATTCTCAAGTAATCTTATAAATGTTACGTATCTGTTGTATCAGGAATATATGATTTATTTCGAAACATAACCTCAAATTACAAACAAGACTCGCAGTTTAGTGTTTATTCTATCCGCTTGGAGTCGCCACCGATTCTAATAATAGTACCTGTATAATAGAAAAGATCCCGTTTCAATTACATTTAATTTTATTTCAATTGCATTTCAAATATCATGCGATAATTTCAAAATAATGTAGTACAATTTTTTATCAACACTCAATCACGAAATCTCTATCGGCTTAACATCTTTATTCCCTCGTAGCAAGATAATCAAAGCAATTGTTGCGAGATAATCATTGGGCATATCGATAGATACGATCTTCTCGCAAACGAAATAGAAACGAAGCATTCTTTTCTCTCTCTCTCTCTCTCTCTCTCTCTCTTTCTCTCACATAATCGAGATAAATGTCACGTTCACGCTGACAACTCTTACTTTCGTTCATTCTCACGGGTTTCCACACGCATCGTTTCAATTTTAATACCCAACAGTTTCGTGTCCAACGAAGGAGAAAGGGAGCCGTATAATTGACGAACAAAAGCGTTTTTGCCCTGATACAGATCGAAGGATTGAAGAAATCGAGACATTACGAGCGTTGCATCATCGAAAAACCAGTGGTCCCAATAAAATCTGTCCGACCGATAATTACCCATAAATCGTTTCATCGAACGATACAATCGGCAGATACACCGGCCCCGGTGTATACCGTTCCTCTCTCAATTCCGTGTTTCGTGTAACTTGGTATCCTCGGTTAATATGATTCCACGATAAGCGTTCCTCCAATGGAATATTCTTTCGAACTCGTTCGATACAAATTATAGTCATTAGGATGAAATATTTGCTGGAACGAGTTCCCCGACTGCGAATCTGTGCGCAATTCCCAAACGCAATCTTTCAAAATTATCCCGAAAAATCCGCTCACGCAATACACTTTTGCCCCTTTATCTTAATTACTTTCAAAGCCATATCATCTTCCTCCTTCCTTTCTCTCTCTCTCTCTCTCTCTCTTTCTATCTTTCTCTCTTTCTCACACTCTTTGTTCTTTCGGTTGCACAGGATAACAGCGTGTCGCTCCAAGCCCAAGTTGTAAATCCGCCCCGCGGTTCGGTTGCGTGCCCTTTATAGGCAAGGGCTCTTAAGGGGCCAAGTTTTAAGGTCCGTGGGACCGGTGGATCGCGGACATGATTGCATTTGCATTATACACGCGGCGGCGTGCACGCAGATTTATCTGCCCCTGGGGTTTATTTATCTGGAGTTATGGCAAACACTGACCGTCGCGAAGCCGGCCAATAACGTATGGTAATGGAGGGGTCCGATTGACTTTCTCTTTTTTTTTTACCCTCCCCTGTCTTTCTCTCCTTCTCTCTCTATTTATCTCACTTTCGCCATCTTTCTCCATCTGCTTCGACACGCGTACCTCCCTCCTTCTCTCTCTGTTCGTGTTGTTACTTTCCCTCTCTCTTCCTCTACTCAACCCTGCACTTCCTCCTTTTCGTCCCTGTACACGTCCATCATTCATTTCTCTCCCCTTCTTTCATCTTCCATTTCTCCTCTTCTAATTCTGTGTGTAGACTCCGTCTAGTTTTCTCCCTCTTACTCCTTCTCTGTTTATACAGTTTCTTTCTTTCTTTCTTTCATTCTTTCTTCTTTTAACAGCATGTGCTTTTATTGGGCCCGCGGCCTATCATAACACGAACGATCGGTGAACCCTCGACCCTTGCTCGATCCTTCTGCCTCGTTCGTTCCTTCCTTTTCTCGCTCTCGCTTTCGTCCGGTTCCTACGTGTTTCTCATTCTCGCAGCTTGGATTTTCCTATTCCTCCGCTCTCTGAACGCGTTCATCGACGCGCGGTTTCCTGCGGCGGAGCCTCGCCACCCCTGTTTCGTCCGTGGAACATTTGTACGTTGCGATTCTTTCACGATGGATCCTTTTAATGGATGCACACACGATTGTGCTTGTTCGACGAAGGTATATAGGGATAGGATATCGGCTTTATCGGATCGGTTGGGTGAAATTTGTTCGTGGGATACACGGATTGGGCCCGGTGCAGGTGAGGGCTGTCGTTGCGATTTTATTATATTATATGGTGGCATTGAACGATGAAATACGATCGTGTTTGAAGATATGATGGAGTGCGTATGGTTAAACGCGAAATCGTTGTTAAAAGTGTAAGGCCCAATATATGGCGGATGAGCAATGGATCATTATTACGATTTGTAAGATTAATACATTTTGTCTGACGATTCGACGGACGCGGGCAATGCGTATTTATGTGACATGAGAAATATACGAAATATTGTAGAGCGCCATCTACGCGAGATAATATTTTTCTTCTTCTTCTTTTTTTTTATTAGTTAAGTAGAAGATGAATGGCGTGCCGGATAAAAAGTTGTTTCCTTTATTTAAGAAATTATAGGAAATTAAAAAATTAGTAGATTGTATTAGTAATTTGAAATTTTGCTTCCATCAAATTTCTCTGAAATACGAACTTACGAACAGTAGCTATGAACTTTAGAATTCTTAAATGGAACGAAAATTGAATAAGAAATAACGGAACAAGTATGTATCATTAAAGAAATTCGACTATTAACTAATATTAGCGAATATCCCCATATTAGCTCATTATCTTCATTGAATATTACGCCGCAATAACTATTCTTCGATTTATCGTCGATTCTAATGTCAAGCACGACATCTTCAATGATGATAATAAAACACTCTTACTCTTAATTACTATCATCCGAATCGACGCGATGCCGATCTATTCGTAAGAAGAAGGAGCAGAAACAGGTAATGCACGCTTGAAGCGAGAGATAAATTAGCCGGGGCTGCAACTATAATTCCTTGAAATCGCGGACGCACGCAAAGTGCGCGCAATACGCTCGCCAACAATAACGCTGTTCAACGCTGGCCAATTACTCGGTCCGCAGTTTTTCCGAGCTGCCTGCTGAATTACGCAGAGGAAAAATATTTCTCCCTTTCCCCGTGTACATAACATACAACACGCGGAGGAAAAGTTTTCCTCGTCGTAACCTTGCCTTGTGGCAAAGGATTAGATCTATGGGAATGGCGCGGAACAGAGGTAGGTAACATCGATTTCGCAGTTAAACAACGAGAAAGAACAATCTTCTTCTGCGTTCCGCGCAGGTTAGGAATGCATCATAAAACGAGACAGCTCCCTCTCGAATGGCCACTTTGGCTGAAAGTACGGGTTCCGACCTAGGAAAGTTATGTGGCCGTAGATCTGCGAGCTGGACGTAAAAGTGGTATATGATACCTTTCAGGAACAGTTTGGAAAGAAAATTCTTTTCGCGTTTCATGCAAATAATGTAAAATATTAGGATGAAGAATTTTTTGTTATATTTTTTGTTATAATATAGTATTGATTGCTTGAAACGTTATTGTTAGTCTTCGACAGTCAAATTTCATTATTTTTCGATTATAAAATATTCTTTCTTTTTCTTTCTACTCTTTCTTTAAATTCTTAAGAAAACCACTAATATGTTAATTTTTATTTAAAAGTCTATCATTTGAATTGGCTTGGCAATAATTTTTTTAATCGTAAGAAAACCTAACCTATAAATCTATTAGTGGAGTAGTAATCCTTTTTAATAAGAAAGTGTTTTAATTCCATTCTCTTATCGATATGCATGAGAACAGACGATATGCAATTTATTTTAACATTTTCTAAGAAAAAAAAAAAATTCGCCAAAAAATTATACCGATTAAGTGCAGCTGTACTTGTCGCGAGGATAATTTACAAATAATGTTACAGTATAATAACACGTGTGTCTTATGATATGACTCAGGCTAAGGACGAAGCTTATTACACATGAAATGGGCGATTCACTCGCGAAAAGGGCAGCTGTCTCATTAGCGGTGCTGTGTACCAGTTGGCTGATGTAGCTTCTCGAGTGACGCGTCGTTGTCACCTTGCCCCACAGACACCTTTTGCCATATACTTCTCTCTTAATCCGGTAAAGTCTATCGTATAAGTATGGCGAACGAAAAGTCCTCGTGATTCTCTTCGTTTCTTTTTAAAGTATTTCTTTAAGAGGCCTTGTAAACGAAAAAAAAAAAAAAATAAAATTGAGATTAAGAATACAAGGAAACTTAAAATTATATTGTTTTGATTCAGCATATTTTGTATAATTCATCAATTATGTAGATTTTCATATATTTGAAATAAAATTAAATATTGTGTTGAAATAATTTTATTTTCATTCCAGAAAAAGATAATTGAGATACTTTGTAAAAGCATAAAAAAAGAACAACTTCAAATTTAAAAAGAAAACTTCATAATTTTTCCATATTTTTCAAACCTCCGTGAAATTCTCAATTTTCAATTACAACGTTAAATAAATTCTGGCACGCCATTCGTCGACTATCAAATTGCATTCATTGAAATGCGGCAAAGCGCGATCTAGCGTGAACCAATTGGACAGTTAATATCTCACTTCGGTAGCCTGGTGGTTTGCAAACGGCGTATTGAAAAGGCAGTTTTATATGTATATCCATTTCTCGCGGGACTCGCGTGATGTATAGACGTATGTGGGAGCGGTTGTTACATCATTCTCGTGTGCGACTGTGCAATTGTACCGTTTTCACAGCATCTTCTACATTCGCGTAAAATAATAAAATCGATATACTATCGATGTTACAATAAGAATGATAATGATGAAATAAAAAATAAAAAAAAAAATAGATGCTGATTAACTGACAATAAAAATTGGATATTTGTGAAATCGAATTTAACTATCGATATGGCTCAAATAGAGGTTAGAAATTTTTTTTTGACGATAGATGGCGTCCATGTATGTATACGACAATTACACAATCTTTGAACAAAGCGTATTTATATGGAAAGCCTAGCTTTAATAAATTTGTTCTCGAAGACAAAGAAAAAGAAAAGAAAATGTTCTCGAAGGCAAGGAATTACGTAATTTTTCTTATCCCAATAAACTTCTTTGTATCGATATTTCTCACACTCGGAATAAGTTTTCGATACAATTACCTGAGTAACCAGAATTCTTTAACCGATTAACAGCAAAAGAGCAGTGTAGAAATAAAAATCGCGACGAGTGATCGAGGTTATTAGCCAGAGGGGAAAGCAATTTGTAAGACACACACGGCGAGAACTCGTAAAATTCCATTCGGGTCGCCAATATAAATTTCACGATCGTAAAAGTCGTTTATGCTATCGCGCGTATGCCAACATCGATACTTGGCGACGAGTAATGAGATCGTTTGCAATTCACCTTCCTCCAATGAAAAATCATTGAACGAGAACACCGCGCATCGGTTCTAGTTGATCTCCTTGCCGCTAGATCTCGTTGGGTAAACACATCTTCCCCTATTCATCTTTGATCGCAATTAAAACTTCGTTCGGCGTGCGTCGATCAAACGAGCTTTTCATTTGACTGGCTGTCAGTGTGAATTACGACGTTGTAAAAGTGCACACTCTCGACATCTGCTATTAAATTATTAAATCTAATTAGGGGAGATAAATAGGAATGTGATATTATGGAGGTTGGTTGTAAAGTTGTTGATGAATAAGGATAATTTTTTATTTGTAAGCCATCAAGTTGTTGCAGCCGTTTGGAGAATGTGAATGTCAATGTGAGGATATAATTTAAAAGTGAAAAATTCTTTTATAGTATTTTCTTCCGCTCGTAATAAAATCATTCTTGAAAAATATAAAGTTATAATTAATTAAATTTCAATCCATTTTTAATACGATTAATTACCATAAATTATAGTTGAATAGTGCATAACCTATTCTGCAAACATTTCACTTAGGGAATACAATAAATTGAACGTGAGAAGTGAAAACTTAAGTTAATCAATAATAAATCAAAAAAAAAAGGTACACGTGTAAAATGAACGAGTCATCGCGTAATTTCCAAACTAATTTGTATAATAAAGTATCTTAATTTATCGTTTACAATGCATCAAACAATGTCGCATGCTTAATCGGATGTGGCTATTCTGCTTAACAAGGAAAACGAAATTAGACGTAAAACGATGCCAAATGATAAACGATCTGAATGTATCATTCTGCCCGGTTGGAATCGCTCGACTGACAAATTTATGTCATAGTCTGGCTGGATTTTTCTCGATGCACAACGCTGCCGGCGTTACATGCCCCATGACATTTCTCTTGGCGTGGCGCCCACCACCCACGGTATTAAATGTCACTCTCTGAAAAGGACGTGATCGATGTAACTCCCCCCTCCTCCTTTCCCCTTCTCTTCACTTTTGCGTTTCGTTTCTCGTGAACGCTCTTCTTGACTTTTATGGGAGACCGACCGAAGATATTAAACGCGTAATTTCTAATACGATGGAAATGGATACCGGGAATAACCCCTCTGGGCACAACAGGATGACGGCCATTGTACGTAATGTGCGTAATGGGAAGAATAATATATATTGGGAAATAGGTTTTGATACGTTGACTCGAGTTTAGAAAAGCTATGATAAATTGGATAGAAGTTTCTCTTCTTTTCTTCTTTTTGTGTTTCTGATTCTGAATTTCCTTCTGCAATATGCTAATTTTTATGGCATTTTGAAGAAACGATTGGTTTTGGTGCCAGAGATAAATTAGTTGGTGAAATTTTATAATTTTGTTGAGTGAGATTTTATGATCAGCGATATTTATTTATGACTAGTTTTGTGATTAAGATGAAGAATGTTTTGTAATGAAGGAAGAATAAAAATTTGCTACTTCTTTCTAAAATCTTCCGTAAAAACTTATAAAACTTCATCCTCTACGTAAATATTGAAATTTCTCTCAACTGTTCGCGTTAGAGAACACGTTCGAGAGGAAAACAGAGTAATGATCGTGGCAAGATGACAGCATCTTAATTTACGTGTTGACAGCACAAACCATCTAATTGGTAGATTATTGCTGAAACCTTACATTTATCGATAAATTCGCTGCTTCGCCGATAAAGAAAGGGCTGGTTGTCACCGCTCTCTCTTCTTCGCGAACATTTCAATTCCTTTGCTCCGCCATTTTTCTTTTCCTCCTTCTTTTATCCCACCGTGGAAGGCGCATCGTCCTCGTTCATTTGCGTAATCTCGAATGGCATCTCGAAAGCGAGTACACGCGTGTGCGTATGCGCTATGTATGCCGATTGTCGGCCGATAACCGCCACCGAGATCGCGAGAGAAGAAACGAGGTTATTCTAGGGATGAAACGCCGAGATAAACGAAACAGGCGACGTACTAATGACAACACGCGGAAGAAAGTTGAACATCACTTATATTAACACTCTTCGTGGATCCTTTTCTGTACTTTTCGAAGGAGGAATCGCCGCAGCGATATACATCGATTGTTCCGTAAAATTCAATTTAAAAGATGTCTAAGTGAGCTCTGTGAGCGAAGTCTATAAGTGGGATAGGAAGTGAACAAGTGGATCTTGATTTGTAGAAGTTTGGACAAATGGAATATCGAACAACGACACGATTGAATGATTGATTAAAGTCGAGGAGCACGAAGTGACACGAAGATAGACAATTCGTTTTTAAGATTTGACGTAAACAGAGACTAATGTATTTGCTTACCTCGAAGATCATCTCGAAGATAAATAAGAAATAATCATTACTTTAACGATCGCCGTTAATGTGTCCCGATGACAACGTTATCCAATATTCATATCCAATATATCCAATATATCGATTCAAAATGAATCGAACGGATGATGTACAAAGTTCAACCAAGGTGAAGCGAAGGAAGACTATCCTCGAAACGAATAGGAAGCGAACCCAGCCCAGCCGAGGAATGCTGAACGCGCGAGAGCGCACCGTGTCCCGGTCGCCTTGCGGCCATTATTCAAACACCCGGAAGAGGTTGGAGGCGCATTGTTCGAGGTGGTCAACCGGACAGCACGGGCTACCACTTGGATATCCGGGCTACCACCGAAAGAGCCACCAAAGGGGACAGGGGAGGGGGAGGGGGAACGAGGTAGGAGGGTTCCACCGTTGGGAAGAGGGGGACACAGAGAGGCGAGCGTTTCTTCTGGTGGCGAACACCGTGTAACACGTGGCAGTATCTTGTATCGGGACCGCGATCCCCCGCTGGTAGCACGCTGTTCTACTCTATCCGCGGCGCTGCCATTCGCTTCTCCGCGCCGCGGATCCACAGTAGTGTGGCGGCGGCTTGCGGTTCCACGGGGGACACCAGGCCCCCGTGAGGGCCGCCACCGCGCCCCTGCACACCCGCGCGCCGCCGCCCAGATCCGCTGGCATGCCTACAAGAGTAGATTTCCTGCAGATAAACCGGCGACCGCACGAAGGTCCGCCGGTGGCCATAGGTGCGCTCCTCCGCTCGGTCCAACTCTGTGTGTGTGCGCGTTGTGTGCGAGAGAGGCACGGTTATGGCTGTATAATATAGTCCCTCTCTCCGCCTAGCCTCTCTCTCTCCCCCTCCCCCTCCCTCTGTCTATCTTTGTCTTTCTCTTTCCGTTCCTCGCTCCTTGGCGGAGTGCATAGGCAGGGTTCAGCTGAGGTCATTACAAGGTTGCCTTTCGAAGAGACCGCCTCGAACAGGCGAGCCTCTCCTCCGGGCGACCACTTTCCCCGTTTGATCACCCTGCTATGCTCTTTCGAGTGTTGCCGCTTGCAACGAGCCAGCCCCGAGAGGTTGAAGGTGAGACCGAGCGATGAGGTCGATGCGCTGAGATCTGCGCCGGTGTTGTTGTTTTTTTTCTCTTCTTTTCTTTCTTCTTTTTTCTTCTTACGCACGGGCCACAGGCGTGTGGGTGGACGATGCCAGGTATGACGAGGGGATTCTTTTTTAGGGCAGGAGAAGAAGGAGGGGAGGATCGAAAGTATCGAAAGAGAGGGGAAAGGATGATTTGGATTTGAAGAAGAAGGGTGAGAAGCGATCGAAAGTGTAGTTTTTCCGCTTTTATCCTTTGGCTTCGATGATATTGGTTTGAGATGGGTTTGGTTGGGTTTGAAGGTAAGAAAGTAGAAGTAATGGAAAGTAGAGTTTATTCGTAAGCATTGGCACGGCTATTTGTTTGTTTTAGTTTGAAGTTATTGTACAAGTATTGCAACGAGTGTTTAGGGATTTATTACGTGGCGCGGTTGTACATCTTTGAAGAGTTGACAAGATAGCTATTTGGAGTAGGTTATGTTTGTACGTTTATGGTAATCTTGTTAAGCAGAAGCAGTAATAATAATACGTTGTTTTCTGACACTTTCCCTGTTAGTACCAGCTGAAGTAGGAAATTGAGTTTGCGAGAAACACTGTTAGAGATTGTTTTTTCATTGAAATTTATTGGATGGTGAAACAGCTGTTTGAGAACATAATGTAACAAAGTGAAGAAAGAGAAACTGGATGATGATCGCATCCATTATCGTCTGTTTGTACATATAACAATTTTTTTTTTTTTTGGCTTTATTGGGAAACATTTAAATCGCTTCTACTCTAGCTTTACCATTACGCGTAGCTTAAAATAAAAGAAGAATAAAACTCGAGCGATAAATCTCAAACATGTGTTCGCAGGAATGCTAATCGCCCAAGTCTCTTCTGTGTTTCCGTTCTCATCTTTGATCGGCCACGAATTTCTGGCCAATAAATCACATCGATAATTTGCATTTCATCCATTATACCGTTTTAACTGTACAATGTGTCGATAGGATCGTCGCCTCTTTGCATCATGCTAATGTCGAAAAAAACATATCTCGATTACTCGAGAATTTCGCGAGTCTGCATAAAATAAGAGAGTCAACACGTTAATTTATCTAAAAAAAACGAATATAAATCAGCATGCATGATCTTCATGGTGAACCACGAGAAAAATTGCGAACACGTGCTTACCATGTGTGAATTTTGTACTTTTCAACAATTTTACCTCGTATCTGAAACATCTCTGATATAATTTCTGATTTACTTTAAAAAATTCTTTGACAACATGTCTTCCTCTCAAACATAACCTATTCATTTCATTAACATCATCGTCACTTTCGCACAAATATCGAATTCAATATCATATATCTATAATTTCTCATCTTAAGATGACGATTAACGCGAAATGAAAAATCGATCGAGGAGAGGTTAGGCGGAGAGTTTTCACCGGAAGTAAAGGCGGTCGAGGCCGGGACCAAAGGTCTCTATGAACCGGCAGCCACGAGCAGCGTCGTTCGAGAATTTAAATTAGCTTAGAAAGTTCAGGGTCGGCCGGGCGTCGTACGAGCCCGTGCGTACGACGAAAAGCGGCGCGAGAAGCAGCAGCTGTTCCTAGATCGATGGAAACGATAGTCAGAGAAGCGGGGAAATCGGTTCGATCGGAATTTTCACCGCCAAGAATTTCCTCCCCCTCTCCTTTCCCGTGTGAAAGTAAAATCAGTCTTGCTCAATTTGTTTCCTCCCGCTGTGTTTCTTCGGTAGCCGAGGAGTAGTTGGTTTGAAGTGTGACGTGATTTGATGCGATGGATCGTTTGGATCGTAATAAAAAAATATGACAATGTTCAGGAAAAGATCAAGAAAACAGTATTTCGAAGAAGCGAAGAATTTAAGGAAAGAATTATTTGATTGGTATAGTGTCAATTAGTGTCATAAAGAAACGGAAGAACGATTTATCAAAGGTCGTGTGAGGAATGAAATTCATATCATTATTCGTTATATCGGAAAGACAATTCTACTATACTTGATAAAAGGTGTTACATATGTATATTATCGTATAGATGGAGATTAGATAGTTCATACGTGAGTTAATACTTTTCAATATATCGTTGCATGATATACAATCATAATTAAATAAGATTATACAAAATTATTCTATTTTAAGTGATACGAAAAGAATCAAAATCGAATTATTGAAAAATTTAAAAATAAACTCTTAAAATAAATATACCATATACGACGAGTAAGTTTAGAGAATTTTAAAAATTCTGAAATTTGTCACTCTCGACAAGTTTGATAATTCGGAATAATTTTATTTATATAATGCAATAGTTCAATCTCTCTTTCTAACAATTCTAACAATTCTCCAAAGATCAAACTAGAAATAAAAAATCATCTGTTCGATCTATCTCCATTCCTTGTATAATATACCTTCCTTGTATAATAATTTCTTGAACGATAAGATGGCGCAGATAGAACTGAAAAGTTACGAAAATAAGAATAGAAAATTCCCCTCCCGGGCGTGGATTTCGTTGATTCGCGAAACGGGCGGGCAGACGTAGGAAAGTAGAATTTGCGAGCGGTGCGAATCGGGCCGATTTATCGGCGCCAGTTTATCGCGAGGCCGCACTTTAATAACGAGTTATTGCCGAGGACCGGGCCGCGAAAGAGACAGGCATTTATCAAGGGTTTAGCCGATAATAGAATGCGCCGGTTCGTGAGCGGTACGCGGGGGCGGCAATTTGTAACAATGCTCGAATAATAAAGTCTAACCGCCCACTCACGTCCCTTGTTCCTCCCTGTTTTCGCGCTACGGGGATGGAATCAAAATTCTGGAACGAAATCCAGGAAATTTCTAGAATAGGGAAAAGTTTTAGAAAATTCAATTTTATATTCGTTTCAATATAAGTATTATTACGTTTTTTTATGTTTCTCGATATCATATATATATATGAAGCAAAAGAAGATCAAATATATTTTAAAAAGACTGTAAGAAAAGGAGAATTTATTATTCTACCAGAATCATTTTAAATCGTAAAGTAAAGTCGTAGCGTAAGCACGTTCCGTTCTCCAGTTCCTCCAAGAGGAGAGCCATCGTGGGCCATCAAAGATACACCCAGTTCGAATATCGTGCATTAAAATTTGCATGCAGATGACGCTAATCTAGATCTTTCTACCTGTACAACTGTTATCTACAGCGAGGAGGGAGCGCACGCCGCGGCCAACATCCTTACCGTTATACACATGCCATCAGGAAGTCAAGAAAATGTTATTCGAAAATATAATAATATAATCTTCTCCTCGAACGTATCTCGAAGGAGATGTTCCGTCTCCCCTTCATTATCGACTCCTCTCGTCCAACGAGAAGGTACACCGATGCTCGAACTCGCCTTTTATGCATACTATTACTATCCGATACACGTCTACGTCGTGTGGCTATCGCGATCTCGTTATCGCCTCGACCTTTCGCGTATTTTTTTTTTCTTTCTCCTGTCTCCCTGTCCCCTTCTCTCTCCTCTCCTTGACTCCTCGTCCGATACTTTCTCCGATTGTTTCGACGAGGGCACGTTGGAGGGCCACCGATAATTTATTCCGCTCACGTGGTTCTCTCTTATCGATTTCACGAAATAAGCGACACGGATAAGCCGTCGATTCGATCCTCGAAATCTCGAGGTGGGCAATTTTCCCTCATGGCAGCGGCGTAATGGCACAGTGGCGCCACTTGTAACTGTTCCTCCGTCTCTGTGGCCGTTGATAACCAACTGGGTCGGTCGCAATTTAAATTCTAAACACGATTCTTTTTTTTTTTTTTGCTCCGTTGAGCAGATAAGCCGAGTCGTTACGATCTTCTTCGAAGCTGACTCGCGCGGAGTTTTAGGTATATTCGATCGATATATTTATTATCGATATTATATTTATCGATGAGTATTTTTTTTCTAAGATTTGGATTTAGATTTTTCAATATTGTAACGCTGGAACATTAACGATCGAATTTGAATAAATTCCCTCGTTTCATAAAATCTCGTTTGAAACAAATTGATTTATATGTTCCATGAAATTTTACTTGATTGATTAAATAATAGTTTAATCATCTATTAATTATTAAAGATTATAATCCGTGTTACGATATTATTTAATTTTTTTTTTTACACCTTTGTGTAAATATTTCTTTCTCGTTATTACATACTTCTTTATATTATATTCGTATTATTAAGTCTCGAAGAGGCAATTTATTTTCGAACGAACAATTTATTAAGAATCGAACAACTACTATTTACCAAATCTCTTTTGTACATATAATTATGTTCTTCTCTGTACATCCTTATTAAGCGAACGTCAATTAGTTGAATTGCTTTAATAACCATCGTAATCCGTGTTTGAATAAGCTTAACAAACATCGGTCTGCCAGAGCGGCACTTGCATTCCACGTGGAAATCAACAACAGAAATCCTCGAATCCGCTACCGTCTCGAAAACACGTCTCGCTAATTAAGAGTTAGCTATCATCGAACACTATCTCTTCAGAAAAACATGAAATCGAAATAAACGAGTTCTTTCGCATTCCATCTTTCGAACTTGAGACGAGATTTTATCGTTTTGCTTTTCTGCTTGAATATCCATTCTTCTAGTTCATTTATTTTTACTTGTTTCGATCCTAGAAAATTTTGTACAAAGAATTAATCGATAACCTAATTCTTTTCTCCCATTTTATACGATTTCGAAAATATTTTCGATTATTATTATCATTTGAACTATATTTCCGTAAAGTTTTCAAACTTTATTATTTCTTTCCTGAATCATTGAATGAATACGAAGTTCAATATAATTCCATGTTCCATCTACCTAACATAACCTGACTAATTACAACTTGGAAATTACACTCTTCATAAAAAGTGAATAAGAATTTAGAAATTCTGATCTAATCCAATTAGAATATTACATTCTTTGTAAAAAATATAATAATTCAGAAATCATAACCTAATCAACTATCACATCAAATTCTCTACAAAGAATCTAATAACAATCGAGTTACGAGTTCAAACAATTATTTCAAAGTTTTCAATTCACATTCGAATCCTCTCCGCTTAAAATCATGTTCCACAGAGAGAATATCTAAGATAGTTCTTCTCATAATGAAAGATCCATCCGGCTGCTGTATGCCGGCCCGTCGAGAGGGTTCAGAAAGACATAAAGAGACCGGTGGCATCGTGACCGTGAACGTGGCTTCATTACCGGGAAACCTGTTAGTTATGCTAATATCGGCTTACAAACCCTTCATTACTGCTGATGAGCAATTAATACGCCTGCCTGCCCCCTGGCCAGCAGCGCTAATGCACTCTGAATGTCTCTCAATTACACGACGACACGAGCGTTGTCCGCAAGGACGCCTCACAGTCCACCACCGCTTTTTCGTCGCCGTCCACTTTTTCACGCTGGCCTCGTTTAATGGGAATTTAGAGGCTCGTTACGGGACAATTTCCTCGTTGTACGCTATAAGACACCAGCGGATGGAAATGAAGCGATGCTACGAGTCGTGTTTGCTCGATGAAGCTGAATGGTTTTCGTATCGAATAGGAAGTTGTGAATCTTTCAAGTGATTGTCTTTTTTTTTTTCTTTTTTTTTTTTTAGGTTAGAGAAGCATTATTTTGTCGAGAGGAATATGGGATGTTATTGTATTATTGTACGATGACAATAGATGGGAGAATTTATTGTTATACATAGTTGTCCATGAAACATTCATTTGTATGTAACATTTATCATTAGAAAGAGATTATCATAATTATCACAATCCTTCTTTTTTTATTTCTGTGATTTGTGCTTTTAAATAGTTTTTGCATGTTAGGAATATGGGATATAGATTTTATTATCGTTGCTAGGATAAATGATAAGGTTTTTCTTTATTTTAATTTTTAATTTTCTTCATTTAGCTTGATGTAGTACATATATAATTTAAGACTTAATATTATTTTAGAATTTCCTGATTTCCTGATTTTTTCTTTGCTTCTTCTTATCTTATCTCATTATACTTCTTAACTTTCTTGGATCAGTGATATTTTAATCTCTATTTGAGTTCTCCATTAATATGCAAATATCAGGAGATTCCGCATGGAAACTGGTTTATTTAAATTGCATCTGAAGCAATACGTTAAGGATTCAAGGATTCAAAGGAAATTTGCCTCTATTAAAAGTAAGCCAATATTTAAACTTTTTTCTTCGTAGCACATTTCTTCTATCATCGATAAATCCTAACAATTTTTACTTTCTTGATAATTCTATATGAAGATATTTTAATTATATCTTAATAAATTTCCTAAATTTTATATTTAAGAAATTAAATAAATTCTAATAATTAGATGCAAACCACAGTCCCAATTCATCAATTATCAATTACGATTCAATACATTTTAAATATACAGCCTATATTAAATATTAAAGGTATAATCCTTGACACGATTTCACGTTTTTCCTGCAAACCAATAAATTAATCCTCCTGAAACCTCCATCGACGATCCCACGCTATCGTTATCTCCGACGTGTTTCCTCGTGGAACACGATATTCCCTCTGTCACAGACACCACTTTCTTCGAAGGCAACACGACACTGTACCCTATCTAAATAAACTTGGCGTCTCCATCGTGTTTAATTGACGGATCGGACTTGTTTCGCCTCTAATTACTCCAAGTTTCGTTCCCGTTTTTCGCGGGGTCCGGAATAATAATTAAAATCTGGGGGCCGGGAACATCGGTTGATTAAAAAGTAAGGCAAAAACAGACCGATTCACGGGCGTGAAAAATCAGAGATAACAACGTTTTTTGAACGGGGACAGGATAAAAATCGCGCGTGGAAAATAGAAGCTCACGGGGTGGAGAGAAGGAGAAGAGGGGGATGGGCGTGGTTACGTGGTTGATTGCGTTTCGTGGATGAATGAAGGGAATTGATTAAACGCGTGAACGATGATTAAGAGGATATAGGTTCGATGGATGACAGGAAAATACAGAGAATATTTTTGAAATTTCTTTTTGGATTTAGAGAATCGATTTGATTGCATCTATCTATAAAAACTGTATAATAATTTACGAATATAATGTATAAAAAATACATTCACTGAGTTAAGAAACGAATTAATTAAATTTTTGCAAAATTTTTATATCTCTATTATATCGAATATATCATTATCAATGATACATGGATTATTATCTCTCTATATTAGTTTTAGTATATTATTTTCTAATCTATTGATCTTAGAAATATATAATTTAAACTCACGAGCGACCGAGTTAGTTGCTAATTGATATATATATATATTATTTATATACAGAATAAAATTTTTCTTCATATATAATCAAACGTAAGATTGAATTATCGAATCATGTGTTTTAAGCATTCTCAAATCGATGATCATTATTTACGTAGCTCAATAGATCGTTGCGGCAAGAATTCAAGGCCTGTGTAACATAAATCAACGGTGTTAGAAATTTGCGTTCCAACAATAATTAATCGTAAATGACGAATAACGTTCTAACTCGACTCATAATTTCGTTCTGAACACCGCGTAGCGTTAAAAATCCTCTACAATCTCGCGATACCCCATATTCGCGATAAATTGCAGGCAGAAGTGCATAATTCTCCCGATTGAACGCGCGCGCGCACGTTCATTTGTAAAATTGAAAATTTATTCGCCGAGATAACTGAGAACGAAAGAGGAAAAGATGGAATCGCGCGATGTCGCGAGTCAGCCGATTGACCCCTTGATCCTCGCGCTATCTTTTCTCGGTAACCGCAATTCCGCGGAGAAAGAGAAGCGTACTCGAGAAACTCGTACTATGATTCCTTCGCTCGAGGATGGGAAAAAAGTTGGAGAATCTCGTCGTAAACATTGGGCGCGGTCCAAAACGATGGGGAACGATATTATTTGAATTGAAATCGTCGAAGAAAGAGGAAATGGAAATAGGAGATAGAACGGCGTGTGACACTTCGGCCCATAGAAATATAAGAAGAAGAAAATGAATTCTATCGCGAGAGGAGAAAGTAGAAAAGGAACGAGTCACTTGGGAGGAAGCCGTAAGATGTGGTAAATAGGAAGAAAAAAAAAGAAGAAAAAAAAAAAGATAAAGATAAAAGAGATATGTTTGAGGAAGAAAATTTCTTGGTTAATTAACCCCTTGATTGCTCGGTCGAGATTGGAAATAGAGATTAATTTATCGATAGAATTCTAACGTGTTTTAAAAGGAAATTAAATTTGTTAACTTGTGATTAATAATCAGGAATTACGAGTATTTATTTATAGGAATTACAAGACGAAAAATTATAGTACAAATAAAATATTTAACTGATGGAAACTAATTGAAAACTTAATTTTAATAACTCATCCTGATTGAAAGATATTACCATACTTTGGATCGTGAAAAATACATTTTAGAAATTTCAAAACTAAAAAAAAAAAAAAAAAAGAACTAACAAATATACAAACGTATAAGCTATTAGTAGTTAATGGTCACGTGGCGCTAGTGTCGCACCAGCGGCCATCGTACTAATTAAACTAGACATAGAAACGCACAAATATAAATATAAATAAGAAACTGAAAATGCAACCGCTAAAAATATGGAAAAGAAAAAGATGGGAGAGAGAGCGAAATGAAAACACGTTGGTGAGAAAAGGTAGGCAAGAGTAAAAGAGGGGAAGAGGGGAAAGAAAGAGGAAAGGAGGAGAGACGGAAGCACAGCGGGAGACAGAGCGTAGCGCGAAGCAGTGGGGCGATGTTGATCTGGTTAGGCTGGTGGGCAGCGGTCGTCGGTGCGGTCGACGTCGTACGCCGGTCGGCGAGAGAGGCGCGCGACGACCTCGACAGGGCGTGGCAGGTCACCGGTTCTTGCTCGCTGGTGCACAGTGGCGTAGCCACCGATCGCATGTTTATCGTAGGAATTTCTTGCGTGATTCGATTCAGGGAATCCGTTCTCTATCATTGGTCAATATATTAGTCAATTTGATGATTGAGAGTATTTGTGACGAGGTTGAAATTTTGTACTCGGAAGATAAATGTTTTAATTATTCGGAACTTTTAGGCAATTATAATGAAGTTGAGATTTTGGAGAAAAGATTGTTAAAATCAGTTGCAAGAGAATATATATTACTATTTGTTGGAGAATTGAAATTTTGCAATTGTTTAATTGTAATTTTATATATTTTTTGAATGTATAGCTTCTGTGGATATTCTATTTTCCATTTTATTTTTATAGATGTAGAAGAGGAAGGGAATTTATGAAAAACGAAAAGTTTTCCATAGAGACGTTGAATATTAACAAGGGTCAGGGAGCTCTTTCTATCGCGAGTGACTAGCAAGATAAAGGTCGCGATTAACGAAAGGTGGAAGGTGACCGGAATTTCAGATACCTGTTCGACACAAATTCCGTCGGTCGAACTTAGCATCTGAGAATCGTTACATAAAGGAATTCCGCACGAATTTACGATTTCTCCGCACGCATGGAATCTTCGACACAAGGCTAAAACGTAACGTCGAACTATGCGCAAAGATAACGTTAACAAATTGTTGGCTAAATATTTTACACCAAAACTATTTTATCTCGTATCACGATCAACTTTGCAATACGAAATATTTTTGTTATTTTGAGTATTTTGAAAGAATTCAATACCGATCGTTTTTATTACCTTACTTAAGATTTCATGCGTCATTTTTCTCGATACATGGATACATTTCGAGAAATATACTCGAAGAAATAAATATTGCTTCAAAAATTCAATAATTCAAAAATTCAATATCAGATCTAGTCTAATTCTGATTCAATTTTCAAGTTAAAAATCTAACGAAAATAGGAAATTCCACGCGTATGAGATAACGGAGATATCTGTTAAAAATTTGGAGAATAGGTTAAAGAAGAATTAAAATACGTACAAACGTTATCCGTTTTTACAAAATGAATCAGCTGTATATACAGTAGTGATATAACTTGACAGAGAGTCATAAACGTAAATTCCGAGCATCCGTTCATCCTAGTTCATTTCACGTCGTGTTTTGCATACTGCAACGCCGTATAAGGCGCATAACAGCTCAAAGCAAATGCACCAGCTGGATGCAATAGCGTAAACAAAAGTTATAACAGCGTATGCAACGTTTTTCGCTTCGTATGTCCCAGATTTGTGTCTGTTTATATTTTGTTCCTTGTGTCGAACACCTGTTCTTGTCTTCGGTTATAAATGTCACGAGAATTTCCTTCCAAGTGTGTAGATTAGTTCGTTGATTGTCCGCTAGGGGATTGACAACTGTATTAGGTTATGTGGAAATTACAGTTATTATTTTATTTTTATATTGGATACGTACGTGATATATTATATACATCAGATTTCATGTCTATATTTGTAAAATAATTTCTAAAATAATGGAGAATATTTAAAATTATTATAATAATCAGCTTCTAAAATTATATACGTATATACGATGTGTATAATTTGAAGATATATATGTGGGTAGAGAAAATTTTACACGTAGTATTTGTCTGAAAAGTATATAATAAGGGGAGGAAAAAATAAAAGAAATTTCAATACTCCTTGATGAATTGATAAAATATTAATCCGTGATTGACTTTGAAAATTATATTTAATTATAGGAGATATTAAATCTTTGTTCCTCTTTCTCAATTATATTCGCTATGGCTATCTTGTCACTTGTCAACGGTTAACCAGCGTGGAATTTTTCATATATCGTAAAGCGTTCTTCTCATTAACTCGTCATTGTCGTTACGCAACAGCTGTAGTGACGAGATTTCATGATGTCATAGACGTGACTTTTATTACGGACCTACCTCGAAGAACACTGTACACCTGATGGAGGATGATTTAGAACCATCGAATAATTAAGGGAAGTATTTTTCGCGTCGTAAATAAATATTATCGATGTCGAAGTGTTAAATTTTGTTTGGGGAAAAAATGATATATTAAAAAATGGCTCATAATTCTCAACAGAAAATTGCTTATATACATTGTAACAAATTATTATACGAGATAAATTAAAACGAAATAACGTTGTCTAAAGTATTTTATTTAATTTAATGTTGTATTTATTACAATTTTTTCATATGTATTTCATATGTAAATTTCCATAATGTTGACATAACCTCAAATCTTTTGTATCTCCATTGTTGCATGATTAATTTGCTTCAAGTTCAATCAAAAAAAAAAAAATTAGATCAATTAATTGAAAAATTAGTGATCCATATCAATGTCACATTAAAAATATTTTTACACGTTACCGCAGATTAAATAAATAAAATAAGTAAATGCATGAAGTAAAGGTACACTACTCTTCTTTTTATGGTTTACGTTTTTACGTTTTTATACTTTTTACGTTTTAACCTTAATTTAGGTTAAAGAAAATCCAAGAAAAATCAGAGCTCGAGACGGAACGGAAGAACGAAGGTATAAAACGCGACGAAGCAACGCTCTAGCTACATTCCATAAATTCGTTCCTGGCCTCGGCTCGATTTTGCAACGGACTCGGCTACTTCCACCAGCTGTTTTTCCCTATAGAGAAACCGATCGACCGAGAGGAAAGATTCCACGGGGCCCCATCGCGACCAGCTAACGTGACGTTGTTCCGAGTCGGTGCTCTTCCGAGGTTATAACCACGGCTTCGAGATCCTTCGGGGTCAGGAATTCGAACTTGGCAAGAAACGGACGAGCCGTTATTTTTCGAGGAACCTCCTATCCTTTTCACGCTCGACCAACACTTTCTGCGGATCCACAGGCTGGAAAGAATTCCCGTGTCCGCTTCGATAGCTCGCGATCGATCCTTGTTCGAATCGCGTTCAACATGGAACGATGCGGTTTATTTAGTTGTTCGCTTGGGAGGAATTTATTTTTTTCAGAAAGGGTGATTTCTGAGACGAACAAAAATTTCAAGCGTATTCGAAACGTGAAATTGATGATAAACTGTGAACCGTGATAAAATATACGGTTAAAATTTTTAACATTTTAACATAACAAAAACGCGTCGGAAGAATTTCAGCCATTTTACTACAGTCATTACAGGCTATTTTTCATTTCTGTTAATTTTAATAAATATTCCAACGATATATTATCGATTAGATTTCTCTTGAAAATTCTTTATCGATTAGAGCGTCATTCATTGTCGCCTGAAAAAAACTCGGGTCTAAATATCCTCTCTGTGGTACAATAACGTAGAAAAATCATTAAACACGCCCTTCGGAGCTTGCACGCTCGAATTTCGCGCTGTCTGGCAAGCGCGAGAGATAAGAGCGTGTTTGTGGAAGGTATAATTGATGCTGGACCCAGTCTGGGATCGCGTTTGCCCTTAAGAGTTTGGAACTGGGTGGAGAAAATATAGGTTGTCTTCGTGGCTGGGCCTTTGGAGGGCCGCGGTCGCCCGCGGTGCAACACGAGGATGATATATTCTCTGCAACTGCAGCTGCACCACACAGACACCGCTGTTGGCTCGAGGTTTTGTGAGATTACGAAACTTCTGCCTTGTATCCCTCCTCAAAGACAATGAGATGTATGCGCCGAGATGAGATCCCCGTGAATCCCGCCATCTTGAACGTGTGCCCCTGGAAAGGACCTCCTGTCAACTTGTCCTCGAAATCTTTTTATGAGTCATTTCCTCTCTTTCTTCTCTCTTAGATTATTAGCGTGAAGAAATTGTCTTCCTTCGACGAAATTTCTTCGTTGTATTTGTTTCTCAGCAAAGTTAAGATTTATTCGTAAAAAAAAGTCCTTTGTTTTAAAATTAACATTAGTGTTCGAAAATTCTTCTCTAAATCCGTGAAAGAAAAGTCTCTTTTACATCAAGGAATTTCTATCATGCAGTAACAAAACCTAACTTCAATCATGTAATCCTTTGGTAGCAAGGCGGGCAAAAAACGTCGGTTTTAATTCATGCTCATCAACGGATCAAAGAAATATACCCTTGTTCCGGGTGCAACATTTTATCCTAAATACATTTTAATGAAGTAGAACGTATTCCTTGATGTGCACACCTCGACAATTTCCACGCAAGCGTTGCATACCGCAAAAAGCCCCGGTTCGATCAACGAGGAGACATCGTGCACTATAATTTTGTGCTACTTGGGGGCGCCACGGCTCACAGGCATAATTGATACCCTGATTTCAGAGTGGTAATTCATAATAATCAGCTAAGAGATCTCGAGCAGAAGCCTACCCTTCCGTAGCAACATTCTATTTCATATGGCAATTTATATAATAAAAATACGCTTTTTTCTTGTAGCAACAGTCTCGATACAGCTCGACGATTTCTCTACGATCTTTAAACGCATGGCAAAAACATAGCACAGGCATCCATTTTGGAAGGAATACGGTGCACATAGAAGATACGCGTTATAATTTTGTCTCGCATGAATCTGATATATGTATATATATATATATATAAGGTTTAATAACAAAATAATTTCAGAGTTTAATTCAGTCGTGGTTGATAATGCAGATGCAGTTTTCGTTAGCTAATTTCTGTTGGTAATGTAGTATTTTTATGAATTTACCTCGAGGGATGATGAAGTAAAGAAGTGTATTAGATCACGAGAAAAAGTTAGAAAGATTGAAAAGTAGTTTCCTTATTAATTCAATTTTCTCTTTTGGCACTTTTTATTTATTCTTCCGATCATTGAATTGAAAAAATAGAAAAAAATATTAGCAATTAAATGTGTGCGGAAATATGTGTTATGTCGTCTTTAAAAAAAAATTTCCAACTTCTCCTAGCTTCAGTATGCTAATGAATTACAGCAATTATCATAAATCCTTGATTCCAACGAATGTTGCAGTAAATGCAATCGTCCACGATGGGAGATTACTCCTTCTTGTTAAACTTTTATTAAACTTTAAACTTTAGATTCAAATCAAATCTTCGATTTAAAATTATATATCCCATAAATTCATAAACTTTTTTTTTTAAAAAAAAAAGATCTTTCTTAAAGTCTTTTTTTTCTTCTTTTATTTCTGACTTCTTCGGCGCAAAAAAACCATCGTACAAAGAAGCATGAAAAGATCTTCTCATTCGCGTTCAACAACGATGTCACGACCCGTGTTTTTTATCTTCTCTCAGCTAACTCTCGGTTAATTAACGTTTAACGTGAAAAGAGCGGTAGATGAAAGTAGCTTCCATTCTTACGCTCGATCGCGTTTGTGTACCGTTAGCGTCGCTATCGGAAATTCGAAACAATGTCGGCCGTGTCGGCGCGTGATAGATGGCCCTGTGTTCCTCGTGGCCGTTGGTGCGACCACTGGTGTCAGCTGCGAGGGAGAAACGGGATAATTAGCAGTGCCGCGAGGTTCGCGCGAGTAAACGGCGTGTAAAGCGAGAATCGCGGCACGGGATAATTTGTGCAAGTTCGTTGATCCTCCTTCTTGTCCTCTTCTTGTAATTAGTCAGCAAGCCGGCTGAAGAGGGATAAGTTTCGAGATCCGTTTACTCGGCTTGTTGTGACTGTGTTAAGAACGCGGGTCGGGATGCTGGAGGCTAGAATTGTAGGAAATTATGCGGTGGTTAATATCTTTTGAAAGTTGGAATTAAAGCAGAAGATATGTGGTAGAAATTTTCTCGTACTTTTTTGAATGTGGTATATCGTCGGTAAAGAAGAACAATGACATAATCTGATGAAGATTGTAATGTAATGAAGATTTTTTGTAATGTACTTAATGTAATAATACTTTGGATATAATATTAAATGGTTTTCTCGATCCTGTGAAAAATTCCAATTGCTTTATTCTTGAATTTTGTCAATAAGACATTAAATAGATTAAAATTATTTTCGTCTGAATTCATAGGTATCACATTCATAGATACTAAACGTTTCTAATATCAACATGATGAACACGAGGAACAACATGGAGAAACGGACAGAAAAAATTAATCTGAAATACGTCCAGAGTCCATTTATATCGCAATACATATATCTGCACGATAATTTCGCATACCCAACATCTGAAACCTTACCATTACGAAACCACCTGAAACCATCATTACTCTTCACTCTCCATCTACCTCCATCAAACACCTTTACCAAAACCATCATTCACATTTTACACATTCCAAAGCAACCCATCCCAACGCCGTACAGAGATCAGAAGACGAGAATCAAAACCAAAACCAAAAAAAAAAAAAAAAAAATAAAAGAAGATGAATAAAATGCTAAACTTCCAAACTAAAATTCATATATTCGTATCGAAACCTCGATTTACACCCGATGATCCCACATCTCCTTTTAGAAGACCAGAGAACGATTCAAAGAGGATGCACGAGGACGAAGACCGGTCTGCCCGTGGTTCGCGTGCGGAGATCGCGTTAGAACGTTGAATATTTCATTCATAATCGAGCGATCAACGTATTTCTCTGCAAGAAAGCGCGCGCGCGCACGGTAACGAATCGTAGTACGGCGGTGTGAGTGAACCGCGCGCGAGCGGGGGTAAATCGCGCGCCGGTTGCAGCGGCAATTACGGGGATCGTGCGGCGGCCTCCGTGAATGAAACGTCCGTCCTTTTTTTTTCTTTTTTTTTTCATTTCTCCTCCTCCTGTTCCACCTCCTCCTCTTTTTCTTCCGCCTCTTTCCTCCCGTTCTTCCTCCTCGCCACGATTCTATCCTCGGGTAGCGGGTAGCTCGACTCGTAGCTTTTTGCGGAACGGAGGTTTAATGAGGGAGCGCCGCGGCGTTCCACGCCGGTGAGGACGCGGCTCCGTCCGCCCAGAGATCCCGCGAAGAACGGGCGACCTTCGAGCCGGGTCGGGGGTCACGTCACGCGATTCAGGAATATACGCGTGGGCTCGCGTGATTCAGAGACAAGCGGTGGGTGATTCGCGTAGGTGTCATTGTTAACGCTTTGTGAATGAGCAGGAAGAATGGGATGAATAGCTTTAATTGGTCGGGTCTTTTCTTTCCTTTTTTTTTTTTTTTTTGATATTATTGGACGTCTTGTTCGAAACTTAGGTTCACATTTAACTTTCACGTATTAGATAACTTCTTAACATTAGATAATTATATTTAGTTATATTATACGCAATTGAAATTGCCAATTGTTTTAGGACAAATGATTGATCAATTGAGACTTGTAAGCTAATGTTATTTAATTTATATTTTGACGGTGTCGTCTTATTTATTTTATTTGTGTAATAAGTTCTTTTTTGTATGTAAGTTTAATAGTTTTTTTTTGAGAAGTGAAAGAATATTATTATCTCTGTATGAGTTTAAGCTAGTTTAAGCAGTGCAACCGAGGCATATTAGATTAGCATATTAGGTTCAAAGAAGATTCTATGGATAAGAGAACCGTGGTGATTTTAAAAAATGTAAGGTTTGAGAATCTATATTGAACAAAGATAAATTGAAAGGATAAATAAATATCTGCAGAGGATCTCTAAAATATTTGGGTGGATAAAGTGAAAAAATAGGAGGAATATTGCACCAATTGACACAGAATTAAAAGTTTAGAAGTGTGCTTATTGCATAAAGCTCGAAACAATAGTCCATTCTTGAATAGAATTATAATCTGTGATGAGAAATACTATACGATAATCGTACAATGATTGGACACCAATGAAAATCCTAAACGAAATCTTAAACCATCATTATGATCGAAAAAGTTATGGTGATTATATCATGATTTGTAAAGGGAATAATTCATTGTTCTTTTCTAAAACAAAGAGATATCGTAACAGCAACATCCTACTGCCAAGAAATTGATTAAGATACAATTCTGCATGACAACGATCGCATTGGAAAACACTCTACAAAAATTAACTGAATCGAAATGCGAAATCTTAACCCATCACCAGATATTTTACCAACCGATATAAATATATATATATATATATATAATTTTATAAAAATATATATATAAAAATCTCTTTATGAGAAGATCATTAAAGCCAATAGCTCGTATTTTGATCGATTAAAAATTACAATTTCGAAAATACATTGATTTTCTTCCGATCAACAAAACACATTTCTTGCAATTACCTGTAATTAAAAAAAAAATATTAAAGTTCCATGATAAACATTTCTATACGCCTCACGACGATCCATCCATCACACGTCCATCCGAAAATTGTCCACCTTAAATTTTCTTCCCGCCAGAAAAAAACCAAGATCGACAGAAAAACTAATGAATCCGTCCCACCCTTCTTTTCCAGAATTTCCGCGAGCACCGGATCGATGGAGCAGCGTTGCCCCTTCTCTCGGAGGACCACCTGACCGGCCCAATGGGAATGAAGCTGGGCCCAGCTCTGAAGCTTCGCGCCCTCCTCGCCCGGAAACTGGGCGCGTGCACGGTCTGTTTGCACTGCGCTCATTGCCACCAGACGCCCCTGCCAGCCCTGAACGCGGCCGCGGCAGCCGCTGCCGCGTCGCAACAACAACACCAGCAGCAACCGCAGCAGCAACAGTTGCCTGGAAGGCGGCCAAGCAGCACGGGGAACTGACAAACAATGGCGGAGACTCCTCTGGGCCCGGAGGGCGCTGTGGCGCCCCCCCAGGACCCGAACAGGGCCCTAAGGATAGAACGGCGCGTGTCACGCCCGATACGCAAGCCGGAAGTGGTGTTCAAGAAGCCCATCAAGCAGTGACGCGGATCACGCGACAGCATTGCTTTGCGTGTGTACACGTGACGCTGTGGAGTTACGCTGTGGAGGCTCCGCCTGTGTGTTGTCCATCGAGTGTTCGTTCATCGGGGAGGGAAGGGGAGGGCAGGGGAGGGGGGAGGGAGGGAGGGACGTTCGACGACGATCAAGAGTTTCGTTGTATTGATACGTTAATCAAGTGTACCTGGAGATAAATGACTTATTACTTTTGTCCTCGATGCAGAATTTGCCTGCGTTGTACTTACGTACTTGTGTTTACACGGCTGGATCGATTCGTGTGAAATAATAGGTGTGCGAGGGAGATGGGAATAAGCGGTTCTTTGAGAAGGAGGATGATTGGGGGAGGGGGGAGGGACATTGCGTTTTCGGATGGGTTACGAAAAATACGAAGGATTTCGCGTTTCGATGGTTGAACTTGAGGAGTTCGAGGTATGGATAAGAAGTTGTAGTAGCTTGTCGTACCTTTTCTTTGTTTCTTATTACTGCGTTTATTTCATTCTGTGCAATTAGTTCTCTGTATAATTTGAATCGATTTGAAATAAGTACTTTTTCTTTTCTTGGTCATTGATTCGATACAAATTTGTCACGCATTTTCTTCATCTCATTCCGTAAATCATAAACATACGAACTTCTTATCCACCTGGTATCGTCCAAAAGTTCGGCTCGAAAATGATCGAACTTGAAACGCGATGTTTTAACATCGTTCAATCGATAATTTTTATCATTATTATTGTCTTTCGTCGAGAAGAAACGAAGTTAGGAATGATACTCGGTGCCTGAAATTCGGACAAGAATCTGGGCAGCCCGATCATAAAATTTATTTAAGAAAATAGAAACCCCCTCCCCTCCCTCCACCCTTCCAGAGGTACAATTCTCGATACTTCGATACTTGATACTTTCTAGTTCGTTATTTTTTTTACAAGTCGTTAAGAGACTTGTACCAGCTGGCCGGGCTTTCACAAGTTCTCCTCGCCTAGCAGGAAGTGGAGGGTGACTAACAAGTGTTAACGTTCTCGCGTTTATAAATTAGGAATAGACACGCGATGAGCACAAAGAAGCTGACGCTGCGTGATAATCAAATTAATTGGGATGGAAATTAGCGATTAAAACGCCTCGTTTGCGTGCTTATTCAAATTACACATCCTTCGATAAAAGAGGAAAAAAAAAAAAAAGAAAAGAAAAAAAGAAAATCAGCAACCGGAAGCTACGTGTTCGATCCTTCGTAAGCAATTAGCGTGTCAAGGTACAACATCGGTTTCATGCGATATTAACGGCCTTGAATTCTTCAGGAATGTCTTCCTTGGCGAAGGAAATTAACGTTTTAGAATAATTACCGCGCGAATCGAAGTTCTAAGCGATGAATTAATTATTAATGGAGATTTTTTTTTCTTATATATATATATATATATATGTGTGTGTATGTGTATATATATATATCATGAATAAAAAAAACGAGTGCCTCTATCGATCGAAAAAGTCTTCCAAAAGGCTAGCCTTTCTTAGATGGATGAGATAATGAGAGCGAGGTGATTCTTTTAACGTGCAGAATTTGCGATTTCAAGCAATGCTGCCCCTTGTTACCTGAGAACAGAGATTTCGTAGAGAAAAGTTCATTTACAGATAGCACAATGATGTCTTATTGTCTTAAAGATGTAATGTCTGGTAATAATCTATTAACAATTTGAATGTGTTTTAAAATTGTTACGTATTGCAAAAAAATATAAAAAAGAAAAGCAGTTATTCTACAAATTTTATCAGAATATCTGGAATTCCATATCAAGAATATGAAAAAAAAATGATATTATTTTTTTATTCAAGTAATAATTATGTCCGCTAGAATGCGCCACCGATCTTAACTTACGTATTTCTACATATGTATTCATTCATTCTTTTTTATTAAAAAAAAAAAGAAAGAAATGTATTAATATAACGAATAGTAATTATATAGTAATACAATTTTAATTATTTCAAGGCATCTTTAAGTCAGGATTCACATTATAATTAAATTTGAAATGGGTATCAGATATCGCGTGCTATCTGAATTGTACCAACAAAGTAATTATTCGAGTTCTTTTATTCACATGATAAATTCGAAAAATTTAAATTATAAAGCAAATGAATTTATTTATATACTCAAATACAGCAGCAATAATTATTACTCCATGGCACTTTTCATTTTAATTTGAATTTCAATTATAAAAAGTGCATTTGCTTTGAAACTATAATAATTAACTATGTAACAACAATACAATGAAAGTTATTTTTAACCTAAAATATTAGATATTTTTTAAGACACTTCTAAGACAAATAAATTTAAGAATATCAGATTCATTTTAAATAATCGATTATTGAAAATGAATTCGAATAATTTCACTGGAATATTAACAACGACGAAAACAGACAGGAAAAGTGCCGAGTAACGAATTTTCAATTTTTCATTATCGAATGAAGAACTGGAAACAATGAAAACGATAATAAATAACACGAGGAAACAGTGAATAACTGTTTGTAATTAAATAAACTGCGAGCAATTGTTATTTGAGAGTATGTAAAAGATGAGCGAACGAGAAACGATTGCGTGTAAGGATCGAATGAAGTGAAGAGAGAAAACAAGAGTGTGTGTGTAAGAGAGAGAGAGAGAGAGAGAGAAAGAAAGAAAAACGAAACGAGACAACATCATATCAGCGAAAGAGGAAAATGAAAAGAAAAAAAAAACAATTAATGTGCAATAATGATGAAAATGAACATTTTTTCAACGCGGTACTTTTTAACTGTATGAATAGGATGATATACGTATTTGCTCAAATCGTTGTTTCTTTTATATATTTTAACGAAGTTTTTATATGAATGAATTATAATGATAAAATATAACTAAATTATATTTTTGCTAACGTTCTACGTGCAGATCACACGCGAACAGGAAGATCATCACGCGCGGGTACATTCGCATACCGTAGTATAAAATGTAATACTGTACATACACACGCGCACACACAACACACACAAGTACGCACACACGAGCGTATGCATGCGTACGCAAACACATACATACATACACACGTATAAACATTAAGAGATGAATTGGAGAGAAGGCGATACACGATGTAGATTCAACGTGATCGACGGATCCAGTAGAAATTAGAGAAAAAAGAAAAACTGTAAATTAATTTTTCTTCCTCCCTTATTTTCAACGTTTAACGTTTATTTATTTAGCATTAAAACCGTTGCCTTATTGTATGTTCATGTAATAACAATTTAGTCGTATAAAAGAGGAGATAAAACTGTTGGCCGTGTGACAGTTGTTATTAAGTGGAGAGTTGATAAGTTCGTAAGACGAGCAGTATTTTTAGATTTACATTAGCCTGAATTTACTGCAGACTATATACGTTTATAAATATTATGTATACATACATACAAATACACAAACACATTCATACGTACACTTACAAGCGCGATCTCGCGCGCACATCTGCTCGTGCTTCCAGTTTTGTACTTTTGCTTGTACTTTTTCGAAAAATTTCGAGTTCGACTCTTTATGAAAAACAATTTTAACAAGTTATTTCGATTTCATAATCGAATTCAATTTCTGAAAAGACTTTTCGCTTCAACTTTTCATGAATTCGATTCTTTTTATTCATCTTCATTTTGTGTGTATATAATTGGATAAAATCTTTTAAAAATTTTCCATAGAACTCTCAGAAAATTTAATAACATTTTAACGTACAGAAAATTAACGTACAATATATATGTATAGATATATGAAAAGAAAAATTCTGGACAGTACGAGCGGACATTAACCGAGCTAGCGGCTTTTACTTAAACGGAGAATCACTGTACATAATGCTTAAGCATTTATTTATATCGTGCTTTTACAAAAGGACCCGTAGTATTTTATTTAGTTTCGTAGCAAAAGATTTATGCACATCATTACCGCGTGCATAGCACGAGATCATTTAATTGTCAGGTGTGCGAACACGGGAAGAGTATGCGTGCATTTGTATTAAGGAAAGAAATAAAAAACAAAAAAAAAAAACAGAGGAGAATAGAGTGAAAGAAAAAATTCGTACTGGTGTGACGGAAATTATTTAAAACGAAAAAAAAAAGAAAAAAAATGAGAATAATTGTACAGAAAGGGACGACAATTTTGGAGAAAGAAAGAGGGATAAAGAAACGGGCAATAAGGCAATCTTGTGATAACTTCGATGATTTTTATTCTCCACCCATTTCTCCATCCTTCGTTTTCTTCTGTGATTTACGCCTGCGTCCAGTTTATTCGTCCTCGAAAGAAAAAGAAGAAGAAGAAGAAGAAGAAGAAAAAATCCTTTCGACATCCCTTTTTTTTATTTCCCCCGCGAATCTGTCGTGTATTATTCTACTGATTAACTGTCTTATTATGTATAGTAGAAATTAATGGTGAAAAGAGAACAAGAACAGTACATTGTTTCTGTTAAAATAAACATTGTTGAAAAATATTTTCACTGGTGGCCTTATTTCTGTTACAGACTCTGGATTACGAAAAGAATTGTGATTGGTAAAAGTGATAGAGATAAAAATATATACGTAAACAATATACATTTAATAGTTATTTGCTCTACGAAGAATTAAATACAATCTTTTCTCGTCGCAAGATGAATTTTAAGAATCTTCCACTTCGTTCAATCGCAATCTCTTCTGATGTTTATGATTCCTTTACGCCATTTTAGCCTGAAGATAAAATTGTTATTTTCAAGCAAGTTTCTTTATCATTGCATTTTATTACAATAATTTATGAATTAACGTTGAGTTAGTAAGAAAGAGTAAACAACTAAATCAAAAAATCTATAAAAAAAAATATTACAAATCTCAATAAACTTTTACTTTCCCTTCCACTTATATAAGAACTTATATAAGACAAAAAAATCTCTCATTTACTTCTTATCAAACTCACTCACCTTAACGTGAATGGCAAGAACTCCATCCTCTTCTCCTGCACCGATCTCTATACCAGCATTTCCATCCGATTGCACAGTGACAACCTTGCCAGTGCATCTTCCGTTCTCCAAATTACCAGAAATCACGTCGCAATAGTGGCCAGGAGGTAGACAGACTTTCAGATTTCGCTTCAGATCGTATCGATCTCCGTTGAACGCGACAAATCCGGAACATCCCCGACTGAATGCGATTTGATTGCTTCCGTTATCCCACCAATTATCGATCCTCGTTCCTTTGACCAAATTGCGGAAACGAACCATGTTAAAGATTTGCCTCCAACGGTGTTCGCAGATCCATCCGTTGCTGCAAATGTTGTCGTGGATCACAGGCGACAGAATGTTGCCATTGCCGTCGTTAGGCGGTCCTTGATCCTTGCTTTGGAAGTCGAAGGAGCTCATTATTCGTGGGGTGCCGAATGGATGGGACAGCATGAATGCGACAGCCATCTAAAACATTTATATTTTATTTCAAATATTAACCTTGGAATTGTTTTCTTTCGAAAAGAAGATAAATAAAAAGTATATATGCAAGAATTTCATCAGTGGTTAAAAAATTAATCGGAATTTTCGTGGAAAAAAATTTCACAATTGATATTTGACGTAGTATTGCACGAAATATGGAGAGAAGTATTTGAGTCTGATCATTGGCTGACCTGTTCTACTTGCTAGCTTTCACTGTACCGTCGCTGCGATTCCCTAATCTAATAAATATTTATTGCTCTACCGTAAAAATTCTAAAAACATTTTGCACGTCTATTTTTTCAATCGAACGATAATTGAAAAGTAACCAGATACCAAATATTTAGGAATAAATTGTTTCTAAAAAAAAAAAAGAAAATATAGAAAAAAGTTTGGTTATACCTTGTACTGTTTGGAGTATTTGTAAGTGAGGATTTGAGGATTGTCGCGTTGGGTGTCGTGATTGTCGACGAAAACGAGAGAATCCTTCGAAGGTAAGAAACCCCATTGCTCTCCCCAGTTTACCAACCATTTCAGATTATTGTTCCCCCGAAACGCATTGGAAATTTCATATGAATATTTGAACTCGATCACCGCCGCCATTTCGTTGTACTCCCGTTTCGAGATTGCCTCGTTCCCGTAATCGATCACCTCTTGGAATATGTACGGTCGTGCATTTTTAGGGAAACCGTGCGTCGTGTTCAGATTTCTCACTCTCGAGTAAATCGTTTTCAAATCGCTCGGCCACATGTGTTTCGCAGCATCGACTCTGAAACAGGAAGAAGTTCAAGAAGTTCTCTTCTTTAACGCCTAGATCGATCCTGTTCACATGCATTATTACCAATGTGTTAATAATAATATTATTATTATTATTAATCACAATGTGAATACAAACCGAAAACCGGCAACACCAACTGCAACCAGATCGTCGAGGAAGTCAACAAGCTTCGACCTGACGTACTCCTGGCTCTGATCCAAGTCGTGGAGACCAACCAACTCGCAGTTCCTCACGTTTGACGGATCGTTGTAATTGTTCACTGCGCAACGAGGGTGGAAATTTTTCACGGTGTAGGGCACTTGCGGATAGTCGAAATTGTACGTGTTCGCCCTCGAGTTCCCTGTACCGCGTGCGTCGTTCCAATCACCGGACATATGGTTCATTATGACGTCCACGTAGATCCGTACACCCGCTTTGTTACATCTCGCCACCATATCGATGAATTGTTCTCGCGTGCCCGATCGCGTGACCCATTTGTAGGAAATCGGTTGATAACGTTCCCACCATGGCCTCTTGTCGATCACTATGTTCTCTTGTACCGGTGATACCTATACAAATATTGCCTATACAATATGTATGTATGTGTTGCGTTGATAACGTGGAAACGAGAAGCGATGCTCCTATCTTTGTTTTATTTAAAATATTTGATGAATAAGGAATAAATTTGGTTAGCAAGTTTAGTTTCTATTGATTTTCTATTGTTCAGTGATCAGGATTCGTAATTGTTGTCGATGTTGTTGAGATAAATGAGTTTCAGATCGATAATTGATAAAAGCATAGATAGATATTTTGTTTGTTTACAGAAGATAGTTTATTATTTTTATAACACGTGAGGAAATAATTAAATCGATAATCATTCAGTAGTGGTAAATAGGTAAATTAATTGTAAAGATTAAAAGATAAGTTCCATTATTATCCCTGATATCGGATTTTAATTGTTATTGGCATCTTAAAAAAATAAAGCTGATGCAAGTAAATTTTTAATCCACATTATTTTCTGAAAGTTTGTTTAAACTAATTCAAAATTTGATTTAAATACGGATTTTATTTAAATCGAAAAATTAATCAAACGTAAAACTATGTTTTTGATATTAAGCATAAAATTTCTAAAGAATCTTCATAAAATATCTCTTCAATAAACATCAGGTATTTATCAATTGTTTTCGCACAACTATAATATATTTACTATAAACTATCATGCATTTGAGTAACATTTTGAATTTAAAAATAAAAATATCACAATTAACGTTTAAAAATTAAATTTTGTCACATACCTGAACTCCACCAAAACCTACAGGTCCAAGGAATTGTTCGCACTCTTTCGCAACGTCGCCCCATTTCCATTCGAAGAGATGGACGATAGCGTCGTGGCCAGGAGCAAAATGTGGGTCATTGTGAGAAATTTCACCCGCTGCCAACGTGAGCAGTGCCAACAATAACACGATCGCGGGCATCATAGTCAGTCTACGTTGCAAAATACTCGTGTCTCTAATATATAAACCATCGTCATTTACGTAATCTCTTTTCACTGTATCCAAAGGTCAATCATCCCCTCTGCCACCAATTTACCATTTTATCAATACGAGTCACATCTATTGTCTATTCGATGCAATTATTTCACTCGAACTCATCTTATCACGTTATTGTTGTGGAGCAAACAAAATATAGGAGAAGTGTTTTCAACAATGTGACTAATGTTTCGGTTGAAAATTCTAAATTTTTTTTTTTTTTTTTTTTACTTCTATTTTCATCATTGAATGACGCACATGGCTTTTATATTTCTTGATCTGAATATATTTAAAACAGATTAATTCTTCGTATTCGCCTTTCATGTTTTATTTGAACCGGTTTATAGCGAGTTGCGTATATTTTCACACTTTTATGATCTTTATACTATTTATATTTATTAAAGTAATATAAATACTGAAATTTATTTAAATTGGAAGAAATTTCACTATTTTCGTATTTTATGTCCGATTATTTATTTTCAATGAAACGAATATTTAGTGTTGAATTTCTTTCTTAAAAAATATTTTATCAATGTAACTTATTAGTCATTTAACATGTATTTTAGAATATTTTGATTTTTCATTTATGTTGTTAAATTTAGCGAGAAAAATAAATGTATTAATGCAAATATCTGTATATTAAAAATCTGTATATTATTAGATGAAAAACAACAATCTAAAAAACATATATCACAATAATAAAATATGTTTAATAATAATACAATAATTATAAAAAATGTTATAATATATAATAATTGAATTGTAAAAAAAATTTAAAAATAATATCGTATATTTATTTTTTGAACGTAAAAAAATTTTGTTGTTTCTTCTTGAACTTCTCCCGAATATATATTATGAAAAACATATTTATAACCTTTTCTCTTTTGTTTTGAAAAATTTCATTGTTTTGTAAATTTTTCCACTTGTCAAACAATGCTCCATTTATTATTTGAGTTATCGTTCAATGCAAAGTAATTTTCTTCGATGATAAATTTTTTAAAGAATTATTTTCACACGTGACAGACGTGCACAAATGTCACAATAAACGAATAATAATAATAAATTATACGTGACTTGATCGTATCGATGAATAATAATTAATCATAAACTTTAGGAACTCAAGAAAATATAAACTATATAAACAATAACTATATAAATATATAAACTAAATATAACTTTAGGAACTCAAAAATTTTTTTTGCAATTATAAATATTTTATAATTGTAATACAAACAAATCTTATAGAGATCCGACAATTTTTTTAAAAAATTTTTATTCATCTTTTATTAATACTTCTGAATAATCACTCGATATAAGAAAAAATATATGTATATAAACAACAAAAAAAAAAAATATTAAAACAATCCATTCATATTAAGAATAAAATTAAAATTGTTAAAAATGAAAAATCCTCCATCTATAACTCAATCGACAATTTTTTTGAATAATCGAAAAACGAAAAAGATCACGATTTTAAGAATTTATTCGAATAACATAGAAATTAAAATTGTCGAAAAAGCGAGATAAAATTTTTTTCGTATTCCAAAACACCGTATTCCATTCATCACCGTAAAAGAAAAATCCTATAACGATTTTCGAATGATGGAAGAAGCAGGTTGCGCCTCACTCTTCGCGGAGCATAATTACGAGGGGATCGTTAATCGGTTCACCGAAGGATCAGCAACAGCGATGGTTGGCTGTTATCAACGCAGCTCGTATATCCTCGCAAACCGTTGTAAAGTAGAGGAGCGGCGAGCGTACGATTTCGCTGCGGGTTACAATTACGAGCGAGGCGCGTAATTAAAAGCTGATGTCCCCCATTTATTAACGCTACCGGACGAGTGCACCAGTCGAGAGAGCCGCTCGTTTTAATGCCAAACGTCATCAGCATCGACCATCGTCCCCTTCGCCCCTTCCCCTCCTTCTCTCTTCCATGCTCCTCCACCATGAATGGAGCCCATTGGTTCTGATCCACTGGCTCGCAACCACGCTTTTCGCGTATCTCATTTGCATATTTTTCATCTTGGATACGCGTACGCCTGTTTTATCGATAAGATCGATAATCGTTTCCAGACAACTCAATCCGAGTTTTACGAGTTTTTCAGATAATCGGTGTGTCTAATCTGGATTCTGGATTGTAACGAGCAGACTTGATGGATGTCGAATTTCGAAGGATTTGAGGTTATACGTTTTCAAGAGAAATTTTGTGATGTTTCTGTGATTGTCGATTGTGTCGATTAGGTAATTTATGAACGATTATATTTGTAAAGTTTAATATAATCTGATTGGTTAATTTTGATTCGATATGAATATTCTGGAATTGAAAATATTTTGGAATTTTTTTTAATAATAAATAAATATAATAATAAATAATAATGATGATAATAATAATAAAATTTTATAAAGTAAAATACGCGACAGGAATATTTATTTGTTTTTATTAATTAGTATATTTATCTAAGATTAATTATATTTAATTGCATTAATATGTTTACCCAAGATAAAAGTAACATTATATTATCGTTTATCGTATATTTATCTAATGTATAATTATCAATATGAGATCTACGTTTGAAAGAGGAATTTATTGTATGTTATGAATAACAATCCACTTGATAATTATCTATAAAATGTATTTATTTCATCTTATTTCTACGATTATCAAGTAATGTTAAATTAAGTTAAATTTTTGTATGTGAAAATTACATTTTGGAATTTAATTCGAATCATTGCAATTATAATTTACTCGTATTTCCTAATATTTCAAATCCTAGATAACTGTATTAAAATCTAAATTTTGTTGGCACAGCAACTTTCTACTCGAAATTTTTATATTCCATATCAAGAAATGAGAATATAAATATGGCCACCTAAACACATCCATCCTAACTGTGTTTTTGATCTGATCTGATTTAGAACACCTGGTATATTATTCTAAAGTTACACAATGCTTCTAACATTAGGAACGAAAAATATATAGAAAGAAAAATAATTACCTTTATTATACATTCAAATTTCTGCATTGCATAATCTTGAAAAAAAAAGTCGAACAATTCCCATTTTCTCTTGAGTTCAGTTCATGAATATGTATTATGTGCCTCTAATATTTACAACATAGTTATATATTTATTCGAAACTCTGTCATTACACACAGTTACCATTACCTGGAAAATATTTTACATTTATCCCACTACAATTATACAGTACTGTAACTATTTGCGATAAATCTCGTTGTCGCGATAAATCCGGCTAGAAAATTGCTCGTATTCGACTCGAGTGTAAAATTGCTGTCAAGCCTTTCGAACGAGTACAGCTACTTTTAACATAAAGTAACTAAATATATATTTACGATATAATAACATATTTTACCGCTTCACTTACCTTCCTACTCATGCTCATTCCGTTGCAGATTTACTTCTAATCGGCCACAACTGGATTCGTTCGAATGACGATTATCACAGGATAAAGATACCTTAAATGGATCATTAATGTCGATATCGAGAAATCAATGAAGGATTACACGATAGATCGCTCAAATTCCCGTCGATCGTTGCGTCAGACACAGTCATCAATACATCGAAAATATAATTATTCTCGCAGTACCGCTTGCCATATGTTGCTTTTAACAACGTACAAGCATAATCTCTCGAGGAAGTGGTTTTTAGAGTCGAAAGGTGCTTCTGCTTGATCTTTCACCTTCTATCTATCCGTTGAAATTCTGTTAGAGAGAATAGAAGAATGTAAATATTACTCATTTAAATGCAAGGAATTAGGAGAGGAGCTAGTTTAATTTGTGAACATTATGAAATTGAGAAGAACATATGATAAATATTTAATATATTTAGAAATTTTTTAACCAAGGATATTTAAGGATAGGATAGATTTCACGGTTCGTGGCTTCTTGACATCACGCTCTTCTCCCTTTATTTTTAACTTATTTGGCTACAGAATATCACAACATGATAGAGATCGAACTTTAGATTTGCACCGATCGTAGTATGTGTGTGTATATGTTATGCGTGTGAAACTCTCTTTCATCGATCGAATCGATATCTTTGGTCTTTTACATATTTTTGAACAAAATCTAAATGATATTTAGAAATTCTTCGAAAGAAATTGACTCGATTAAAATTTGTCCAGATCCACAAATCAGAGATATAAAATAAATGACGATAAATTTCGATTCGATCGGTCGAATTTCACGAAAAATAGGGTCGATGATAACGTCATAACGAATAGTCGGCGCCATGTTCAACAGACATATCATTTTGTTAATCTTTTTTTTCTTTTTTTTTCTTTTTTTTTTACACACACCTTAAGTACAAAACAGCAGAAGTAACGATGCGCACAGACAGACAACGATACACAGATTTAAATGGGCTACGCCACATTCATAAATATACTCTTGACACTTAATGCAACTTTTAGCCCCGTTTATACAACGCGACAATGATAAAATATTATTTTCCAGTGACCGTTTCTGGATTTAGTTTCACGATTTGATGCATGGTTCCGTTGTTCTCCTTTTTTTACGCGATTATCAATGTGCAATTTGTTGCATACCTGTTCGAGATCGAAATATCATTGAAAACTTTGTGAAAAGTTTCGTCTCGAACAATTCGAACAACTTATATTCAGTAACGGAGATAAAATTTTATGCAAGGGATGCGAATATGATGTTTTATATATGTCCATCTTTCGTTCATTATCAGTTTCTTTTCTAAATTTTAATTGTTATCTCATATATCTTTGTAATTTAAAAAGTTTTTTAAAAATTCTTTTCGTATTGGTATTGTAATTGTACGTGTTAAGTGATATTTTTGAATGATACTCGAGAAGGATGTGACGTCTATTTTGTCGATCTCTGAAACTCATTGAAAGGCTATATAAGTTTTTATAAAAAAAAAAAAGAAGAAAATGCAAAGATTATAAAAATCATTAATTGTAGTTCTTAACAGTGGAATAAATCTTGAACAAAGTTTTTCAATTAATTACATTGACGTATATTATTTTGTAAATATTCCGTCAATCACGTCAATCATTTGCAAATTAATTTTGAGTAATTTTAATTATTCTACCAAAAATAATTATATAAATCATAATTAGTAGTACTATATTTTGTATAACATATTTTAAATATAGTTACAAATTCACGAATCGCCGTGAAACAGAGAGACAATACACTCATAGATTATACAATATCTTCTATAATTTTTATCATATATATAATCCTATATATTATATATGTATATCATTTTACATTTAGCCTGAGATAGAAAGGTGTATGTATACCATACGATTAAAGTATTGTCAACAGTACGAAAGGAGAACGACGAAATCGATGCAGAATAATTCTTCTTCTATCTTCCCCTAAATTTGTTCCTCTTCTAAACAATTATTAATGTAACATGTCTACACATCACATGTTCTTCTTATATCGAGTTCGATATGAAATCGAAGTTTCTTCAAGAGATTTCTTCAAGTTTTCTTGAAATTAAGATTTGCTTTTCACCGATTGAACTTAAAATTCGTGGAGAAAATGCTTTCGGTTAATCGACAAATGTCAATTGATAAATTTAACAGATGAATTAAATTATATATTATATTTTCAACGTACATACATAATTATCATTTGAAGAAATAGTCTCGATTATACATAAAACACGAATCGCACGATAATCGCCACATTAATAATTTACATAGATACATCTGTTTCGATTCGACACGCGAGGATTGCGCATCGTTTTGCGAATCGGTAGCAACTAACTCGTTTTTCTTCGAAACAACTTCGCAAAGACACGTTCGCTCAACATGAATAAAATTATGTCAACGTTTAAATTATTCGCTTTGTACAATATTCTTTCCCCCCTGATCGCGTGAACCATGGACACAGCATTCGGCGAATCAATGAGTCGTCGTTCTGCTTTGTACCAATGCTGAGTATTACATCAACAACGTTCAATAGATACTCTTCTTTGTCTTTTTCTTTTTTTCTTTTTTTCTTTTTTTTCCTTAAACAATTAGCTTAAACGCGGCAGTTAGGAAGAAGAATGTTAACAGGAAGAAATTGAATAATTTTCTCTCTCTCTCTCTCTCTCTCTCTCTCTCTCTCTCTCTGATAAATTGTATACATATTTTTAGAAAAAAGTATGAAAGTGTAATTTAGAATATATATGTGTGTATATTTTTCTTTTTAGTTGGAAATTGAAATATTTTCGTAGAAAATGATTTTTTCGATATTCGTACGAAAATGAAAATATAACGTTAATTATTTCGTGTGATTATTTCATTAGTTTATTTATTATTGTTATTATTGAGTGTCGAGAGTAAGAAAATTATTACAGTTACAATTTTTAAAAAAATAATATAATTCGTGTGTTTGTAATTTTAATAAATGAAATATAAGAGAGTGTTAAGTGGGGGTTAAATAAGAGAAATAATTTCGAAATTATTATCGAGAACACTTTTCCTCCCGCTGCATGATAAACGTTACTTAATTATTATTTTATATATATTCACAGTTTCATAAACATATTTTCGTTGCAAGAATGCAAGTGGATGCGAGTCACGATTAAAGAGCTTCACAGTCGTGTAAAATTATTCATGCATCAGCAATGATATTATCAATCGTAATCGTGACGAAAAGTAATAATATAACCTCAAAATTATCAACGAGATCTTACGAATTTTAATTATGTGAAAAAAGACAAATAAATAATTTTTACATTAATATAATAATATAATAAGATTCAATAATAGAGAAATTTTTAATAGATTTAATAAATAAAACCTGACGAGTCTATAAATTGAATTTTGTACGAAAGTTAAAATATAATTCTTGTCAAGTTTTTCATTTTAAAAAATGCTGATTTTCGAAAGTCTGAAGCATGAAAATAAAATTGGAATAGCAACGGAGATACGATATTTTTCGTAGAAATCGTTTGTCATTGTCAAATCATCGACCACAGCTCTCGAACACCTTGCATCTCAAAAACGATATTTCTTCTTTGATACAAATCGTTATATATTAATATTATATTATTGTATGCATACGTAATATGTAATATATTTTCAATTTTTACAATTCCTTCAGTGAATATGATAAAATTTAACAATAACGTTATTTTCTTTTTACTTTTACTGTTGCTTTTTTTTCTTTTACAAGTAAATTGATTCACGTATGCATACATTTTCTATTTTTCTGATAAAATCTTTTTTTTTTTAATTCTTAACGATCGATAATTTTTATTGTGACATTTTCAATTTTTATCGTAATACTTGCTATACTATAGAATGGACCATATAACACGAATATTATAATTTATTTCCGCTATATGTGCATTTTGATAAAAATTTTCTTGTCACAAATAATACGATAACGAAGGATAATTTTTTGTAATTTTTATTTTACAGTAAATTTTTAATATTATTTACATTTTTTTTTACGTATACTTCAATAATTATTATCCATCACTAATAAACGAAGATGATCTTACTCGAAGCAAAGACATATATCTTCAAAATTAATTTTGAATCTTCTTTAAAAACATCATATATGATAGAAAAAAAAAATTGTTATTCGCTAATCATAAAAATGATTGAGAAATGATTAACGTTAGATGGTCCAATTTTGCGAACAGAATAGAAAAACAGATTTTTTTTCTTCGAATGATCGAAATGGATGTTCGAGATGCTTGGCGTAAAATATATTTCAGACAGTCTATCGCTTTATAACAGCCGTTATAGGGAATAAAAAAAAAAATTCGAGACTGAGAGCAATAATAAGTTATTATGAAGTTACTTGATTCACAGGAAAGCGAGGAGTTTGATTGATGTCGACGAAACTCGTGTTCTTTCATTACTGGCGTGACACCGCGTAATTGATAATGATTAGATTGAAGAAATGGTCGGGGAATTCAGAGACAGGCAGCGTATGTAAATTATTGTATATAAGTAGTCGTTAACGTGTCAGTTGTAAAATTAACACTCGTAAAATCGGTGTCGATAACAGTTACGTTTCATGTTGATACACCGCTCGAAGCAATCGGAGAATTATTTTGCCAGTTTCCCGGATAATTCCCTAGGATAAATCAATCGTTCGAATCGTAAATGATACCGTAAATGATACTTTAACAATGGAAATTTTATTAGAGGTAAATAGATTCGAGCGTATAATTTTCTGACAATTTCTTTTTGAGCAGCGGAACTCATAATTCTCCGGTTGAATTTAGAGATCTCACAGACACTGTACAAATTATAAATACCCTTAAAATAATAACGATATATCGCAATAAGATTTAATTGTATTCTATTAAATCATTTCAACAATGAGCACGTATCTTATCTACATACAGACATTCGGTCTGAATTTAACAACCATCATGAGTGAACATCTCTTTACACTTATCTTAAATATCTGTGTATAATACAACGATAAAAAATTATATTAATGCATATTAAAAAAAAAGAGAGAGGAAAAAAAATGATTGGCAATGATTCGTTACACGTAAAGTGAAAATTTTTTCATGAGATAAAAATTATTTAAACGATATGAAGAATGATAGTCATACCTTGGAATAATCTTCTTTCTCGAAAATAATCAATTAATTATAAACTTTAATTGCAGTGGCAAATCGAAAAAAGAGGACATTGAGAAACAAGAATCATTCAAAATTTGTGCGTTTTGAACAACCAAACTAAATTGGCTCTGCCTTCCTGTCTCACAACTATCTTTATGTAGAAACCAGTTACGCCATCTGCAAGTTGTGATTGTTGAAGTTGCTGTTCGCGCTTCGGCGATTCAGCTTCGTGCATCCTAATCTCCACTCTTCCCTCCTTCCTCTTCCTCCCTCTTTTTCGCTCCGTTGTCTGTCTTTGTTCCAACTTCTTCTCCGCTTCAGGTTTTCGACCCTCTATCTGCAATTGCAATTGCTGGAATTGTCTGCTCTCCCATTGATCCTCGTATCTTCTTTCCTCTATCTGTTGTTGCAACGCTTCCTCCTGCATCCTCAACATTACTTCCTGCTGCGACGTCCAATGGGCCTTCAATTCCTCCAGCTGTAATTGCATCTTCTTTTCTTCTCGAATTCTTCGTTGCTCCTCTTCCTTTTGTTGTTTCAACAACTCTTCCTGCTCTCGTTTTTCTTCTTCCACTTGTCCATCCAATTTTTCTTCTTCCTTTGGTTCAATTGCTTCTTCTCGAGCCCGATCTTCAATCGTTGCCACTAATCTCTGCTCCAATTCCTGCCGTTTCTCATCTTCTTCACTTTTCAATCTCTTCTGTGGAATTTCCTCTTGATCTGCCTTCTTCAGATCCTCCTCCTCTCGATATTTCTCCAAATTCTCCTTTTCTTCCTTGTCCCTCAATTCCACTTCCGATCGTTTCTTCTTCTCGTCCTCCCGCTTCGCCATATCTTCCATCTTCTTCTCTTCTTCTTCTTCCCTCCGCTTCCTCCGTTCCTCCTCCTCTTCCTTCCGCCTCTTCGACTCCTCCTCCTGCTTCTTCCTCTGCTCCTCTTCCTCTCTTTGCCTCTTCAATTCCTCCTCGGCCCTCTTCCTCTTCAACTCCTCCTCCTGCTTCTTCTTCTTCATACTCTTCTGCCTCCTCTCGAACTCCTCCTGCATCTCCTGCCTCCTCAACTCCTCCTCCTGCCTTCTGATCAGCTGTTCGTCGTGCTGCCGTTGCACCTCGTCCTGCCTCATCGATTGATACTGACTCCTCTGCTCGATCAGCCGTTGCAGATCCTCCTCTTCCTGCCTGTGTTTCTGCCACTGTTCCTGCTCCCGTATTTCCTGCTCCGCTATGCCGTATTTACCTTCAAGCGGGTGCGAGACCGCATCGTTAATAGAAATTCCCTCGCATCGAGGCTCGTCCGATACGGCCGCGATCAGTGCGGCCGTGGCCGGAGGTTAGTTGCTACCTGAATGCTGTTTCTCGTCGGACCCCTCGTATGAACCGGTCGAGCTCAGTGACGTGTTGCTCCCGAATTGGTCCTGCAACGAGGATTGCACCGACAGACTACGGTCCTGGTGCTTCACTTTGTGGGGGGAGAGCTTTCCGGGGTCGACACTGGTCGGGTCTGCCTGCAACAAACTCTCTGGTTAAGAGGCTTTCGGGATGGGGCGAAGAAAGGGTGGATGAAAGGGTGGAAGAATCGTGTCTACGTAGTTGTTCTTGCGGTTGTGATTCGGGAGGAGGGAGGTGTTTCGAGGTGCGAGATGCAACCCTTTCGTTATGGGGATATTCGTCATATTCGCAGCGCCATCTTGCTGCCGAAACTCGAAGTTGTATCTTAGTCCAATAGCAATAACTTGATAAACAAGCTTAAATTCTTTTGATTTTTAGAAGATGGATAGATTCGAAGATGGAAGAATATAGTTTTAAGTATATTTTTCTTAATTATGGTTAATATATAACGTTCCCCGTATCGAAGGGATATAAGTTTTTTCAAGTTTTCTTATTGATATATTAAATTGCGGTGGGAAGTATATTGTTATTTATCTGTTAAATGTATCGTAATAAATTTAATAGGAAAGGGGTGTTCATTTTTAAAGAATGAATTCAGGAAACATTTATTATTATTTAAAAGGAACTAACAAGAGCTAATCGAAATATACTACATGTGCAATAAGGGAAAAAGTTTTTCTTTCAACATGTGTATAAAAATATAAAATATAAAATGATACATATAATTAATAATATATTAGAGATGTGAATATGCCAAGGTTCAAAAACAAAGAGCGATACACTCTTACACTGTCCACAATGATTAATATATTCAAGATTATTAAATTTATAAGGGATACGTCAAGTGAATAATATTTTAATTATTTTATAATATTATTCTGAACAATGTAAACAGTACATCAACGTGATATATCATTAAACAGTAAAAAAAATATACATATTAATGATTAATATTAAGTGTTAAATATTAAATAAAATAATAATAAAATATCAATTATTAATAAATAATAAAGATAAAATAAAATATTTTTATCCAAGGATAAAAAAATTTCTAAATAAGAAAAACACGAATTAACATTTAATTTTTTAGATAAATTAAAAAAGAAATTTTGAAACATTCAAAAAAGAATTTTCAATATTACACACTATATCGCATATATATATACATAATGAATTTTTCAATCAAATTTTTAAACAATTTGCACTCTTTTCCGCATGCTTCGACAAAAGACACAAACAGGTATGTGTGTGTGTATATATATCAAAGGAGACAAGAAGAATCATAAATGCATATTCATACTTGAATTATTCCCGACCATAATTTCTCGTCGTTCTTGGGTTAGCTTTCTAGGGATATATAACGAAACGTTATATATCGAACGAAAAAACTTTGAACTGAGAGCATACTACTGTTACCTTCGTGGAGAATGTACATTTTTTTATCTCATTTCGCTAGAAATTCGCAAACTACAATCCTCTACACTATAAGTGCTGCTTGTAACAGTGTCAATCTTGTCAAATATCAGACTAATAATGATATTATGTATTAATTTATTTTTAATGTAATAATAATTTTGCAAAGTTCTGTCTGCGACATTCCTAATGAAAGGCATAAATGACTTTCGTATTATAGGTAAAAGTTATAGAATATCTAGGCTTCTACTCTGAATACTTGGAATTTTGATTAGTAGAAGTAGAAAGAAAAAGAGAACGAGAAGTGAGAATGTGTTAGTATTTAATTCCATTGTTATTTCTGAAACAACACGCACCTGATAGGCCAACGCGTTCACTATGATCCCCGAAGGTACCAGGCCCAGAGGGTGAACTTCCCTCATAAGCACGTTTGCAGGAATCTTGTGAAATTGAATGTACTCCAGAAAGTTGCCTATCACATCCTTCAGATCTTGATTCTGATTGCTGTCGCAGTATTTCTTGCTCCACATCAAGGCCGCCTATAAGTAATTTTGACGAACTCTTAATAACAATCCAATCTTTCAGAACTGATTTTAATCGAGTATAATATTTACTTGGAATTTAGTAAATTCATCGGCACGTAACTCTTCCCTAGCGAGGATTAAACGAACTACATGTTGAGGAAGAAGGGTGAACGAGCCTAAATTCAACACTTCGTTGCCATGTTCGTCGACAAATTCAAATACCTGTAAATAAAATACATTTGTAATATTTTTAATAATATTCTTTAAATTAATCTATTATTTTTTTTCAGAATTTTGTCGAACCAGAGAGAGAAAAGTTTCCAAAAGTTTTATACATTTTTGCGAACTCACCTTATGAACCAAAGATTTTGTACATTTGTACTGAATGTATCGTTCAGCTGACGCCAATAAAGCGCACACTGTGTCCACTGTTATACAACATTGCACAAATCCTGTGCAAGCTTTCCTCAGTTGTTCCAATCCGTAATAATCAGCTGCGTTCATCAATCCTATAAAATGGAAACGAATTATTGGTACATCAAGACGATATTTATTAATAATTGAATTATAGCCGTCAAAGAAAGAAACTTTCTTTTCAATATTATTTTAATTAACAATATTTGTAAAACACATACCCAATAATGTTCTAGGTTGCAATGTCACACATCCAGTATGAATGTATTCGATCAGCTGGCGAAACACATCAGGTTCAAATTCCTCGATGATCACTGTATGATGCTGATTCGGCTATGATTCATCAAACAAAATTTCATATTTATAACAACAAAAACATCGTATCACGATTACGAATTTGAGAATTGAAAATTCATGCTAAGCGATTATCTCTGTACGTAGTGATGGACATACTTCCAACCTGAAGATTAAACAATTCGATGATTAAATTATTTTTGCAAGACAAATTTTTGAATAATTCAAATCATCTCGTCAATGATTTCTTAATAATCAGATCGTCCATCACTGTTCGCTTAAGCATCGATGAAAAATTGAAAAATCGAGGTATTAAAATCGCAAAAATTTCATATAGGTGCACATCTTTATAGGCGAACTACTGTGCTTTTAGTTTCATGATTGCACGACGAATTGTGAGATGCAGAATCAAATCGTGCCCTCCTCTACTAAAGAGGATTATGATTGCGATCGTGCGTGTCTACAGCTATTGCAAATTTGCCTGTATATACTATATTATAAGAAAGATACGATCTTTGAAACCGTGTAGTCACTTCAAGACTTGCATGCCGATTGGAAAGAGATAGACTAGAATCACAAATGTTTCATATATATATATATATATATATATATATATATATGTTCAATTGTGTTGGATGCATTGTAATTTCTGAATAATTAATCATACACAAGGATACTAGATTGATATAACATAATATGATTGTTGTTAATTTGTTTTAATATTGCAATATTTTGTATATTTAAACAATTTAGAATATTATGTTTATTTAAAGAAAGTAATAAGATTGAAAACTTCGAAGTAATATTTTATCTCGAATAATTTTGATTCAATGATTATTTAAGAGATATTTTTAATTATCTTTGAAAAATCTAAACATAAATGTTGATTATCAATATAAAAATATCAATTTTTAGGTGTATTTATTAAAGTTATGAGCAATTGCTACACGAAGCTTGTTAGACGAAACAAGATATAGTTAGAGTGAGATAGTTATATTTTTAGTTTCAAGCCATACCACGGCATGGCGCTCCGTGTCATTCTATCTTCATCTCGCTTCATCTAACTTTAATAAATAGCTTATACTTTAATAAATAAGCTAAATTTTTGAATAAAAACTTTTCTATTTGTTTTGATCCTTAGAATCCAAATATTCCACGAATATATTAATATCCTTTGAAATTACAAATAATCCTTTCTTAAATTAAAAGATCTGATATCCAGAGATAATAAATCCATAGTCTATCTCTTTAAATATAGTAAAATATAATTTCTATATTTTTAAGTAAATAACATAGCATTAATATTGTGATAATTTAAAAGCTAAATAAATGTTATCATAACAATTTCAAATATACATAAATATTAATTAAATTCTGAATAATTTTTTTGAAATAATTAAATCGATTTTGTTAACTTCACTACTAATTACATTGATTTCACAATATCAATGCGTAAATATTCCATGCAATCGATATTCCAGGATAACTCCTTCATCGCGAGATCTCGCTCTAAAAATTCTACTATAAACCATTCATCGAGAAATAGTGAAAAAACAAGCCAATCCATCTGACCAATTCTTTAAATTATTTAGGATCGTCGTTATCCAGGATCCTTCTCGTTATTTTTATTAGAAATTACGAAAGAAAGAGAACTGAGAAAGAAAGAGAGAGTAGTTTGGCGAGCATTAGAGTGAAAGAGAAAGGCCGAGGAAAGAAATCGACAAGTAAAAAAAGAAAAAAAAAAAAGAAAAAGGAGAATCAGGATGCAAAATCGTATAGAGAAGTGGCGATATAATAATACCTCTTGTATGGGAGCCAACTGCTGCGCGAACCCTGACCGCTACACGGCACACAACAAACGCACACTTACTATTTCTATCATTTTAACGACTGTATTTGAACACGGTATGTATAAATATTTTTCAAGTTGTCAATATTTTTGTGAGATGCATAAATTTATATACAGAATATCCTATAAATAATTTTAGTACCTAAAAAATTGCAATTTCAAAGTTATTTAATCGCACACAATTATTTCAATGCGTGTATGCGATTTACTTATATTTCGATATTAAACTATGGTTATAAAATTATACAGATATTTGCTTGTATAATTGCATTGAATAATGGAGAATAATAGGGAATATTAATGAAAGAAGATATTAATGCACGACAATATTACATTATAATAAAAGAAACTTAATTACGTAGAAATTTATTACCAAGAATAAAATTGCGTGTTCAACAAAATGAAATTTTCAATAATATCTCGTTTCATATCTACGTTTTTTTCCATTATTCAATATAATGGACATAAATAGTAACATAATATAACAGAATATAAGTAGTAATATTCATTCTGTTATGACACCCGTTAAGGATATAGTTAAATATAGATGTAGCACTAAAATATTTAAAATCAATTTTCTTGAAAATATAGTCTCGCGTTAAAAAATTATATCCCATTTTTCACATCTCAATGTCCATATTTTAAATGTAAAGCATATTAAATATAAAACATATTTTCTATAACATAACCAATATCAATAGAAGAATTCATAAATCCAATGTTTTTCACTTTTAAAAATAATCGATCTAAATTAAAATTTTCAAAAATCAAAGTTTATCAATCAAATATTCAATTTTCAACATGTCAAGATATGAACATTCGTAGGTGTATTTCACTCCACGTGTAAAATGTTTCAAAGTTCACTGCCCACACTGTTGTCTGTTCGATTTGAATTTCAATTTGCTTTGACATTTCTGCCTTCGAATAGCATCGATATTGTTTATTAAAGAATAGCAAAAGTACAAATAAAGCGATGTTTCCGCAATGATTGCGATTACCTGTTGCGCTGCATTCTGCAGATTCAACAACGGTTCCGAGCTTCTCTTTAAAAACAGGCGGATTTTATTCTCTTTCGGTGCTGGCTCTTTTTTACGCTGTGGACTTGGTGCCTGGTAAAACATTTTCTGAAAAACTCTGAAAAAAAAAGAAAACGAAGAATTTGTGTGAATTTCATCATTGAATTTAAAAATTTTTTAAAATTTTTAGAAATTGAAGAATTTTCCTTGAAATCGTTGAAAAATCTAGAATTTTTAAAATTCTTTAAATTTTTCGAAGAATCGTAGACATCTCAATGATTTTTAGAATTCTCTTTGAACTTTGAGAATTTTCAAATTTGACTACTGAATGAATAAATGAGATAAATTATTATTTGAAATAATACACGATACGAACCTACTTCTGGCCGCTAAAACAGCCTTCACAGCGCAAATAGGTTCTTTGGTATCACCGACGAGGAAGGTCACGTCGCATAGTTCCGGCATACTTGCCAGAAACTTCATATCCTCGGCCAAGCCGGCTTTATTCTCGAAAATCGAATAATCCGACTCGTCGGCCACCTCTGACCCTGAAGCCTCCGGCATCGAGCTCGTATTTTCCTGAAAAAAATTTCATGTAGCCCGAATCCTATTCGAAAATCATTATTTCGATTTCGATTTCGATTTCCCTCTTAAAATGTATTTGTCAAAAAATAGAAAGAAAAAAGAGACTCAAAGAAGAGATAAAAAAAATAAACTTTTGGAACGCATTATTTGATTTGTAAGATATATATGTATAAAATGATATTTTATAAAATAAAATAAAAGTTCTAATCTAAATTAGAGCGATATAATTTAGATTTATAGGGTGTATTAAAATTGATTTAAGCTCAGAAAAATAGATGAGTTTTAAATGTTAGGTAGGATATATTTGGAAGGCTGTCTGAAAGTTTGAAGCATATTTTAAACTTTGAAGTCGATAAACAAGGCTTTATCCAACGCTTGATAGGTTTTAGTTCCGCGTACCTTGCATTTATTATATTTTATTATATTTTATTATTTATAACATTTTTTATTTTTTTATTTTTTTCTTGAATAAAATATTATAAGTAAAATCTAAAATTAAAGAATTATATTTGAATTATTTTTGAATGTTACTCGATTAATATTCCATCGCATATTAAAACGATATTTAACCATACAATTAATAATCGAATGTTTTCGAATCAGAAATTTTGCAAAAATTATTCACTGAAATTTAATTCACTGAAATTTCGTTAAATTCTCATTTAATGCTCTAAAAAATTCCAGGCATTTATCCCGGTATTTCAATATTACTAAAATTTACATATACATATGAACGAATATTGTGTGCAAATAATTAGATCAAATATCTTTTATATTAACCGATTTTTATTAATATCATTCTCATTAAACATTATCCAAAATTTCATTTTTAAGGAATCATGAAAAATTATTATTAATTTTATTATTGCAATTTTAGAAAAATTTTACCTTATATTTAATAATTATTAAATACTTTTCTAACAATATTTCATCTTCTCGAATCTTCAAAAAAGTAAATAAATTTCTCTCCAAAACAATGTTTAGAAAAAGCTAAAAAAAAAAGAGAAGAATTTATAATTAACACAACAAGCGTATGAATTCAATTGCAATTGTTTCTCTTATTTATAAATAGACAATAAATCAAAGATATATAACTTTTTTTATCGACGATTTCTCCAAGAAATACGCAGATACGAGGAGCAGTCGTTAAAGCTAAGGTTAATCGACGAATTCTCGCATGAATGGGTTTAAATGTTAACCGATACAGCGTTAAGTTGCCGAAGAAAAAGGCGACGAACACGCTTTAACGGACGAAATCCACTTTCCTTTATCCGATAGGGAAATCTGCAAGTCCGTCGATAAATCACCCCCTGACGAAAGACTTAACTACCCTTCCGTGTAACGAGACCTGTTATCTACGATGTAGTTAACCTACTTGCATCAACAGACCCGCTTAATCCACATCCCACGCCGTCAATATTATACTTTCATCCGACCTTTAACCAGTGAAAATTATTTACGCGATGTAGATATTCAGACACGTGAAATTTAATTGACATCTCGATAGATGGGGACGTGGACGAAGATTTTTAGGAAAAATAATTTTTTAATTCTGATTTTTAAATTAATATTGACTGTTAGTTGAGATTCGATGAATAATTGGAATCTTGGTAGGGATGATTTTTAGAAATTAAATATAACGACTGACTGAAAATAATAAAAAGACAAAAAATATATATATGTATTATGGAAGAATTCAAAAGCTTACTAAATTAATAAGAAAAATACGTAAATAAAAGTTCTATTATTACTTAATATAATTTCATATTGCAAGTCTCAAGGATTTTCAATTATCATAAATGTATCAAAAAATAAACGATTTAAATACAGAAAACGTGGAGAAAAACGACACAGAACAAATACAATTTTCTCTTTCTCCTAGCCACGGAAAATCATGAATATGCCACGAGAAAAGAAAAATCGGATTTTCCCTTCCACTATCTCCGATCAAGGATATCCAACAAGAATATCCACCAATACAAAGGAAAAATCGAATTTTCCACAGGGCAAGAAACAGCCTCCGCCTTCATTAAGGGGCGCGTAAATTGCATCATCTCGGCCACCAGCCAAACAACCAACCATCTCACCCCCGACCAGGAAACCGGTGCCCCACTCGGAGTCAGCTTTTAAATTACCTGTTGCTCGAATCCCGGAGCCCCCTCGCTCGCCGGCCCGCTTTTGCCTCGAAAAAACACTTTTACCTCACTTCCTCCTTTCTACGATCACGCATAATCCACCATACACGCTCGAAGATTTTCAGTCTTCCTTCTCTCACCCTACAGCATCTCTATTCTCTCTCTCTTTCTCTCTCTCTCTCTTTCACTCTCTCTATCTCTCTATCTCTCTTTCTCACGCGAAAGGAGAAGGTACTTCGATCCAATGTAGTAGAGGTTAAAAAAAAAATATATATATACACGTATATTATATGTATATATATATATATATGCGCGCAGTAGTCGCGACAAACGAAAATGAACTACTCCAGTACCGCCACCCCTCGTGCAACACTCGATAAACTGAGCAACTGTATACGGAAGTGACACGCCTCGACCACTCGACTCTTCCCCTCCGTCTCTTCTCGATACTCTCCGATACTCTCCGATGCAAAAGTGCACGCCTCCAATCTCCTTTTGGAACGAGACGAGCAAACCGTAAACTGCACACGTACACTCGCGCGCGCACACACACACGCGCGCGCGCGCGCACACGCACACGAGGGGGACGGCTGGAACAGGGTCGGTTTCGTGAATGGAAGTGGCGCGGACAAACGGCGGATAAACACTCGCACTCGGCAAAAGCCACTCGACTGCGACGAGCCTACGACGTTCCCTCGGGCCAGGCCAACCCTTTATTGCGCACTCGCGCAACCCTCGCCACCCCGATGGAGGGATGGAGGAGCAACTCGGACCTTGCTGCGCCTGTGCGACCCGTCCACGTCCTCCGAAGGACCTCTTCCTTTTCTTCCTTCTTTTTTTTTTTTCTCTCTTTTATATATGTATATATATTTTCTTTTTTCCCTCCCTTCGAAAATTTTTTCAAACGTTTTCACACGCAAAGATTGTCGAGATCGCTGATTAAGGTGGTTTCTTTGCTTTTCATATCCATATCAGGGATATGAAGATATTGAAGGCTCTTTATGGATTCTTTTCCTTTCTTCGTTCGAGGAAAAAAGGAAATTGTTTTCCATTCAGAGAGATTTTCGTTCTCTGTTTCTAGAGATTTTTAAATTTTTGAAAAAAGGAGATTGTTTGCTGAAATTAGAATTATTTTTTGAATTTTCGTTTTGTAAATTTTTGATTTTATTGTTGCTTGGCTAGCTTCGTTGGAATTTGATCGGTTTGGTTTGTTTAGTAGGTGTTAAGGTTTGATAAGTGTTTTACGAAGGTGGAGCCGATTTCGGCCACTGTTCACTCTCGATTTTTCACGTCAGTTTACAACGCGAGCAACGAAAGTGAAGGTAACGTGAACTCCAGCGTGACGAATCCGGGTCAAGCTCAAAATCTGGCTCTGTGGACCGCAACCATTCATGTCTATGGAGGAGAACGTTCGTCTCCCTCTGATCTCCCTCCTTTCCTTCTCCACTAATCAATACTAGCCAACTCCGCAACAAGTAGATATCCCGGCAGAAAGATGGAGAAAAAAACACTAGAGTTTTTCAGCTTTTTTATAAAAAGAGCTTCTATTTGAAAGCTTTTCCAACGTTGTTATCGATACAGTAAACAATTCAATTACTGTTCTGTCCATCAAGAATAACCTTTTAAGAAAATTTATCCAAATAATTCTTAAACGAAGAACGTGCAAAGTGAAACTTCTTTGGAAGATTTCATGCTTCCAAAGAAATTGTTTCTGATACCGTTTCTTTGCAAAACGAATTTTTATTTTATATATATATTTTTTTATATTACAAGTAAAGGATAGTTTGAAAATTAATTAAGTAAATGTTCCTTGTCAAAAAGTTTAAGATATAATTAAACGTTACGAATATAAATAATTTGTCAGAAAAATTCACGGGACAAATTTTTGAAAAATTTCAGAACAAATGAACAACTCTCATCGTCGGTATCCTCCCGAGAAGAGTCGTCGAGGACGCCTGCGCGAAAATAACGAACGATTTCGTTTTGGTTTCCGTGGCAGCCCTCGATAATTGGTGAATGGCTCGATAGACATACGCAATCCTTCGTAATCGTAAAACTGACTAGAAAAAAAAAAAAAAAAAAGAAAAGAAAGAAATTCCAAATATTTTCAATTCTTTTCTCATCAATCAACGTTCACGCTTATTTATTGACTTCTGGTCGTTGATCTTCAAAGTGCTCATGCCTTGCGCTTTTTATATTAGGATAATATATAGAGATTTAGTCGTGATTAATTATGTATTTAATGCAAAATATTTAGCGATTTGTTAATAATTAATAGACAGGCCAAGTGGAAACGGAAATTTACGGTCGGACTAAAATAGTTCAAGGTTAATTCGGAACTATGTCATGACCGAGTTTCATCGTAAACTCTCGATTCAATATCGTGTGCAATTACGCGGCTGGATCCGCGCTTCAAAGGAATTCATAGAGCTATAACAATGAATTGAACCGGGGACAAAGGAAAACAGAGGTTTCGGGCATTGGTTTGAAGACGAAATGAGAGAAGAATTTTCACTTCAAGTGAAGTGAAAATCTAATATCTTGTGTATAATCATTGCTACAATGATTATATATATGAGATTATATATATATTATATGAGATCATAAGAATGAAGAGAATTTTTGTGAAATATATATATTGAAATTTTGAGTATTTAATTTATTGCATCTAAAAAAATATCAACGCAATGAAAATTTGTTTTTAATGAAAATATATAATTTTCGTTTTCGTTAAATATATCTTTGCTCTTATCTAAATAAGATCGATGCAGATTCAAAATTTTTCTTTCTTCGTGTCTTAATTTTTACGGAATCAAGATAAAGTGAAAAATCTTTCGTTATATCTAGATAAAAATTCCGTCTCGGAATATTTTTGGTCAGAAGAAGACAGACAACAAACACATAGCTTAATTAATTTTTCATTCACGTTAATTTTTATTTTCAAACAATTATTATTGATTTCTTTTTCCTCCCAATAAATCAAAATATTCTCGTGTCCCACCATTTTTCTATTAAACAGGAGAAAACGGATGAACAGTCGAAAATAATGATCGATCCCCATGATAGTAACGTAAAACAACATCGATTTATTCAACACAAATACGTTACGATAGAGGTTCGGTAATAATGATAATAATAATAATAATAATAATAATAATAATAATAATAATAATAATGATAATATTCATATATGTATATATACAGGAAATAAGGCACGTTCGATATTACATTAATTAACGTGCGACCCATAACGTCGCTCGGCTGTCCAATATTACATTTTTTTTATATTATTTTTCTTCTTTTTTTTATCATCATTGCGTCTTCTCGTTCGTACGATATGCAACATCCTTACCAAATGTAGAAAATGTCATATATATAATATATTTATAATATATATATATGTATATCTATATCTGTATAAACGTTCTCGTTGAATTTCCATTCGTTCTTTCATCGGCATTGTTCAAGATAAACTTTTACACCATCTTAAATCTATATTTATAATCATATTTATATATATTTATACGTATTCGCTTCTTTCTTAATTATTTCACGATGAAGTAACGACATATTTATGTCGCTCACGGCTTTCTCATATCTCTCTCTCTCTCTCTCTCTTTTTATCTCCATTTGCAGGAAATATTTCAACGGGTGTCGTCTTATAGCCGACCTTCCTAACCCGTAATAAAAGGCGCGAAATTTAAAACGTTCGGAACGAAAATCGTTATCTTCGATCGCGTTCGATTAAACGCTCGTTGTTGAAAATTTCTCTGATCGAATTATTTCATACGATTCACAACATTCACGTCATTAAATGCACACTCTGGTTTTACGATCTTAATTATAATAATTAATTATTCGTGAATATGATCGAATTCTGAATATGGAATTGAATCGATGATTGCTCTCTATCTTGTCTCGATGAATTTTTGAAGAAAATATGAAACCTTTTTTTTTTTTTTGAATGACAATTTGAGAATATGTTGGAATGACGTGAAGGTCGATTTACGAATGACTCGTAAAGGAATTGGTGACGATCGAGATAAATCGGAATATTGTACAATATTTCTCGCGGTATTCACGATTTCGTTGGCACGCATAGACATCTGTAGATTGCGTTTTTTTTTAAATAGAATCTTGATTTTTAACCCTTTGATGTCTTTCACTTAAGAACTATTTTTACAATAGTATTAATATTTCGTTAGAATTTATTAGAATGAATTATTTATCCATTATGTTTTATAAAAAACGATATATTGATTTATATTTTTAATATTTCTCATAAACTTTTTCTCGATAAATCGATTTAATTAATTTTCTCGGATTTTTGATCAAATTGATCCTCTCGAAATATCTCGAAAATACCCGGACAGCAAAGGGTTATAAAAATTCTTTTACTCGTGACTCAAGAGGATTCTCACATTCTGCAACTGATTTACTCTCGCACATGCACTCGGCAAACTTACTTTAGGCGGTCTAAACTGGCATCAAGATACTTTACACGAATGTACAAAAATCTTCCTACACCCTAATCGGAATGTGTACCATTACTCGTTCGTTTTCTTTTCTTTTTTTTTTTATTCTCTTTCTACGCACTAACTACGTACTAAATTATTTAGAAAAAATGGTTTCGCCAGTATTTGGAATTGTTGGCGAATAATTTTTTTTTTTTTTTTGCGTCCATACTGGAATGTGAGGTGTTATCGTAATGGATCGCTGAGGATACGACAAAGAAACGAAGATGTGTAGACGAATCGTTGATCGATGAATTTAATTTATTCAATAAATCAAATCTATCACTGTTCTTATTTATATGTGACAAAATATAGTTTTCTTTTCTTTCATAAGAATCAATTGAAAATATGGCGAGTAAAATCTTTTGATTTTTATTTTTTTTTAAAGGATTTTTATGTGTATATTTGTTTTAGATAAACAAATATTGATATATTTTAATAAATCAAATGATAAGCTTGATATGTTCCAAATTTAATAGATTATTCATTGTTTCTTATTATAATATTTCAAATTCATTTTTGCATAATGGAATCAATTTATAATAATTTTGAATCATAGAAGATTCATATTTCAACAAGTAACAATAAAGTTTTAAAAATAATTTTGCAAATAATATAAATTACAATTTCAATGATTTTAAATTATGCAAAGTTAAACGATTATTTTTATTCCATTTCTAAAATAAACATATTAAAACAGAAAACTGAATGAAAAATAAAAAAAAAAAACAAACAATATATTCAAAAGCATAAAACTTGATCTTAAAATAATTTTGAATTAAAAATAATACAAGAAAAATTTACATGATTTAATACAGATAAATTTTATACAAATATAATTGTTTCCTTTCGATATAAAAAATATTCAAGCAAAGGATCAATATCTTATTAAAATAAATAATTCTGTTCACACTACCAGTTTATTACTCAACCTATAAGAGCGATAAGCTCTCGTTTCGTTATTCGCAATCAACGATTCGTCATTTTATATTGAAACTGAAATACCACGTCGTTTCTGAGATGGCACACGCCGTAAGCAGCTTATAGAAATCGTTCGATCCACCTTAAAACAACGGATTTACGGATGAAAGCGACGATCGAGGCTCTCGTGGAGATCGATTCGGCCGCGTTCGTCCGTTTATATAAAACGAACAGACTCTATTGACGCACTTTTCGCTGTCATTGACGCATTGATGTTGCCACTTAATAATTACACTTAAAATTACAGCTATATCGAACATTCGTTTCGATTTGTAAGTACTTGCGCGATTATCGTATACGTAATCATTACTCTTAATTAATCCAATTATTTAACGATTCTATCAACTATTATTAGAAGAATATCGCTTGTAATTATTTTAATAGTTTAACCATAGTTATAATAATTTTAGTTTTGGAATGTTGATGAGTCTTTTTAGTATTTACATATTATAAAATATTTGTCAAAAAATTAATTTTTCTAATCTTTGTTTAAATTATTTGTTTAATATGTAAATTTATTTTATATATTAATCATATATATTTATGATTATTCTATAATCTATGATTAATCTATTAGGTATAGAATATGATTTAAAGGTGTTTAAGAAATATTAATAAAATTATTAGAGAAAGTTAATTTCTTAAAATTATTTTTTGATTTTTTTTTAACCATAAAGTCAGATTCTAATAAAACAATCTATTTATTTCTTCTTAAATATAAAAAAATTTCTATCATTTTTTTTTTAAAGTTAAATATTAACGATCCGTTTCACATTTAAACCACAATTTCCACAATTAAATCACTCAAATAACCAAGAAAATTGAGACCATTTAAGTAATTACAAGCGATATCTCAGAACAGCAATCATCAACACATGTCCTAACCGAAATTGAGAAAAAAGAGAAAGGAAAAAGATACGAGTCCTATTGAAACACTACCCAAAAGCAGAAATAAAGATTAAAAAGTCTAAACAAGTCCTTTGCTTCTCGTAAAACCCTCAATTCTTCAATGTCAGCGAAAGCGTCTTCCTCGATCACTCTCCAAGTGTCATTGTACACTGGTCACAGCTTATCCAAGGGTATCATATCCCTCCTCGATCACCCTTGAAACGACGTTTCTATTGCACTACGTCCATCCAACAGTTCGAAATTACAGCCAAATATCGGCCATTCGAACGTCTCTCTTCTTCGTTCGGTGTTCTCTCTCGAAACTCTCTTCGACCAGCTCTCTCTCTCTCGTCTTCCAGTCGATCTCGAGCGTCCGACAGATGGCGGTTCGAGGCTTTCATGCCTCGATACCACGCCATCTATCTACCGAAACGCGTCTTGGCGATGGAGTAACGTTGAACAGATACCCAAGTGCTGGCGCGATCGTATCTTCGTGCGATGTTTTTCGACTGGTGACGCGAAAAAGCGCGATATCACAGCTTCGATGGGTCGTAGTTCTCGAACGACCACCTTTGTCTCGCTGCCGAGGATGAACATTCCTCCATGATCAACCGTTGCTTGCTTTCCGTTATTGCCAGACACTTGTCGCTGCTCCCGTGTCTGATCTGCTTCGTCTAAAAGAGAAATCAATGATTGGTTAATATTTGTTAACGTAAAAACAAAAGAAAGAATATTGAAATGTTCAAAAATTTGTTAGAAGTGGATGAGAAGTAGGAATAAATCTTGCTTTTCGGATTATTATATAAATATTACATAAATAATACCATTTTTAATATGAGAAAACAGAAATTAAATGGAGGAATAAGTACAATCACTTATAAAAGTGATTTACAGATTCGATAAAGTGTTATATTTTTATGAAAATAAAAGTTTACAAAATCCTTATCTTTAAAAAAGATAAAAGATGACGATTTCATAATTTTATATGATAAAAAAAAATAAATATATTATTGCATATTCTATACAGTGTATAAACACTCTTGCAAAGTGCAAATGAAATGGAAAATTTGATATTAAAAATTTCTTTATATTTTTTAAACAATCTAATTTTTTTAAATCAATAAACAAGAAAACTCAAGTTTAATGTAAATAAATCCAGAACTGAAATAAAAAAAAAGATAATTTCGAAGCAAGGAAATAGGATTTGATATTAATTAATCCGGTATTTGTTACAAACGCAAAGATAACGTACCTGAGGATTATAAATCCATTGTTGATTCCCCTTGCTACCGTGACAAGGATAGAGGATGACATCGGTGCCGCTGTAATCCAAGCACGACTCATCTCGACGGATCTCACCGGTCTTGCTCAACATCCAGTACTGTGACAAACGATCAAGATTAATGCCCGTGGATTTTGACCTCCAACGTTTGCCTATGACCGATGATTCTGACAGACAGTGTACGCGAATATGGATCCGTTTATCGAAAGAACACCGGAAGCGTAAACGTTCAAACGACAAAAAGAATGGGATAAACTTTTTTATAATTTGTAGAAAGAACAAATTTTCTTACGCAATTTAAGAATTTATCAAAAATTAACAATGGGAAATGTAAAAATTATTAATTCTATACTTTTAACAATATTTAGGTGCAATGAATTGTTTTTGATTGCTCTATTGACTTGTAAAAATTTATTTCGTATTAAGATGAAATCGATTATTTTCAAATAATTTTTTATTCGAGTTTATTGATTCAAGTAAAATATGAAATCTTTATCCAAACAAAATAAGAAAGAAGAAAGAAAAATTATTAAAATTAAATTTGTTATCAAATGATATTTGATATCTTGTCTGATATATAATTGACCACAGTCACTTACTAATTCTTCAAAGTTTTATCTGTTTTGCGATGTGTAAAATTAATACGAAAAAAGTTTATAATTAATACAGGCCAATTTTCTTAATTGAAAAAGAAATTTTTTTTTTGTGGAAATGATCAAAAATTTTTTTTTCACAGTCTCTCAACTTTCTCGCAAGGCACACGGAAATCCCTCAAACTTTTTAATGCAAATGAAGTAGATTGAAGATTTCATCTTTGTAATTACCTTAACAATCTGGCAGGCTCAAATTTGCACATGTAATAGCTTAGTTAATACTTTCAGAGTCTTTTAAGAGTCTTTATTTTATGGTAGCTAAGAAAGTTAAAGATTCATCGTTTAAGCAAATCTTCTAATAGTTATAGATTACATCAATTTTTTTTCTAGATAAAATTTTTCTTACAAAAATAAAAATAAAAACTTGAGAAGCGAACAATAAAAACAACAATTCTTATGTTGTACGAAAATCATGGTTAATTATCTCGAACGTAGAAAATTTCAATTTGTATAGGCATGAGAAGCATATGTAGCTAAGGGCTCATTAAATTCCAGGAGTGGCCAGGAGCGAACAGTGGCTTCTACTTATTCAAATCGTTACACGATTGTAACCACGCTGTCAGAACCATCTGTGTTGAAAATTCAAAGGTTTTCAGCCCCTGTCGTGCAATGACAGACTAGAAAGCGGTAGGTTTTGGGATAATGAAAAGCAAGGATTAACGCTATGCACCAGTTACCGCATGTTAACAACCAAGCATTACTATCTTTATCCGCGCCATCGATATACTATGTACTGGAATTCGACCATTAAAAAAGAGATTAAGGATAGAAACAACGTTAATTCAACTCACATCAACGATTTAAAAAAGGAAAAAAGAGAATATCGTCGTATTTTTCACCTTTTGGTAAAATTTTAACAGAATATCATGATTGAATAGTAGAAATTGAAAGTCGAATATCGAAGAATTTTTTAATTAATGCTCCAACATTTGTATTAATACAAATTTATATTTTCTGCTGTTTACTATATACTTTTATGATTCAAAAATCCGGCAAAAGAACTTTCAGAACTATATCATCAAAATACTCATTCGATATTTCGAATATTCATTCATTCAAAATCATCGGTATGGCTACCAAGTGAAAACGTACACTGATCCATAACTGTATCAGAGGAGAGTCGGTCGAGCGGCGTAATTGCCGTGAAACCACGGCTTAATTGCTAGGGCAAATAGCTAAATTAAAGCGACGCTTTAACAGGGGCCAAGCGAGAAAGCGGCGACTGATTGTGTTTTTGGTTGTAACCGGTCGTCACGGTTGTTAAACCGTTCTAGAACCGGCGGAAAACATCAAGCGAAACGACATCCGGTATTCATGAGTTGAACCCGGATACCCTTCTTCTCACAATTAGTCGCCATTTCCGTGATTTTTAATGACGAGAGATTTTAGGAGACCATCTTTCTATATTCGTTTCTTCGCCTGATAACGAGTTCTGCATCCTTTTTTTCCCTTATCTCCACAGTTGCTTGCTTCTTCCGGTCTGGATGCAAATTTTTTAGTCTCCTTTCAATAGGTTTTTTCAATATCGTGTGACTAAAACGTGACTAAAAAATGGAGCGAAGAAATTGAGAAATGGATTTTGATTAAATCCAAACTTGACAGATAATTGTGAAATACATATTGAATTTTAATAATCAATTTGAGGTTATGTTTGTAGGACGTGTTCGTAGTTAATCGATTCAATCGGTTGCAATTCAATCCAATTGATGATATTGATTATTTCTAACCTAAAACTTACTCACACATATATATATATACACAAAATATACAATAATTTCAACGAAAATTCGCTAAACAAATCGATCGTATCACCTATTCCTCCTTCAATAAATGACACTTCCCGCTCTTTCCTTTCGTCTAAAATAAAAAAAAATATCCTATATCCTTAGACACGTATCCATTACACCTAGATGAACACGAAACACCGGCAAGACACAGGGACGAAGAAAAAGGAATCGATTCATCATCGACTTCCAAGACTTTCTTATCAATGGCCGTTGAAAGGCACATCATAACCAGACGTACGTGCATTATTTCCGAGCCGAGCGGGTCACACCCACGGCGATAATTTCCAGCACGCGTGCCAGTTGCCCGAGTGGAGCGGGAAGATTAATTCGACACGATGGCACGTGAAGGTAAAAATGACAAGCCGGCGGATAGCCGTGGCAGGGTAGCTGGAAAAGCTAGAAGGCTTGGCCTCGGTTCGCGTGTGTGCGCGGGAAGAGAGGATGGGAAGAGAGGCGGATAAAGAGAGAGAGGAAGGTGGACGATTGATGAGCACCTGCACCAGATTAGCGGGGTTACTAATTGCACCGAAATGGGTCGAGCTTAGCGTGCGAGTTAAATGGTAAACGCGTCGTCGGTTTAACGGTCCCTTTTTCTTTTACCTCCGTCCCTGGCAGAACGATTATCGTAAACGATCGCCCGTTTCAACCCGATCCCAAGCCAAGAAAATTCGTAAATAGCCGGGACTGGTTTAAACGAGCGAGTTTCGCCATTTGCGCGGAATACATTAGAGATGTGATTTAGAATCGTATTATTCCATTCATCATTCGATCAATTCTTGTGAGAGATATAAACACAGTTGAACAACAAGAAGAACAGAGATATTTCACAGCAGTCACTTTTTAAAAAAAAAAAAAGAAGTACAGAGGCTGTTCGTAAATTATATGATATTTTCGAGATTTATTTTTTTAACGCGAAATTTAAAAGAAAAAAATATAATTTTTGTTTCTCGAATGTATTCCTCACAGAAATTGGGACACGAAATTTTGACGCAGCATGACAGCGATATATAAATTCTCTTCGTTCTGCCAGCTTCGAGCAAGTAGATATCCCATCACCATCAAGGATCGAAAGAACGTTAAAATTCGCATCAACGAAATTATAATTGCATTAACGTAGAAAAAAAGAAAAAATATATATATATATATATACCAGGCATATATCACCGCGTGCCCCGTGATTATTCACATATCACGTTTGAAATTCTTATTCGCATTCGAATGAGAATCTGAACTCTGAATTCGTGTACCTGATTGCCTCCCTGGCGGTGACAGGGATATAAACCCACTGGCTGGTGCAGATCTTCAGGTTTCCCTGGCGAATCTATACACATGCTGCTAACCAAATGTCTGATCTGCAGCGAATCAACAAATTTTTCAAACGATTACTATTGATTTGTAGTGATACCACGAGAATATCATCGAAGAGAAATTTCATTCTTTTCTTTCATTTTTTTTTTTTATTGTTTGATCGATCTTACGCAAAGAGATTGCAACACCTTTCTTATTTTTTTATCTCGTGATCCTTTCTCTCTCTCTCTCTCTCTTTTTCTCTCCCTGAAAAGGCGAATAAATACGAAGGCAAACAGATAAACATGCGTGGAAACCTAAAATATGTGTAACTAAACGTGCGAATGCCAGTTAAGTGTCAATAATGTTTTTTCCTTCGAAGAAACGAAAAGTCGACTTTTGAAGAGGAAAGCATTCGAAAACATCGTACAAAATTTTGAATTTTTTTTCCTGAATCATGTATTTTTGTTTTATGTATTTAAATTTTTCACAAATCTTTACTCTATTTCTAAAATAAATCTCGACTATAGATCGATTAATCTTGCAAACGAGTTTGATCAAAATTTCTGCTTGAAATAATAGGGAAAAAACGAATACCAATGTATCAAGGTGAGAGAAATCGCGAGATTACAAACGTAATACGAGTGCAAAAATAAAAAAGAAGGGAGGAGGGAAGGGGCGAAAGTCGAGTTTTCGCTTCAAACGTGAAATCGAGGCGCGAAAACAAGCTGACAGTGAAACGAGTGATCGACGGGGCTTAAAACACACATCTGGTATAGGATTCGGCATCCACAGCTCTATTTATACCTGATTTCCACCCTGTCGATGGCAGGGGTAGAGGCCGGCAGGCTTGTGCAAGTCTGCCTTGCGTGCCGGTGAATCCAGACAGGTGTTACCTCCTTCTCCAAGATTACGAACCTGTTCGTTAGTTAGTAATTCGTGGGTCATTTCGTGAATTAATAACGGTTAGCACGTTTAATAAATTAATTTCTTTCACAATCGAGGCGAACATGGAGAGAAATTATACCGTGTCGTTTAACGTTTTAATTTATTCCGTGATCATTTATTCTTAAAATTGCAATATTAATAAATTCTTTGTTATTAAATTTCGATAATCGATGAGATACTGCGATGAGATACTAAAAGAAAAGAGAATATTTATATTATAATATTCTGGTTAATTAAACTTTATTTAAAAAATAAAATATGAGCTATCGATTGATTCATTCATATAATTGCCGTAAAGTATATATTTAGAAGATTCGATTTATAAAAAGAAGATGATATGAAGTTTACGAAGTTTTGAGGTAAAAAAGATATGAATCAAACGACCAGAAAAAAAATATGCTCGTTAAAGGGACGTAACTGCGAGACATCAATCCTCGATATCCGCACGTCGTAAAAAACAATAAGAATAACATGTACTAGGTGAAAATATTTTTCGCATAGCGGACGATTTCCTATTGGAAAATATTTTTCCTCCAATAGGGGAGTGGTGGACGTTATTTTTCTCTCGATGTTCGCGCGTTTCCAGGGATATTTACAGCGGCCAAGTTTTTCACGGAAAGCTGCGCCTGTGGAAATGAAAAAACGCATAAATCAAGAGGAGAAGGAAGACGATAATAATTGAATGAACCCGCTCTCGAAATCTTTCTGTCGTGATGGCTCTCGAAAAAATTCTCCTCTTTCGATACATTTCGATTTTTTATCATATTAATATCTTCGTGTACAAAACTTCTTTCATTTTTGTCACGTTGAATCTCGATTGTTAACGGTTTTCACAGAATCATCTATCGTACGAATCACGTTCTTTCGTGTTTTACGATAAATGGATTAAATATTGTTCATCCGATCTAACCTAACCTTGTAAAATATTCATTACGAAATTGTTTAAGACTTTCATAGCACAATATCTCCATCAGTATTTCACCAAAGCTATCACGATTTTCTATCGAACACCCTCTGAAACCAACCACTCTCCCTCCATTTCTCCCGATGAAACCGTTCAATCGAGATCCCTCTGGCGAAACGTATCGACGATCGGTCGATTTTTCCTCGAGCCCGGTGCACATCCAGGCGTGGAACAGTTGCACACTGCACGGGAACAAAAAGATTAGAGGACTGCAACAGAGTGATGCGCTCTTCCATTTTTCAAATAGACGGCGACAAATCGAAAATGAGCCGAGCTACCGTTTTGTCCGCCCGAGTGTATACGCCCGTATATGCACACAGAGACGGTATATTGGCCGAGTATTCGACAAACTAAAAGACACGGGGAACAAGGATCAATCCTCTTAATTGTCTTCTAAACTTTTAGATTCTTGCAAAGAAGCGTTGTAATTTACGATTGACGACAAAAAATGTATATCTTTACGAATCGAGAGTTGATTAATTAATAACATATCCGTGGAATAATAGATTTGGAATGAAATCGAGATCTAGAGATCAATGTCGAAAAATATTAGTCGAATAGTATTTATTCAATTAGAGCGAGACGGTTTCATTATACTTGTCGCGCCATGTCAATTTTTATTTAATTCAATCGTCTCGATAAACAATAGACATTTCCGATTAATTTTTGTCTCCAAACTCGAAAATATAAATTGAAACGTAAAAATCAATCCAACAACGTTCAATGTCGTCATACAAGACTTATATAAATCGCGACTAAATAATCTGATTCCTCGGCAATTTACGATCTCTGCCTACAATCTCTGCTCCCCTTACATTAATTAAAATATTTCATTCTAACGTTTCGAAACGCGCGTGAAAATTAAAATAAACTTAAAATTCTATCATCCCTTAAATATCTTCTCGCTCTTAAACTTACAAATATAAAAGATAATTTAGATTTCGATATATTTTGAGAAATAAAAAAAAAAAAAAAAAGAAAAAAGTAGAAGAAAACGGCGAGAATAGAATATTTCGAGTAAGGAGGACAGAGAGGAATTCACACGGACACGTGGTCTCGATAGACTTCGAAGGCCACGTGCACCAATGTGTGTACACGCGTTTTCATGCAGCGGGTGCATTCGGTCATAGAAGCACGGTCAGCAGTCTTGATTTCGCTGCATGCAAGAATTCTGTGGTCGTTGCAGTTTCAACACTGGGCATCTTCATCCCCCTCCAACCACCCTCCACGTTGGTGGCGGCGTACGGCTGGAATAAAAACTACTGATTTATCGTCGACGTTCGGCCGGCTTCGATGAAATTCCGGAACTTGCATCCGAGTCTCCATCTTCGTGCCGAGCTTTATTAGAGAGGCTCGGAGGCTCCCGAGCTTCGTGGAACTAATTTTTTCGACGGGGGATGAAAGGGGGAGAGATGACTGATTTATAGAGTGGGACGATTTTCGAAGGTTAGTCGAGGAGTTTGTTCTGAGAATTGGATGGTGGATTGAAACGAGAGTTGATTGGAAGATAAATAATTTGGTAGACAGGCTTTGAATGATCTCGACTTATCGCGTGACTGATAAAATTCTTTTCTCTTTCGTAATGTTATTTGTACAATATATACGTGTGTCATATATATGTAATTGATCGAGTGTTGCGAGAATCGAGGTTACGTATCCACGAATCCACTGTAACGTAATAAACGATGAATTTTTAAAATTATAAATCTAATTTTATAAATCGTAATAACATTGAATTAGAAAGGGAAAAACCATTAACCGATCATTCTTCATTAGGAACCATCCATTAACGAGGGGGGGAGAAAAATCTATTGGAAACACTTCACACCAAGCGAAACATTCACTCCCTTCCCGCGTGCTATTTCATCGAATACCCACCCCTTCCCTCCCCCGACATCCATCACACTTTTCCCGCGAGCACAGATTTTTCACCCGAAAAAAATTATTCGCATGCAAGAGTCGCGCTGGAGCCATAAATCCACTCATCTCCTCGTTTCTCAATCCAACAACCCCCCCGATCCCAATCCTGATTTAACACGCCGCGATAACAGAAATAATAACAATAATAATAACAATAATAGCAATAAAAAAAGTCAATAGCAAAAGAAATGATCGATGGATGCCGGAAAGAGAAATAGCGACTTCCAGACTTGCAGTCTCGAGCCACAATGCCTCTGAGACAGAAATTGTTATTTCGCATGTGGCGTGGATCGCATACCAGAAGCTCAGCCCACGTGAAAATGTTTCTTCGCGAAAATGTCCGCCCATCCTTTCTCACGCGTTCCTACTTTTTCCAACGCGCTCTTTCCCCACTATTTACCAGCCAAGAGTTTCCCCGCCAGGGTGCCGTGACGGGAAAAAATATGGCAAAACGCATTCCGTTCCGGTTTGAATAGGAGGGGGAAGGGGGGCTCGAGTGCAATGGAGAAGGATATTCGCGAGGGTGGGAACCGGTTGATCGATGCGATTTCCACGGCACGATCTCCGCTTGATTCTTTTCCGATTCCAGTCGGCGAGACCCGATAAAAGGGGTCGCAGACGTGTTTAATTTCTTTCTTTTTCTTTTTTTTTTTGTTTCTTTTGTTTTTTTCTTTTTTTGAGTTCTTTTGATATCGAAAGATTTTCGGTCGAACGAGAGAACTTTTAATCGTCGTTTCATTGATATAAAATCGTTCAAGAAGTATTTTTCATCTTTCTATGAGAATATTCTTGGTCGAAGGGGAAACAAAAGGAAAATGGAATATCTTGGCGTGGGGAAGAGGTTTAAAGATTCTGTTTTAAAAATTAATTTCCACTCGATCATATTTGAGTGGAAACGTGACACGAAGGGAACGATGTACTTTTGCCTTGTCGGTTTTTGTGAGGAAGCTCTTGCAAATTATGAAAGATTAAGCTATCTTTTCTCGAGGAACGTGATGATCGATCATAAGCGATGAAACAATATCGTGGAGGCACGATATGATAAAATCGTTGCAGATTTTTCTTTAAATGAAAAATTCCTCTGATTGAATTTTTGAAAATATTTTGAAGATAATGGAAAATTTTCGTTACGTGGAAAAATTTTAAATTTTTGAAATATTCGCGCGTCAAAATATTGTATCCCTAATGATAAGATATAAAGATGCATTTACGAATCCTGAAGGCGTAGAAGTTTGATATCACGAAACGAGGGCACAAAGCCTTGACTCGAGAAACTTCTGAACAGCCTTCAACTTCCAGGAAAACATTATTTCAGACCCGTTTCATTTTCCGCGTTCACTTTCAAAATGAGTTTTTAAGTTTCACGAGTCTGGACGCACGATTCACTCGCTAAAATTGAAACGTCGTGTGACTAACCAGTTCCTACTTACTTAAGCCGAAAATAATTATTTGAAATTGTTCGTTTCAGGAAAATTTCTGACTTAAAAGTTTCCTTTTCGTTCACGATAAAATCGAGAACTTGAAGGAAAACAAGGAACAAAGCAAAGCAATATCCAAGTTGCGTGACAATGTGATTCACGTGGAAATAGTGGAAGGTATTTAATACGCTGTAAGATGTGATACTCCAGCGAATTCAAGAACCTACACATAGAGAAGGAATAGAAGTTTCGCGAAGGATTATGAGAGATGACTTTTCATCGATCAATATTTACGCATGATGTAGTTGAGATTAGTTTGATGATTCAAAGGAATAATTAATTCTCGTTTCTCATTTCTTTCGAGAATATAATTTGGTGAGAATATAAAAAAAAATTTGAAATCGAATTTCTAAAATTCGTAAAGGAATAATTCCCTCATCTTTCTGTGATCTAAAAATCAGATCTAAAAATATTTTTACTCGATCTAAATATTCAAAAATTAAAAATTCAATCAATCCTCTTTTAAAATTAATTCGAAAGTGACTCCTATATTCGGTTCACTGCTCTCTGTTTTTATTTCTGCACAAATGCAGCAGCCATAGCAACCGAGATTAAACAAAACGAGTATTATCATTATTACATTATATTATCATCGTTGCAAATGGATAATCATATATCAACTCTATTTTACCTTGCTATTTTACTCTTAAGCGCAAAGTACCGTGTGAGTTTGCGAAATTTATGCAGATTAATCCGATAATAATCGTTATTAACCGAATTCCCCGCGTCCTAACTCTACGTGCAAACTTTCCCCATCTTTTCCTAAGCTAATGCTATTAAAAGTAATTAGAAAAATGCAAAAACACATATCATCTACATAATACATACATATTATAATCACGTGGATAAATTATTAATCAGCGCTATGAATTTTATTAATAATTTTCTCAAGCTTTCTTCTTAAAAAAAAAAAAAAAAAGAACCCCTTCTCATACGTCTTCCACACGCGTTTTCACAAAAAAAGTTGCCCCCAAAGAAACCCTACATGCAAATGAATAACAACGTTTCAGCGAAGATCTCGCCTTTCAACGATTTGTGTCCTTTCTTCCCAATCGCCGAAAACTACAACTTTTTCTCGATTCGTTCGAGCGAAAGAAGCTGTCTCATATCTCTCCACTCTCTCGAAACATGACGCATCGTATCGGGGTCACCAATCCAGGGAATGACGAGATCCGCGAGATCCACTCGCGGTTCGACAGGAGGAGGTTGCGGGGTGGAAACGCATCGATCAAATGGCGGTGGGGTGGCGCGCGAGTCGAGAGAACCGTAATGACCCGTAGGAGAAGCGTGCCACGAGATTATCGGCGACAAGCCCGACAATCATTTCGCAATTACGAATGCGAAGGGAAACAGAGGGCCAGGAGACGGGCCTCGCAACACGACGGAAATAAATCGAGACGTGATTGATCGCCTCTCCCTCTTCCTCTCCTTCTCCTCTTCCATCCCCTCCTCCCTGCGCACGAAATTAATGCACTGTCAATCGGGGGAGAACGAAATCACGGATCGTGCACATCGTGATTTCCGTGATTTCCATCCCTCACGACGAGATCCATCGATTTTCCATTGTTGATATTTATCGTACGTACGAATTTCCTTCCTCCCTCCTTCCGCCCCTCTGTTTCGTTTTAGGATATCGTTCGTTGGTGTAATGTGCAACCGAAGTGGATATTAATGAAATTGATACTACGCTTTGCAGAGAATTCGATACGTCCGATCGGATACCTTGTTATTATTATTTATCGAATATCTCGTCTATACGTGTGTACATATGCGCCTTGTTAATTTTCTTACACTATTGATAATGATACAATGTTTTTTCAAACCATAGACAAATTTTAAATACATTTTTACTCGTTGACAAGTTTCATAAATATATTATACAAATTATTCTGCAACATAACTTAAATAAGATTAGAAAACAGATTTTGCTGATTTTGAAACGGGAAGATTCATCGATCCGATCGAATCGTCAAACGGAATGCATATCGTTCACGTAACAAACGAAAAGGGAAAGCAATCCACGCGAATGTAATAATATCCGCAACACCGTTTATCAATTAAAAGGGGAGCATAAACGCGGGAGAACGCGGCAGAGAAGGAAAAACAGCCGCGAGTTATAAGCCGTCAAAGGAGACTTTAATTGCGAAATCGGAAATGGGAAATCGGTTGGCAATACGGGGGAATCCCCTTTAAGCCCCGTTTGAAACGTCTTCGCCCGGAGCGACGAGTTCGATTTCGCCGTTTGCCCGCGTTTCGTATCCGGCGGCTGCCGATTTTCGCCCGCCCGCGAGCCAAGAATTCAACAAGCCGATCGAGACGAATCGATTTCCGATCGGATGTCGGCCGCGCGACCCGATTGAGATTGCCTCCGACCACCGCCCGCATTGTTTCTCGATCGCGCGCATTGTTTTCCATGTCGCAACCTCGTCGACATCAATCATTGCCACCGACAATCGAACTTTGCCTATCTGGGTGGACACAGCCAGCCCATATTTCCGTATCACGCGAGACTAATGAGAAATATAAGTAATTTCGTGTCGTGTTCTTCCATGTTATGCAGATATCACGAAAAAAATGATATGTGCGGTTTTTTTAATTGAATCAAGATTTTTTTCGATTAGTCAAAGCGTAGAGATATTGTTTTGGGTTTTCTAAATTTTTATTGTATATTGTATATTTTTTGTCATGGAGATAGACAAGGAATGGAAACATATATGTGTATCTTTTTAAGGATTGTAAGATATATTTTGATTAATTTAATGAAAATAAATATTATTTTCGTAAATTGATGATGAATTTGATGGAGAAGTTTACTATTAAATTGAAAAATCCTTTAGAGAAATATTGTCTTAAAAATGTTACATAACCTCTCTTTCGCGCGAAAATATTCCTAGATTACTATGATAATTTCAAATATTCAAAAAATAAATTCTTACAAGAAATTTCGAATGACAAATATTTGAAAGGATTTTGAAAGAACAATCTCGCAACACTCGACACTTATATATGTCTCTCCCAAGCAAAAGGATGTTCGTACGTCTAAAAATCGTGTCTTCGTGTCTCTCGGAAAAGAAAACGTGGAAAGGTCTTAGAGGAAGGATGAAAAGGGAGCTTTCTTTCCCTGTCCATTCATCTTTTGACTATTCTTTCCACGAAAATAGTGGAGCCTCCAAGTATCTTGACATCCTCGTGTATATCAAAATGACAATCGTAATTCCTGTACTAACCTCTTCGGTATGGCCATCGTTCGTTATGGAATGTTATACAACGAGCAAGAACAATATGGTACACGAACGATATTTCGAAATCATCGATTATTGACAATCATAAGCTGTCGATTATAAGTGATGCTCGATGATATTAATTCATGCGACATTTGCGTCGACTAAAATCTACACTCGAGCGTAGAAACAAATATGGCGGTTGTTGACTATACCCGATGTCAAATCTATTATACGAATAAATACACAGATTGTAATCGTTTCATCAATTGTTTGATACCAAACTCTGTACACATGAATAATCCTTTTTTTTTTTACTATAATTTACATCGAATTCTAGAAACCACGCTAACCAATTATTAGATTTATTTATTATCATTGACGTGATCAATCCTTTTTCCAGGATTTCCAAATAAATGCCACCGACTATAGTCAATAATCAAACCATCAATCCTTGACCGCATAAGCACCACAAACTACAAATCCAAACTTAGTACCCAATCCGCAATGTATATCGATCACACGCTATAATCGACGTACGCAAAATAAATATGTCAGCCATATATACCAAACGATCGGCCATACTCGATTCGACAATACGAGTACACGTGGCGTACACACGTGTTCGTATAGTCGAGGCACGTACCGAAGAGGTTGAAGGAACGAACGCCTCCATTCCCGTTGATCCCGATCGCCTCGATCTCCTGGAAAAGAAAATAAAGACGAAGACAGGAGGAAGGAGGGGGTGAATCCTTACCTCGCCGGAAGCCACCGCCTCGCCAGGTATGAACAGCTCCGGATAGACGTTGTCCAGGTACCACTTGAACGATTTGCAGCCGAGCCTCTTCCTCAGCGCCTTTCTCTCCGATACGTCCCCGTATTTGCCCTGCGAAAATTGCGAATCATAAGCCCGGAAATTTTGCCTGACGAGCGAAGGAAGGAAGGAAACCAGACCTGCGCAACCGGGTGGAAAGGGATCGTTTCCTGGAGGCAGGGATTTAAAGGATGGCAGAGGATGAGGGGTATAATCGTAAAAAAGAAGGGAGGCGAGGAGTAAGAGCGTGGAGGAAATAAAGAAGAGAAATGCAGGGGAATCTTTTATGGGCCGGAGTTTAAAGCCTCCTAGAGCGGAATAATGGCAATACTCGCGCGAGGGTAGGATTCATGGACGCTCGTGGAACCTGTTTGGACTTTGGGCAAGCTTTCTTTTCTACTATCCAAAAATAGAAAATATTTAGGGTGTACTCGGTAATTTTTGTCTTGTTTTTCGTTTGGTAGGATGTAATTTGAACGACGAAGTTAAAGATAAAAGGTAAAAGAATGATTTTATTTTGACACGATAAAATTAAATTGGATAACTGGTGTTATTAAATTGTTCGATTGTGAGGTTTTGTAAATAGATGTTAAATCTGTGCAAATGTGTGTACAGCTTTTGAGAAAATTAATTTCGAATGTTAATAAAATAGAAATATATGATTATATGTATTTATCGCGTTATTTAATATTTACTTGTTTATTTATTAAAATAATATTGCTTTCGTTACAATATTTATAATGTATTATACACATGTATATAGTATGATAATTTTAAATTTATTTTGTATTTTAAATTAATTTGCAGTGAACTTTAAAGGAGTATAAGAGATTGAATCAGAAATGGCAGACTTGTTCTACTTAAAAATTAATATCTTACAGAAAATAACAATAAAAGAGTATCTTTTTATATATATATATCTTATATATATATATATATATATATATATATATATATATATATCTTATATATATAATTAATTAAGTATTTTTAGAAAAATATACATAATAAACATGAAATTTGAATTTTTTTAATATTAATATTTTAGAGTTGCTTTCCAAAAATCTTATTGTTTCTTTTTATTTTTATTTCACATTCATAGTTCTATGCATTTTGCAACGTGTCAAGGAGTATAGAAAATGGAAAATTCAAGCACGTATTGTGTCAAAACGGTGCTCGACTGATAAAACGTTTTCGATAAAATGTAAAACAATTTTCAGCAACGCTCGAGTAAATTGTTGAATTGCATTCTAAAATAAAAAAAATCTCTTCAAATTTTGAACACGTGTCAGTTCATAATCAATAAAGTCTCATTTTTTTATTACGAATATTATTAACACATCTTCTGTAAATGAGTTTAACAACTTTCAAATTAATCTCTAAATTAAATTCTTATATTTCATAATATAACATGTGTCATATTGTACTCACATCCATATCATACTACTACTGTATAAAATATTGCTACAAATCAACAGATGTAAAAAGTAGTAAGCTACTTTTCATTTTATCTTTTTCGCAATAATTCATTATTTGTTGCTTTCGCTTCTTTTATAATTATTAGTTATAATTACTATAATTCTACGACCTATAATGAATTACAATTATTCAACAATCATTATTTTCAAAATAAAATAAGATGGTTCGAAATCATTTTTCAACGATAATTCGATAGATTAAATAAAAAAATTTGCAAAATGTTTCATCGAACAAAATTTGAACGAAAAAAATTAATCCTCGTTGAATAATTTTTATCTCATCTTTCGACACACTCGATCTCGTTTCGAGGGGACAAGATGATAGGATGAAGGATAGAGAATGAAGGAAATACCTTCCAGGGGAATACAAGAGTGATCTTTAAGAGTGCTCCACGCGTTTATAGGCTGGTTTTTACGACGAGTCCTCGGTCTATGGCTCTCTCTATTATCGTCAACCCTTATGGCGACTATTTCGGTCAACATGTGCCCCTGACGAGGCCAATAAAATCATACGCAAATGGAAAGATAGGTTTCCCAACGTATGTAGACTCTATTCAAAACAGTTTATAATCTTTATACGTGCGCAATTTGCGAATTATATCTTGACATACAGATGGAATATCAAGAAAATCTTTCTCGTAAACTTTTATTTTGTTACCATTTTTTTCAAGCGTATTCCATTCTTATAAAATTATAAAATTTATCCTATGATGAATTTATTTAAACAATGAAAAAAGATTCTACTCTATTTTACACTAAACTATCAATTTTCTTTTCTTTCTTTATTTTCTTTTTAATAATATAAATAATAATTTATTCAATTCTATATTCTATACTCTATAAAATCTTCTCCATACTCTCTCTTCTTTCTTTCTCAAAAACTATCTACGCCAAAAAAAATTTATATCACTTTTGACCAATAATAAAATTTTTCCATTCGCACACACAAAAAATAAAATCAATCTATTTCTTAAAAATATCACTTAAATATCATATCCCTTACCCTCTTCGTTAGTATTTTCATACTTGTCTCGAGACACGCCGCGCCCTTAATCAATTCCGGGGAACAAGAGCGTGATCGAGATAGAAAGGTGTAAGAAAGGTCAAAAGGGAGAAGTCTGGATGGCTTACCTTGTCGTGACCTATCCTCTGGTAGTAGTACTTGGCATACTCGTCCAGCCACACCTCGCTCAATCTTATGCTGTTCCTCTTGAGCACGTTCACGCCGCTCCGCCACTTGTACGGCGACCGTTTCCGGAAGATGTGTCCCACGTGTGAGCAGGGCACGATTTCCAGGGTGCCTGGAACAAAAACACAACCGGTTCGAGTCTCGTTCAGCCGCGGAAACGGCTGATTGCGGACGGGAAGGGGGATGGGAGAAATTGTGTTTATTTCGTCGCAAAGAGGGGTTGCAAAGGTCAGGATTTGAGTTTCTTCCTAAGGGATTTTTTTCCTGCGGAATTCGTGTGGAAAAATTAGGATGAAAGGATGAAGATCGTGATTGCGAGAGATCGTGGAGAGATTGGATTTTGATAAGGATCCGACTGGATTAGGTGGATTAGACAAGGGAAGGATTTTTTGTTGATTATCGCGTGAGAGAAATTCGAGGAAAAAAGGAGGAATAAGGAAGGTCAGTCTGAAAGCGTTTCAAAAATTTATTGAATTCTTTCGAGTTTGTAAATGAGTTAGAATGATAGAATGGTAGAATTATTATTAGGGTATGGGATTCGATATAGTTCTTATTCGCTTTCTATCAATTTTCTAGGATAAATTCTTCTGGGACAAATCTTTTACAATTGGTGTAATACGTACCTCCGCACATCCACGTTTTGAAGGAGAGCTCGAGATTTTCGCCACCCCAAATATCAAACCCGCTGTCGTACGTGCCGAGACGTTCAAAGAAAGCTCGATCTATCGAGAAAAGGCCTCCAGCCATCGTTGGTGACCACACAGGCTCCGCTGGATTCTTGTGCCTTTTCTTCTCCCTCTCCGGAACAGCGTGCCAATTGAACTGATACAGAAATCAACAAGGAATCTCGGAAATCGGACAAATTGATGAAGAGAAATTGTAAAAAATTGGTGGAAACAAATAGTTTCGAAATGTTTTGAATATCTTGAGAAGATGGTTAATTTTAAACGAGAGATGAAGTTGTTGTAAACGATTTGATGTTTTATTTATTTTATTCACAAATTTATTTGCAGATTTTATCAAATCGTGGATGAATTGAAATGTATGAATTTTTTCAAATTTCAATTATAATAATTTTTTGGTTTTTCCTTTCTAAGGAAAAAAATTTAATTTATTTTATATTATTTTTCGTTTTATAATAAATTTTATCGTAAATTTAACACACAAAATATTTTTCATTAAGTAAAATGAAAAAGTTATCTTTGAAACATGTGAAAAGAAAAGAGCTTGGAGAAATGTATTATACATGTCTGACCATACGCGTACTATGACCACTTAAAACTCGCCACTTCCAGTTTCACTTAGTGTTATAGTATAGCAAATATTTCTTTCAATTGTTTCTTCCCTATATCATTTTATAACATCGTGTGCGTCTTATAATATATTTTTAGTGCGCACATTATTTTAAGAATGACTTAAAAATTATAAATTTAAAATTATTTCTAAAAATTTAAAATCTTTCCATCGATAGCTTATACACGATTTTCAAGATTATCATCCAATTATATTCTTACGTATTTTTTTACAATGAAATATTGTTTTAAAATAATTCTTCCGAAATCAGGAGAACTCGAGCCGATCTCGATCTCTTCAAAGTGCAATCGTTCAAATTCCAGCAAATAAATTATTCACATTTTACTCGCGATGAAATCATTGGCAATTGTCATCACTCGGCAACGACATCCACGAAATAACATCGAAAGGAATTTCGCTTACCTGCAGATTCCAATCGAATCCACCCACGTTCACACCGCCGGAATCTCTCCAATGATATTCCAGCGTTGTATCGTCGATCACATCGATCACGGGGCAAACGACTGTCGTTGGATTACGAGCGATCCGATCGAGAAGGGGCTCGAGCCAACCCTCGGTGCACTCGCAATGGCTGTCCAAATATGTGAGGACAGGGGCCTTCGCGGCTGCAGCGCCCAGTAAACGAGCTCTGATAAGACCTTCCCGTTTTTGCGCCCTAATAATCTGCACTTTCGGGTAGTTCATCATGTAGTCCTCCAATTGACGCTGGAGATGCGCTGTTGGAAATTTTTAATTCGATCGATTGAGCGAAGAATGTTTCGATTGGAAATTTTATTTAAATTATTGTACAGAGCAGTGTTTAGTAATTAATTAAATTAATTAAATCGTGGGATTAATATTTGAAGGATCAATTCTAGAGGCTACAATGAATGTAAAAGTTGGTATACATAAATATCGATCGAGGCTTATTTACCAAGTTACGAGCAATTGAAATTTTCGCTACGACATGGAGCGCCACGCTGCGGCGGAATGATGTAACACGGATAAAGCTATCTCGTTCTATCTGTGTTTCGCTTTATCCAATGCAAATTTCAATTGCTTATAACTTAATAAATAAATTTCAATGGATATTTTTGTATACCGATTTTTGTATTCGTTTTAACCTCTAAAATCATTTTTCACATATTAAATATTTTGTATCGTTTTGCTATTTTGAAATTATTTAAAGTGTAAAATCTGAGATATAATTTTATTTTGTTTCTTATGTTATAAATTTATTTAATTCATCGAATTGAAAAGTTAGAAAATAATGAAAACGAGTTTTAAAAATTATTCTTATTATATTTTACAATTTTAGTATTTTATTGACTAATTTTAAAGGATATAACTCGGAACGGTGCGCGATATAACTTTATATCCAACATAATTGTACATAAAATTTGGATTTACGATATCAGATGAGTTATAGTCAAAGTGTTCCATTGGGGATAGCAATTAGTAGACATTCGTGATTTACTTTACGTTAAAATACCTCTGTGAGAGAACGTTCTCTCTAAGCCTTCACTTATTGAGTTCGGATAGTTTAACTGCAGATAATATACAGGGATTTCAAGGATCATTCCCGTACAGTTGTAATGATCGAGATTATTTTAAAACAAATCTTCAATATCTCTAATATCGAAATCGTTTTCAAGCACAAATTATATTTAAATAATTACAATCGACAAACAAAAATTTATTAAAAAACGAGAAATTTGAAATAGAATCGTGCATTTCATTTGAAATTGAATTGAACGCGATTCGCATTTCACAAATGGAAATTAAATAGCTGAAAATCTGTCCGGAAAACTAAAGAATAAAAATACACTTGTATTTTTTTATTCTATAATAATCCTTTAAAAATTTAAAAATTTTTTCATAAAAAAAAAATATTAATTTTTCAATATTTTTTAAATATATAATATATAATAATTTTATTTACTTTTTCTTCCTGCAATCATCTATAACCACGATATCTTCATCACGTTACAAATTTATTTAGTTTAGTTCCCTCATCAAAAGCTGCAGAAATATCAAATTATTTTCCTTCCTTCCACTACGTTGTAATAATCTCGTAATTACAAAGAGAAGACGTTTTCCTTATTACTATTAATTAAATCTTTATTACAAATCTTTGTTACAAACCACTTTATTATTGTTTCCATCTTTGTTACCGACAGATAGAAAAAGAAGGAAAAAGAAGGAAAAAAAAGAACGCGAAAATAAAAAGAGATGCTTATTGTTTCCTGTCTCTGTCTCATGATAAAACAATCTGTTTGAAACGGGGCACACCATCTGCTATCCATGGCGCACGGGCTAACTATGTTTATGAGCTCGACTTCCGGTTGCCACGGAAGCTTATCTCGAGCTTTTAAGGTGGATTGCACGAGCTTGCTTGCTCTGGTTTCTATATCGTTTACAACACGTTGCGCCTTCGCTAACCTGCTGTCAAGCGGGCTTAATCTCGCCGGCTTTTCCACCACCGATTTTTATTTTCTTCCTCCCTCCTTCCTTTCCCCTCTTTCTCTCTTCCTCCTTTGTTACACGTGACTACGGTTAGCTATCTGTCCCTTCCATCCGGCGACACGTTAATTCGAACACCTTTGGCGATAAACTGCTCTTTGTTTTCTGGTTATCTCTTTCAACGAACTATTAAACGAACTACAGAAAGGAATCCTGTTATTTTTTTTTCTTTTTTTTTTTTTTGAAGACCAAAGATTCGTTTTTTGGGAGGAATATTGTATTTGCAAATTTTTTGATTTTCGTTTTCGTAAGGATATTCTTTTGAAGGATATTTTTCCTTTTAAACGAAGGAAATATTAGTTAATATATTTATTATTAAAAAATAATTCTTTATTAGAAAAAGAATGCCTAAAAAGAAGAATATAAGATATAAAATATATTTTTCTCTCGAGTTATCGAGAACAGGCAAACTTCTAACCAAGTTATTGCATCATGAATTTCATCTTTATACGAAAAATGCATTATACAATTCTCGTCGATAACTCGTTAACAAACTTATATATTTATTCCATCAACGAAACTTCGCCATCATTCCCCAACAATAATTATCAATCAAATCTTCTCATCTTATTACAGCATCTGGTACAGAATCGTTGAAACATTTTCAATCGTAATTCGATCCATTTCAACCATCCAATTTATCCAACTTGTAAATTCTTCACAATTTGCAATACAATTTTCAAAGTTTCTTAAAGAATACATATCATCTCCAAAATATTTTCAAGATTAGGACACATCGTCTCGTTAATATTGATAAAATAAAAACCCAATCTAAAAATCCTCTCAACCGTCCAATTTATATTGAAACGAAGAACGATCGCTTAATTTAACCTAACCTCACAAACTCGTGAAATTTTCAAACACTTAATTCATATTTTATCTATTATCCCTATCGAAATACACACCAGATATGTCACGCCTGTCATGTATTACCCTAAATATTTTACGCCCATAAAAAATCCATTGTATTTGTCGATCCGTCTATAACTCGAGAGACAAAGAAACAGAGAGAGAGAGAGAGAGAGAGAGAGAGAGAGAGAGAGAGAGAGCCAACGCAATAAAAATCACGGATTCATCCTGTCAAACCGTACTTCTGCCGGGGCAGAGGGGAGATAATAAGCTCATGACACGACAAGGAAGGAGACAATCGATCTTCCGTCAAAGTTTTCCTCGTCGGCGGAAACCTCGTGTCAGACGCAGGCAAATTTTTATTCCTTCCCCTCCAATCCCCGCCGTTCCTCCCCTTCTTCCCCCTCCCTCGAAGAGGGGAAAGATATCAACGTCTCGGGATCGTTGGCATGCATCAAGCTGTCGGGAATTTTCCGAATACACGCGCGCAACACGTCGATGTCGAGCTTTTCTCCTCCTCCATTCAACCCAGGCTGACCCCCTTCCCCCGTCGATCGTTGTTTTTTACGGGTTCCATGGCTGGATGGATCGCGTATAATCGATCCATCGCGAAGGGCTGTGTGTACGTACGTTGACCGCGATAACGAATCACCGGCGAGGATTGAATGGAGGCACGTATCGAATAGCGTAAGATCAGGCGTCTTTCTCCTCCACCTTCGCGCCAGGCTTTAGAATTTCTCTTCGATTCTTTCGGCCGATCGTTTATAAGAACGATTTCTTTCCTTAGCGATTTTTTCTTTGGAACGTGGTGGAATTTTGCGTCGATCGCGTTCAATCTTATTTCTAGTTTCATTCAGTAATGAATAATTTAAAAATAATTTAAAAAATAATTTAATAATTTAAAGATAGAGATAGAGATAGAGCTTGGACGTATATTTTAATGATCAAAAGGAGGAAGAGTGTGAATTTTTTCAGATGGCGTGTCATATGTTTCGAAAAGAGAAGAAAAGAGAGGAAATTATTGGAGAGAGAAAAAACTTACGCATGTCGGAGAAATCATCGACCAGGATGATCTCCTGTATAAGGTGGTCCGGTGATCTGTCCAGCACGGAATGGACCGTCCTCAGCAACACCGACCAGGCTTCGTTATGAAAGCAAATTATCACCGCTGTTGGAGGAAGATCTGTCAGGTACCTTCCTGGTTCTTTACACCTGTAACAAAGGGAACAGAATATCCTATAGAAAAGTTCCGTTAAAGAAACATCACGATTTAACTTACCTAAATTAATACAATAATTAATCATTTAATTACTACAATTGAAATATCTTGCTATTTCTATATCTAAATTTCCTTAAATTTTCTAATTATTTTGAGTTTTATTATTATTTGAAAATTTATTTGAAAATATATTCAATAAACAATATTTCGATATATAACGTTGAACAATAAAATAAATCGAAAGAACGAAACGGATCACAGATTTTTCACAGATATATAACAAAGACTCCTGTCCATTCTATGGTCATAACCGTAAATCGGAATTCAGCAGCGTTAATATCTTAATCCCGATCGTCGATCGGAAAACATGGATTACGGGGAAGAGATATCCGCGAAACGATAGAGGGCAAAATACGATAATGCGATTAGGAACCACTATGTTGGCAGAATAAACGGGCAGTAGTTGTATATACACGTAACTTGGTCCCCGTAGGCCAAGATTCTAAGACGCCTCCGACTCCTAGCCGTATCGTATCGGCTAATAAAGCTAATGTGGATAATAAGATCCGTAAACAATCAACCTCCTCCATTTCCGGCATCGTTACCCGCATCTGTGCGCCTCTTCGCTTGTCAAGTTTCTGTTTATCGTTTTCCTTCGCCGCAATCTCATTGGTCGTATCGATCGGAGGATTCACTTTGTTCGTTATAATTTCTTTCTTTCTCTCTTTCTTTCTTTTTTTTAAGGATTTTCTTGCGAAATTTTTTAATAATTGATATTAAATTTCACGAGATTTTATAAAATCTCGATTTTCGTATGGAAATAATAAAGGCAATATGTAAATATTGAGAAATAAATTTGATAATTTTAAATTTGATAATTCTTCTCTTTTTACAATTGCCATTTCATTTGTAAATTTTTGTAAAAGAATTAAGAATTTATCAAACTTTACGAATCTTGGTTTGGAGGGAAAAAAGAAATAATAAGGAAAACCTAACTTAAATTATTATTTATAATTTTATTCTATATTTCTACCATTTGTAATTAAATTTATTTAATTTCCAAAATATCAAAATATTTTTTGGTATTAAAATCAATGTTGAGAAGTTTTTTAAATGCAAAAATAAATATGTGAACGGTAATTAGAACCTTTTAAGCTTTTATTAAATAAGTTGGAATTCAATTTAAGGAATATATTTAATTTATCAAATTATATCAAACTAAATATTAAAAATATATATTCAAAATATACGTCTCAGTATTACCAACGAATCTGTAATATAAATAAATTTTTCCTGATAAAATCGGCGACAACTTGTTGAAATTTTCCATGTGGCCGACGAAAGAAATAAATGGAAAGATCATGAATTTTTAATGATATTTGCTCCCGTGTCAAAGTAGTATCAAATTGGAATTCAAATTTTAAAATATCTGATCTAGAAAATGCTTTAAAACTTCCTCACCTCTAATGCGAATTATTTTTCAAATAGATCCATCGTATGTGATATGAAATTTGTGTGAATATGAAACAGTAGAAGTAAACAGAAGTAATAAATTAATTTAATTTAATTATAAAAGTATAAAGATATTATAAAAATATAAAAAAATAATAAAAACAATTTGTGTAAATTAATACCATTTTATCGAAATATATATTATATATATGAAATTACTTACGCAGTAGAATAGGCAAAACAATGATCAGACAAGAAATTTTATTTCGTATTCGCGATTAAATGCTTCGCAGTAGTCATACAAATGATAAGTCAGGCACTTAACCACTTTCCTGACCATTGTATACTACTGAATTACAAAAACAATAATTACCAGAGTTTAACTAAACTTCAAATCTTTAAAATTATTGTTTGACTCACTCAACAATATTTAATCACGCAAATTCTCATAAAAAAAAATGAGTGAAACGATATTAACAAAGCCAAACACATACAGAATTACATTCCATCTGAAAAAAAAACTCATCAACAAGGCATCCCTTTAAATTTCACAGAGACGAGCGAATATTTAAGTCACTCGTCAGATGGAATAAAAAATTTTCAATCTCAAAAAGGCAACTTCATTTGCCACTCTTGTAACACGAACTTAACGACATTAATTTCTCGAAAGTGTCAGCACGAAGAAGGATCTCCTTCAATGTTATTATGGTAAAGCCCATCCTGATTTCCGGACGAGAGCGCGTGAAAATCAAGAAAAATTTCATTTAAAAAGTTGCCGCCAAGTCGAGTTCCCTCGATCTTTGACATGGCGGAGAACAGAAAGGGATGGAAATAGTCGAGTCGAGATCGAACACGTTTGGATAAAAATGTGCCTCTTCCATCACGGAAAATTTCCAACGTAATATCATTTTGAACGAGTTATTTTCATTATTAAAATACTTATTAATAGTATATAATAGCCAAGGAATCTTTACTTAACATTAAAACAAGAAATCCAAAAAACTAAAAATTCCACTCTAATTTAATTTCTCAAAGATAACGCAAAACGATTGCTCGTTTCAATTAGCCAATCAGCGCGATCCTCTGCGATTCGATGGAGCGTCGTAAAGATCGTTCGTCGGGTCGTCGACTTTCGAGGATAAAAAGAATACCCTCTCGTTGTCAAATATTTCTCACGCGTCGCGTCGCTTGGAGAGGAACGCGTGCCGGATAACACGAAACTGGATAACTTACGGTAGATTTTGCACGCGATCGTGTCGGGAATATATTCGATCCCCTCACGTGGCCACTGGGGATAAAAGGGAAAATTATTTTCGTGTTACGTTAATTCCATGGCCAGCCACGATTTTTCGTATCGCGTGGCTAGAATTCGATGCTCTGTGCACATCTCGTTTCGATCTGAAATGAAATTCGATCTGATTGAAATTCAGGATACGAACAATGTTGAAGGATAAAAAAAAATGGATGATTTGAAAGTTTGAATTGTTGTGTAGTGAACTTAACAAGTATATAATTTTTTATAAATACAAAAATTAAGTTCGAATCCATTCGATTCTTAACAAAGATAACAGAGATGATTCTGAAAAGAGGAATTTTTGTTCGCATTGTTTTATTCAAATTATCAGAAATCGAAGCGGATCTTCGGTTCATTCCATTTCCAATAAAAATTCTACTAGGTTCCATCGAAAAACTCTTTGTTAATCATCTCGTGTTTCATTGGAGTAACGGTTGCACGTGAAGGGAGGGAGCAAGCTGCGGTACCTGTTCGTACCAAACGTATATTAGCCTAAACGTCAGAACCGCTAACCGCACACACGCTGATACGTGTATATCACGTCCATCAGTTGTGCGGTTTCCACGTTACCTCATTCCCTGTGCATCGAACGAGAGGAAGAGGGGGAGGAGGAGGGGAGGCTTCAAGTCGAAGGCTCTCAAAGAGAAGTCGAAAAATCGGGAAATCCGCGAAACCATTAGTTCTCTGTGGTAGGGAAGCTGATTATGCCAAGAGAAATCAACTGGATTGAAAGACATGTTTTACGCGCACAAAGAACCGAGTGATTAATGTACTTCGATCCATTCAGGTTGGTTGGCTGGTTGGTTGGTTGGTTGGTGGTGGTTTTCGAGTTGATTAAAATTTGATCGAATTGAATTTGATGATACGAGGAGATGAATGGGCGGGTAGAAAGTGTTCGAGTTAAGAAAGAATGATTCTGGAAGAATAAATAAATTCCGCTTTTCGTTTGATTGTTAAGATGAATTAATCATTGCAATTGTGAAATTAAAAGGAATCCTTTCTTTTTTATTGAAAATTGTTATTTATCAGTAATCGTAATGAATATAATTTTTTCGTCATCTTTTAAATTATTGCTTAAATAAATACGATAGAAATTTAAAGAGGACAATAGAATTATTATAGGGGAAATTAAAATTATTGAAAGGGATGAAATTATTACATTTCGCTCTTTCAAATCGTTGTATTTCACGTGAAACCAATTTCGTGTATTGTATGATCCATTATAATAAACCATCAACGGCAAATTTCATTTTTGTTTATCTCTTTCATCGGCAACGACGCGTCATAAATAAAGCGACAGAGCAAACAATCCGGGTTGAGCGTTAACCATCACCCCATTAAAAATTGCGTCAATTCCGTATCGCAAATATTCCTGACACGTAACGATGTAAATAAATGGCCAATAAATTTTTCTATCTGATCGCGTTTCCAATGACGATTCGTCAAAAGCAACGGCAGTTTATGGATTTTAATCAATAAATACAACCAGTGAATCGTATCGAGGTAATTCAAATATTCTATTCATATAACGAATCCATAAAATATTCCTTCCCATTATCCCCCTTTTGTTATCGTGTTGTCCAATATATTTAATAAAACCGAAAATCGTTACTGAAAATTGAAAGTATCGAATCAATAACCAATTTAAAATTTAAAATATTAAAAAAAAAAGAAGAAGAAACGTAACATAAAAATAACTTTTATCTTATTAGATCATAACAATGTAAAAATAAATTAATTTATCGTGTAATAATTTACGTACATACGTGGTGAATCCTTTTTCTTTTTTTTTTTTTTAAAGACAAAAAACATTTTCAGTTGTTGCAAAAGTTCGTTCAATTCGAAGCGGAAACAAACCCGTTGTCGCCAGAATAAACTTTTGTTAAAATTTAGTAAATGAATTTCTGTCCCTGCATGCATCGCTCAATTGTTTCGCCACAAATTCGTTCATACTTCAGACAATTGCAAATTTTGGATAATATAAAAAGTATCTTCCTATTTATTTTTTTTTTTTTTACAAATTTTTCATCGAACGTCAAAAATATCAACTAGAATCAAAGAGATGACAAAATTAACAAGAAACAAAATCATAATATTCTTCTATATAACTTTTAAATTAAAATAAAAACATATCTCTTCGAATTTTCTTCTTCTACGCAATCACAAATAAAATCTTGGCGCAATCACAGTTGCAACACGTTCGCAACTTAAAAAAAAAGAGAAGGGGGATCCACGATGAATTGTGTTTACTTGTAACGAATAAACGTGTCTCGTGTTTCGGTGTTAAATGTCGGTTCACGCCACTAACAAGCTCTCTCGTTTCCGTCCAATTTATACACGCGAAATTTTTTCAGCTGTGTTAAGCATTGAAAGCGAATTTGCGAGCGTCACTCGCGTCGAGAGAGACTTTTCCGTGTCCCGGTCTCGAGAGCTAATGTTGTAACGCTTCAACGCGTCCAAGAATTTTCTGTCGAGAGGCGATCTTTCGAAACGTATGAAAAAAAATTGTTATTAAATTTAAAGATTTTTAATTTACGATTGTGTAATATTTTTTTTCTATCTTCATTAAATTGAATTTTCCAAAGTGATTTATCGATATTATTATCCAACGGGATAAAATAAAGATAGAAAATAAAAGATTGAATCAAAATTTTAGTCGAATAAGAAATTATCTCGTTTAATTATACAATTTTGCTTTAAATATAGAGAATTCATTGAGAGAATTAATTTTATCGGAAATAATAATTTAATAAATACTTTATTGAGATGAATGAATTTAATGAATTTAATAAATTTAACATTAATATTTTTGGCAAAAATTTGTTGATAAAAGAGCAACGAATATTAATTGAAAATAAATATAATATCTTGCAAATTGAAAAGGCAAAATATTATTCTATATCCGCAAAGATAAATTTGATTTTAAATTAATTTCATTTTGCTGCATATTTTGTATTAAGATTTAATTATTTCTTAATTAGTTTCAATTTATTGTATTGAATTAAAATCTTCTTTCTAGAGATAATCTAAATGCAAAGAAAACGAAGATTTAAATTTTATAATAAAATATTTCGTTATATTAAAAAGTAAAAATAGAATTAAAAATATTTATGAAATTTTAAAAAAATCCATATTTGTAAAAAAATACAATAGAATCAAATTTAAAAATAAAATTTCATTGGCATTATGAATTTTTACATGATATTATAGTGATATTTGAGAATTGTGATATTTAATAAATGTAACAGAAGTAATTTTTTTTAAAGTGTATTTTATGACATATGGAGATTTAAATGAAAAGATTCAAAAGCTTGTAAATTTTATTTACTAAACGGTTTTACCAAAAAAAAGCTTTCTGCATGTATGACGTTTACACAGTTTTATTTTACTGTGTGTTTCATAAAAGGGTACCAGCATAAATAATTGTACCAGACTAACGGTACTTGCAAAGATAACTTTTTAAAAGTTTCATATTTTATTTTCGAAATCCGAGAGTTACCTTTAAAAAGACAGAAATTTAATACTTTAGAAAATGTTGTTCTACACGAATAATGCTCTTAACTTACTTTGTAGTTAATTAAAGCAGATAAAAAGTGTCTAACATTGAATTATTATACTTTTCCTATAGTTTCAACTTTTTAATTGTATTCTCTATTTTTTAATTACAAAAAGGATATAATTCTTGAAATATTAGATTCAAATAAAATTTCCACTAAATTTTTTACTAAATTTTTATTATTTCATATTTTTCAATCAAATTTACACTAAAAGAAAAAAATTCACAAAATTATAATGTTTCGCTTTCTTGGTAAATTAATACTTTGTAAAAATTTATAAAAAAATCTTAAGATATGAATTCAAATATAAAATTTATAGAAATTTCGATATAAATTGAATTATTGTATTCCATAAGAGAAAAAGTTTAAAAATAACTGATACTGAATTGATGATATGTTATTGAAACGAATTATTGAAACTTATTTTTGATATCAATAGAAAAAGATAAAGTTATATTGTATACAGCTGAAAAATATAAATATATCTACCTCAACTATTATCTCAACTATATAATAAACTGGATGATAATGACAATGACTTATATTGTCATCAATTATTGGAAACAAGAACAATTTTTTTCAAAAAAGAGGCGAAAAAGATAGTTTCAGATTTAGCTTAAGATTTTCAATTATCCAATTCACACTGGAAAGAAAAGAAAAAAAAGAAGAAATGAAAAAAATTTTAATAAAACACTTTCAAAAAAACCATATTCATTACAGCGCCTCGTTGCATCGTTTAATTTTATTTTTATCTTCGTGCAATTTATTTTACCTCTTTCATATCCTCATATTATAATAACTTTTAATACGAAGAGTGAAGAAACAAGCAATCAAATCACAAACTGAAACATATCTTCACTCGTTCATTTAAACTCATCCGATCAGTTTCAAATCCAACGACACGTCTTTAAGAAGAAACATTCTCGTTATCCCATATCCCAAAAACTGTCAAGTCTTCTGGCAAACTAACATAATTATCGGCATCCCTAGACAATGGTCCTCGTTAACCGCCGCGAAACTATTGCTGTAGACAGCGCACAGTTTGTCGAAGATGCTGCCAGTCTCCACTAGAATCCCGGTATTACTTCCTGTTTGGAACCAGTCCAAGTTTCCAGTTGCTTATTGGAACACTCACTGCTCTTTCGCGTTTACCCATCTCTCCCGTCCTTTTTCCCATTTCCTTCTTCCTTTCCTTTTTCCTTCCCCTTCCTTTCCTTCCCTTTCCTCTCCTTTTCTTTTCTTTTCTTCTCTTTTTCTTTCCTTTTCTTTTTTTTTCTTTCCCCCTTTTTGTCACCGTCATTCCAGCGACATCGAACAGCCATCCAGGTCGAACAATTTTCTGGAACCGCAGCAGATTCGAGACTAATGGACCTTGAGGAAGAGACACGCGGTCGACGTGACTGACTCTCTCTCTCTCTCTCTCTCATCTCGTCAACGAGAATCCAGCGATCCGGGATACTCGAGAACGATTCATGCCACGGTAAGACGGTTATGGAATCGGCGGAAATTTCACCACGGGAAAATCCATACACTGAAATTTCCCTTGGATCGAAGGAAATCGAACGTTACCTCGGAGTTCGAGTTCGAGCATTCTTATTGCCGTGATAGGTTTATTGAGAAACGTTCGAGAATTGTTAAGACCCGAGTATTTACGTTTGTTGGTGAGTTATTGGAAAAGTTGAAGGAAATTTTTCTTTGTGCCTCGAATATTACGAAAGGGATTTGTAAGGAGAGGAGAGTTTCTTGATGCCATGTTTGGATTATGCAGAGATAAGAATAAATTAGATCTTTTTTTTCCGAGCAAAAGAAGATTATTGACAAAAGATATTGATAACATATATATATTTCTTATATTCACAATCAATTTATTTTATGCACTTATCCATTATAACTTATTAATTAAAACTATAATATATATTTTACGCTAGTATTGTAAATAAACTCCCATAAATTAACTTTTACACTTAATTACAATTTTATTTTACTATGTGTTTTATACTATGTTCAATTCTCAATGTTTGAAAATGAACAGATTTAGATGTTAATAGAGTTATGAGAATCCAAAGTATCAGAGACATAAGACTAATCTGTACTCTGTCATTTTGTTATAGAAAGAAACGTTTACTTGGTCCACTTATATTTGGCAGTGTAGATGAGTAACAAGTGTGGTGACATTTGAAGCCGCCTAGTGGCGATAGTCAGAACTATCGCTATTACATAGTCCGATCGTAGTGATTTGATCATGAATTTGATTAACACATTTATGTCATCGAAGATAATATCTGTGATCTTGAGATTCAATTTTTGTCTATTATTTTTGATTATTCGCGACTCACATTGCTTGGATTTCTAAGCGAAAAATATAATTTATCTTAAATATCGAATTAAAAAAAAAAAATTCAAATTCTCTCAAATTCAATTTCAGTTTGAACGAAATAAAGGGAAGAAAGTGGCATTAAATCATGAGAAATCTGGCCAGAAATATGGGAAGTCCCTTTCCTAACAATATGTTTCGAAGAGGGGCGGAAGTACAACGAAAATTTGCACGCGGACAACGTTGGGATCGCGTTGTCCACCAACCCTCGCACGTCGCCACGAATTAATTGGTCTTACCCCGTGATTAGTAGGTCCCACGGAATTACCACGATGCCCTGGCATGATTAATGCCTCGACGTTGCCAACTTTTGCGCGGGAAGATTAATAATGAACGAGGAGGGACCGAAAAGAGAATACCGTTGGAATACAAAAGTTAAAACCCCCCCTCTCTTCATTTCCATCAAATTTTCACGTTATTTCTATACATTCGCGAAAACGTCAAACGCACCAGTCCCTATCAGATTTCACAAAAAAGGAAGCCTCATTTGAATTACGTTTGTCTCTTATTTAAAAAAAAAAAACGAACGTATCACGAGTGATATATCCATCCTGAAATCCGTTTCCATCAACAATTTCCATCCGTGAAACGAAGCCGAAATCACTGTCTCCTCGATCCGCCCTCCCCTCCAAATCAAACTAACCGCCAAAACTTCCATAATTCAATATCAATCTCGCGCTAGCTTCGTCCAACGTTAAATCGTTTCCCCCGTGGATTGGTGGCATCGATACGCTATTTATGCACTTCCGTTTCGCTGTGCATTAAATTCGATCGCGCGTACACGCAGCGGTGTGGTGGTGGGCCGCCAGTTTAAGTGCACCGATGAATTTTGCGCGGCGCGGCCGGCTACGGCAATTCATCCCCTACCGAATTACGGGGCCGGTCACTGTTTATGATTAATGCGATGTTTCTGACCGGGGAGGCGAGCGTCGTTCGGCCGCGACGGCATAATCCATACGTTAATTAAACGACGCCACACGGCGCACCAACGGCGGGCAGAGACGTCATCGGCGCCGTGGAACGACAAACGCCCGGAATGCGAAATTATTTACTCGCGTTACGCCGCTCGACTAATCACTGTATGTCATCGTGGACCCTCTCTGTGGACCGTGCAATGCAATATGAACGCTGCGTGCGGACGTCGTCGCGGGTGGAATGCTCCCGATTGATTCGTTGCAAGTGGGAGGGAGGGTTAAACTATTCATCGAACGCGAAATAATAATAATTTTTTACAAAAATAATAAAATGATATAATAAGGAAATAACAAATAAAGAAATTTTTGTCTCTTCTTATCGCTTGAAAATTATGCAAAAATTTTTAAAAATATTTTTAAGTCGCGAGATGAAGAGAGAATTTTTCTCTTTGCAATAGTTTTTTTGGTTTATTTCGATATGACGTTCCGTTTTCGAGATATCGCGATCGGAATAGAGACGTAATATTTGATATTTCGTTATCGCTGTCCTCCTTCCACGCTCATGTCTCTCGCTCGCTCGCTCTCACTTATTGACCTACCGTAAGCTCGACACGCGTCGGGTAGTCAGACTCGACGCTGAGGCATCAGTTTTTTTTCTTTTTTTTCTTTTTCCTTTCACTATTACTATTAGGCGCGAGTATAAAGGGGAGAAAAGTGGGTCAGATCATTTTCAAGAATTCCAGGCCGCTCATTCAGAATTCCTTATGCCTGTGTCTCGAGAACGGTTTGAGATATCGAGTTAAAACAAAGTGCATTATAAAGAGCGTATTGTTTGCTAACTACGTTGAAATTTTCAACGTGAAATTTTCAACAATCTCCTTAATGAATTGGGGCGAAAAATCGGGTGTGGTAATTTATAGAGTTTCAAGATGTTGTACACTTGATTGTACGTATAAAAAAAATATTAAAAGTTTTTTGTACATGGATAATGAAGAACGAATGAAATATGTACACGAAAAAAGTTAAGATTTATAATCGCGTAATAATGATTTTAAATAATATTAAAATCAGCAAAGTAGTTTTAGATATATTATATAAAGGAATAATCGATCTAATGAAATTTCGATAATCCCATTTGTGTCACTTATATAATATATCCGTAAAAAAGTTTAAACGAAACAATTCCGAGGAGAAACTCAATCACGCGTCAACAATCTTGGAAATTTAATCTCGAAAGTTCGAATTTATTTTTAATTACAAATTGAATATACAATAGCTGGAGCAAGGAATAAATAATAAAAATTATTAGCATAATATAAAATGTCCTGAGAGGCTGATTATGTTCATGGGCATAAAATTACTTATCAGGTTTTCTACACTGATATATATTGTACACTAGGTTGCGCTCTATTGTATTAATAATTTTAGCAAACCACAAATTAACGATACAATAAATGAAAAACATATTGCCATATAACAGGTGTTACGCTGGGGAATTTTTACGATATACGCGATATATATATAAAATAAAAAATATAAAAAATTACCTATCACACCTTTAGCAAAAATTATTAAATGTCATTTTTTAGAAAAAGATTAAAAGTAAAAATTACCAACCAATTAAAACTGTTGATAATGCCAAAAATAACATTTTTGGGATTAAGAAGTTAAAATTAAATATTCCCATATTGCAAATATTAAAAATACAAAATATAAATTTTGTATTTATTTACTCTGTACAAACAAAATAATTCTACCTTGAATATATAAGAGATAAACCGATATTCCGAGATTTAATAAAAAAAATTTTAACACAAAATAAAGAGCACAAATACTTTAATTGAAAATTGCTCCGTTGAAAAAAAAAAATAAAATGTCAAGTTCAAAATTATCAAGCCTGGAAAGAAACCGCCATATGGTTTCAACGCTATAGAACGGATCGTTAATAGGTTGAATTTTCCACGTCCCGTTTAATTCGAATGGAAAATTAGCCGGTTCGTGGCTGGCAAATAGATGAAAAGCGGGTTAATACGCGTTCTGGCCAGCGTAAACCGCGGGTGTGAAATTACTTACGCCTGTCTGACTAGCGCTGGCAGCGTTCTACTTGGCGCGTTCACGCTTAAACACCGTATCAAACTGGCAACTTGGAAGGGAAGTGCGTGAATTTAAAGTGAAGCTGTGAACAGCGGTCGAATTTAAATTTCATCGAGCCCGGTACACGACGCTCGTTGGCCGAAGTGTTGCGAATTAAAAGTTCTCCAACTTTCCACCGACTGTCAATATCGTTTGTGGAAAACACGACGAGAACAGATTAGTAAACAGTTTACGAGGTCGCAAAATGGATGGATGGATGGATGGATGGATGGATAATTTGCATAAATTTCGACGATTTAGCGATCCAATTTGCTCGCCAGTTTGTAGAATTTTGCTGCTCGAGATGATTAAAAATGATTAAAAATTCTCTTTCTTCGAAAGAGAATATTCTCTTTTAATATAAATCGATTACTTCGTTCCATTAATATGTAGATAATGAGACAATGGAAAATGGAATTTTATTTTCTTGAAAAAGAAAATGAAAGATCGCAAAGGAAAGAATATAAATCTATTATTTTCTCTACTTCGTGTATATTTTTGTGCATTATCCACGTGATGTCAAAATGACAATAAGACAACGTCTATGGAATAATTAATTTGTTGGCGTACGTGGAAAAAAAAATAAATAACGTCAGTAACATCCGGTGGTGAAATCGATATTTGTTTTCAGTTACTGTTGCGAGCTGTTTAACGCAACGCGAAATATCAAGAGATAAAAGAACACATACAAAACAAAAAAAAAATTCATCATTGGAAGTATTAATTGTTTGAAAAAACCAGTTAAATTTCCGATACAGCTACAACAAAAACATAATTCAGTATTTTGTATGCGCAATGTGAAATTTCGAACGAATGAGCGAGCGAAAATAACGAATATAAAATTGCGATAAAATTGTTTATTCTCTTCTCAAACGGATTCCATTATAAAAAAAACTTGATCATTTTTCACGTCAAAACATTTACTCTCGAAAAATATGAAATTTTTTATTCCAATTATTATGAATATCATCAAATATTTAGAAATTAATAAAAAAAATATTAGCAACATTATTCGTTCAGTTATTTTTCATTCTACTTAATAATTATTTATTATTTTATTCGAAGTATACAATTTAAGGATAAAAAACATCTCAAGAGATAACTTGTTTAAGAAGAAAGAAATATCTCAAAGTTACACAAAGAGAAATTTTTCTTCAAATCAACTTCTTATCTTCGCTTCTTATTTTTCTTTCTTTTCAATTACATCGTATTAAATAAATCTGAATCACTTTCGAGCATCGATCATCAAATCTCATCGACAATGAACGAAAAATAACGATACGAGTTGCATGTAGTTGAAATAAGAAGAATTTCGCACTCGTCATTTAGAACGTTTAATAAAACGTTCGATGGATCACGTGGAACCGATACCGAAGTATCGACATCGTTATGAACGCACGAAATACACTATGGTCCTTTGTTATCGAGGTAAAATGTCGATACGAGGTATTGGTTGCTCGAGGCTAGGAAACGTGTTCAGCAGTGTCGCGACGTCTCTTCCCCGGATAAAGATAGGAGAGGGAGAAAAGGCGGAGAGATTTTATTAGTTCTTGCCTGGCTACATTTGAATGGCCACGATTATTCTTCGCTCTCGCGCCTTGAATTTCAGTTAGAGTTTCACGTTTCGCATCGTTGTTTAACTTTTTTACGCTCGACACCTTAGGTCTTATCGGTTCATAAACTTTTAACAATGCATTCGGAATACGTTGCTTTCGTTTCTCTTTCAATTCCCTTAGAATTTGAAATGTAACTATGAAATCGATAATTATGAAAATTTACTCGTTTGAAAAAATCGTTCGTCGAACGTAGGTAAGTATATAAGTTACAAGTTTTGAAAGAGAAAAGTTTGAAAAGTTTGAAGAATGAAGATAATTTGAAAAAATTTTCTGGAAGAGAAAGAGAATTCTTTAGGGAATTTATAAAAGTTAAGGAGCACGGTAAATTTAAGAGATTTATAAAATTTAAAGAATCTCAGGGAATTTAGAGAATTTAAAAATCAAATATTTTACGTATCATATTTTTATTGCATGCTCCAACTTCACTCAGTAGAGATTTAGATCTGATATCAATTGTCATACAGATCCCTCTAACTCAGTGAAATTCCCTAGGATTTGAAGATATAAAAATCCCGTCGAATCGTCGAAAAATAAGGTGTGCGGTCCAGATAAGAAGGATCTCAGATTGCGTCATTTCCTATTTCATCGAATTCACCAACGACGTCGAACAGACTCAGCGAAATCGGTCGCATGGACCGCATGCACGAGCGACTCGATCGGTAATGCGGGTAATGAAAAACGGTTTTTTATCAGTCGAGATTGAACCAGATACTCCGATCTATGACAAGACTTCTTTGTGTTCCGTTTACTGAAAATTTTATCATTTCTCTTCTACACAAAAGATAGAATGATAAATTATTTTCTGCAAAAATAAATTATCTATACACGTTCAAATTATTATTACTATTTTTCTTCGAATTACATATGTGTTGAATCGATTCATGGATACATCACATTTTTCACAGAAGAAAGCATTTCAAAACCAGCCATTTCATCCCATGAAAAAAAAAAACTACTACAGTAAAAACCTTGAATAACGACTACGGTACAGGATAAGCTAAATCTCATATGAAACTCCGAACTTTCAACGTGTTCTATGCATTTCTCAAAGTCCATAAGACATAACATATATATATAAAGGAAAAGCTCCACGATGTGTGTGTGCGCGCGCGCGTGCTGTCGACAAAAGGAAAACCAATAAAAGTACAAAAATAACTCGCTTGCGTGCGTATGAAACATACTTTGTCTCGTAGCGCACAATTCGATACGATTTAAAGCACGTACGAAAAAATATCGCGCAATTTTATCTGTCACCGGAGATAAAATTAAAAAAGGAAAAAATATACATATATATATCTTAAAAAAAAAAGTAGCAAGAATCGAAGCCATTTCATCGATATTCTTCCTCTCTCTCTCTCTCTCTCTTTCTTTCTCTCTCTCTCTCTTTCTTTCTCCCTCTTTTCCTTTTTTTTCAGCCTCGTTTCACCACTTCATACGAATATCGCAAGTCAAAAGGAACGAAAAATAACGTTTCGCTTATCCCTTTGCGTTTCGCACTTATTACACGACTGCCACGTTCACCTTTGAACGAGCCTCGTTCATTATCATATCGATCTATCGTGAACTTTTGATCTTACGCTCCCCGAGGAAATTCCGGCGAAAGAGAATGCCTAACTTTCGGGCTTCTTTATTCTTTATTCTCCCATCTCCCTCAAGTATGGCTTCGTCCCGAAACTTTTTCCTCCTTGTTTTGCAGAAGCATTTTAGAAACTCGAAGTTTCGTAAAGAGTTGGTGTAATTAACATCTTAATAACACGCAGAGGCGTTTTTCATCCCGAAAAGTTAGGAGGAATTATTTTTATTTTTGTATCGAGATCAGATTCTCTTTTCGCATATCATTTTGATTGAAAGGACGGTTCAAATAGATTCAAAAAATTAATTCTATTGTAATTTCGTGAAGGAATAATAGGATTACGATCAATCTTGTGCAGAAATTTCAAAGTTATTTCATTTCGACGAATTTCAAAATTCGATGGAAAGTGAATTTCTTTTTTTCCTTTCCCTAAAGCAAATTATTTGTTTGAGACTTTTTTTAAAAAAGTGGAATTTTGAATGTTTCGAATAATATCGTTTGTTGGGATGCTATTGTTGGAGAATAATTTAGATTTGGAATACACGTGAATGGAGGAGAAACATAGAGGAGAACGAGCAGGAGAAAGCTTATTGGGAAAGGTGATTGACAAGAGGATTACGTTTCTGTGAGTGTCGAATTGGCGCTGCTGTTCGAAACTGGGCTTGATTGCTTGAGTCGTGCGAATTTCAAGATCAGAGAGCGATAGTTAATGAGAGGATAATTTGTGTTGATTGTGTGTGAGTGGTGGAATAAAGGGGATCAATGGTGGATGCTTTGAAGTAAAGATCTTACAATTGCGAAAAGAAATTCATTATTGGGAAAGAATAATTTAATCTTACTGATTTCCTTAAAAAAAAATTACTTCAATTTTCCGATAAATTCGATTTTTCCATGATAATAAAACGATACAAATAAATATTGTTTAAACGTACTCCATCTTCATAAATTTGTATCTCATAAAAAGATGAACACTGAATAATTTTCATTAACGATAATTTGATCCGAACAACTCGTTTCTTATCCAAATAAAAATAACAGTTCGCACGTAGAAGACAGGAAAGAAGAGATTCAAAGAGGTTAACCGATGCTCCAAATACAACCCCGTACAGAAAAGGGAAGTGGAAAACGAAGCGTAACCTATTTGCCAAAAGGCAATATCAGAGATTGCAAACGAAACGAAATCCCGTCTTATTTATGAATTATCCGCCACGTTGCTCGAGATGAGATTAGCTTTCAGCTGATTGCTGTTTGCATAATTCATTCAATTATCCACATTATTCTTGGGATACCGATTGGATCAAATCTTTTTACAACTTATCCTACCCGATTTAATTTTAATTTCTCGATCCTAGTTCGAGGAGCGAGAGTTCGACCTTTTCGAGTTGTCGATAATAATTCGGATTTCAGACAACTTCCCGCGAGAAATTCGATCTGGTGAGAAATCGATTCCATAATCTGCTCGATGCGGAGTGGAAAGAAGAGCAGGAGAAGAGGAGGAGAAGAGGAGAGAATCTCTACGAAGTTTTATCCACGAAGGGCCCTATTTGCCAGGAGGTCGACTGGGTTTCGACAATCGGGAAGAAAGAAAAGTATTTTAATTAACATCGAAATGGGGAACGTTCAAAGGGACGGGGAGACAATCGAGAATTGCACGTGGAAAATATGAGAGATTAATTTGAAGTGAAAAAGGAGGGGGATAAAAATAAAAAAAGTAAATAAATAAAAGAATTTCTTGTGCGAGAAAAAACGGAAAGAAGATTGCGAGTATTTTAAAGAATTAGAGCAGAGACGAGGAATAATGTAACGATACGAATTTTTAAAGAGTGAAAGGATGAAGTAGAAGCTTCCCTAGATAATCGTGATAATGGATCTTTTAAAAGTTCTGAAAGAAGGATGATAAATTAAACTGTTTCAAGCATGGCTGGAGAAAGATTCGGACAAGCTATCACGAATAATAAATATTTCTCTTCTCCAGTACTACAAATACACAATTTCAAATGTTATTATACGAAATTATTAAAATTTTTCGATTTCTCAAATATTATATTACATTTTCATCTTGTCGCAACGTGAGGTAGAATTTAAGATGAAATTCTGCGACGAAAATTATTTTTCATCAATCTTCGAAAAGATAATTCGAAAAGAAAGAGGAGAGAATGTGAAAAAAAAAATCAGAAAAAAAAGAAGAATGAAAGATGATCGCGATATATCCATGGAGGGTACTCTGTGAGTTCAGCCAGGGTGCAAAAATACCGGTATTTCCAAAAGGAAAATGAAGCGGCTTGTCGTGGTGAGTGCGTAGCGAAATTGAAGCTATCGATTTCCTGGAAAAAAGTGGACTGCCCGATGACCGCAAACATCAGTCGAGGAGCGTACCTATAGTCGAGGGACGATAGTAACGATTTAGAAAAAAAAAAAAAAGTTAAAAAGCCATATGAGAATTCATGCGTAGATAGATAGAACTATCAATTTTTGAAAAGAGAAAAGTTGATAAGACTTGACGAATTTAATCAACAATCAATGAAAATTTTTCGAGGTGGAAAATTTTATAATATGATATTTTTTTATAATTGTTAATCGTAAATTTTAAGATTATATCGAATAGAAAGTCTGGAATCTCTAACTTGTTTCATAGAATCTAGAAAAAAGTTGCAAAGAATTTGGAAAAAAGGTTAGGATTAGAATAATATTGATATTTGTAACTCGAATTAATTACAAATTAATAATAAAATTTACAGAGGATTTGATACGCGAGTAAAAAAATTTGTACAAATTTGTATAAATATTATAGAAATCACCCTCGTTGTGAATATCAAAGATTAAAATATACGAAGCAAAAATATTAATTTGTTATCTTTCGAATCGGTATTGATCAAATTAAGAAAAATGTGATTTCAAAATATTAATTTTATATGCATTATTTTGAGGGGAATTTTTGAAATAATAGAAATGTAACAATAATAAAACCTTTGAAGAATGAATATCTTACTCGATATTGTATACGCATCAATGTAGAATTATAATGGAGTTATTTATAAAGGAAACAACGTGATATATTGGAAATATAGTTTTATTCAGATAACGTTTGAAAAGCATAAAAATAGTCCAATACAAGGGCAATCGTTGAAAAGTGCACTAAATCATTCGATATTATTTGACAGGACGAAATATATGGTCAATATCCTTTATCAAATTCGTTTCCATTCAACTTTTTCTTCCATCGTAAAATTGTCTCTTTTTGCGACGTTATTCCTTGCATCGTTTCAAACACGAAGATCATATTAAAGAAAAGTAATAAGTAATTTAAAATTATTTTTCTATGGATTCGAAAATTCGAATGAAAATTAGATATATAGTATTAGCACGATAAATTCAAATAAATTCGTTCCACAAATTTTCTTCGAGAATTAAAATTAGGATTAAAATTCAGTATAAATACGAATCAAATGGATATACTTTCTTTCTCTCCCAATTTTTCACGTCGTTCTATTTTTTTTTATATTATATCTAGTATCATCATCTGTCAATGCCAAGAAGAATTCTACTGGAGATTGATGCAATTTCGAAAGCGTATTTCACGGTTCGGTTGAGAAACTATTAATACGTCGAATTATGATAATGAACTTCATTTCCCTAAGAAGAATATCGGTTACAAGAGTTCGCGGGAGGATGATGGAAATTGTACTAGTCTCGCTCGGAGAAAATTTTAAAGATACTGAACGCAAGATGTCGGAAGGTGAGAATGAGAAGAGAGATCTTTCAAATGGAGAAATTTTTCAGAGACAATTTTCTAACGGAGAATTTTTTTTTTCAATACAATTATTCGTTTAATTCTTGGAACGTGATAAACCTATCGAATAAAATAATTTAGATTTGTTGAATTGGAAATACAATTTTTCCGAGAGAATTGCGGCACTATGGAGAAGAATGTAAATTTTCTGTTTAATATTCTACCACGCCACGGTTTATTTCGAGATATTCAACGAAGTAAATATTTCAGAATTTAATTTGATTAAAGTGAAATATATTTTTAATTATATTCATCCTAGAGTGAAATTACAATATGTCACAGTATTTCTGTAGAAAAAAAAAAAATAACTTTAAAGAATGGTCTTTGTAATAACGAAAATTGTACGTTACATGTTACCCTTATTATGAAACATTATTAAAAAAAATGATATCCGATGATTTAGAACGCGGAATTTGCATGTAAAAAAAAAAAGAATTTTAAGATAATTAGATAGCGTTTCGTGCAAAAAGTTCATTTTCGATAGAAGATTAATTTATCATAAAAATAAAATATTTTCTAAATTTTCTAAATCTAGTAAAATATATATATTTTATTAAATTACAGAAACAAAACTTTACCTTTCTTTTATACAATTAATTTCTTCCATTTGGGGAATACTTAAATCCTCTAATTTTTATTAAATATTCAATATTATAAGTCTTAATATTTTCTTTCACCTTGGACTAAAATTCCAACTTAAGACTTCCATTTTTTTACCGAAACATCCCTTTTATATCATAATCGTCTTCAAAAACGCACGTACACACAATTTAATCACATCAGAATTTCAATTGATTAAATGAAAACGATAACTCGACAAATGAACCACGATAAAAGAGTTAAGCATCGATTTATATTTCCATTCGTATATAAATCAGTACGATTTTCCCAGAATGGAGGGGTAAAGCGATAGGTCAAAGTGGAATTGGAGAGCGTGCACAGGTGGTCGCGAATACGAAACCGGAGGGGAAGGTGGAATAAAAACAACGGAGGGTCCTTTGAATCGGTGCGGTGGATTATCAGAATACGGTCAATGACACTCGGTATCAGTTATCCAAGAGTCCTCTTCAACGTTGTAGCGTGTAGCCTGCCAGCCGCAGGCGTTAATTCGATATTATTCCGCTATTTTAAACACCGCACCTTTGAAACAAGTTCTTTTTTTCCCTCCACCTCCTTTCCCCCTCCTCCATCGATATTTGAAAAAGAATCGTTAAAACCAGTTAATAGGTAAGTAATGAGTTTTAAATGAGTTTGTATGATGCAAAAGTGAAAATATAATTATTACGAGAAGGGGAAATTTAAAAAGTGATATTAATCGTTTTATATAGTTTCATTGTGTATGAAAGACGATTCAGAAAAACGAATGGAAGCAGAGGAGAACATATATATATATATACGGAATGAAAGAATACAAAATTGCGAAGAAAAGGTTTGTTTTTAATCGAAATATAATCATAACTTCATGTTTCGTTGAATTCAAGAATGGAATAGAGAGGTTGTAAGGAAGACAAGACGAAAAAGGAACTGTAAATATTGAAGAGAATACCGTGATATTATTCATAATAACTGTTTATTAAAACGTGAAATTGAAAAGAATATTACTTATCGATTGCGTCAAGAGACAAAATAATATCAACTCAAGAAATGAAAAATATTCCACCGTGATGAAAATTCAATGTATCTCAATTTCTTTTAAAATTCATTTCTCAAATATATATATGTATACATACAAACATAATTATTTCTTTCGTTTCGAAAATTCTCCAAACACGTTTTATCTTTTCATATTCCTATCTTTTAACTTCATTTCGATCGTACGAATATCGATCTTGATTATTTAATTAACAAGTCTCCCAATTTTCCAAGTCGCGATCAACAAGCGAAAACAAGTAACAGCGAAGAAACTTCTCTTTCGATGAACCACCACCGGAAACGATAGTCACGCTATTGTAAATCGAAATCGAAACGCGAGGTCAGGACGAGAGACGAAAGAGAGAAGAGGGGGGAAGACGGAAGTGAGAAGGAAACTTTAACGCGCACGATTGCGCGATATTAATATCGGTGCAAGTTCCACCGACCTGTTCCACCCTGTATAATTAAGTGTACTTCCGAATTTTTGCCCGGTGTGCCGGTTAGTTTAATCAAACTGCCGCGGAAACGAGTTTCGACCCCGCAGAAATTTCCATCCACGTGGTGGTGGCGGGCGCGCCTTGCGTCAGATTGGCCAGAGGGTGACGTTTCCGAAGCGTAAATTGCAAGTTATTAACTTTCCCGTTATCTTTCCTCCCCAGCCCCGTTTGACAGGAATACTTTCGATGAAATTCCGGGGCTCTGCAAAATTTCGCGGCTCGAAGAGGAACCGGATTATTTAGATTATTGCGCATCGCGGAATTTTTCGAATAATAATAAATATTATTTTACCGTAGGAATATTAGGGTTTTCCGTTTCTCATCCCTCTTTCTGCGGATCGCTTCTGAGGAACAAATTTTGAATCGATGAAAATTGGAATAATTATTGCGTCTACGCAATCGAAATGCGTTATCTTTTCGATTCACGAGAATGAAATTTCGTTCGTAATTTTGTTACTGGTCGAGCGAATTATACCAGTGACGAATGGAGATCAGATTTTCGAGGTTTTATAGAAGCTAGAAACACGATTAATTTTACACTTTCCAATTACAATGAATTTTGATTAAATTTTTTAATAATAATAATAATCGAAAACTGCGTAAAACAATTATTTGAAAAAAAGAACACCTTTATCATACTAAAATTTCTCGCGAATAGTATCAAAGACAACATAAATAAAGAATGATTAGAACAATATAAATATAAATATCAGTTTATATGTTTCAACGATTATTTCTACAAGATTTGCAAGGTACAAAATAATAGTTTTCCACGTATGAAAAAATCACGCGACTGCCTACCCCTTCTAACATCCTTGTCACATTCGCGTCTTTGCAACACGCGGGGATGCATCCACGTCCGTATCCAGACACCGAGGTCTGGATACAAGTGCGGATCCACTTGTCTAGAAGCTCTCAGGTGTGCGCTCATTAGACACCGGGTCAATGAGGTGGTGGATCTTCACCCTGTGCCGAACGAAAGGGTCCCCGGAAGAGAAAGTAGCGGAAGAAAGGTGGAGGCAAGGCATTCGAGAGGGATCAGCCACTCAGTGTAGGCGGATCTTGCCACTCTTGTTAAGGAATTTCGTGCAGAAAAAGTGCTGTACTCGCTGTTTCTCGATACCGATGTATAATAACCGAGAAATTGTCTCAGAAATTGTTTCGAACGTTTGAACATGCGTGATATCGTTAAATTTCACGCAGATTTCGATCGTCGTTCAATCGTGTTTATTTTATTTATAAATCTTTACAAATTTTTCCGTTATATAAATTTAATAAACGTTTACGGAAAGAATAGAATATCGTATATCATTTTTTTCTTTTTTTTTCTCTCTCTTTTTGCTTTCAGAAACTTGATAATTTCTGTGTTAATATCGCAGTTTATATCAAATGAATGTTTCGTTTAACAGGAATTTTAAAAGCGAAGGTTTAATTTTTAAAAAAAAAAAGGATTGAAAAAATTCGCCAGAAGTCATATCGGAACAGCTGTCACAGACTAGATTTTTTGCTGGCTAAATGTTAATACAAAATAACAGAAAAGGATTAAAAAAAAAAAAAAAAGAAGAACGCAATTTTCACTCAAAAAAACGTTGTGTCACACGAAGTCCAGTGGATCGTTATCACTGTGCAAATGAACTTGAAATTGGTTACAATTACGTGGTAAAAAGTTCACACTATCGCGAGATAAAAGCCCGAAACGCAACAGAAATTCTAAAGCGGCGCGGAACGTACAATCTCGAATAATTAAAGTTGAAATTTAACCTTGGGACGAGTCGTTTTTATGTTATTTAATTTTCCACCGTTGTTCGTTAAGTGATTCGACGAAAAAAATGGAAAATCGCGAGACCATTGTCGATTCGAAAAGAAAAATTAGACCGAGTAAGGATGTTAATGAGAATTTTAAAAGATTAAACATGATTCGTTGTGTAAATCATTGTTTAAAAAATTTCGAAATTGAAACGTAAAATTTTCACACTAATTGCACACTTTGCATAATTTCGTATGCTAATATGTGCGGTACAATTGCGGTGTACGTATATTTTTGCATAGATACGTGGTTGGAAATTGTGGATTCGGTGAATGTGGAACGTTAAATTACACAGCGATAGAATTTTTGCTTATTTTTTCTATGTTGAATGTTTATTAAATGAAGGCAAAAAATGAAGATGTGAAATTAGTATAAATAAGAATCATTTTATGAAAGAAACAAGTAGATAATTTTGTGATAATTTTGAAAATTTCTAATTCGACAATTTGAAGAAATAATGTTATTTGTTTCGTAATCTACAATGAATTAAATTAAAATATTTATGAATTATGAATTATAAATTAAAATATTTAGTCTCTAGTATGTTTCATATGTGAAAGATAATGTATGAAAAATATTTCAATGAATAATATATATCAATGATGATAAAACTGTGGCAATAAAGATACGAAAATAATGAATTACAATATACTTGAATTACATGAAAAATATTGAAATATAAAATTACAAAAAGTATATATTTCATTTATTTCATATGTTGTTTAATTGTGTAATATGAGTTCAAAAAATATTATTTTGGAAATGAATTTAATTTTTAAAATATGTATAAATACAAATATGATTATTTCACAAAATTTTGTGAAAAAATATAAAGTTTAAAGAAAGTTGTTAAATAATTCTCGACAATATTCTGCAGATTATATGCTTTTATCAATTTTTTTACAGTTGATCAGCTGCACAAACATTTGTGCAAAAAATCAATATATACTATCTATACTACTCAATATTGTAACAAAATCAATAAATCTTTCAAGATAAATAAATAAAAACAATTCTAAAAATATTCCATATTTATATCTGATAAATCCAGAATCCACAGTTTTTATTATTCTTCTAATTTACATTTTCTCTCTATTCCCAAACATCATGGTAGTAAAATCAACCATAAATTTATTCAATATTCTAAAATTTTAAGTTTCCTACATAAAATTTTCAGTCAATCTCTTTTTTTACAATCATCCCATTCCTAATATAAATCTACCAATAATAATCTTTCATTAACCTAAATTCATTTTTTTCCAACATTTTTCTAACAATCCAACGTTATTTTTCATATTTTCTGCAAATTTTCTACATCTTAATATTCAAATTTAACAAATCTCAAATCTAAAATCATAATTTCTCAATTTGAACTTTCTCCATTTTTTCACATTTGTCAGTAGTAAAATCGATCATTAATTAATCCTACACCGAAAATCTTGACTTTTACCAAATTTTCACCCGATCATCTCCTCCACAACTATTGCCATAAACTAATATCTAATAACCTTTCCTCGATCTAAATCCACCACTCTCTTTTTCCAGCGTCCCAACCTCTTCTATTCCCTCCAATCCTCCATAACTTCAACTGATACTTTACACCGTTACTTTTATTACAGCAAACTTCTGCAGTCGATTGTACCCCGTGCATCCACTCGAGAAGCTGTTCCACGCACACGTACACGCGCGTGAGAGATGGCGAGAACGGGGTGAACACCCTATTCCTCCCACCACTCTTCGACGTTGCAACACCGTGAACACCCCATCCAACCCCTTCAGAGGTCTCTTTCTCTTTCTTCACCGGCATGTCTGCACGCCAACTATACATATGGATGTAGCTGCATCGCGTAATTAGAGCGAAACGTGCTCAAAGAGGCGGCGAGGCCCTCTCTCGTCTGTAAAATCCGTCGCGACGCGATCGTTCGTCCTTTTATCGAGGAATTCGACAAGTTTCATCCCGCGTCGCTCCCAAGTTTTTATCTCGCAGCTCTGAACTTGCTCGTAGTTCTTTTTTTTCGCGAATGTTGTCTGAGTGATTTTTTTTTTTCATGATTCCTTAGAGGTTATGGAGGGAAGAAATTTCCGTTTGTGAATTTTTTTTTCAGACTGAACGCTAGGAACTTGTCTTAAGGAATTTAAGTTAAAATATCTTTTAGAATGTGTAGCAGTGTCTTTGTTTTTTCTTTCTTTTTTGTTTAAGATGGAAAAGTAGAGTAGAAAATTTTTAATCAAACTTAAATTTCTTCTAAGAATGAAGAGGAGAAAACGAGAAGGATGGAATTTAAAATTTGTATTTTATTAAGTTTTAAAACGGATAGATTAAAAGTTAGATGGAATAGTGATAAAAAGAATCGTGAATTCTATGATTTGATTCTCGAGGATTAAAAAATTTGGGAAATACCTTTTATAAAATCTTTCTGCGAATCTTTTGTGCAACAGATATTTTTGAATCTATATCCCTTTACAAAGAGATATGAAAATATAAAGGCGGCTGCTGTAATATTCGCTAACAACAAAGCGAATGAAAAATAGAACGATACTTGATCAGGTTGCGAAACAATTTTTTTTTTCCTTTCTTTTTTTTTTTCCTTTTTTTCGTATTCTCGTTTGGCTTTTTATCAAGGAATAGAGGAAAATGCGATCTCGAGAAAAAGGAATTTCGATTCTTGTAATTTTCATCAACTAGCACATTTCTTTTATCAGTATTCAAGCTACAAAAGACGATGTTTCCGACGTTCCTTGCGAACAAGGAAATAAAACAGGATGTCATAAAACGAAGCATAACAACTGAATTTTTCTGCTCCTTTTCATTTCTGTTTCAAGCTCCCTACAGCGAATCGCTGTATTCTTATTTTAATTTCGAGATATTTCGTTAATAAACATTTCTAATGATTAAATCTTTAAAATGTATCTATTTTTAATTATACATTTTAAAATTTTCTTTATATTATAAATTTTTCTCATTAAATTAATAATATTTTGAAAAAAATGCGTGAAAATATAAGAAATTAATTGAGCTGTCAAAAAATCCAAAAAAAGAAATTTCAATAATTTTTCAATGAAACAAGAAGAAAGATAATAAATCAAACAAGATTTAGATTTTTGCAATTATTACAGATTACATATTTTAGATCAATGTTATCCATGTCAAAAAATATTTTAAAAATTCACAATCAAAATTTCCTTCAATATATATTCCAAAAGAAGGTTCAACTTCTTTTTTTTCTTTTTTTTTCTTTTTTTACTAAAGTGACTGTCCATTTAATTTTCTTGCATCACTACAGATCCTGCCTCGATATCATAGCTTTTACATCCTATCACGAGAACGATATCCGGAATACCTTCTGGCTTCCAATTGCGGCCTCGCCACGAAATATATGCTTTTTGCTACTCATCCATGGAAAATTGTATGAGATTACGAAGATACGAGAAGCCATTGGTGTAATGCGAAAATATTCTCTTTGCTTTTTATGATCCACCTTACTTTACTTCCTCGTCGTGATATTATTATTGTTATTATAGCTTTTATATATTTATTTGGAAAAAAACGGTTTTTTTAACATCTTGTTACTGTCCATGTGTGACGACGATAATCTCACGTGGAAAATCTCGATGTGTTGTACATAATGACGGAAAAAAAGTTTCAGTTTGACGAGGAAGAATGCTTGAAATTTTAGTACACCTTGTTCTAATGCAAGATTACAATTTGGCGCAGGTGACGTAAATAACCGTCAATCTAATTTGCCGCTTTATTGGGCAGTAAAAAAGTTGGATGCAAAGTCAACTTTTTTTCGAGCAATTCTTTTTTTATATATATTTGAAATATACGATCATAAGCATTTTAAAAATTCAAGATATCAAGATCGAAAAAATATTAAGAGTTATGAAAGTTATATTTAAAATATTTTATGAAAGAAATTAAGAAAATAGAAATATTTTAATTATTGATTATTGATCGCTTGATTTCTCAGAAAAATATCTAAATTCTTTTGCAATATTCTTGTAATCTAAGCATTAATCTTCTAATCTGATTAATCTTTATTTAAACAGGAACAAATGTCGAATATCTGTTATAAAAATTTATAAATAATAATTTCATTTGGAATTGAAAATTCTTTTTCGCAATATCTCTAATTGTTAATCTTAATATGAAAAGATTAATATTAGCCATTTATGAATAACCTTTTTCAAGAATCTTTTGCGGAATGCATTTATTTTATTACATTATTACAAACATATATAGAAAGCAATATACATAATATCCTGATTGCTTTTCAACTGTTGGCAAATTCAAAACGAGTCTCATAAGGAAAACATGGAATAATGATTAGTCGCCTCATTATTTCCAGTTTTGCATCTTCATAGTTCATTAGAAGTTGTGCAAACGAGTGCCACTTGTTTCTATTCATGAAACTGGAATCTTCATCTCGATGAAATGAGAGAGAGAAAGAGAAAGAGAAAGAGAGAGAGAGAAAGAGAGAGAGAGAGAGAGAATGTATTCTTGGAACTTTGCAATTACTTTTTCAAGCAAAGAATTCCACTTAATAAGAGGAATTTTAAACAAAGAATTTTTTTTGAACAAATTACATCGTTGAAAATAAAATAATCGAATAATATATATATTTATCTACCGATTTACCTAATAAATATGTTATGTCGATCGATAAAAAGCAAAGTTCCGTTAAAATTTGTCCAAAGACGAGTTAAACGTTCCGTTTCAACTATTTTTAAAAAATATTTTATTATTTAGGATGCCCTGATAGAAAAGATTTGCTCGAAAAAGCAGCTGCATTTAATCATAATCATAAGATTTATGCGAAATATTTTAAACACGAAAAGAGGCATAGAAGAACATCCTTCTAAATGGTGAAAGATTTTATATTTTTCGAGAGATAGAAAGAAATACAAATATTTAAAGAATTTAATATAAAATTTTCATCTTCAATCTCTTAATAAATTCTTTTCACAGATTGAATTCAGAAAATTCTCATTTTAAACACTCTAACACTTCTGTTTTAATCACTTATCCATACATTCTTCCAAAAAAAAGAAAAGAAAAAAAAAAAGAAAAAGGAACTCAGACTTCTTCCTCTTAAGATAAAAATCGCAAATCCACGTTCAGAAGAAAGATTACGAATCGAACAACAATTGAACAATCTTCAACAGTATTAAGCAATTCAAAGAACATTTCCAAGATCCTAAAGCGCGCACGCTTCTCAGATGGCGGATACGAACCTTCCTAGATAGAGATCGCAAAGGTGGAGCACGCGAAATGCAAATTTACCACCGATTCCCGTCACTCTAAGAAAGAGAGACCGACACAACGATAACGAGCATGGAGGCAGAGAATAAACTTTCGAATAATTCCGTCGACATTACACAGCTTATACCCTTTCTCCCCCCTCCCCCTCCCTTCAAGCGCATGAATCGTGAAGCGAGAAAACTTCCACGCAACTTATCACGTGGAAAAAGGATCACGAGCACGGAATTAATTCGCCATTTCGAAGAATTATTTTCAGATCTGGAATCGGAGGGGCAAGAGAGAGAAAGAGAGAGAGAGAGAGTAGAGAGAGAGAGAGAGAGAAAGAGAGAGAGAGAGAGTAGAATGGAACTTGAGAGACTGATCCACGTGAACTGGCTAATTAGCTAATTAAGAGTGCGAACAACAGTCAGGACGAATTCAGCCGGGAGACGAGGGCACGGTCCCGTCTTTCTTGGCGAGAACGCCGAGAGAAAGCAGTCGGAAATTGGAAAATTAAACTCGAACGAGGAAGCAGGAGGGGATGTTGCCATCGAAAGTTTGGCTGAGAACGATCGAACTGGGGAAATTGGATTTTATATTGGTAAAAATTGATTATATTTGCAGAGACTTTTTTTAAAAGTATTTTTTTTTGTTTATACAGCGAATGAGAAGTGTAGATGATTGGGGATATTTGTTGTAAATCATAATATCATACGATCGATCGTTGGTATTGTTCATTTTTCACGCTTGTAAATTTTTGTAAATTTATTTTTACAGATAAATAGACAAATTTCTGGGAAAAATAATTTTATCCCTGTGAAAACTATGCATTTGTTAAACAACGTAATACGTAACTCAACTTTTATCAACCATCTTTATTAACTTAATTTAAAAATGTTACATTTCTTGTACGGAACATGAATATTTGTATAACAACGATCTACTTTTATCACAAGTATTTCTTGTCATTTGAAAGTGAAACTAGAACCAAATACACATAGCATCATTCCACACAATTATCTCCTCTCATCTTAATTAATTCATCCCTGCAAATATTAAAATTCACTTCTATAAAAAGAACACTTACCTTCTAATATTTTATAACAAACTTCCTTTTCATTTCTTTACCTACAAAAAAAAAAGAAAGAAAGAAAAGAAGAAAGATTTTTCTCTAAAAAAGAAAAGAAAAAAAAAAAAACATTGCAACTCATCCTTGACCTCTCAAATGCAGACCCAGATCATACATCATAATCTCCATTCAACCAATCGTAAACTCGATCCGTGATTTTCATTTGGACGAGTGCTTCGAACGAAAATACGAAGCTGGCAAGCGATCGTGTACGTACAGCCTCGTACACAAAATATTTCCCAGCACATAACGGAAATTGTGCGGATGCACCGGAAACCGGACCAAAAGGATTTCAACCGCACAGGAGGTCGCATACGTCTCGGTAAATTGCCCTCGTTGAAATTTCTGGAGGGAGGGGCAATGGTGATACAGAGAGGTAAGAGAGATGAAAAGACGTTCTTCTCCCGATTGAGTTTTACGAGGCGTTCACGTCACGTGCAAGTAAAACGATAGGTACCTATGGTTACGGTCCGAGGAACTGCAAATGCCTCGTAAAAGCCAGCACGAGAGGAAGATTTTTTTTGGGAATGGGAGGGAGAGCGAAAACAAGCTTGCTTCCGTGAAAAAGAAGTTTTCCTGCTGCGCTTACTTTTTGCTCGCGTATTTATTTTTCACTGAAATTTAGAGATGTCGTGATGGATTTCATCAATGAAGCTCTTATTGTGCATTTAATAATCCTGCATTGGTAATAATTTTTATAACGAATTTTAATTTGCAAATAAATTGTGGATATATATTTTTCAAACAATTTATTTAGAGATAATAAAATGAATTTAACTTAATCGTGTCAGAAAGGCGACCTAACCTAAAAATCTTGTTTTTTGATGAAATTTTGTATATTCATAAAGCGATATGATGGGTTATATAAGTGGCAATTTATTTTTCAAAGAAGTTTCCTTCGATCAATGAAGAAATCGTCTTTATAAACACTAATCTAATAGCATTTCTAAACTGAGCACAATGGATCTGAGTTAACAATTAAGTGATTGCCAGAGAACAAGAAGATCTTCGAACGAGAAAAATGGCGTCCTCTAATTGCTCGTTACGAATGACAATTGATGAGGAAGCGATAGAGAGATGGAAGAAGAGAAATTCTGGAGAAAAGAGATTCGAGACTTGGGTGTAGAAACCAGATGAAAGATAAGATCTTGGGGAGCAAAGCCGGAGAAACATCATTGAAAGAATCTCGAGAAAGAATCTCTCGATTTTTGAGACGAGTGGAATACGAGTTTTCGAAGCGATCGCCGAGCGAAGAGAAGAGTATCGACTGGTTAACTTTCGGATATTTTATTTCGTTCTACTCGCACAGTTTCGAAGAACAAACTAACTATCTTGGAAACATACGCGAGTTCACATTTTTCTTTCTTTTTTTTTTTTTTGAACTGTTATTAAATATCGAGGAAAAAGTTGGACAGGTTTCTTGTCTGGTTTGATCGACTTTGCGAAATGCTGTACCATTAAGAGATGAAACGAGGACAAGTATCTGGAGGTTTTTCTTACGAAGAAAAGTTTGTGGAAATTGAAAAGAAATAGGTGGAAAAAGCTGAACTCGTGGTAAGTAAAGAAGATTATGTAAAGAGAGTGATGTACCTCTTCAAAAGCTTCGAATTACTCTTCGAATTACTTGATGAAATCGTTCTTATTCTACGTTTCTTGGTGTATTTGAAAGAATTGTAAATTATTATATATTGGAAATTTGAAAATATTGAGAGATCATTTGAGAAAAGAAACACTTGAATGTGAAATATATGAAATATAAGGAGACTTATAAGATTGCTTGACATACCTCAAAATTGTATATTTTTAATTACATACATCATTGATCTTTCAGATATCTAACACATTCAATATAAATTAATCGAATTCATTATTATTGACATTAATAATTTTCTATTTTCAATGATTTTAATGATAATAATTTTATTGTGAAAGTGTATTGGCAATTGATCGATTGAATTGAAATTTATTTTTAAATACTAAAAAAGTTGTAATTTAACTTTATTTTCACAAGAATATGATAATCTTATAGAAATAAATATGAGATTAATTAACTGGATTAAATATAATATTCCTCGTCTTGCCTATAAATTTCACTCTACAGTAAATTTCATTCAGCAATTCTTCAGCTTCATTCAATTACTATATAACGTGGACTCGAACTCGAGAAACTTTATTTGCTTTTACTAGGAGAGGGAATGAAGTATTCTATCTCAATTTACTCGTGAAATATAACTTTGTGAAATATCTTCAGCTTTTAACGTTAACTGAAAGCCACTTATATTCTTTCATACATCATATAAAATCTATTAAAAAAAGAATTATAGAAATTGTTACGTTGTTTTCACGTTTCGTTCGTCAAACAACATAAGACGATTGTGTACATGCAACGATGTAAATTAGACATAAAACCTTGAAAACACTGTAATAAAACTTGAAGATAAATGCAATACAAATTTCTATGATTTTTCTAAATTTGCATTGCAATAATCATTAACAATGTGTCTTTCACTGCTAATATAGACGTTATAACGTCTATATTTTCTTTTAATAATCTTCTATCACAATGAAATTAATTAAAAAATATATAATATGTCAATCGATTTTTAAATAATGTTATTATTATATTAATACAAATAATTATATAATATTATTTCTATTTTTTAAATCATAAAATTTATACAAAAAAAAACATTATAACGAGCATCTTTTCAAGTTTATAAAATCATTTTTATTTTATAATATTCTTTTGTAAAAAAATGTAGTCAATTTAAATGCAGACATACGAATCTTTGGATTACTCTTGCATCGATCCATGATAAATTTATAATGATCGATTATTGGAGTAAAATAATCCTTGAAAAATTGCTTGATGATTAATTTTAAACATAGAAATTATCGTAATTAGATGATTGATACGATCGAAAATAATGGATAGATCGTGAGATTGCCAAACAACTGGAACGTTAAACTATATTTACACTCTCAAAATTGAAAGTAGAAATTAAAATTTCACTGAATTTCACCGAACTAAGAATGTCCATTGTTTGATGAGAACCGGAAGAATTTTTTTCTTTCAATGGAAATATTCCATAAATTGATGTAAATCCATGATAAAGTATACGAAGTAAAAATTTTGCTAATAATTAATAGATATATTTTCAAAAAAAATTTTTAAAATAGCGAGAAACTGAGTGAAAAGGGAAAATTTCTTAGATAGAGGATAACAAATCCATTTGAATTTTGCTGAAACGTAAGAATTTTCACCAAATGAAAATTTCATTTTCCTTGCGTAAGCTCGTTTCTCATTTCTTCTCGAGATTTTAAATTAAGTGAAAAATTTAGAAACGAAGCATATATTGAAAACATGCTGGAATTCCACAACTCAATACACGATATTGATAGATTAATATTACACGAGATGTCGATAAAGAAATATCATATATAGTCATTATTATACTCAAAGAATCGTTCGATGCAATAAATGAAACAATATTAACATTTTTTTTTCAATTCATTATCAATCTCCTGTCTTCACGAATTTACATTTGAAACTACTAAGAAGTTTTTTAAATATAATTTAAATATAATTTAAAAAAATAAAATTTCACGAAAGACAAGGAAAGCAAAGAAAACAAAAATATTCAAAATTCAAAAGAATGATTTGTCTATACAAATAAGTTAATATATTTTTTTTAAATAAAAACTAATGGATTAAATCAATTAAAAGGTATAATATGATTTCAACAACTTCAAATTCAAAAAAACGAATTATGTTACTGAAACTATTCATCTTTTCTTTGAAAATAAATAAATTTTGAAATTACTTCATCTTCCACTCTGTATAACGAGTTTGTATAACTAAAAGCAACGATTATATTAGAACAAAAAAAAAGAGAATAGATGAATTCGTGTCTACTTAACGAAATGGGATATTTGTTTCGTGGAAGGAAAACAGACTTGTCGTCGGAGGCCATTTTTATGCGAAATTCCACGTGTCTGGCAATCTGTAACGTTCTTCCCGTCATTCTTCCTTCTCTCTTAACTTTATTCCCCTTGCAATAAGTTTCTCTGTCTCGTCAAATATTTCTTCCTTTTTTTCTTTTTTTTTACTATTTCTTTTCTTTAGACACCTTATATTTCTTATATTTCTATGACAAATGTTAATCAATTCTATTCTATTTCTATTTTTAATTTTATTCATTTTTTTCTATTGCGTTTTAAAAAGAAAGTGTTATATATAACCTTCGAATAGTTAATAAATATAGTTATCGGATTAAAGAATGTGTGAAAGAATTCTTCGAATTTTCCTTTGTATTCTCAACTATTGCACGGATTCCAACGATCCTTAAATTTTGGACTTCACTTCAAACAATCTCTATATCAATCTTATTTTCAAAAATCAACTTTTCAAAAAAATACACAATATGTTTCTCAACAATGCGTCAAGAATTTATGACAAAAAATACGAAGAGGATAAAAATCGCTCGCTTAAAGTATCTACAATAAGAAAGAAGGAAAAGGAAGAAAAGTCGCATTGATTGATCACGAAATTAAAAACCATCACGATCGTCAACGCTCGACCCTTCAACCGAATAATCCCGTACAACGTGGATTCTCGTGCTTGCATTATCACGAATTCCACGCTATTCTTCTTCCTTCCAACGGACAACGGCCTTACATCGACCTATCCTTCAAGACGCCTACCCCTCCTCCCCCTCTCCCTTCCTCCATCTGTTCTTTTTCCAATTTCCGCAAGCGCAAGTTGGTTTCGTCTCGTGCCCGTTCTCGCGGGTACGTAGATCGCTGGGAATACATAAGGCTATTTGCATGGGACCGTCCTTGGCAACGTAATTCCGCCGCTGTGCAATCCCCATTGTCTATCGTGCCGCCTTAATTGGATGTTTCGCAGTGTAAATTCACGGGATGGCCATAGATAATCCTAATTAGACGACGTTGGGTTAATTCCGCAAAAGACGGCACGAAGCGCCGAAAACTCGGTTGCACGGCTAAAATAAGATGAGTTTTCGACGAGAGACACGTTTTTTTTTTCTTTTTTTTTTTTTTTTTTTTAATCTGACGTGCTAATCGAGCACCTTTCGATGTCACACGATTGTGTTCGAATATGTATGAAATATGAGAAACGATTTTTATGCGATTTTAATATTTTAAATCGAAACAAAAGTGAAATCAAGCAAGGTGAAACTACTTTGATCTTTTTCGAACACAGTTACGAAATAATTTCCCTGTATTAACTACTTCCGATTTTCGTAACTTAACTTACCTTAACTTGTAACCTAACTTAACTTACGACGAACCGACGTGACTGGAAAATTGAGGTATCAAGTTAAGCTAATTAAAATTTTACGATTTTTAAAACTTTTGGGACATTGATTCGATTTTAAAATTGTAAAGTATAAGTTACTTTTTTATAATAACGTTATTGAATACTATTTTTGCTAAGATATTTATATGGAATTTTCATTTTTAAATCCTTCTCGACGTCTTCTTCGTCTCGTTTAAAGTATTCCTCTTCTTCTTCTTTTTTTCCACGCGAATATTAACACAAAAACACGCGCGAGCGTAACGAAATATCGATCCACAAATTACGGTGTTCCATATCGGGGGATTTAACGTCGCCTCCGTGTCGTTTCCACTTCCGCCACCGTGCAACTTCGAAATTTGTTCGGATCCGTGGCACGGGAACTTTTCTTCCGCGGGACCGGTGAAACTTTCACAATGTGTTATTTCGATTTACAGCGTTTTGACAGGCCTGTATATATTAAACGCGTAAAGTTCAATTTCAAACGGCGACATCGGGGAACCATGGCAATTTCCACGATACCTTCCTTTCTCATGGTGAAAAAGAATAACTCGGTCATTCGAAACTTTCTCCAATTCTCGTGAAAATAGTCTCATCTATTATCATACGAACGAAAATCTGTTTGCATTTTGTTCAAAGATCGAATGATGTTTTGACAAATTTTTACATGGACAATAATAGTTAATCTTTTCGAAGAAATATTAAGAAAATAGAGAAAGAGCTCAGAATCTTTTTTCGAATCGAACGAAAAATAATGGACAAAGTTATCTTTGAACTTTTACAATTACAGAAATAATATGTTAATATATTAAAATTATGGATATATCGAAAAGAAAAAAATGATTTACGAAAACGAAACATTCTTTTAACGTTTTGATTGCAAAAATTAAAAATTCAGTTTCGTTTGATCTTTGATTTTATTCATCGGGTTATCATCGGTTTTTCGTTTATCTGATAATCAACGCTTGCTTTACAGATAACAGGCGTACGGGAATAGAATTACAGGGGATCTTGCAAACTTAATTACCCAGGGTGATTCCATTAGCAAAGTCTTTGTGCAACGGTTTGGGATCCAAGAGATTAGATAAATAAATAAGTTAACAGCACACGCTCGACATGAGGATAATGATCGAAAATCAAGAGTTCATGTTGCTGTGGATGAATTAAGCTGTTGGAATGATGATAGCTGAGATTTCGTTTATTTAATTACCGTTTGGAACGTGATGGAAGTGAAACTCTGTAATCGTGCGTGGTAATTGCAAGGTGATGGTTGACGTTTAATTAAGTATTGCTCGGGAATGTGGTTTAATATGTTGCTGGTGTACGTGAAGGTGAAAAATTTTTTTAAAAATAAATGAGACAAATTAAAGAGAAATATTATTCGAAATTTTCTTTTTCGAGATTAAAGATAATTAAAAATTTAGAAAGATTTAAAAATTTTTGATCTTTCAATTTGAGAAATGAAAAGAATCTTAGCTTTATTTATTTCAATTACAATTTCATTATATATCTATTTTTCTTTATGAATTTCTAAAATTATTTTAAAATTTCTCAATTTTCTAAAAAAATTCACACACAGGAGAAAACAATACTGTCGCGTAAAAGACATTCCCATACAATCTTTTCTGGGATGGTGAAAGGGAGGATAATATTTTACTCCATCGAGTGGCTCAATTTCGTCCGCCACAAATCTTCCTTCGAAACTTTCAAGTGTTCGATCATTACGATACCAACTATCCTCGTCAATACTCCCCTTCCTATCGACCTTCGACTGACAGGATTCCCGATTTCCCTGTCTCGTGAGGATTCTCATCCCGATGTAAATCGTGAAAGAATCCTCGAAATTGGTAAAAATCTTATCGAGGATGAAAGAAAGAGAGAATGGAGAAGATTCAAAAAATTTTACATCAATTACATCAATCAAGAGAGAGATTTTTTTTAAATAATTTTATATTTTCTTTTCTTTTTCTCGTCTCATCAGTTTACATAAAAAAAGAAAAAAGAAAATTGTGTAGAAAGAGAGAATAAATTTTAAAAATTCTTCCCTTCAAAACGCGAAAGATATTTTATGTATGTCACCATCAGCTTCCATTATGGATTCTTCCATAAAGCAATTTTCTTTCAAAGTGACTCGACGAACCCGATAGTTAACCGGTTGTCATTCCCGTATCCCTTTGTAAAGGGATGTTCTGGCCCATACACAGAACCTTACTTAGCGGTCCAGACCTAAGATTCTGACGTCGATCATCGTTAAGGTGATAAGAAGCTTTCACTTAACTTAATCCGTGCTGGTAACGGGGGATTAAGGTGAACTGGTTCGTTAAAGGCGAATAATGCCGCCCTATTGAAGGGGATTTAGGATGGACCGGATGCATTATGCATCCAGAAGTTGTTGGAAAGAGTGCATCCACCTTGTGACTTGGATCGAAAGCATTAAACCTTGAATAAATTTCACATTGGTCTGAATATTGCTTCACGATCTACTTGCCGATTCTTTTTATTCGAGAAATATGTATTTTGAGGTTAGGTTTCTTCTTGTATTTTCAAGAATTTTTCAAAAGTCATAGAAAATAATGAATAATAAACGTGTATTAATTTATTAGATTCGTTAAAAAATTTTAATCAATTGACAAATGTTTAAAAGTTTTGTAAAATTTTGTAAGTTTTGTTTTGTAAGATATTGTCGTTCATTGCAAGAAATTAAGGACATTGATAAAAAAAAAAATTAAAAGTTGGTAAGGAAACACAAATTGAAAATTAGAATTAATTTTCAATGAATTATATATAATAGAGATTTTAGAAACAATACATGAATAGTAATAGTATCATTTTCCAGAAAAAAATAAATTATGTAATAAAAATAGCGAATAATTTAATAATTTCTAATATTTTAAAAGAAATAAATGATACTATTAATACCGTTTGATATTACCATTATACTAAACTGATGAAACAAACCTAACCACATAATTTCCATCGTTAGTAACGATGAACTATGTTAATTTTGCAATAGCCTTGAAGCATAATTATGGGATAATTATAAAATACAAGGGCGTATTTCAACTTCTCCACGATAACTTGCTAACTTGTGATTAATTTCGTGTTCCTAGTTTATAATCGTGAAAGTTGCCTGAAACTTAATTAAAATAATTTCAATATCATCATAAACGAATATACTTACAGAATGTAGAAAAAATTCCACGCCGCTTCCAATACCAATTAAGCATCCAATTGTAACAAATTAAATCCTCTATGTCTCTTAAATCTCTATTAATCTCAAATTAAAAGAAAAAAGAGAGGAGAAAAGGAATAAGAGAAAAAATATTTTTCTAAAAATTGGCGCGAAAAGAAATTGTTCGAGATTATTTCCGACATTAAAATTATCGAAGGTTAATCCTATGCTAGAATTATTCGAAAAACGTTTTGAAAAATCGCGTTTCTTTTCCACGGTTTCCGACGCCCGTGGAGAGATAAATCAAAAGTAACAAGCAAACAATTCCCACGTGAAAAGAGGGAAGTTATGCAAAGGTAACGAGGGGGATCCGGGCACAAGTTAGCGTGGCGACGTAATTCAAGCAGATGTAAAAAGTGACTCTGACCAGATCGACTCCCCCTGAAACTACGTAAAGTGGAAATGGACTGTGTGAGAGAGGTCAGCAAACGAGACTCGTTCGTAACTGCGAGTTCTCCAAGTCTTTCTGAATAATTACCGCATACTTTTGCTTCTTCCTCCCGGCTCGATAAATTAAGGCTTCGCGAGTGATTTAAAGCGAATATATCACATCAATCCACGAAGAAACGAAAGCTTGAAATTTACCTCGTACGAATATCCATTGAAATTTAAATAAATCTCAGATCGTTCTATTTGTTTTCTTGTAATGATTTTTGTCAATTTTTAGGAAATTTATATAGCAACATTTATGGGATATAATTTTCACACAATTTCATACACACTCTTCTCTAATTATCTGCTTAAAGATTCTCTATAATAGGTATATTTTTATTAAATCAAATTTTATATTTCGTTCCGTGTTCATTTTAAAAATTATCCAGTTTCAAGTATCGAAGTATTTTAGAACAACGAATAATACCAATAAATCGATCTGACGAATCGATTCTCATATGATTTTCCACCCCCAAAATACATGGAATACAATTTTCCGCGTATTAAGCAAAGAGATTGCACACACGGTTGCATTGCGGAGATTGGTAAATTTTAAGCAAAGATTGGTTGCAACGATAAAACAAAAATCTAATCGAGAACGTAGTTTCAAAGCGTTCACCCTGAAAAGCGGGTTCAACGGGGATTCCATTTTGATTCCGCGCCGAATCAAACGCGAGTTATTTTTCAAACAGGATTGCATCGGGGGTACCAGTTTGCGGTTTATATTTATGCGTTTACATGAAATCGGCTGTAAGTCTGCTCAATTTTGTGCATGGTAAACCCGGAGCGAACGAGTAACAGGAAATACAAAAGCAGCTTACACGAGCTTAAAGTGATTGAACTGCAACATACGAGAAATAAACGGGGAAGGATTTCTGCGCAGTGGATAAGCCCGGCATTGATCAGACAAGGCTAGCGTTCGAGTTCTTCCCTCCCCTCTATCTCGTTTTTTTAGCAGTCAAATATTAATTTATAATAAAATGATTACCTGATAAACTTCTTTTTCTTCTTGTATAAAGAGCGTAGATAATAAATATTAAATTTTTCAAAAATTATAATTAATATTATCGGCGGTCCAATAAGAATAAACCAATTTTCAGAAAAAAAAATAATGATATGATGATATGAACATAATAAATGCAAACAAATAGACGATAAAGTAAACGATCCAATGAAGATTATAAAAATTTAACTTTTGCAAATTTTATTTTAATTTGCATTATTTGTTTCGTGCGAAGATTATTCATAAAGATGAATCAATATCGTGAATTTTTCATAAACGAAGGAAATTTCAGGGAGAATTTCTAAAAAAAAAAATATTGCTCAATATAATTTATAAAACTATAACGGTCGTGAAAAAAAAAAGGAAAACGATGAACACGACGAAAACTCCAATTCTCGGTAAAATCAGTCTTATAAATCTAACCAGATGCGATGGAACAATCGTGTCAGAGTGAGGCAAATGAACCATGCTGAACAGATTACACATTCCACGTGCAGCGGGACATACGCTAAACAACCGAGTCGAAACAACGAGAATGTAGTTAATTTTTTTCTCTCTCTCTGTCTCTCTCTTTCTCTTTTGTTTTTAACGAGTGCCAATTTTTCAAGTTGAAAATTTCGACCGCACAATTTCCAGAAACGGCACTCCATTTTTACCAGTTTTACTATCTAGTCTAACTAGAGACTAATTTTCCTCATTTTTTTTGTACGTGGTGAGATGATTACGACGAATTCGCGAGAGAAGATCCATTTTGCGATTTAGATTTAAACACGATATCATTGCATCATTGTTCTACATCAGAAAGAAAAGTATGAAAGTAGTAATAAGGGATGATACAATACCAGATCTCAAGCTGTAAAAATTTTCTATATAAAGTATCAAGATTCGGTCCGCAAAATATCATATCCAAGTCAGCGAAAAGAATCTTATATAAAATCGATAACTCGAGAACTGTTTTCATTTCTGTGATAAACTTTCCTATCCTTCTCCACCTCCGGAAATCTAATTTCCGCCGATGGAATTCTGTCTACTATTCATTTAAATAGAAACATCAATGGAATGAATTATTCTCAATTACTCTTTCATTCTTCTTCAAGAGAAAATTGCAAACATCCGTTTAACGGTGGTGATATTTTAAATTCAAGTTACTTTGATGTTTATACCTATATTATAATATTTTCGCCTTAATTCCTGTTCAACTTAATACCTTTAAATGTTTAAAAATGAATTTATTTACTGATTAATATTATATCTTATATTAGCATAAATTATAATATTGTTATCGTTATAACACAAATTTAACTCATTTAATTTAATCGAATATTTAAATAAATTTGATGTTAAATCACTAATCCAATTTTTGTATCTAACAATAAGATGAAAAATATTATTTTTTTTAAATGTAATAAGAATGAAAATTATCTTTGAAATTGGAAAATTTTAATTTGTTATAACATATTTATATATCACAAGAAAATATTGTGCAATAAATAATATCGACTTCTTTAAGAAATAGTATACAATTAAAAATTCTTTTACAAAAGAAATTTTAATAAAGATATTTAGATTCAATTTTTACAGAATCTCTGAATTCTTCTAAAATGAAGTACAATGAAACTTTACAAAAAAAAAAAAAGAAAATTTCTTAAAACATTAACAATTATTCCATTTATTCAAATTTTACGCATTAAGATAAATTTTTACTTTCCAAATTGTCGAAAATTCAATCCTTTTTTAATAAACAAAAATTTCTTGTCAATCACTCTACATTTCCAGATCGGAAACGAGATGGTCATCGATGCCCATAACAGACTTTACTCTGGTTTTTAAGCTAGTTCCGATCGACGATTCGATAAAAGCTACGCAAACACAGGTGAAATCCAAAGCTCGTTCGCTGCTTTCACTCCACTTGCAAACCATTAATCCAGAATCGGGTTATAACTATCAGCAGTAACACATTTAATTCGCATGGAATAAGTTTGTTAACTTGTAACAAGCGCAACTACAATATATTTACATCGAGCACGATATATCTCTAATTATTGTTGATAAATCTTCGTGGAAATGCTTACGTTAGTCGAAAACTTTTACTAAAGTAATTCGAGGCGCGTAAATTATTTTACAAATTCAACTCATTAATTTATCTTCCAAATTAGTCAAAAGTTGCAAGCTCAAACAAAATAAATTTTACTTTATACAGTCAGAAATATGGCCGACTATCGGTTTTCTAACTTTCGGTACACTTTTCGAGGATATCTTTCGACTTCCGGAACGCAGTGGCCATTTGCACTTTTGCAAATATCCAAACGGGAAGGAATTAAGAACCCAGGGGGAAGTCGATTGAAACTAGAATGGGACATGGAATGGATTTCTATGGTGAATACAATGAGACACATACACATATATATATGGCGATCGTTATGCATTCACGGTGAGATTTGGCCGCCATGCCAACTTATTTGAAAGTTATTTCTTCCGGGCATGAAGTGTACAAAAGCCTCTAACTGTCTCTTGGATTGATGAATTTCTAATTATTATTCGTTGATATGGAGAGAGCAAACAGAATCTAAAATAAAATAAGGGATAATAAGAAAACTGAAGTGAAGATTGGATCAGTGGAATGCTTTCTTAAATTCCTTCTTAAATATGTTATAATGTATATTTTTATATTTTTCTCAAATATTTCCAAACAAACTTTTTTTTATATTCTTTCCATTCTTCCATTCCTAGCTCTGCAAATTTTCTTCAATTACTCAAAATCCAATAATCAAGATTTTTCAAAAATCCACATATATCGATCTCAAAAAAGTGGACACACGATTGACGTGTATTAAGATATATCATTCAGCAGAACTGACGAGACATCTATCGTTCAACATTGAAATTACGCTCGTCATCTCATGGAGTGAAAATTCGAGCATCGTCGAAACGTACAATGTGTTCAAACTCTATATTCGGCTTTTGCTGTGTTTGAGTTCGTCGGGGTGTGTGTCTTGATTGAAAACTGAGAGAGTCGAAATTGCTCCTCGCAAATAATTCCGCGGCGTAAATCGCCTGCACGTTTCGAAGCTTGCTTTATTTAGAGCCATCTTGTTTGGATTTTCATGACCGTTCAAAGAGATTTCATCTTCGCCGTGTTTGCTCGTTTCGAATATTTCTCGCATTCCGAAGATAATAATTTCTCGTTTAATTTCTGATTGTGGTTCAAATAATCGTATCGTAAAAAAATTCGTTTCAATCAAATCTCAAAAAATTTCGATTCTGAAGATTCGAATTGAAATAAAGATATAAAGAAAAATCGCTCTTTAATTTTACTATTAAATCCAATTCCAATTTTACAATATTTAAAGAAAAAAGTTCTCAAAGTTCAAAATATCGTGTACGTAAAAATTTATTCCTTTCAATTCAAAGCCACAGTAAATCATATTCTCACCGATTATATCAACGAATCTTTATAATCCTGTGAAATCAATTCTTCATCCTATTCTCAACAATCATCAATTCAATTTTTACAAGCATCATGTAACAAACTTTTGCGATGGAATTTCACTTTCTTCGATCGACTTTCATTAAGGAAATTCGAGCTGGAGAAAGCAAATCCATCGCGGTGATAGCGATGTTATTAAATGACAGTCAACGGAACGAGTTCTAGATCTATCGTTTTGCATGCGAGAGCGATTCCCTCAGACTTATTTCTCCCTTCTCGTGACCGATTCTCATCGAGGGCATGCACCTTTCGACCTACTACGAGTCAAATTTGCTTTTCTATTTCCCCGAGTAACTCATTACCTCGCCTACATATACATTTCCCCCCTTTCCCTTCGAAACTGCCGCTAAAGGCATGCCTTTTCAAAGTGGATTAACTCGCGTGTGATGATCGAGCGATGCCTCAAAGTATCGAATCTGAGACAGGTATTTCAATCAAAATGACGATGGGGATTGAAAATAGCCAATCCTCGGTTTTATCGATGCCGTTTATTGAGAGAAGGGATGGGTGAAGGGAGAAACGAGTTAAATGGGATTGTCGGAGATAAAGGAGAATCGAATTAAAAAGGATTATGGTTTTATTAAGAGTTTTATAAGAATTGTTAAAGATGAAACGATTGCGAGGCAATTTTTTTTTTCCTACTTTACGATTAGGATAAGTACGAAGTTAAATAATGGTTATAATGCGATGGAAATAGGTGATAAATACTTGTTGAGTGGAGTTTCAGTTATCTACAGGAAGTTCGTTAGGTTCGTTTAATCTTTATGCAGGTTGGAAGTTAATAATATTAACGTATATCAAACATTTTTCGAAGTTTTAATATCATTGCTATATTCTATATATAATTATTAAAGTTTTATAATAATTATTATAGATACTTCATTAAAAATTCTTCGAATTTCAAAACAAATTCTACTTCTTACTTCTTCGAAAGAATGAAAAGAATAAAAACAAAAAGGGAAAAAAAGACAATTTGTCAGTGACATTCACTTTTAATTTTTAACTTTGCTTCAACATACTTTCGAGTATGGCCTAGAGAAAGTCAAAGAAAATTAAAAAAAAAAAAAAAGAAAGGAGGAGAAGAATTCAATCTCCCAATCTTCAATATTAAATAGAAATAAAATCCATCCACTTCTCCATTTTGAACATATCAGGAAAGAGAGAGAGCTTACTTATCCCCTCGCGAAACCCTCTTAAATAACATACTCAATTATTTATTCCTGCCTTTTCTCGGTTCCACCAGTAGTCCTCCTTTTTTTCGTTCCAGGAAAACGAGCAACCTGGCCGCACCCGTAATTCAGTCCAGACGAGACGAAGGCCGGTGGATAGGTGGAAAACACGTGTAATGAAAAAGTATGCGACGTGGGTGGCCGATTTCCACGAAACGTCGAGACGCCGATATTTTTCAATTACCAAACCTTCGTGCCACATTTTATTTAATTTGCGTACGATCGTGCTTTCGAATGGAAAACAAGGCGAGGACTTTGATCCAACACATAAACGCACAAACACAGATCGGTGACATACATTCATCGTGCAACTTTGAAATATTTTATTGTTTTCTCGCGTATATTGTAACAGAGGATCGAATATTTTTCGAATTTTTTATTTTTTTATTTTTTATTTCTTTTTTTTTTTTATTATTTTTATAAATGGTTAGATGAGTGGAATAACAGAGATTTAATATTGAAAAGAGATAAAGGAGAAGTGTAACCCCGAGATCGGTTGGAAATTCGTTTTTCCACTTTTGGTTGGAGAGTTTACATTGTTTAGAATGGAATATAAAATATAACCGTGGATGGTGTTTCAATGGAGTGGAAACGTTGTTTGATTGTTTCGAGGGGCAGATGTTTTGAAATATCGATGTTTGAAAAATTTAAATGAAATCATTCGAGAAGGAACGTTTGACAATCGCTTCTAATAATTCACGACAAATAGAACATGAAATGAAACACGATCTTCGCGTAACAAAGAACGAGAATTACAACACGAATGGTAAAAACCAATGGAGAAACTCGAGTCGTGTTCATAACTTCTCGTTAACCGAGCCAACTATATATTTCTTCTTCTTTTATCTTGTAGGTATCGTTGCCAATTTTCTTCCTCCTTTCTTTTGTAACATTCGTGGTTAAGAAGATAGAGAGAAAGAGAGAGAAAAATAGTTAATAGGATGGACAATTCAGAGAGAGGTAAATTTAGGCGAAGAAGATTGCTTTTGTACTTGTGAGAATGGTGAGCTTGAGTTTGATTATGGTGCAAAGGTGGTGAATGTGGGATTATTGTGGCTATGTGAATGGTTAGAAGATTGAAAGAGCTTTGATCTCTCTAGAGGAAAATTGAGAAAAAATTTAGATTGAAAGAAGAAGAATTGAAAGATTGAATGTAAAATAGACGTTTGTTTAAGATAAGATTAAAATTTTTAGGATTAAGATTTTTTGCAGAAATGCTATTTATTGGAAAATTACTTTATTAAAAAATAAAAAAAAATTGAACAAGAAAGAATATCTATATTTAAAATATCAACTTTTTTAAATAAATATAACTTCTATCTAATGCACAAAACAGATTTTCTTTATCACTATTCAAAGAAAGAAGATAATCTTGTAAAAGCTCTTGAACTTTCTTGGCTTATCTCCTATCAGTTATGATCGAATTAATTCAAAAGTTCCCGAGAAAACTGTTGATTAAATTAAGCACGGGTTCGTGTCAATTATTTCACTGTACTTTCACTGTAATTTCAATTAAAACCTTGACTATCCTCTATTTTCTATTGTAACCGAATAATAAAACGTAAATGTTAATCTCTTAAAAAAAAAAAGAATATATCTTAATTTTTCCTAAAATAAAACCATATTTTTATTAACATAATCATCGATACTAAAATCGATTGTAATAAAATTTTTATTGTAAAATATTTCAACATTTTTTTATTGCAATAATAAAATTTCACATTTTTTTCTAACATTTTTAAAACATATTAAATTATTTATATATTATAAATTTAATCTAATATAGAGCACAATCTAATTTTTCTACAATATTTAATCCGCTTCTAATAAATAATGTATTTGTTAAGTTAAAAATTGATGCATTTTTCGATGATTATGTTAATAAAAAAAGAAAAATTGTTCTTCATTTGGAAAATAATATTTGCATTAATCTACCGATATATCAATCGATATATCAATTATATTTCTTTATCTTTCGTAGTAACATAACCTCAATTTCTCGACTCACCCTCGTGACGATTTATTCGGCTTTTTTTCTTCGCCAGAAAATTCCATGTTTCTCTCTGACCGGAGCACAATATTCCCACTTCACAACCACTGTTCACTTGGCAATGTAATTGAAAATTAAAAAAGGAAAGAAAAAAAGACAGGGGGAGGAAAAAAAATAGAGGAAGTCGAGCGCGACAAGAAGATGGAACGACCGTTACGGAAATTCGCAATTTTCCAGACGAACTCACGTCTGTTCTACACCGCGTCGAAACGTATACTGAATTTCAAAACAGACGCGACCGTGAAACGAGATTGTATAGATGTCATGTAATTAACTAAGATACATCGTTTCGTAGTTTTACCGCTTTGTGTTTGTTTTTCATTTTGGTATGGCGATGAATTTCTGCGATTCTTTTCCGAGAAAACAGTTTCGTAGAAATGTTGTTGACATTTGTGCGTACGACGTTTGTAATGGAAATTTTGAAACGGAAGTTTTATTCTCTGTCGCAGTGATTCTTCGATTTATCGTAACGATTGCATGATCGAATTTTTTTATCGTAACGTCAAAATTTATTAAATTTTTAACATTTTAATTTTAAATCGAAATCATTATTGGAATTATGTTTTTAACTAAAAATTTATTACTTCGTACTCGATAAAAATATTTTCTTCAAGTATTTTTTTTTCTTTCTCGATTAAATAAAAAGTTCGAATTTAGATTTAGATTTGGCAAATAGGGATGAAAAATTGCTCGTATCGATTTTACACATTTTGTCGCAGTACATTTCGTTTATACTTTTCACTTCATTTTATTTACGAAGAAGTTACATAATTGAATTAGAGAATTCCTTGAGGAGGAATAATTAAACACAATGACGAGCCGGGAATCATCTTTGAATCGTGAAATCAATTAAACGAGATCTGCTATAAATAAACTTTCTCTTCTTCCATTTAATGAATATGTTGGAAATCAGGTGATTGAATATTCACGAATCACAGAACCGTGAAAACGGGATCTTTTGAGGTAAATTTACTCATTAATAGAGGTCGAATATATTTCATGGAAAAGTAACTGTAAAGAAGTGCCTTTTTGGATGTTTATTTAAGAATTTGTAAGAAATTATTATACCAAGCGTTTCGTACTTTCGTACTTTCGAAAATTGTTTCTTTTATATTTTAAATTTTCAATTAAACAAAAAATTACAAACATTAAAATGTTTCCCTTACAAAAATTAGCCATTACAAAAATTTGATTTCCTAAATTTATAAACTTCCAAACATCCACATATTTATTCATCGCAATTTCTGAAATCTTTGAATTCAAATTCTCAAATTTTCAAAAATATTTCAAATTCAATCCAACAACAATCATCTTGCATCTCTACCAACAAACATTCTCCAATCATTCCATTTACCATCCTTCCCAAAAAAAGGGTTCTCTCCATCGTTCTCCAAAACTCCATTCGAATAAAATCGTCCTCCAAATCCCGGCCCCTAATCGACCCAAAATCATTAGCGCGATCCTCGATCAGTCCCATTTAACGTGGACAAGGGGTGGTAAATCAGGGCCACCTGTTCGCAAGGCCACCCTGCGCACGCCATTCAACCCTCTTTAAACCGCGTTTAGCATAGTTTGAAGCCCGCGTTGAAGCCAATGGACGTTCACGAACTTTGGCCAGCTGTCCCGATAATGTCGGTTAATATCATATAAATTATAATTAATATTCATGGGGTTAATTCGCCGCCGCCGCCGCGCACGAGACTTTTACCCGGGAATTTACGATCGCCGGTGAACATATTTCGGCCGCAGTGGGGTCCGCAGGTTCCTGATCGCTGTTTGGATAAAAGGCTGGGCAGTCCTGCTTTGCAAAATAAATCGTGTCAGGGGGTGGAGATTTATCGCGGAATTATGAAGAACGATCCTCGACGACGTTGGCGCGGATCCACCTCGACGGCGATAAATCGCATCGCGGTTTTTGATGTTTCGTCGAACCTGTATCTCGATATAGGGCGTTCCATCGTTGGCCTGTTCGTTGCACGGATCCCACGTGCCGAGCCAGGAGCCGCTTCCTGTTTATCGATCGACGCCTCGATATCCGCCGAGATAAACGAGAAACACACTTTTGTGGTGTTGGCTTGATTTTTTTTTTCTTTTTGGAGTATGATGGATATGGAATATTTATTTATTAATTTTTTCGAAGAATGGAGATAAGAATATTTTTTGAGCAATTGTGATTAGGTTTGGGAATTTTTTAAATAATGATATACGAATGTTTAAGAATGTTTTTGATGATTCTTCTTGCAAGGAGGAACTGTAATTATGATTGTGGAATATTCATAATCCATGTTTTGTATCGATTATATTTTTTAAAATATAAAAAGTAGTTTGGGAAAGATACTAATAATAAGAGGAATTGTATATTTTTTGTTATCGTGTCATATCATATGTATTAATAAGTTACAATTTTATCGTTCTTAAATTGTTCCATGAAAGAAATAAAATATTTCGCGTGTATAAAAATTTATTATCAAATATTCTATTCGTAATTTTCAAGAGAATAATTCATCAGATACTTTTTCGTAAAACATACTGATATTAACTTTTGACGATCAGTATTTCGTATTGTAATATTCATATTTGTATTATGCTTTTATCATTTTTAATTTTCATTTATAAGAAAGATTGCATGTTTCATAGATATGAATGAAATGAAAAATTCAAATATATTTTACAATTCTTTAGGAAGTGAATCGTACGCTTTTTTAGTTGTAACGTAATACCGAGAAAAATTAGCTTTTGAAATGGAATCGTTTTCTGTGTAATAATATCGGTAGCTATAATATTTCTCGTAATATAATTCTTTTCTATCGTTTGTAAAATTTAATTCTTGAAAATGATCACATATTTCATTTTTATACAGATTAAAATATATTTCATAACTTTTAATTCTCTAAAGTGGATTCTATTTTCAACTTTAATCGTAACGTAATATATTACGTAATTAAAGTGTATTTAAATTACGTAAGTATATTATCTTGAAAATTTTTAATGTAGACTTCTCCATTAATATATTTAAAATTTTACTTTATCTCCGCGCCACTGTAAAATTATCTATATTTAAAAAAATTAATTGATTAATTAGTTAATCTTATCTCTTCTTTCGTTCTTTTTTTTCAAAAATAGATAATTAATCGATACCCTTTTAAAGTTCTTATAAAATTTCATTAAAGATAAAATAAATTTTAATCGCTTAACTAGATTTAAAATGCACGAAAACATCCACTTTCGATATTTTTAATAGATTCTCAAATCAATTTCCAAATCATATAATTGTATTATATTTTCATTTCGATCTTACTCCACATGATATAATTCATATTCAACACATTTTCCACGTTCCAATGACGACCAATGAATTACAATAATTTAGAAATTAAAATAATGTCCCGATTAATACTCGAAACGTAATCTTCCTCTCTCTTTTACTCCTTTCAAACAAGTACAACATCGAAACGAGAATAAGACACGACACGAACACGTAGTATATTTTCCTTTTATCACGTTATCCGACCCCGGGAAAACCTTCGAGGCTCCTTTTCGTATTTCATTCGGACCGTGCACATTCCCTCTGTGGATGAGGGAGAACTTTGTACGACAATGAAATACGACTATTTGCTGTATCTTTGTGCCAAATGTACGGAAGGATAATTTGATTAAACAATAACAAAGGAACGAGTTCAATCTCGCAATATTCGTCCGTGGTAAATTATGTGTTTTTCGACGTCTACGAATTTCTGTACCCTTTGGGAAACCGAGGGTAATTTTAAGGCTCATTGAATTATTAAAGAAACGAGGATGAGAGCAAGAAACAAGAGAGTATCACGTTCGTACGTGCAAAATTCAATAATTAATTCTATCTAACTGATTATTTCTTTTTGACAGTTTCAAAAGTAATATTATTCCTTCCAATTAGAATCGAACAAAAAACCAATGTTTTTGTTTAATTTATCTAGTAAAATTTTAATTAAATAGTATAATTAAATAATACAAACAAATAATACACGGTAATAATACACGAAATAATACAATTTTTATATATTCATAAAAATATTGATATTCATGATGTATAAATATTATATATTCATATAGACATTTTTAAAATATTGATTCTAAAACAAATGTAAAAATTGATGTACAAAAATGACTGTTATTTATTAAGTTATAAGCAATTGAAGTTTGCGTTGAATGAAATGAGACGAAGATAGAGTGACACGCGCGCCACACCGCGGCGAAGTGATGAAGATAAAGCTGTCTCATTCTATCCTTGTCTCGCTTCATCTAAAATGCGAATTTAAATCGCTCGTAATTTAGTAAATAAACCTTAAACGAAACTTTTGTGTTCGAACTTTTGTTTTGATCTCTCAGAAAGATCTTACAGATATTCAACGAATATAATACACACACACATATATATACTAGACGTAAAAATAATAAATTGAAAATTACAAGATTCTACTAAGAAGTGCAAACAATGATCCTTCTGTATCGATAATTTAATATTTGCAATCGAATTATTTCATTGTTCCAATAAATTAGATGCGATTAATTATCATTTCAATCTGTGTTATACATATATATGAATAATACAAAAATAGGTGCAAAAGATATTGTGACTTGATTTCCTTATAAATAAATAAATTAATTAATAAAAATTATTAAAAATTTTCCAAGTCTATTAACACATAATACAACTAATTGAAATAAAATATTATTACTCAGATATATTTTGATAGTACATCGCAAAGTTTATATACCATTAGAGAATATGGTTATAGTTGAAGTGTTGTATTATAGGTCATGAAATTTACAGAATAATTTCTTTTTTATGACGTATTCAACTCTGAACGATATAAACGCGAATTAAACCACTTTTAAAAGGACTTTATGAAATATTAATAAATTCATAAAATCAAGTTTTTTATACTTAAATTTTATGTATTTAAATTTTTCATATTTTTTTGTTATTTTATTCGATAAATTCGTAGTATTAAATTTAAAAAAAGAACATAAACGTAAAGAAAATGTAAAAATTATTGGGAAAAGAATTATGCAGAAAATTTTAACTTACCATGGATCACGAGGGTCGGGCAGTGTTCTATGAACAGAAATCAGATCGCTAACGTACTGATTGAACGCGTTGTTTAGCCATCCATCGTCGACAAGTTTTTTAGTTTCGGCAGTCAAATTCGTTGGCAGAATCACTGGCCTTCCCATCTCGCCAGGTGCGCTTGCATCTGGTTCACGGGGAGCAACAAGCACACCAGCACCTAAAAAAAAAAAAAAAAGAAAGTATAATATACAATACAAAAAAAATTGTCAGCAAAAATAACTTTATTCTTTATTTTTCTTTATTTATTTTTTTTTAAAAAAACAATGATTCTTGTAAAGATATAATATACTAAATAATTAGTATTAGAAATTTGAAAATTATTTCATTAAAAAGAAATGATTTTATTATTATTGTTGTTTAATAACTAAAGTCTTTAAATGTATGAAATCGCATTGAAGAATCACAGTCAAGGATAACTTCTCTTGACTGATAAAAGGGCATCAATCTTTAATACCATAAATCTTAAGCTCTTGAAATGCTAAACTTATATATCTTCACCAACTTCAACTGATATATCTCCCAAGTTTAAACTCATAAAAGAGTTACATGAACATCCCAGTGATTCATAACATTCAATAATGAAGTTCTACTTAGTTCTATCTTAAGAGAACTTGTTAATAATACACGCATAATATTATAGAAAATTTCTTACTTTATATTTAATGAACTCTCTAACAAATGTCACGTAAAATTTAATCCTCGATAACTTCCGCTTTCTAACTTTAAACTTTAAAAAAAAGAAAGAACTTTCATCTATCTACCATAAAATTCATAAAAAAAAAATTTCTTTAAGATCTCACAAACATCTTCTTTCTTTAAGATTCTTCAAACATTGTTATCCTTCAAACTGATACTGATCTACATATACTCAAAATTATTTTCCTTTTTCAAAAAAAATCGCAGTGCCTCTCTACTCATTTCACTTATTCTCCATCCGCTAACAGAATGATCCCAAATCCAATTTCTTTATCGGGAGCAATAAAGACACACGGCAAACGAACGAAATACAAACGAGGGCGGAATGGATTGCAGAAACGACGGCGGAAAACGGAACACGACGCGAATTGAATTTTCACAATGTATCCATCCACCCTGTCTCCTTTTCTAAGAGCTTTCCAGAACAAATTCGACTTTTATTTTTCGCGCATCATATTGGCATAGGTAAGATGGCGAAGAGAGAAAGAGAGAGAGGGTGAGGTGGAGGCGAGAGAGGTTTCCACGGCATCTTGGCTTCGTCTAGGAAATAATTTTATCCCGGTCGAGCGAGGTGGGCCCCGGTGCGCGCGATGCGGCAATAAAGAGCACGACAAATTGCTTTAGAGCTGCGAACTTTGCCGCGGTGAAACTACCCTCGTGTATCAACCACCCCGCCCTCCACTTCGACTCTCTTTCGAAATTCCGGTTGCAATCTTTTGTACATCGGACGTTCTTTGTTCCTGTGGAACGATGCAGAGAGAAAGAGAGAGAAAGAGAGTTGGAAAGACGCTGCTCTTTTTCCCCTCGATTTATGATTTTAACTATAAATTAACGATGAGAAGGGTATTTGTAAAAAATGTAAGATATCTTTGAAGAATGAAGTTTGGAAGAGAAGTAGATATGCAAAAATGTTAAATTGAAGCTTATTTTTGGAGGTTATGGCGACGTTTACACATGATGTATATCCTTGTATATCCAAGAAATACAAAATATATACAAAATATCTGGTCATAAAATGTTCCCTCATTTCAGTTCCCTTATAATTTAACTATAGAATTTCATAACGCTACAAATCCCAAATCTTAATACAGCCAAGAAACATAACGTAATCTCCATATCCCTGCCCCTGGTTATTTCTTCATATAACTTTCGAAACTCCTTCTTGCTCCTTTCCCAAATCCTAACCTATTATATTATACAATTTTCATCTTACCCATTGTGGCTTACTTTCACGATTAATCATTGAAATTATTCATCAAATCTGAACAAACCCCTGAAATTCCCCAAACTCCTACCATAAAAATTTCTCATTCCCTCCACACCAATTTCTCCTCTCCCCTTTCCCCTTCTCCGTCACAAAGCAAAATTCCCAAAAGGAGACCGCCCTTTGCATAAACAAACGATTAATTACCTTGCTCGGGTCCAGCTTGAATCACCTTTGGCTTCGGTTGCGCGTTAAACGGCGTCTCTTTTCTGAGAGGCGCGGCTGCGGGCACGAAACCGTTGGCCATTTGGGGCGCCGCGACGCCTGACGGCGCCAACCCTTGAACAGCCGCGTTGGCACGGTCCTCCGTGTACAAGAGGAAGCACACGGTCGCCCAAACCGCGGTGGCCAGGATGGCCACCTTCAACCACAGGGATCTCCTCCTGGGGAAACCCATCCTTCACTCTGGATCTCGCCCTATGCGAATCCACTATGCAATCCGCCACCTGGTATCCCCTTCGTTGTTCGAGCACGGTTCGATTTAACGATCGATTCTTAACCCCGGCTCGAGAGGCCGCGTTACCTCAGCAACATCCTTCCTTCTATTTGCTTCTCTCCGTTGATTTCTGATTGGGCGTGGTGATATGGGACGTGGTGATGGAGAGGGGGAGGAGAGGCGGTTGGACCAAGGTTGATTCAATTGGTGTCGTCGACCGGTGTGGTGCAAGGTTTATGGACAGGTCTCTGGTTAGGATAGAGTGGGTTGAACAGTCTGGCCGATCACGCTTGATCGACGCCTGATATGCCTTGGCCGCGATTCGATCATCGTTGAGTCTTCATTGCGTTTCGATATGCTTCGTTTGATTGGTCGATTGATGTTTGGCGATGTTTATCGGGCAGAGATATGAATTGATATGTACGGGTGTTGAGGCGGGGTTCCTCGGGTATCACCGCATCGTTTCACCTGAAGAATAAAATAATTTTATGATGAAACTTTTACTTTTTACAATTATTCGATGAAAATCTCTAGCGTTTTTTAATTTATTGTTAACGTGCTATTGTATTCGATTCAACCATAGCTGATAGTTGTAATAATGTGACGAATGATTGAAAGTTGAATTATTTATTAAATAATTTTATAAATAAATTTTATAAATGAATTATTTTTGCGTAAAAATTTAATAAAGGAAGATTTGAAGTACGGAAATGATACGACGAATTGAATATTTTTCCGCGAGCAGTGGAATAAGAACATATTGAATCAGACAGAAGACAGTAATAGGATAGAAGACATATCTGACAAGAAAAATACTTTAACTTTAAAAATTGGAATACATGATTCGCAAGGAGCAATATTTTGTTCTACAGAAATTCTTTAATTTCCTTTTCTTTATGAGTTATATATCTAGTAATATATCTTTTAGATAATTATAATAATCTTTCGTTGTTCTATTTTCATTGTAACGTGAAAAATTTTAACGAGACATTCGATCACTCAATTGTTCGTATTCTCTTTTGGAAAATGAAAATAGTAATTAATAAATTTTAGATAAATCTTAAAAAAAGTTTCTTTAGCTATTTTTATAATTATTGTAATTGTAATATCATTTAACAACAGCAAAAATATTATTTATTTACAGAAATACAAATTTTCTTAAACATCAATCGAAAGAAATCAATAAAATCATCTTTTATTGCAATTGATTTTTTCGTTTCTCTTTAAAAAATAAAAATTTCTATTTAATTTAAATAACTAATCAAATCAAACATTCACAATTCCAAAAACAATCGTTAATTAATATTAAACTTAAAAATTTTGGTTCTGATTCTAATTTCATCATCCACGAGTAACTTCAACAATGATTCGTTGTTAATATAACAACTTTCTCACGGAGGTTGATAAAGTGTCCTCGAAACAAGGTTTACGCAGTGGAGCACGATAAGAAGTACAAACTCGATTAATCAGTCGTCTCACGTCGCAACTTTTATTAATCCGGTTAAAATCTGGCTGATGAAGAAACTTGCTCCAACTTATTTAAACTGGTATTTTAATTAACGCAAAAAAATCAGCGAGTTTGTCGCTCTCGTACCTTGCCACCAAAGATTAGAAGGAGTTAATGGAAGGAACGTCTTTGACATCGAAGGGATGAATTTAGGCGAGGGTGGTGAGACCAAGACACGCCACGAAATATTTACTGAAGACATATTTGCTGTGCGACGGAACAACGTGTGAAGAGAGGATACACCTATAAATTAACTTACTCGAAGTAATTGAATAATACATCACCTGCCGGGATTCCATTAACCGAAAGTAAATCATCCGAAGGAATTTTCGTTTCCGGTTTCGTTAAACTTTTGACCGTATTTCCGAAAGGGCACACGAAAGTGTATCGATCAGTTAACGAAGTTAATTAATCAACGAGAGTCACGAGACAAATGGTGTCTAAACAATTTTAGAAAAGAATTTTCACATTACGTTCCATCTAACTTCTAACTTTAACTTTAACTTCTATTATTTACAAGAGAAGAAAAATGTATTTAAAAAGAATTAGATGATAATTTATATTTGCTCGAATATTTATCTCACGTTTTGTTCGTTTCATTTGACCATTATTTTATATTATAATGATTCGATAATAAATTATTCAATATATACATACAATTACTTTTTATCTCGAATTTACAACGCTTAAATATTCCATATTTAAATGTTTTCTAATTCAAGTTTTTATGCATTATTCATTATTTAATTACTTTCTATTACGGAATATCATTAATTGATATTATTCGTTTTCCTTGCTTCTCGATTCAATTTTGAAGCATTCAATCACCGATTTTAATCCAATCATCGATTACTATTATTATCGTCAATTAACTATTTTTAGTCTTTTCATTTCGGCGATTCTGTTATTCAACCATCCTCTAAATCAACGATCAACTCAGTCCGTTTCTAACTCGATCGTTCAATATTTAATCGTTCTCCAGCGCAATCGTTCGTCACCCAATTATTCTCCAACGCAATTAGCAAGCAACAACGAAATTATCATCCAATTTTCTCGGTAACTTAATTCCTTCCGCAAATAGTTATCATTACCCACGTTTTGCCACAAATGAGTAAAACAAAGCTCGAACTCTCGTTAATGGTGTCGAAACGATAATTGTTTCCATTGAATGAGAAAAATTTCTTATCTTTCGAGTCATCAATCACCGATCGATACAACATTCCATTTGCGTTTCATTTGCATTTCTCTTTCTTAAAAACTTTCTTTTTTTTTTTTTTTCTAAAATTCAAAGTATAATCGTGCACAGAACCACACAAACACACACACACACACACATAGAATTACAGAAATATATCAAATTCCACGAGTTAAACGACCTTCGAATCGCGTATTAAATTTCGTATTAAGTTCTCTCTTTAAGCGAAATTTCTTATGTTAAACGACCTTGACGATCCATTCCCAAGAATCGTTAACCAGAACGAATTACCGTAAAACTTTCGAGACCGCGTTAACGCTCGTTATCGCGAGTTCAAGGCGAACGAACGGTTTCCAAATAAGCATGGACACACGTTCTGGAAACATGTTTGGCCGCGTGCCGTGCTGTTCCAGAGTACGACAACGAGCGAGGTTTGAGTGTGGTAATGGTGGTAACGTCACCAATGAGAAAAAAGAAAGGGCACGAAAGAATGGCACAAACGCAATCTTCGCTCGTAATCGGGCATTAGAATGGCCACGTTTCGGAATTGGAAAACAAAAGATACGAGGTGCACGCGTATTCACAGCGCGAGCGTCGTATACCGTTACGATCTATCGACGCGGTCTGCTGCATTCTGAAAATTTCTGTGCTCCCGGTTCACGAAACATGAGAATCTTTCGCGAACGAGTCATCATTCGAACATTTGGCGCGATTAATTCATGCTCTTTATAATTTCTTTTTTCTTTTTCAATATGTAAGTCTAATCGTATTTTTATAATGATAAATTTTTATAATGAAATGAATAAGAGAAATGTTTCTGGAATTATAGAAAAAGAAAATTATTATATTATTATTATACAAATAAAATGTTAAATGTATTGTCCAAGACTCGAAGATTTGCTTACTAAAATATATTATTAATCAAAGTGATTCATTGTTTAAGTAAATAATTAAAGATAATTAAAATAGTTAATTGTCAAGAAAACGTATTTACTACAACAAATCTATACAAATTTTTGAAAAATATATACTTTTCGAATCTTTTTTGGAATGATAAATAAATAAGAGATTCGAAAACGTTTCTGGAATTATAAGAGAAGAAAATTATTATATTATTATTATACAAATAAAATGTTAAATGTATTGTCCAAAATTTATTTACTAAAATATATAATCAAAGTGATTCGTTGTTTAAGTAAATAATTAAAAATAATTAAAACAGTTAATTGTCAGGAAAACTTATTTACTACAACAAATCTATACAAATTTTTGAAAAATATATACACTTTTCGAGTCTTTCGAATTTTAACTTCTCTAATCTCCCAAGAATAATCGTTAATCGATTCATCGATACCCATTCACCCCGTGATACGACAAACACGACAAGACGATAACGTATCCTCACCATCTCACCGTCTAAACGAAATTCAATATGGAGGCGTGCGAGCAAGCCCGGAGCGATTCCATCTTGGCGAAACGAAATTGTTTCATTCGACGGCTCGTTACGCGGATAATACGAGACTAGTGGCGGCAATGAGATTAAATCCTGCTTCATAGGACGGGAAGAGAGACAATTTTGTTGGCGTATATTTCAATTAAACAAGCCCGCGTGATCACACGACCGAATTACGAATTTCCTGCGAGGGCGCAATTCCAACACGCGCGCGCCGCGAGCGGATCCGCGCGAATCCCGGCTCATAGATGGATACCGTGTCGAGTTAACGAGATTCTGAAAGTTTAAAGGGTATCAGGTATGCCTCTCGCGCCGCGCGGCTCTCCCGGAATTTGCTCCGTTCGGAAATGGGATGATCATTCTTTCAAATCTCTCGCGTAGGTAATTTCGCGAGAGTGGTGACCTCTTCTATTCGTTTCGCTGGTAAATTTGTCGAATAATTATTTTATAAGTGGATCGTCTCCACGAGAAATGTTGTAAAAAGGGAAGATTGTCTCGTGAAGATATTAATCGTAAGGATTTATTTCGACGTTACTTTTGTTTTATATAGAATATAATATAAAATTATGATAAAATAAGTTTCGATGTATGCATTATATGTTGAGTAGGATGTAGATATACTTGAAAGATAGAGAGAGAGAGAGGATATATCTCAAGAGAATCGATTCGATGGAGACTAAAATAAATATAAAAGTCGTTAAGTAATAATACAAAAATATCGAGTCAGGTTTTTAGTTATTAAATTATACGCAGTTTGAGTTTGTCTTGAGGACCAAGATGGAAACGGAGATGGAATAACATGGAGCGCCGTACAGCGGCGATGTGACGAAGATAAACGCTATCTCGCTTTATCTTTGTCTTCTTATCCTCGTCTAAACTTCAATTGCTTATAATGCTCGCTCGTTAAACGTAAATTATCTTTGTACAATTTTTGCATTTGGTTTGATCTCCTAGAATCGAGACTTTTTAAATCCTTTTTTTTTTAATTTCTTGTTTCAATGATTTCTCAAATATAATAAATTGTTTTTATTAATTATTAATGATATATTTTAATATATTTTTCTCAAACTTGTCATAAGAAAATTTTTGTACAATACGACGAATAAAATATCACGTACTTCACAAATAGGACATGTCGCGTGTCGAACATAATACAACATGCGACGTTTAATTAGAACGAGAGTATAGAAAACCGTGTTCTGCCTACAACGGATCGTTCTAATCGATACGTGATTTAGCGTTCGCATGCGAAATATTAGAATACACGTGAACACACAAGAGAGCTTGACCTATATCGAACGTACGTGAGGTATAGGGAATACAATGTGCTTATACGTGATTTCATGTTACACGACAAGAAGAAATAAATCCTCTTTAATCGGACATCGTATTATTGTTTAACGTTTGAATGTGCTCGTGAATTATTTTTAAAGGTTAATTTGTGCCAATTCTTTAAAAGATTAAATAAATATGTTTTCCAATTTTTTGATTTATATATCATTTTATTATCTTGTATTAATTATTTTATTCTAGTTTCTAAATTCTTGAATAAAATATGAGATTATAAAATATAATTTTAAATATTATCATTTGCAATAAACATTAGCATCTAGGCTTCAAATTAATATTAAAAATTATTTTCTTAAAATTGTTTTTTAATAAGAACATTTTCTATCTTTAATATTAAAGTTCGTTTTAATTAAGAAGTTAAGTGAGTGTATCAAAACTTGCTTTCATGCTTTAATCTGGTTTATTAAAAATATAAAAAAATATGGTAAAGTTATAAAAAAAAATATAAAGGAAAAAAAAAGAGGAAATTTCTAATAGTAAAATTTAATCATTCAATGGAACGATGGAAACAAAATTATATTACATAATTATGAATGATAGAAAATAATTCGTCTCATGAATGTAATAATATCAAATACTAAGCAAATATTAGTCTAATGGTATTAAATAAGTTGAAATGTAATATTATTCCAAACATGAATATCTATCTTTACGTCGACTGTGTTATTAATCCCCTCGTCACATGTATTATCATTATATTTACATTAAATATAATCTTTCTTCACTCATGACTAACATTCGTTACTATTAAAAGTAGAATATTCGAATTAAATTCTTTCTATGTCTTTAATGCAATATTAATTATTTTAAATACGAATTATTTTAAATAAATCAATCAAGATTTTTTGTTTAAGAAATATATAAAATTGTAATTTAAATAAATCTTGCAAGATCTCGAAAGTATCTAGCTATTATTATTAACTCCAAGAGTAGGCAGTATATAATTAATATAAAAAGAAAAAGGAAGTCACTTGCAGTTCTGCAAAATCTTAGAGATTTTAGATTGAATTTAATTAATTATAAGATTTATAAGATTATAAGTACATACTTTTCCTATTCCATAACAATCATTCTATGCATAATTATGCAAAACAGCGTATAAAACCTGACCGATTTCGATGAGCTTTAAAAAATATTATTATCAGAGTAATAATCTCTCTATATATTTCAAGGTTATCAAAAAACCAAAGACCAATAAAATTATCCTCGTAATTTTTCCTTGATCCACATCAACATTTCTCGATCATGATTCCATATTCGCATTAAATTTTTAACGAATCGATATTAAAACTACTTTTTTTTCAAAACTGTTTATATCACCAAATTTCTCGAAACAAATTTGAACCTCGTCCAAATATTTTTATTCGTATAACATACATGAAAAATACCATCTACCAATTTTTTAAAAATTTAATTATCATCATAAATATTCGATAACTATCGTCACTTTTAAATCTGACTAAAATTCCAAGAAAACAAACAATTACCGTAAAAGAAAAAAGTAGAGCTCATCGAAACCGAAGAATAAAATTTCCAATCCAAAACAAAATTCGCATCGTGGTATCAAAAAAGATACAAAAATCCAATTTCATCCATTAAACCACTATCTTCTCCTTTCTTTCTCTCTCTCTCTCTCTCTCCATCTTGTTATTCGTAAACTCGTAACCATAGTTGCACAATGGGGGCAGAGAAGACAGGAGCGGGGTATCGGCGACACGAATCGCAAAATTGTCCGCGATAAGTGCCTCTCGAGGGAAAAATCTCGCGACGCACGCAATCTCAAATTGTCTGAAATCGTCATCTGGTTATATCGTATCGAGCGAATCGTTGGCATTCGTTGGATGCTTGCACGCGAGGGGAGAGAGGAGCACAGTTGGAAGAAGATTCTCGAAGCGGTAAGCTTCGCGGGAAAGGTTGGTGAGGGCCGCGACTGTATGCACGTGCACGTCCAAAGATGATTCTGAGGATTTGAGAAAAGGACTCTTTTTGGAGATCTCCTCGATGACCGAGAAAGAGGGTGAGTATGTTTCTTGGAATACGATAATAGTGATGGGTTTGATACCAGTATTGTGACATGATTTTCATTAAAAGATCAAGGGAATTATGGCTTGAAATCGATGCTTTGCATCGAATATTTAATGCTGTGAATAATAATGCAGTAATTGGGAAGAAAATATCTGAAGAATGTTAAAATTGGTTCTGGTTTGTAAAAATTAATGAGATAAAAAAGAAAAAATTGAGATTAATTGTACATGTATTTATGTAGATATATTTCTGGTAAACGAAATTGTAAAGTTTTGTGTTTTAATAGAAGATTGTTACATATAGATTCTAAAGTTCTGTAACGAATAGAAATGATTAAAAGTACCTTGTACCAAAGGTTGATTTGAATAAGTGTAATGTAATGGAACTTGTGCGTGATGCAAGTCCCATAATTCTGATGTATCAAACCATGTTGGTTTATATGAGATCTCGGTATTACCAGATTTATGGCAAGCAATATAAAACATGTAATATTAAATCATAATATTCATATATAGTCTTAGGTGTTCCTAAATTTCTTCTTCTCACGCAGTAATTAATTTTATTTTTCATACTGGGATATTAATGTCATTTATATAATATATAATCAATGATATATTATAAAAAATATAAATATATTGCTATTACATTAAAATTTTTTTAAAATCTTCTTTAATAATTAATTAATACTTCTCTTTCAATTCTTTATATGCATAAATATTTTAAATATAAAAAAAAAAGATTTTCCTTCTTTATATTTCTTTCATATCCATTTGCGCGACACGTTACATCCCTGAACATCACGAATTCCATAAAATTTAGAAAACGGCATATGGGTAGTTATCCGCGTACTATTTCCACCCAGTCAAAAGAGAACAATTTCTATCCAGTTACATCGATCGAAGATTTTTCACGGCTCGCCCATGCGGAAAACTCTCTTTCTCAGCCTTGAAAAGTGTCGTCGATAATAACAGCCACTAAAATCGAACGAACCACTTGGCCACGTAACGTTCCTGGCAGTCGTTCGTCCAACAGACACTTCTCCACCCTCGGGCAAACACGTGCAGCTACTCCAGACACGATGCTTTCCCTCCATTTTGCCGGAAAATGGAGGTGTCGCGGACGTGGAACCAGCAACGCGATGAGAAATCGTCCTGTTCGAATTGTTGGAAATATAATAATTCGGCGGCAATTGCTCGGACTTCGATAGTCGATGTCGTTGCGAGTATATAACCGATACTTGATCGTGTAGATTTGAGTTCTATTGAAGAAATTTCGAATCGATCGAAAGGAACACGAATGCCTGGCTCGTTTATACTTCATTATCGAGTTAATTTCGCGGGAAGTGAAATAAATTAATTTTGTGAGGTTTAATAGATGTTTAAAGGATCGAGAATCTTTGGAATTTTTGAAATCTGACAAGTAAGATTTTAGAATCTCTCTGAGTTTTTGGATTTTTTTTTTTTAAATATTTTAATTTTAAATTAAATTCGATTTTTATATATTTAAGTTCGTTTGGAATTTGAAATAAATTCGCAACGACGAATATGAAGTGACGAATCATAAATATTAATCACTTTCGATTGGAACGAAATCAAATAATCTATTTATTTAATTATGGAGTTAATCGAAGTGAAATATACATTATCATTTTATTATAAGTTAATTTTAAACAACGGAATTACGGTAATTTATACGTACGTAGAGATATTGTTCGAAATTAATTATTTCTAATGGAAGATTGGCTACCCTATTTTTGCTTGGAGCTAATCGTGTGTAAATTGAAATTTACGCCATTATTGCACTGCGATATAGTTATTCATAGGTTAATTTTGAATCGCATAACTATTCGTTCATTTAATGTTCCCGTAGCGTCAAAATTCATATTACTTATTTCAAATGGATATAATATTAAATACCGTGTCTCCTACGACGATTAATTTTTAACACTAACCGAATAATAATAAATTTATACAATCAAGAAACATATCTTAAAATTATTAATTAATTATTTGCAATAATGATCGTACAACTTTATAAACTTTTTTCAAAATTTAATACAGCATTTTATTCTTAGAAAGGTTATGCCTTAAGAAATTTTTAGTTCCCATTTCTCACGCCAGAGTACCATGGAAAATAGAGCGAATCTTCATTGCGCCACTTTCGCTCTCTCTGTCTCTGTCTCGCTTTAATTTTAATTCCAGTTCAAGCTTCAATTATTTATAACTTGAATGAGCTTCAGACATTTTTTGTAAATTCTTGTGTTTGTTTTGACTCTTAGATCCGAGTTCCTTGACAAAATTTCATTTTCGCAATCTTATGACAAGTGATTAATAAAAATTTACTATTTTGTATCTTACAATGATGATCTCGTATTTCCTTCGTCTCATCGACAAAGTAATCAGTCACACGTTACACACTTCTCTCGATCCCTCTCGACAATATCCACCTGCAGATCAATTGACAAACCATTCCCTCACGAGCCACGAACTCACCAACTGCATCCAATCGATTCTGTTAACCGCGTTTCTTCGTAAACACTATAGAATCGCTTCCTCGTACGAGTGGGTCACGCGAAGGAAAAGATTTTTCTTTTTCACTGGTTGAGCGTGAGATTACGTTGTCGAAACTTTGTATATATATATATATATTTTTCTTTCTTCTTCTATTTATATTCCTTCTCGAACATTTCTTCTCTCTCCCTTTATTACCGCAGTCCCTTCCGTGTTTCGCCAAGTAACGTTTGCCACGCCCAGGATAACATCTCGGTCGCGTGTCCCTGTTTACTCGCCCTACACTTTCAACCGTGGGGTGGAGGATTTCCAACCCTTGTTAAAGCCAAATGGTGTAATGGACAGACACTTGGAGTTTCCATTTCGAAACGGTCCAATGCTCTGGCCAACATCGATATTTGGAGGAGTTACAAGAATTGGAAATACGATGGAATTTACACGGACTCTTGTCTGCGGAGGTGAGCAAACTATGACAAGAAAGTGGTTTGAAAATTTGTCCCATTGTGGGGATATTTTTAATCTTAAACTCTTGATCGATCGACTTAAAGCTTAAATTTTCGCTAAAAGTGAAATTTCTCAGAATTAAATGACAATGATATTTTTTTAGAATTTCGAGTGGGAATCATTGTGAAAGATTTTGCATGTGTATTTTGACATGGGTTGAATTATTTTTATTGATTTTCGCTGAAATATTCGAAATATTCGAAAGTAGTATTTTTTTTCATTTTTTTTTTTTTTTGTTATCGAAAACGAAACTAAATAACCAAACATAATCACGACAGTAAAAATTATTACAATAGAGAAAAGATACAAACTGCGGAGAGACCGGGGACGAGATTGCGCATTTTAGGTTCTGATGCAAATTACATGTGTCGTCGGAGCGGCGCCAACGAAGTTATGGTTCACATTATAAATGTCGCCATGCCGGCGCCAGTAAAGTGCAAAGGATTATGGAGGAGAAAGGCAAGATGAGAATTTTCAGTATAATTGATTTTTTGTGAATATAATTAATGTGTAAATATTTTAATAATACACAACCTTTAAAACTATTAATATATTAATATAATAAACAACTCAATTCGAATGCAAACGCACGATGCACAAAATAAATTTTCAAAAATAAATTTTCAATAAAAAATTGTTTCCTCTCTCTCTCTTTCTCTCTCTCTAACTCTCTTCATCCTCGCAAGATTGACTTCAAATTTCCCCCCCCAAAAAAAACTTCCACAAACATATCCAACACTTCCAAAACGTTCCAATTCCAAGTTTCTTCAACTTCAAATCCTTTCTAGCGGAGAAACGCGAGACATTGCGGCGACGAAACACGCGGTGACAAGAACAAGCGGAGTCCCTAAGAAAATAAGCTGGGCTGGCTTCGACAGCGCGAAGACGTAAGGAAAAGAAGTGGCGAGGAAATACGGTTAAAGCAAGAGAAAGGGAGGGAAAAGAATGGAAATCTGCATTGGACTCGAGTGTAAGGCAGATTGGAAAAACAATCGGGAACGTTCGAGAGGGAAGCGCGTAAAGCGTGCAACGGCTCTGAAAGTAGTCGCGTGAAGGATGAAAGTAAATCGAGGCTTTTCTTTCCTCTTCTCTTTTTATTTTCCTTTCCCTTTCCAGAGGAAAAGAGAGAGAGAGAGAGAAAGAGAGATGACAACCAGCACCTCTCTTTACTCGAGCCTTAAGCTTCTTCTTTGTACTCTCTGTTTCTTCTGTTCCCTCTTTTCTTCTTCCTTAATTCGGGCAAAGTTCGCGAAACGAGGGTCAATATTGTTCTTTTTGGATGTCGCGTGTTAAAAAGCCCTGCCCCCCTGCCCACCCCTCTCGATTCTCCAGGGTGGAGAAGAACCGGCCACTCGTCGCTCCTCTTTGAAATAACGGAGTTAACGAGCGTGAATGTTTTTGGTGAGGATAGATGGCGTTGGTCGAATGTTAACGGAACAGGAATATTTATCTCGTCACGATTTTTATCTTATTGTTTGAGATTTTCTTTTGATTGGTTCTTCTTTTTTACTCGAGAAATTTTTCAATTATTTTTCAATGGTTCAATATTGTTTTCTTTTTTTTTCTCTCTTCTTTTTCCTTTTATCTGTACTGCTCTTTTTATACTTAATGTAAAAATAAAAATATGATATCATCTCAAATTTAAAGATATCGGCATATGTATATGTGTTACACGTGTCATGTTCAAATTTTTTTCGTTTTTTTTATTCAAACGTTATGTAGATATTTACTTATTTCTTTTTTTTTTTTACAGGAATTTTTATTCCTTTTTTTCCCATTGTTATGAATTTAAATTAAATAAAACGGGAATTTAAAAAAACCAGATTTAAACCATTTTCAGGTTTAAAAAATTCTTTCACGAAAAATTTCAATGAAAAGGTTATTGTTATTTTTATCGCGTGGATGTGAAAGTTTAATGAAATTCTTTTTAATAGCACAGAATTAGATACTTTTAAAAATATATGGTTTATTAATACATAATACAAAAATTTTACATTTAAATTGAGATAAAAATAATAAGAGTAATAAGAGATAGAATTTGAAAACAAAATTTGTTTTATTTGATAAAATCTTGAAATAGAATAAAGAGATACACAGAGACTGAAAATATAAAATTTTGTCAACAATTAAAAATTCAATGTTCGTTACAATGTTTATTTAATGTTTAAATCGTTGCAAAATTTTTAATTAAATCGATCCTCCTATATCAATACGGACGTTTTAAAAATTCGTTAAAAGTAGTTTCAAAACTTTCCAAATCGAAAAAAACCAATAATTAAACATTAGTGAAAAAATTCCTGTAAAACTTTTTTGTTCGCGCTTTATGATTCATGGCATGATTCATGGCACTAAAGAAAGAAAGAGAAAGAGTGGGAAAAAAAAAGAATATATGAAATTTCGTTTTGAAAATAAAAACTTGATTAATGAAGAATTATTATATACCATTTGTTTCTATCGAAATATTCTAATGGTTCTATGGTTTTTTAAGCTTTTGAGAAAAAATAAGATAAGAAAAAAATTATATTATTTATTTAATTCACTTTCAATTCAGACATTTTTTATTAAACATTAGGAAATAGAATATATGTCTATTTTTCGAATATTTAATAATAAATTTAAAATATTTTCTCGTTAAATTACATTTTTAAAAAAAAATAAAAACGATGGGATGATTATCGATATTTAATTTAGTTTTTTATTATTGTAATATATAGGAATATTTTTGAATTATTTATCGGGAAGAGAAATTTTTAACTTTTTTAATTTTTTAATTATTAAAATTAGTGTTTTTATGATTTATATTGATAAGAATGCATTAAAAATTCATGAACAATATAGACTATTATTTTTCTACTATGATATTCGTATTATGATGCAAACGACTTTATAAACTCATCGATGCATGATATTGCATCGATGATATCGAATCAATAGATACAAGTTTTATAAGATTGCAAAAAGAATCATAGATGATGTTAACAATTTTTCAGAAACTGGATGTAATACATATGCCATTTTTTTATCTTTTATTCTGCTCTATCTTGTATTCTAGTCTTTATAAATTTTTTTATTATTAAAATTATAACATTATATATGAATAATGATTCTCAAATTTTTATATCTCAAATTTTCTCTCTATTTTGAAAATTATTTTTTAGTACAAATAAATAATTCTTGTATATTTTCTTGATATTAAATAGTTTGATAATTACGAAGAATTGAGTCGGAAAAAAAAACAAAAGACTATAGCTAAATTGAATAAAATATTTGATCAACGATTACTCGAATAACAAATTATCTCATGATGAAATTAAAAATTAATTAATTTCAATAATTCAATATTTTTTTCAAAAATATTTATATATTTAGTATAACTATTGCAAATTTAATGATATACATTTAATGATATACATCAATTTTATGATATGCATTTAAATTATCATATGCATTTTTAATTTACGTTTAAATATTTTATCTGAATTCATATCTGTTTTAACAGGAAAAATAAAAATCAAACATCTTGCCATGCGCCAGAAAACACAAATTTTCAGGATAAAATTTACATGGAGACCAAACACTTCGAATTATTCTCAAAAGAAAGATAAAACAAACAGTTTTTGCATATTGAAATTTATTTACACGGCACGGTAAACTTTATTCAAACGATATGTAAATGGTAATATGCTCCGTTTCTTTGGATTGCACGGAATAGGTTTTGTTTTCATTTATTCCGCATTAAACGAATTTAATTCGCGTTAGGTAACCGATGCGCAATCTCTATTGCGTTTTATCGATTTCGAGGAAAGGAAATCATGTATCCATGTGACATTTAAAGAATAATAATAAAAATTGTGACATAATTTAATTTTGAAAATTTTCTCTTAAGTGTTAAATCTGATATCTTTAATCTGATTTATTATTTGTGATTTATTACAATGTTTTAAAAATGACTATTTAACGAGTAATTTTTCACTTTTAATACTGTGCTCATTTAATGTGTTTATGTTCTAAAATTTATGAATTTATTACTCGTAATGCAGTGAAAAATAACTTTCATTTTATCATCAAAATATTTTTTTATCTTTGAAAAGGCAGAAGAAAAAAAAATATTCAGATTGGTTTCAATTAAGCATATATGTCTGTAAACAAACTATTTATCACAATTCGAAAATAAATATTTATAGATTGTACAAGATTTTCCACCGCATTTCATTTGTATTGAAATTTAGAAATTGTTTCATAAATTTTCCTATCTTCATAAATATTAAAAATCTTTGAACAATTTATAAATTTTCGAAAATTTAATCTTTCGTAAAAGCGGGGGAGAAGTGTACAAAGTGTCGTTCAATTAAGGAATTTAGAAATTCAAAAGCTTTGCACGAACCTTCAAAGGATCGAGATTCGCGTCCCATGTATCTTCCACGGTGTAATGAATTTTTAATTCGGATAGGTGCATTTTTCTCCCCTCCTCTCCCACTTTCTTTTTTCTTCCTTTTTTCTCTCTTTTTTTTTATTCATTGCAATACTATACGACCGAGCTAACTTTGTATCCTCGTCTGAAAACGAGCAGCCATTTAATCAACTTTCGCTATGCCTGCGATTTTGCCTTTGCCTTTCGAAATCGCGCCACCTTTTAGCCAGACACGTGTGCACACGCGTTGGTATAAAGCGTGTGTAATTCGTAATAAAAAAGCACATTGCACGCTGGTGAATTTCTGTTCATTCGCGCGTACAAAGGGACACGGTACTCGGTATCGTCCTCGTTCATTTCCCCAATATTCTATTGCATGATAAAATCACAGTTTCATCACCAACATCGTTGAAAAATGTAAAAAGATAAAGAAATAGGAAATAACGTAGAAAAGTAGGGACGAAAGAAAATAATCTTTGGACGTTGGTTAAAATTTGATCGTGAAATACATATATACAAATGAAATATCATGAAACGATATAAAAGAAGAAAAAAACATAAAAAATTTAGAAAAAAAGCACCTCTGAATTTTCATCGAATTTTCATCGAACTTTAACTTAAAAATTTTCGAGCAGAAAATAGTTTCGTGTTTATTTGGAACAACGCACAGAGTGAAACGAAATCCTCTTATTTCTGTCTCCAAAATCTATGTGCAACGTCAAAACAATTCTATTAGTTCGGGCTAAAATAAGCAGAAGGGATTTTCGCTTCGTTTATTGGCTGAAATTCCACAGTTCGTGTTCCCCAGGTGGAAAGGGTTCTGCGTGTGGAAGAAGGAAGAACCGGTGTCTATATAACCTGTACGTGGACAGTTTTACGGTAATTCCGGGGAAATGTGGACATTAAACACCCCCTCAACCGGAATGAAGAACGTTGGGCTCATATACCGACGGGCAATAAAGAGTTAACACGGTAACCGCTAATGGAATAATGGACACTCGAAGCGTGCACACTGCCATCGCTGGACCATCGCCAAATACGTACTTTCCTTGCGCCGTAACCGACTACTCTTTTTCATCCGCTCCTCTCTCTCCCTCCTCCCTTTTTGTATAATTTCTAATTTGACTTTCAGGCTTTTAGAATTACACCGGTGAAGTCCACTTGGGTGAATTTGGCGGGTATAATAAGTGGTAAGTGCGATGCACGTGTGTCTTGGTTAATTTCATTTTATTCAAGGGTGGTTTCGAGAAAGGATGGTTTTACGGTTGTTGAACGATTCTGCTTTTGCGTAAGTGGGATCATTACTCGTTTCAAATATTTTTAATTATTAATTAACTTTCTGTTTATTATCTGTCATCTTTTCTATTCCTGCCTCTAAATCCTTCATCTATATTTTTCTATATTTTGATTTATATACTGTTATCTGATTTTTACTTTTTAAAATCTTCTAAAGATGTTTTTACATTAACACTCGAGGTAACATCGAGATAAAATTATTAATTGAACTGTGAACTTAGTTCGAAAAATGTCGTTCTCGAAATGTCCTTCTTTCAAATCTAAATTATCCATTCCGTAAATTCCGTCTCAGACGACATAATCCCGGAGAATTAAAGTAACGTTTCATCAAGTCAGACACTCGAGCGTGCTTGATTCCACGGCAAACGTTTACCTATCGCGAGTCCCGATTTTAAGCGAGGGATCAAGAGGCTTGTGTGCCGAGCAAAGGGGAAATTCGAGCCGAAATCGACGTGCGTGAGGAGCCATGTGCTTGGTGGCCCGGGTCATAGGTCACGAGGCCATCGTGAATCAAAGTCTTTACGTGACTTGTGAATTTTAAGCCCCTCTCTCGTAGACACGTCTTCCACGCTCTGTTTATCCAGAAAATTTGGAATACTTGTCATGATTATTTCGCAAAGAATAAATAAAAGAAAATTTCTTATAAATAAAATGATTTAATCCAATTCCAATAACCAATATTTTCAGATATTATTCAATTTTTTATTTTATTATTTTTTTTTTCTTTTAACGATGAAATTTCGTGCAATAGTTTTTCAAAATCATCTACGATAATTATATACCCAAGTCAATTTACAAACTAAATCTAATCTTTTTTTCTCGCGGAACTTTCTCTGATTCCAACGTCAATTGATCAAAAACCTAAACACACACAAAAATCCACTATCCTTCAGTAAAGTACCCACCAAACCCACCCTCCTTAATTTCCTCGCAAAAAATTAACGAACCAAACATCAATTACCGTAAATCCCATATATGCACTCTGAAACAAGAGAGAAAAAAAAAAAAGGAAGCTGCTTTCAAATGCAAGGGAGAACACACATCTGCCTCTGAAATCCTATTTTCGCAGTAATGGTCAGAGAGAAAGCCCACGTGGAACGAGATAGGTAAACGTTGTGTCGTAACGAGGGGAAATTAGCGGGCGAGCGAATGGTTGAAAGAGGGAAACTTGGAAGCTTTCGACGAGCGTGTATCACGACAGAGACGATAGGATAGGGACGTCTACGGCCGCGAGAATGACGACACGACTCGGGTAATCGAATCTTCACCCGCGGGACGATTCGTGCTCGATTTCACGGGCCGTCGACGCGAATCTCTCTCCTCCTCTTCTTCGAGAAAGAGAGAGAGAGAGAGAGAGAGAGACGATGCTAATGAATTTTCGTCGAATTAACGCCGGCGTAGCGTGAATCGGGCAAAGGAGAGACGGTATAGAGCACGAGTCTTCGCGGACGCAATTCCAATATCAAAGGATGCGGTCGGTGTACTTATTGGTTCGGTGCAATTAATGCCTTTTACGTGGATGATGGTGGATGACGATAATGGTGATGATAGCGGGCGAAGCGGAGAAATGTGGTTACATTTCTGGATGGTATCTAAGATGGTATTTCTTGGTATCTAAGATGGAAGTGAATCGGTCCAATTTCATTATTATTTGGAAGGTGGAAAAGTAGAATCTATGGATAGTTTTTTTTTTAAGATAGAAAAATAGTGTAAAACTATTTTACTTTTTCATGTAAAAAGTGTGAAAAAAAAAATAGAAGTCTTGTCCTCAAGATCTGTTTAAAAAGTGGAGGAAACCATGCGATTTAAGTCACTTTTTGTTTTATCCCGATATCTCAATCGGTTGCTGAGATACAACGATTCAAAGATATTGAATGGACTCGCGATTTACATTTTTTTCTGGAACTAGTACTCAGCGATACTTACATCATAATTATTACAATTGATACTAGTCCGGACCTTGGATAGGCCAGTGAGAGGAGATGCGAGCGAGAGGTCCGAATATGCCACAAGGAAAGATATAGTAAATGATTAAAAATTACTCTTTTCTTTACACGACGATATCTCAGGAACTAGAAATAGTATCGAGATAAATCAAAAAGCATTTTAAAGAGTAAGATTCCGCGATTCTATTGAATTTTTATTCATTTACAAAACATTATTATCTTTGAAATTATAGCGGTTTAAATTTATCCCAATTTTAATAAACTTTTATTAAAGTTTTAAGGAAGTTTTGCGAGATAAATATGTTTAATTCTAAACAAATATTGTTTATAACGTCTTGTTGACAGTATATCGAAAATTTTAACTGTTGGCTGTATAATTGACATAAGAATTTACTTCCAACCAAATTAAACAAAAATTTTATTATATTTAAAATATATACTTTAATCGTAAAATTAATCGAAACCTACAAAAATTCTCTTTTAAAATTCTGTTCGTAGGCTTATCCATTTCTTAAAGACCACAACCCTCGATCTATCACGATTTCAACCGATGATCGATGATTCGAGGGAATTGAAAAGCACTGTAGCGTTCCATCAGTCAACTGACCGTGATAATTTCGTGATCGTGACACCTCGTACAAAATTGCGTGTTGCTCGGTTGATGGCCGCGACGGCCGAAAAGCGGAAAACACGAAGAGAAATCGAATAAGAATCGCGTTGGGACTGGTGCTCGCTGGTCGAACGTCGATCGTTTTGATTACTCGCGAGACACCGTGGTCCCAAACGTGATTCGAACATGGAATCGGATTCGTCGAATTTACGACGGCTGTTTCGATCGCCGCGTGAATTTGCCTCGATCATCGATGCAACTATACACTATATTCGATTTTGTAGGAAAATTAACCATTCTTTGCACCGCAACCGCTTTGAAATTTTTTCTATCTTTCTTTTATTCCAATTTAATTAGATATTATAATTTTATCAGCGTGCATTGTTATGGATTTTGTTTAAGTGGGATCAGAGTTCAAAAAAGTATATTTTGCAATAAAAATTTAAAAATGAACAAATTAGAAATGGCTTCTTCTAAGTAATTTTTCTATTATCGATCAATCTTTTCACCTGTTTGAAATATTTTTTGATAATTTATCTATTGAAATGAGGATTGGAGATGAAACGATATTGTAATTTTATGATTCGAAGCAGTGGCTTTTTTTTGTTATAATACAATGTTATAATACAATGAAAAAAATTATTTTTGCGACAAATATTCAGAAGTAAATAAAAATGAGATAGGCTGGCGAAAAAATAAAGTAATTCTAATAAGTAATAAGATAATAAACGTGTAAAACGAGCAAAAGTTTGTAACCCTCTTATCTATTTTATATTCCTTTCAACAATCCTTGTCGTTAAAACGTTTGCATAATTATCGCAAAAATATTAGCAGGATATTATCGGTATTAAATATATTTATTTAATTAATCTTGTATCAAAAGGATCGAACTACTTTTCTACATAGAAAAAATATTATACGATGTTTTAACGATTTTTTTCACTACTACATCTACTATTAAACGCTATCGTCGAAGGTTAATACAAAAATACCTCTATTTCCCCAGAAATTTCCAGCTGAATAATTTTTTTAATATTTAAAATCCATCGTGCACGCGGTAATATTTGATTTCTCAAATAGACAAGCACGAATATTAATTCAAACATTTTATATCGTTGTAAAAACTACCATTAACTCGTGGATATAAACAAGTCAATAGAAATACACGAATCACCGTTCGTTCTATTTAAAACGTGAAAATATTCGAAAGAAAGATACGGCATTTTGCACAGTTTCATTCAGTTTCAAGCTGTTTAAGAAAATATCTCTCGAAAGATAGAATGGTAGAATTGTAAAGATCTTTCTAAAGAAAATTTCTGAATTTTTTAACAATAAACGAGAAATTTCTCTGAAGGTACGTACAATTTTTAAGATGCATTTATATTTTTACTTGTAATTTTACAATAGTTGCAAAAGATAAAGAATCGTCTGAAATATATTTCGATATTCAAATATATCCCCAAAATATCTTATCACTTCTTGAGAGGAAGAAAAGGAAGAAAAATGGATCGAGGCGGATGATAAAAAGAAACACACAGAATCAACAGAAACAAAAAGAAACAACAGTTCCACGCAGAATCCCCTTTGATTCATCAAACGTGAACTCACGACGCTAGAAATGAGTAGAAGCAATCCGTCATGGGTGAGCCGAGTTCTAAACTACCTACTACTACTCCTGAAGTCGCCAAATATTCCGCGACGTTCTTGCACTCGCCGGGCTTTGCCCAGCACTCGACTTCGGGCACTTTGCGGGCCGGGAACTGAGCGCGAATTCCGCCATCTCTTCGCGTAAACTCTTCCTCCCTCCCCTCGCTCCCGCGTGGAACCGAATTCAACTCAAGTTGAAACTATGTCGAGTCCCTCACTTTTCCGCGTACCACGGCGTTAAACTGGTATTATATCTCCGTGTCTTCGTTTGCAACCGTTTCAACCGATTCAAGTCCTCGTCGCTTTAATTCATCCGCATGCATAATTCCTGGGGATTTTTCTTTTTTGAGGAGCGAGACGAGTGGATGGTTTTGGCAATGCGCGGTCTGGCACGAGCGAGAAGTGTTGCTGATGTTATCTTAAACATGGTATATTTATCCGAGTTGTTAACGTTGAAACGAAGTGAAGAGAGTGAATGAGGGGGGAGAGGGGGAGTTACTTTTGCTGGTTTCTTTTGAGGTTAGGAATTTTAATTATTTCGTTTATTTTCGTGACCATTATTGAAGAAAAGTTTCTCATGATCAATTTTTCCTTAAAATCATTGATAATTTGTCGAGCACGTATATCGTCTTATTTTATAGATAATAGCATAGGCATTTTGCTAAACATATGTCATAAAATCTTATAGAAGACTTAATCTCATTTAAATCTTTTATTTTATTTGCTGGTTATTATAATTACACTATATTTTAATAGTAAATATTATACTTGTACTAATATTTATTTTCAACTATATCAATTAACTTTCAGAATATATTATAGGTTAGAAGAAGATAGTTAGAAGAATATATTATAGGTTAGGTCAGAACATGTGTGCACTTATAAATTTATACAATTAAAAAATAGTTTTCAAAACAAATTAAATTAGAAAATTCAGAAGTCATTAACAATAAGCCAAAAATTTTTCTAAAAAACGATTCAAGATCGCGTTACACCACTTAGGTCAATCGTGTCTAATTCTGAAACGACATTCCTATAAATCTACGTTGGAGCTGAAAGGAAAGGAGACGTCCACGGGACGCAACGAACGCAGACACGACAGACAGAGCTCCTCGCGTGCTTCCGGTTTTATGCGCGCGCGCATTGTTGCGCTGACGTGCCAGAGATGAGAAAAACGAGAAGAGAGGGAGGAAAAGCTGGCGTTTACGCGAAAGAGACGTACGCCACAAACGGGATAGCATAATTCCACGCGATGGTTGTCAAGTGTGGACAGAACGCACGTTCTCAAGGATTGCATCGACACTTGCATATATATCGTCCAATATAGGAGTCGCGTTTCAATGATGAGAGTTTTGAAATGGATAATTATTGAGTCTAAAAAAAATGTGAAAATTTTTACCTTATTTTATTTTTAATGCAAATGTGAAATGCTTGATTTAATAAATTGTTGATTTTTTAACAATATAAAACAATGGATAATTAATTATTTTTGGAAGTGTTGTTTGAGAATTCAAAAAAAAAATGGAAGATTTTTAATAATCTTTTCGATAATTTTGTATTTTTTAAATATCTTAATATTAATAAAAAAAGGGAAAATCTTCTTTTTCTCATAAATTACAAATATACAATCTTTCGTAAATATTTGCAATTGTGTAAATTTATATATTATAATATTATCTATTTAAAAAAAGAAGGAAAGAACGAAGTATGTAAAGATATAGATTCTGTGAAATTTTGATCGAAGAATGGCGGAAGAGAGAGGGGGGAAAAGAACAGAAAGGGAAGAGAAATGTTATCAGTGTCAAGCTGTTTTCGTTTCCATAGGTACAAGTCGTGGCGCATGTTGGAACGTCGTTCTCGACATCGATACACGGACGAGATATCGTGCAAACAAAAGTCTCATCGGGTTTTATGCGGCTTATAGCAAGGGAGGAAAAACTGAGAGTATCCGATTTCATGTATTCTATGCGCATCCATTCACCAAGATAAACAGAATATTTCTGAAGCAACTTGGGCCGCCGCATACTGTAAAATATCTAAGAAAATGCGATCGAATTCGTGATGAGAATAACTTTTTGGATTATTTTTAAAAGAGGAAATTTCATTTCTCTTCGAACAATGGTAATGATGGTAATTGGTCACCAACGTAAGAATTTTTTTAGATATTTTTTGGAAATTTTTTGAAAAACTTAAAATAGAAAACTTGAAAAATGGAAAAGGTGAATTTCAATATTATTAAAGAAAAAGAAAAACGTTATTATAAGATTAATTTTGTCTGTGTTAAAGATTATTATTAAAGAATAGAAAATCTAATATGGAGGACCAATTGTATTGAATATAATATAGTTATGTAATTGTATAAATTCTATATTTTAACATAATTATAAATAATAATTCTATTTTTTTTTATTTAAATTATTATTCTTATGATACTTTTTGCTCATCAGGTTATTGTGATCCGAAAGGATATAAAAGTGAATGAAAAATAAATGACAAGAAATAAATAAATAAATAAATGAAAGTAAAGTCAACAACAAAAGGAAGAATATTAATTTAAAATGTTCCAATTTTTTGATCGACTAACATGAATTAATTAAACGCGTGTGAAAGAAAAATAATATATATCCCTTTCAACTTATTTATTCTATAATTCCAATCTTTGCTTCCATCGTATCATATTCTCATCTTAAAAATAATATTTAATCCGTCAAACTTTCATTTCATCCAAAATGATTTAAACTTTCGATCAAATTTAATTACATGCATAATAAACATTTTCTAATTGAGAATTATGATCCAATTAATAATCCAATGGATTAATAATTGTCGCTAATTAATCCAAACTTTCCTTATTATTAAATGAATTATTAAATTCATTATCTATATATATAAACAACAATAACAACAATAACAAAAGAAAGAAATTATAAATCAAAATTTCGATTCGTGAATCATCTTTGTCATTATTCCTTATGACGTTTCCTCCCTTTTTTTTCTTTTTTTCATTTGCCCCATTGCAATGATTCACTGTCGGTTCGATGCAAGAGAGTATTTTTCTTTTTTTTTCCTTTCTCTTCCTTTTTTCAATCCCGGAAGGATAATAGCACGAGAGGCGGAGGAAGCAAAAATGGTGGAAACTGAACGAGCAATATTCGTCTCACTAGAAGTTACACCTCGCTGGCTACATTGTGCCATTCCACAGGCTCCACTTTTCGCAGTAGTCTGCCCTACCATATGCCAGACAGACTCTCACAGCTATTTATGGAATGAAACAAAATGGACGAGGTTCGTGAAAATTTATATCGTATATAAAATAATTGTCTGTTTAGAGAATTTCACATCGTGCGATCGTAAATATCGATCCATTGATTTATAGTTTCAATTTGAGAATAGAATATTTGAGAATTGAATATTTAGTTTATGAAAGATATATTCATAATTAGATAAACGATTTAAATTCATTATTTAAATCGGTTCGCAATAAAAGGATAATTTGTTCTGTTTTATCGTTAGTTTGGAATAATTTGTATATCATAATCGTTAATTAATACAAGTATTTTATACGAATCTAAATTTATTATAGTAGTATAATATTCATATTATTAATAATTATTATTGTAACAATTAACACTTAATAACAGGGAATTATCATCGTTTTATTGAAATTTCGTGAAAGATTTTCACTTTTTCACGATGCAAAAAAAATTCACAACTGTTTGTCAAAATATATTCATACATTATTCCCCCCATATACTCGTTATTAATAAATTATACACTTCAAACAAATCGAAAAGATAAAAGACAAACAAAAGGCAATAAACGAAACATCCCTTTCAAAAACAAATCGTTTCATCCCCGTGTATCGAAATCCGGGGAATAAACTTCACAACGAAAAATATGCGAAAGAGAATTCGTTTCGTAACAATTTCAATAAAAATGCAATAAAATTTTCACAAATTGCGTCACGTTGCCGAACTGGCAATCGTCAAATAAATCCTATAAATGTTTTATTCGCTTTCGATCCCTAGCTTCATTCCACGAAACAAAGAACGGTTTTTCACGGTTAACTGTAATAAAAGAATCATTTCTGAAATTCCTCTGCGAAAATCGAAAATCTCCGCGAACGAATCGAAAAACAAATTCCCTTCGGAGCAATTCATTCATACAGTAATTATCCGCGATACGATTCAATTTTCCTCTTATTTAATTAAGAACGAGCGTTAATAATAGAAATCGAAGTTCCACGATACTTTCGATCCATCCAAGTCGATTTAACTTTCCTTTCGACGAGATTGATTAACGAGAGTAATTCACTTTGATCGATTTTTTTTTCTCCCTCTTTGTCTTGAAGAATTTTATCAGGGGAATATTGACATCGAATAATTAAACTGTTAACACAAATGTATGTAAATTTTACGTACTTTGTTAAACAGATAATTACGAGGTAAATGGAAAATATGATTGATCTTCGATTCTTTTTTATTATTCGTAAATAAATAAATACTACTAAATAATAGTAATAAAAAATATTCTTTTATTAAAACAATTGTATGACAACCCTTTGTTTCATATCAAAAACACTCTTATACTCGCAAAATTATGGTCTTTTTTTGATCTTCTTATGGTCCCCTTTAATCTCATCGAGTAATTCATTCGAGAATAATATTCATTCGAAAATAATAAGAAAAAAAAAATTTAATAAAACTTTCTTAAACACTGTTGAACTTAACCAAAAAGGGACGTAAAAGAACTCGTTCGTCATCGCATCCAATTTCAAAAAATTTCACGGGAACGAAATTTTGGGGAGTAAAACGTTCGAATTCGAACTTTCCTCGGCAAGGATCATCGACAACGACAACGTCGGATACCACGAGCGGAAATGGAAAAGTTGCAGGAACTGCGGCTCTCTCCCCGGTTCGTATGCCGTACTCTGGTATCTCGTGTTTATTCGAAAAGTTTTCGAACTTCATGCAAATGCAACGACGCGGAGGAACGGTCACGCGGAGGACGAGAGAGGATGCTCTTCGTTACCGAGAATTCGAGTATTCCTCTTACTTTTCCTCCCCTCTTTCCATCATAGTCGAGGGTACAGTCTCTATTGTTTCGCGAAGGAAACAGGGGCTTGGAGGGTAGAACTTCTTTGGCATACTTTTCCTAGGATTAATTAATTGCCTCTCCTCCGTTTTATTCGTTTTTAGTCTTTAAGGATTCTCTTGAATTTCTTTCTTGAATGTGGTGGAACATGGATCGGATCGAATCGAATTTCGGAGTTGATTTATTTCGAGACTTTTGGTTGGTCCATTTTTTTTATCTATTTTAAAATCGTTATAATCGTGTTCGAAAAGATGGATTTTTAAAGTAAGGTCTTTGATTCGTTCTATTTTAAATAATAGAAAAAAGTTTTCTCACGGAATTATTTCGATTGGTATCCAGAGAAACGTTTATTCGCTAAAATGTAACGTCATAAATATCATAAATTACTTTCCAGGTTTATTTTTATTAATTTGCGCTTATTGTTTCCGTGTAAAACGAGAATAAGTCATTTGGTAAAAAAGTGCATCTTCAACCGTGAGAATCGTGAGGTTGAATGCCTCCTCTGCATAATCGGTTCGAGATAAATGATCACGAGTGAAAGAATAATACGACTGCCAATGCTAACTGATCCTGTATGGGCCGGTGAATTTTCCTGGCCGCGGTAATGATGTTTTATGTGAGAAGAAACATAGCCCTTCCGGGAGTCGTATACCGTCTGTGAAGGAACGATGCTCTATTTAGATAAGCCGTTATATCATGGCAAGGAGGAAGTAACTCGAATCGTGAATATTGACGGTTTCGTCGTTCAATTGAGAATGATTCTTTAAAATCATCGATATGAGAAATAACGGAACAGTTTCGACTTATTTTCGATTATATCTTATCTTTTGTTTTTTTTTTGTGACATAAAAGTGTTACACCATTTGTGAAAATTTCAAAAAGGCAAAATTTTTTCAACAGGTGTTCTCGAACTTTGAAATATAAATTTTTATTTTTATTTCTCAGGTTTTGTTTATTCATCATAAACGAAAATATAAAAGAATTTTTTTTGAGTAAAAATAAGAATAATATTCAAATGGTTAATATTGGTACAATAATTCATCCGATTAGTTAAAATGCAAGCAAATGAAGTTTCAACGTAATAATGCAGGAGATTATTTTTCGATTAACGAATATTTAGCTATACCATTAAAACGATGGCAATTCAATCAATTGTAGATTCTTCTCGTGAATGAAGCTATTAATACCTCGAGTTTTTGAATCTTGGAAACTTCACCAAGGAACTATTTATATGCAATTTCAAATCGAACAAATAATTGAACTATTCTTTAAACGAATTTAAAAAATATTCATGTAATATACAACAAATTAAATAGATTTTCAAGTGTAAGAGTCGATATAAAAATCACATTAATAATAGAAATTAATCTAAATATATGTTCATTAAATAAAATATAAAATTGGACGTGTAATTATTTTACACCAAGATTAAACAATTTAGAAATTCTTAATAAAAAGAGAGAAAACAGGTATAAAGTCATCCTACACCCAGCATTGTCCGTGAGAGTCTTGATGTAAATTTTTCTTTCGTTACAAAAAACTTCACAGACAAAGAAAAAAAATTAAAAAAAAGAAAATTGTTACTTGGCTACACTCAAAAACAGTAGCATTTGTTATTTGATATTTTAATGAAACACGTGAGAATTTAATTAAGCTTTTAGTAATGAAAGAAGAAAAAATACACGGATTATACTGTTTAATCTCGTTTTCTCTAATGTAACTAAATCAACGCCGTGCCGTGTCTTTTTTCGTATTTCTCTATTGTTTGCTACGTGTTCATGAAAATACATTTCACGAAAACGTGCGACACTTCGTCATTTGTATCATAGTCGACGTTTTCACGATTGAAATCTTATTTTCTCTCCTTGTTTTGGAAGAAAAGAAGAAGAAAACATAAAAATAAATATTCATGAATTTGGGAGCTTTGAGGATAAATGATACTAATATTTTTTTTCGAGAAATTAATACAGAAACAACCAATAACTATATTTATTTACTTATTTTATTTTTTTATTTATTTTATTTTATTTATTTATTATTTCGAAACTTATATTTAATTTATTTTGTGAAGTTTTAAATTTTTATCTGAATATATATTCAGCTAATTCTAATTTTTGAAAGTTTTCTCAAATTAAGGTATTCTACTGAATACTTCCACTGAAATTTCTGTTCGTCAAGTTTCGATACACATATGCAAAAATCTATTCAAAATCTTCAATAATCATCATAAAATAAATGAAACACAAAAAGTCTGAAGAGAAAGAGAGAGAGGTTGAAATTTGCATCATACATCAAAATTTCAATAATTCTGAACCAAAATCAATTGATCCGCCGAAGAAATAACTTGGTTGATTTCGTGCATATGGGACACGTACACACAAGTTACCGATTGTCCCATAGGGGATAACACGTGTCGTCTGTAAACACTAATACGCCGCACGATGGGCGTATCGTGTACGAAACAACAGCGGAACACGGACTGATTGAGAACTATCAATGTGCATACACGAATGCGAGGCGAGTATGGACGATTTGCCGATGTAGAGGAACTTTATGCAAATAATGATGGAGGAGCAATCGCGAAAACTTATCGAAACACGAATTATGAAATTGTTGTGCGATGCATTCCATTACGATAGAATAATATGCTTCTAAAACTATCGTTGGATTTTTTAAAATAATTTTGATTATGATAGAAAATTAAATGGAAAGAAATTTAAAGTGAAGAAGAAAAAATAGAGACTAGAGTTTATTACATTTAAGAGTTTTAATGATATATCAAATTTTTTACCAGCAAGTAAAATATCTTTGATACATTTTATCCTTGTTCCTTTACTTTAACACAAATTAGCTTCAATTTCTGTCCTCGATTTTCTCGAAAGTGTTTAAAGTTTGTAAAGGTATTACATTGATTTATATTACAGGAAAATTGAACTTCACGTCGATAACTTTTGAAGCATTAAACTTGTTTGAGCGACATTCCGTTTAATGAATAACATGATTGCAATATTTATCAAATAATATGTAAATTGTATATTATTTAAAACAATTAAGTTAATGAAGAATTGTGATTGGGATTAATATTTTTCACATTAAATCGTAAATAAATTTCACGAATAATATAATATAAATAAAACTAAAAATAACATTTCGTTTTCAAACTTTTTGAATTTATTACGTTCGCGTAAATACATTAAATATCGCAAAGATCTGCCTACTTATCTCGTCCATAAATTTCTTCAGAGAAGAAAGGCAAGAACTCGAGAAGAAAGATGTGCTGAGAGGAAGAAAAAAAAAAGGGGGGGAGAAATGTTGAGAAGAAACGGAAAAGTAACGAATCGGTAAACCTTCTTTATGGAAACAAGCGTGCAGAGAAGACGCATAAAAACTTGATAAAGACGAAGCGAAAAAAGGAAACACGAAGGAAAAACGAGGACAAGCAGGGAAAGAGAGAAAGAGACAGCAAAGATATCAAGATGAATAAAGATATCCCGTAAAAACTCACTTTACATTTTCAGCACAATAAAATTACACGAAAAATAAAATACCACGATATCAATCATTCGAAATTATAAATCGCACTTATCGAAATAACAAGATATCCCGCTCTTATATATTTTTAAATTAACAAACACAATTACATATATACGTAAATACACAGAGTATCTTGTTATACATCCCCAATCTCAGAGACAAATAATGCGAGAACGTCAAAAAATAGAGTCTCGAATAAAAGAAGATTGGTCCAAACACATTGATCCAAAGAAACCATCATCGACCATCCACCCTATTTATTCTCCCATCCTCGATTCCAACAAGCCACGCTCCAGCATTCTCATTGTCGTTGCCCGGCCATCAGAAATTTCCCATCAAACCCGCATTTACACCTCCAATCCGAGAGGCAGAATCCTTTAATAGCCCCGGCTTGCCTCGAAGAAAGAGAAAAAAGAAAGAAAAAAAACCGATTTCGCCGATGGAGGATCCTCCTCCCCCTTCTCTCCCTCCACGCCGCCGATTCGCTCCTCTTTGTTCCCGATTGAATGGTAGGCTCAATATCAATTGAAACGCTGCAGAGGAAACGACTCCATCTCGGCTCGACCAACAGAAAATTTTTAATGAAAGTCGGCCAGAGTTTGGCGCAGGGTGGGGGAAGAAAAAGAGGAGAAAGAGAGAGAGAGAGAGAGAAGAGTGGATTCTTTGGAAGAAAGGGAAAAAGTGAGGAGGAGACGAGGAGGGAGAGCGAGGCAGGGTAATCTCTGACATCTTGTTACAGCTCGGCATAAGAAAGAGGAAGGCCAAGAGGGGGTGGGTTGGCTCTTCGTGGCCGCGTTCAATTAAAGCGTCACCTCGCGAAGGAAACTTTTATATGAATGGTTTTCATTACGTCGCGGACTTATTAAAGCCGTCCTTCGCGCGGGCATTAATATCCCTCGTCCGAGACGAGTTTTGTTATCAAGCCATTCAACGTGGCCACGCGATGCCACGACGATTCTGTCTACCGGTGTTGAACGAACACCGGGTAGATGATGGACGTGGAGATTCCGGTTACGCGAATTAATGGAGCGATTGTTCGAGGGAAGGAGAGCGAATTTGAAAAGTGATTGACTCGCGTGACTTATTAAATTTATTATATTCGATTTCGATGGATTATTTGTACGCGATGAAAAGTTTTCTGTATTGGTATTTGATAAATCAAATCTTACCGAGTCTGTTCATCGAAGATTACACGGAAACTTGATCGATTGATTCTTGTTCAAATGGAAATTATTGTCTTCCCAAGTGAGCACTAATTATTATATCCTGAAACAGCAACAGGAAAACAATATTTTCTATTAATATTTCATAGAAATTGCGAAGAGAATTGTAGCTTAATCTCTATGAGATTTGCATAAATTAATGAACAAGATGATAATGAATCGTAGATAAGTTAGATTTGAAGGTAAAACGAAGCGTTCTTCTCATCTCGTTTTTAAAATTTGTAAACGATTGTAAATCACCATAGATATGTGTTATCCGTCGATGTGACTTTTTTAAGAAATAAACAGCGATATCGTGTAATCTTGTGTACAATCCCATGCGCTTAATCTTGAATAGCGATCGCATATACCACGCGCGAACACTTTCTTTATTTCTCTACTTTCTCTATTCCTATAATTCTTATGAATAGACCACGAAAGAAAGTAAGAAGCATTTACGTTTCTATACAACAAAAAATAATAATAATAAAAAAGGAATTAAACCAATAATATCTATAATTCTACTTATAATATTTTATGACCATTGTTAATCATCTGCCTAATAAAAAATATACGAACGTCATAAGAATCTCAAAAAAGAATCGATTAATAAATAATTAACAAATAAATTATCAATAAATCATTCACCGAATCACGAATCAATCAATTTTCCAATCCAAGTGACGAAAATAAATAATTTACACCTCTAAATCCTGTTCATTTCCACTAGGAAAAAGTCAATCCAATTCATCCCCTAAAAAAAACGACATCCTTGTAACCTACATCCCCTAAAAGCTCGATCGTAAACCTTAAAAATTGGATCTCGACTCAAAGAGAGACAAAGACGGACAGAGGAAGAGAAAAAAAGAGAGAGAGAAGGAAGGGGATTAATTTTTAAGCGTATAAATAATCTCTCGCTAGATGGAAAAGCGACTTTGGATCGGGACATGGCCGAACAATGGGGGTTGTTGCTCACCACCGGAAAAGAGGCTTTTGAATCCGGCGTATTAAATGTCGTTGGACCACGAAGCCGGTGAAAATCCAAAACTCCTCTACCTATGCCGGAGAGCCTGTGGAGAGTGCAACAACCAGTAAAAGCAACGAGCGAAGAGAAAGGGGAACGAAGAAGAGGAGTGACGTCTGTTGGAATTACGGTAGAGCAGAAATTCTGTCTCTTACGTCTCTCTGCCCTTCTTGATTTCACGGAGTGCTCCACGGTTCCCGCAATTTCTTCGCGCGTGTAACGAAGAATTGCCACGCGCGTCCTCCCCGCGGGAGGTGGATAAAGGCAGTTTTGAGCGGCGCGCCGTATATAAAATGCACGCGCACGAGCGCGTTTATAATTTCACGGTGGAGGAAGCCATCGGTTTGAGGAGGAAAGAAGGAAGGGGGAAATGGTAGTCGCGAGGTGAATAGTAGATGCGGTGGCAGTGTTTTGAACGCGAAAACGGTGACGCGCGATAAAGGTTGAGTTGTTGAATGGTTTTTGGGATGATTGGATCGATGTTTGATTGTATTCTTTAGGTGTATTTATAAATCGGATATAAATAGGGATTCGTGTTTTAGATTCTGTTTAAATGAGATAAATTTATCGAAAACGATGTATGTGTATTCTAAGAAATCTGATATAATTTGTTATTAAATTTTATGGAATATCTTGTCTTGTTACAAAATAAATTTTTAAAGATGGTAATTTAGGAAGTGTAATTTAGGAAGGATAATAAATATTATCTCTATGAATAATTTATTACAGTAAATGGAATATGTGAATTTAAGACAACTATTTCCAATTATTTTTAACAATGAAAAAATTTCTAACAAAATTCGATGTGATTAAAAAATCTGACGTAAAATCACGTGAAAGATATTTAGAAATTACTATAATATAAAAGAAAATAAGAATAAAACAGGTTGTTTTCATCACGATTATTAATCGTATAAGATGTTTGATGAAATTATCGAAATAATGAAACTAATTTAAAATTTTAAAAAATCTATAAATAATTTCAAATAAAAAAATTTTCCCAGAAGACACAAATTAAACAAATTTTTATCATCGATCAGCAGAGTCCAAGACACGTAAAAAAAAAAAAAAAAAAGAAATCGAATAAATTTCCATCCGCATTTGACCGATCCGATTAAACTTTCTTGCCCTCGAAATTCACTGTTAAAATCCTCTCGAATTCACATTATCGTAACTCGACGATAAAAGTGGCATTACAACCATTTCGAAAGGGAAGGAACGACCGTTGCATCGCATCGGGGAACGACTATCGTATTCCTTTAGAATTCGAGCCGCATTTCGTTCGACGTCATAACAACAAGGCGGAAACGAGAACGAGAAGGGTAGAGCTTTTCCCGCGTTGCGTTGCTAATGCTCTAAGCATTGATGGGATGCATCGATGACCGTGTTAGTGTAACGCGAGAACTATGTAAATTAGGTTGATAGGAAGGGGAGAAATAAGTTGGAAAGTGAAGGTAGACCGTGAACACGGATCCACGCGTTTTTGTTCACCGCGAGACGAGATGATGAGAAATGCTAATTACAACGTGTCTTGGATATTAATGACGATGTAAATTCCGCTCTTTACGAGGATTGATGCAGTGTTCTCGAGACTTTACGTTAGAATTAAGTATCCTTTGTTTGAAATAAAAATACGCAATGAAATTTTATTTGAAAATTAAATAAATTTGTTATCTCTTAATGATTGATTATTTTAAGCAAGTATAGACAATAAAAGGATCAGAAATCACAATAGATTTATCTGTCATAAAAAAACAAGTGATTTCTTTACGATCGTTTATTATTATTTTTCTATTTCGTATTTTTATTTTGTTTGCGATTTGTAACAGAAATTATTTTAATTTTAATTTAAGATTTTTGAATTAATATGCGCACGATTAATAAATAAAGATATTTATATTATAAGAAATGATTAAATATTATATTGGAAATGATACTTAATATAAGAAAGAACAGAACCCTTAGATTCGTAATAAAAATCTCATAAAATCATGAGGTAGTAATAAAAAATCAAATACATCGTCGGATCCAAGTGGAATCCCGATCAGAAAAGAAATAAATAAAAGGAGGAAGTTAAAAAAAGCTAAGAACTCTCCAAGACATCCACGATTTCCCAACTTACCCTTCCTCCCGATTTCCAAACTTTCTTCTCTTCAACAGTATCCACGGATACTTTGCACAATCACAGACGAAAGAAACGATAAGAATCCCAAGAAAGAACGGAGTGAGAGCTTTAAAAACGACAGTGGAAACGAACAAAACTGAAAAGATTCGCGGAAGAACACCGGCGTTAATGCATCTGTAAGCAATATGCGCGCTCGTTAATGCGAATGAACCTGTGTTACCGGCCGAGGAAATGGTCCTCGGGGAACGACAGATTCTTAAAACACGATTGTGTTGTGTTGTGAACACATAGAAACGTGACGGTTATTACACCCAACTCTTGGAATCGTTACAAGCGTTCGTTGGATCTGAATTACTCATATACGTGGTGTACAGTTCTTTTTTACCGACCGTTCCTTTTACGCGAGTAAAGAAGACGTAAGTGAAATTTCAAAGGAAAACAATAAGGCTTTGTGTACCGTACCAGATAAGCCACGTAGAATTAGAGTATTTTCTGTTACGATTTTAATTCGTAAAGGAATTTTAATTCGTATCCTCTCGCTTTTAGAAATGTCTGTTAAATATAGAAAATCTAGAATAAAATTATGATGGATGCGAGATGTAAGGTTAAATCTGCTCATTCTAGTGGAAAAATTCTATTTTCTTAAGAGTAAAGTATATGATTAAATTGAGATACGAGAGATGAAGGAAATTGATATTGGAAATTTTAAAGAAGTCTGTAGTTGATAGTATCAAACATCAAATAATAATTAAGGAAGATTAATCTTTTTTTAAAATTAATAATTTTTTAAATTTTCACAAATCTATCTAATTTATAATTTCTTTGCAAAATATGGATAAAAATGTTGATTTTTTTTACTGTCTATCAGAAGACTTTATTCAAAGTTACTTGACAGGATAATTTTCTTTCTTTTTACAACTCGGTTAAAAATTTTCTCTTTCGTAGAATTTATATTTGAGATCGAGTTTTAACGTAAAGTTTTCTCTTTCTTTAAAAGAAAAATATTATTTTAATAGTAACAACGAAATAGATGAATACAATGTGATGTTTCCGATATTGCATTATCTTATCTTTTAAAAAGAACAAAAAATAAAATAAAGTATTATCATAATAAATATTATTGAGACTCAAAAACTTGAATGATAACTAACTATTTTTTTCTATTATAAAATACAGGAAAAATGTTTTCTTAATTTTCTTCTAATAGTAAAATAAAAATTATAATATTGATATTTCTCGTATTCAAAATCTATTCTTCTTCCTAATGACAAATTTTCCTTTTCGAGCCAAAAACGTTTTTTTCATTTAGCCAAAAAAAAAAAAAAAAAAAGAACCAATTCTCTTCAAATCTATAGTATCCACGATAACTGCCATCCCAATCACGAACACATAGAAAATATCCCACCTACCATCGTTCCAATCCTAACAAACAAAAAATCCTCTCCAAAAAGATGAGAAAAAAAGACAGTGGTGAAATGGAAAAAGGAAGAGGAAAAATAGGTGGTCAAAAATGAGTCGATTCCGCGCCATCGACACCTATCGTTCGTTGTTGGTCGATTTTTCTCCTCTAGCCTATGTCCACTATGGTTTTTTTTGCCTCTCACTCTTCCTTTCAACGTGATGCAATTCTCTTTCGGCCCTCACGCGCATTCCAAAGCGGATTTCGCGAATCATCGCGTGGTGGCGCTCGAACCTGATCCTAGCAATTTGTCGCTGCGGCGCATTCGTCGCTGCAAATCAAACCGATTAACAGTGGTGCCCGACCGGCCAAACCGGTTTCGTGGTAACGGTGCAAGGTCCTGTTTTTTACCGTATAACGTTCGTGTGTCCATTTAAGAATGTAAGATAGATCGTTTGAATCGAAAAATTCGAAGAGTAATCGAAGAGGTTTGATTAGAAATTTTGTGAACAATGAAAATGTATATAATTAATCGTATTTGGTACTAAGCATTTTTAAAAGATTGTTAACATGTTGAAAATCCAAAGTAAATTTATTATTTATTACTAACAAAGATATATTTTCAATTTACATACAATTATATATTACAAATGCATCGATATAATTTGAGCGACGTTTACCACTTATTAATAAGGTTATCTAAAATTCAGTCTTGTTGGTCAATCAATTTACTCCATCCATCAATTTACTCGATCAATTAAATCCATATCACTTTTACTCCATCCATCATATAGTCAATTAAAAATTCATCATCAAATCAAATAACACATTATTTATCATAAAATCAACTTTTCCATATTGAAACAGATACGATCCATTTTTATTAAAAAAAATAAAACCTCTAATGATGTCATAAAATATACTGCACACTTGATAAAAACAAAACCAAGTAAAATAGAGATCGTAAGAACGAATAATTCGAATTTGCTTGTCTTGAACGAAATCTCGAACTAAATCGATAGAGGAAAATCTCTTTTCATCCTCTTTCCAAGCGATTTCGCTAATGCTATTTGCGAGTTCATTGCCGCTTTGCTCGAAAGAGAAATTTTTCGTATGACTTCTTCTCGAGGATGGAAAAAGGATATTTTTCGCGATTGAAAAGGGGTGAGTTTTGATTTCGATATTTGACGGATCTCCTCCTACACTGGAGAGAAATATTGGCGAGATTTTGATGGATATCCGCGATGAAACGCGTTTATGGGAACAGGGGAGATTGATTTTCTATGTTGATTGCGGTATCTCTTTGAATAAAATGTTCGAGATAGATTTCAAATTTTGTTTTCGAAAATGTTATTACGATTGATCGTAAAAATATGTGGCCGATTGGATGTTTATGAATATTTTATGAAAAATTATTGTATCAATGAATAAAAATTTTAATTTTTCATACATTTGTTATTTCAATCATTAATTTCAATGTAATTATTATTCTTTTGTAAAAAAATTAATTTACTAATATTATACTTATTGATGTATAATCTAATATTTAGTAAAAAAAATATATAAAATATATAAAAAAGATATAATGGAAAATTATATGTTGAACATTAAATCAATGGTATTATAGAACATTCTGAATTTTCTCGAAAAATGTCAAAAAATTTAAATAAAAAAGAAAGCAGAGATTATATAAAAAAACTTTTGCTGCTTTGTAAAATTTCATCAAAAAAAAAAAAAAACGAGAAATAACTTTCACTGAAACGAAATAAAATATCATAATTCTGTTTTATAGAGGATTCGATGGAAATGAAATCGGTAATACGATTTTATTTCGAAACAGAAATCCGAAATATTTTAAGCGAAATTTTTCGAGCGTCAATCAAAACGTGCAATCGAATTCTGCCTTCTCTACTGGAATCTAGTTTAATTTGCCGATTTTCAATTTCGAATGGCGACAAACGCACGCGCTTTAAACCGCCTACTTATATACGGAAATAGCATTGCCATCAAACGAATCGGTTTTTCTCCTCCTTTTTTTTTTTTTTTTTTTTTTGCGTACAAATATCCAAACAGGCTCGTTTAATAATGTGGTTGGAATGAACGTCAAGAGTGGGCAATTTGCGCTCGAGTTTGATTAAGAGATCCGTTCGTTTGCTCTTTCACAACGTTACCACGGCTTGTAAATGGACCAACGTGTAATTTTACAGTAAAGGAAAAAGAAGGGGGAGGAAAAAAAGAAATAAACGCTCGAGGATAACGACGTTTAAAATGTCTTCCTCTTCTTCGATTTATGATCGCGTCTTTAACGATTGGAAAAATGTGTAATTTTATATCGTGAAAGAGGATAGAAGAAGAAGATAGAGAGGAATATGCGAAGATAACGATGCTAATAATGGAAATGTTTAACTAGTTTCTTCTTTATCGTCGATTTATGATTGTTTCTTAACCAGCGATTAGAAAAATTGCCTCGAATGGCGATTAAACGTAAATGTCAATGAACATAAGAATGCTTGTGTATTTTGCAATTGCATGGAAGATAGGTAATGGTTGAAGGTTTATACCAACTGGGAATGCGATTAGATTTATGTAAAGAAAGGTTGAATAATTGTGAATATGATATGTGTATATATGATGATGATTGAATGTATAATTGATGCAGTTATTTATTACTATTGATAGAATTTATTATTTTTACGGTAATGAAGGGAATAAAAGTTAAATCTTTGACATAAAAAATAAATCTTTATCATTTAAAAAATTCAGTATTTACTTATTTAAAAATTTCTCTTTCGTTCATAAAGTTATTATTTTTTATTCATAAATAAGTATTTTATTTTATTTAATATGTATTTTTATTTTACATAATCGTAATTATTCTCAATTATGGCTGTATAATAGTTTATAATAATTTTTTCGTATTATAGGATTTCAACAATTATAAGTTGAAAAATAATATTATAAGTATGTAAATTTTTAGTATCAATTTTTTCAATTTTTATTATATTAATATAATAATATTGTTATGTTCAAAAATTAACAATAAAAATCTAAAAATTGATAAATTATTGATCGCTATATTCAAAAAAACGATTTTTATGGAGAAAAGAATATATATTTTTGTCGATCTTTTGCTATTTTCTATAAGTATAACATAGGTTGCGAGAAGAAGTTCATTTCTTATCGAATCTACCTGATAGATAGATCGAAACTATAGTACTTTGACTAAATTTTTATAACATGATGAAACATTTTCAATCATTCTTTTTAATAAAATTTATTCTATATTTGACGTTCAATATTGCTAATCTATATATATCATATATTATTTATTTTTAATTTATTGTTTTATTGTTTTATATATTCGATCATTTTTTATATATTCATTTATTCTTTTAATTATTTATTTATTAATTCATTTAATTACTCATTGATTTCTTAATTAATTCTTGTTCTCATTTATTCATTTTTATTTTTTATTTATTTATTTATTCATTTACATAATATTAAATTTCGTTGTAATTTTATTTCTTTTAAATTTTTTAAATAAAATATTATTTTTTTTATTAGTTAATTATTACTTTATTTTGAAAAAATAGTTACAAATATAAGTACTCACTTGTTGCATGTACCAATTAAATCAATCATCAAATCAATCATTTTCTTTACCTTTAATACGATTTTAGTTAAAGTTAAATAGTGATTTTATTCAAATAGCTCCTTCATCAAACTTGAAAACGATCTTTTATCGCTTTCAGTGCACGATATACGCACGAGTCTACTAGAACACGATACGTTCGATCCATCGTCGATCTTTCTCCCTCGTACCTCGATTCTACGTTTACACGATTAACCCATTAGGTTAATCCCGATTGTAAATCCAGCTGGTGACCTGTAGCAACTCTATTTTTTAACCGACCACCATTTTTTGCACTTTAATTCTCTATCGACCATTTGAAAACGTGCAATTAAAAAGACCAGATAATAATAATAAATGAGAAAAGATGAAAAGATTTTATCCCGTATTTTATTGATAAAAATCAAAATTTGAGAAAAAAATTTATGGTGTCTCTTTTCCACTCCATAAACAATATCACTGTAACGTTCAATGATAACATATTATATTAGAAATAAATAATTGGAAAAGATTTGTTAAATTATTAAATCTTTCTCTCTTAATCCAATTATAAAATTATATTTAATTAAAAATTTTAACTAAGAAATTAAATTTAAAATATGATCCAATCTGAATATGATCTTTCGATCTAAATATTAATTTTGAACATAATTATAAGTATCATTATTATAATTTTCTCTTTAAAAATAAATACTTCCCTACTTTAATCGGTTCGCGTTAATTATAACAAACGCTTAAGATAGAAAAATCGATTTGTCCTCGATTTCCACTTTTTTTTTCTTTTTTTTTTTTTAAACAAACCATCAGCCGGAAGGAACAAGGAACATTCACTCTTTATATCGTGTTTCAGACATAGCGCATTCTCGACTTTAATTCTTATGGTGCAAAGTGCATTCACGGTCAAAGGAAGGCTTTTAACCCGTGTTGCAAAGAGTTTCTTCCTCGCCGGAACAGAGATGAAAATTCAGCTCCCGTTAAAGATCCCCTTTCCTCTGTCATGCAATTAATGTTTAAATTTTCAGTTTACACAATGATTACGTTAACCCCATAATGCCATAGAAAGAAAGAATTTCTTCGCAATCAATTTACACAACGTTTGATCCTCCAATTTTCTTGTTAAAACTCGATCCATACCTAAAAATTATGTTCCCAGCCTCGTTATAATATACATATACTAATTCTTTTCAATAAAGAAATAGATATACATATATTTCTGGCAAATTTATTACTCGTTTAAATTTCCTCTTAAAACAACAAAATTCCATATACACCACTCTAACTAAGCGCTTCAACAACCACAACGTAGATCTTTAACCACGAGAACTTTCTCTCTCTCTCTCTCTCTCTCTTTCTCTTTCTCCAACTCCAAGTCTATTCTATCAACCAACAACATTACCAAAAAAAAAAAAGTTAATAATTAAAACCATATCATTCACCAGAGTTCTCCATAAACAGAGTTCTCTTTAAAAAAAATACTTTACACAGCCTTGTTCACAGCGTTGCTCGATTCCCGAGAAATCGTTTATAAACACGCGAATGGCGGCACGAAACGAACCTAACCTTTCTTCTTTTTCTCTCTTTTTTTTTCTTTTTTTTTTTTTTACGAGAGATCCAGTAAACCGTTTATAACGAAGCGATATACACAAGCGTGGTTCCGTCGAAATGACGGAGTACCGATAAGATACAGGTTTGAAACGAGAGTGTCGTTATTAATAAAGCATGGAGGGAGGGAGGAGGAAGAGGAAGGGAGGGGAGGGAAGAGAAGAGGGTGGTTGGTTTGATCGGCGGTTATCATATCCGACTAAGGAACCAGGGATCATGTATAATTCAGCGAAAACTTGGCCCTCTGGCGGCGTAGCAGGCGAACAACCGTGGTATCGGCGCATCACGGGCACAAGAGAATAACGGCACTCTGTCCTTTGCCTCTCATCATCGTCTCTACCCTCTCGTAATCTTTACCAAGCCATTAACGTCCAACAACTTTTTATATGCCCGTCTCGGTGAATCGAGTCAAGCTGCATCTATGCACTTTGTTACGTAGCGAGAAGATATAATTCGTTCTTCAATTCTTCGAGATTTGAAATTTGGAAGGGAATGAGATGGGTGATTTTGAGGCGAAGACAAAGCGGACGACAAAATTGTTTTTGAATGACGAATAATTATTTTTCTTCTAAGACGATGTGTTTTTAGATGGAAGATTTTAGATGTTAATTTAAATGTTGATTAAGAATATGATTTTCAGAAATGATTAGAATGATTAGAAATTTTGAGATTTAGGATTGTAAGAGAGAAAATAGAAATTTTCAGGAAATAGAAAATAATAATGGAAATTGTTTGAGAAAAGTATGATAATTGTTTTCTAAATTGGGGAGTTCTCTCTATGAGATAAGAAAATATTTTAAAACGTTAGAAAAAGAGAAGAAAGAGTGCAATGTAAAAGAAAAATATTTTAAAAAATGATTTTGTTTTATTTTAGTAGCATTTTAAAATAATGGAATTAAATTGAAATATATTTGGATTTTACAATTTGATTGGATGGATAAAACCAATAAGTTTAATTTTGATCAAAATAATATCAATGTAATCAGATTTTTCTTTACAATAATTTTTAAATTCAAATTTCATATCTATATTCAAAGTTTTAATCGAAAACTGGATCCCAGATAAATTTATAAATATCTGTATCCTCAAGGTTTCTTAATCCATATAGAATTTACATATACTAATGTTAAAATATTAAATACAATTCTAAAAAATGTAAAATCACTATATTCGAGAAATCAATTTCGATTTATCAAAAAACGTCAATTGTTTAATCCATAAATTAACAATAAAAATTTAAAAATTAATAAATTGGATCATTAAGAGTCCATTTATGATAATCTCATAATTAATTTTTACGAAAAATAAAAATCAGAATATTTTAATATAGCTGTAAATCGAAAAATAATATTATAATACAGTAAATTTGATTTAAATTTGTAAAAATACATGTTAATTGCTAAATATAATATTATAAAAAATTGTTATATTCTTAAATTAATAGTAAAAATCTAAAAATTAATAAATTATTGATATTTATATTCGAAAAATTGATTTTAATAGAATCGGCAAAGAACGTATATATTCGTCGATTTTCGTAACTCTCGCTTTCTATATATACGGTATAAGTCGCGCGAAGGAGATCACTTCTTATCGAACTTTCATAATAGATAGATCGAAATTATAACACTTTAAATTTTTATAATATAACGGAAAATTTTTAATGTAATTTTTTTTTAAATTTATTAATAATATTATTGATTATACATATATTACAATATATTATATATTATTTATTCATTTTATTTTTTAATTTATTTCATTTTATTTTTTAATTTATTTATTTTAATTATTTACACATTTATTTATTTATTCATTTATTAATTTATACTTATATTTATTTATTATTTAATATTTATTAATATTTATTTATTTATTAATTTAAATTCTTATTTTCAGTTATTAATTTTTTAATTTACAGTTCCATTTATTTATTTATTTATTTCTACATTTATTTATTAATTTATACTATCATTTATTTATATTTATATTTATTAATTTTTTCATTTACATTTTCATGTATTTATTTATTCACTCATTTTTATTTATATTTATTTATATTTTTAGTGATTTATATTTTTACTTATTAATTTATATTGCCATTTATTTATTCTTCTGTTTACTAACTTAAATTGTATTTCTATTTATTTTTTATTTACTTATCAACTTTTAGATTTATATATTCATTTATTTATACATTTACTTACGTAAAAGTCCAAATTTAATTTTTTTTAACTTTGCTTTCAGATATTTGGCCATTTTACACTCAGCAAAAGTGTATCAACACTCGAATTTCATACAAATCCAAGCAAAAGGATCACTTCCCCTGTGAATTATTTAAAACTTAACAATCTATAACTATTTTGAACCTATACTAAAACCAACACAACAATAATTAAACTACAAAATTACCTATTGCTAAAATAATTTGAACCCTCTCCAACCAATCTCCATAAAAAAAAAATAATTCCCGCGAAATATTCAATTGTGAGGATCCACAAAGTTATCCCCTTTGTCGCCCTAAGGGTTAAGCACGGCATAAAATTCAAATTAAAACCGCGGCGGAAGCTCAAACCGCGGTTACACCACCTCTTATCATCGCGACGATATCCAGGGGGGAGGAGGAGAGAAGAGAGAGGGGATGGTGAGAATTACTCCGGATACGAATACGCTTCTGAGCATTCGCCATAAGCAGGCGAGAAGTGGAAGCTCCGCTGGTGCTTGAAACTTAATCCACCGCGTCGTCATAAGATAACGGCACTCGGCGCCGCATAAACTTCATTGTCCGTGCTAAGCGGCGGTCGCAAGCATCGTCGACGTCTCGTTACGCCTCTTCATTGTCTCCTCCCCCCCTATTTCTGACGTACCTATGACGACGCTATGCCAATCGTTATTGTACCCCCCTTTCAGCCGCAATCTTCACCGATACAAACTGATATCGAGGATCAACAACGGAAAGGTTTCGATGCTTTCGCTTTCGATGAACCGATGAGAAAGATATTTTATTACGGGCAATCAATTTGAAGAAATTTTGGTGTGATGGTTAAACGAACTGTATTTTTTATTATAGTTCTTTTTATTTGTGAATTATCGCGACAATAATTGAAAGTATCAAGTATTTTATATTTTATATTGTAATTTATATTTTAATACATTTTCTGTTAATTTGATAATTATTATACGTGTATATAATTTAAGGGAGAGATTCGAAATGATTTTATAATAATTTCGGGAATTTCGGGAACAGAAATAATTAATTTATTCGGATTTTATCGGTGGGAAAATTCTATATCCAGATGAAATATTTTAAGGATTTCTATATTAATAATAGAACTTATTCTATCGTAATATTTTGACGAAATGGAGACGAAATAAATAAAATGTGACAGTTCATGATTAATAATTCTATCTATCTATAATATGTATATAAATTATATATATTCAATCATAATATACACGATACAGAATAGATTATTTTATCCAAAAAATCGTATCTTTTTTTTTTTATCGATCTCGAAAATCGAGACAAGATAAGAGTGCATCGAACGTTGTTATTCCCGCTTCGTTCGAGTTCTAGTCATAAATTGACGGTAAAGTTGAAAAATTATAATGCAGGTGAGGCGCGAATGAATGATGACGTACATCACCGGGAAAAAGATAAAGCCTCGAAAACGCTGGTTGATTAATGCTCGATCAAGGGAACGTAAGAAGACGGGTGGCGGATCGGCCAAGCCATCGATTTAAAACGAGTGAACCGGAACAAAAGATAAGAGCATGTAGATGTTCCAGGAATCAACGAATTTTGTGTAACAAAAAATGGAGGAAACACAAGCCGTGGGGAGAGAAGGGAGGAGGAACACTTACGAGGAAAGGGTTGCTAATGAAAATTTCTATTTTAAAGTAGCTTTCGGGGAGCATAAATGATTAATGGAGGGTCTAGTATCATATCAGGCACACGCATACGCGACGTTTCAGAACGTCGTTAATCACCTCATCAGACACCCTATCTTTTCTCTGTTTTAACTATCTTAGTGTTGAGATTATTATTTAGATATTTTATATTGTATGGGTGTTCGAATGTTGGGCAGATTTAGATAGATTTATTTTTTATAAGATGATTAATTTGTAACAAAGTGGAGTATAAAAGAAATCATAATAGCAGTAATCACAAATTATTTTGAGAAATTTATATTTTTGAATCAATATTTAATGAAAGAATAACTTCCTATATTTTCTTTCTTTTTATATTTTCCATTTCAGTTTAATTTCAATATTCGATAATTAATATATTGAAATAATTTATATTAAATAATTTAAAATAACATAGATCCATTTTCTATAGATTGGACTCATATTGATTCTCATGATTATATCTCTATAAATAGCGATCTAATATTAATTATCATCGATTAAAAATCTCAAAAATTATTATATACAACGAAAGCAATGAACTTCGAAAAACGATCAAACGAAAAAAAAGAGGATAATATTAATGACGAAATCATTAATCTCTGTGACCAATATAATGCAATATTATGAATACCGATAAACCTAGAAAATTGTGAAAATTAGAGCAAGAAATAAGTGACCACAGAGAAGAAAGGACGAATTACTATATAAACAAAGCAAAGAAAGACTAATAGTTTCAACTGGTCCAAGGAGGAAATTTGCATTGACGATTTCTTCTTCTCTTCCAAGGGTTGTTCGCCTCCTCGTCCTTCCTCGCGAAACTTAATTCGTTTTGTTGGCTGGAACGCCCACTCGCGTTGAGAATACACCGGTGTTTCCGTAGAAAGTTTCTAATCATTGGCTGTCTCGAGGAAAACAGCTTATTTTTCAGTTTACTTGCTTCAAGAAACGGGTAAAGTCTCGAGAAACTTGAAATTACGATACGATAGATAGTAGATTTGGAGCTGGATTAACCCCTTCTAAATCTACTGACGAGATATCTCACGAGGACGAGTTTAATGCATCTAAATAATTCTTTTTTTTTTAAACTTTTTATTCCTTCTTTTCCTACTAAAAATTTTTAAAAAATTAAAAATTTATGATCTTATAGATGGATTATATAGCCTCTTACATTCTATTTTTCTTGTTAAAAAATAAATTTTTAATTTTTACAAAAAGTCTTTTTCTTTCGTATAAAATATAAAATAATCAAATTTTCTATTTAATTTTTTAGATTTATATAATGATAAATTTCACCCTCGTATGAAATTCTTAGAGATCGGAAAAATTATAGAGAAATTTCCATCTTTTTCAAAGCTGAATTAATAAATCCTTATAAATAACCCATCGAACGTTTATATTCCCGTTTGAGTAATAAATTTACAAGCTGTTCCTCGTGTTTACGTGCCCCATAAAAAAGAAAGAAAGATTCAGAGAAGAAATAGAAACTGCTCGTCGATGCAGGTCGTAAAAAAAGGGGGAATCGATTTTAAAAGAACTCTCTGATCTTATCGTGCCCATAAAATCTAGAAGAACGAAAGTGAAACGAAGTTAAGATTCTTTTTTAATAAAGGAAAATATAAATCATTTTTCATCTTTATCCATTTCGAAGAAATAAATATTCCCTTGATTCAAATTCCGTTCTCCATGATATTATTTGTGATTGCAAATCGAAACTTCATCACATAATTAAATTCCAAATATCAAATATCACATAAAAAATAATCGCTAAAATCAAAGAGAGAAAATTAATTTCAAAACCATAATACAATTTTTATAAATAAGTTAAATTAAAATTTTAAATTTTAATTTTTTTATAAACTTATTATTCATATTTTTTAATTTATAATCATTAATGTTAGTATAAATTTTTTATATTATTTATATATTAATTTTATAATCTTAATATTATTTATTATAATAATTTAATTAAATTTTTTTTGATATAAAAATTATCCATAAATCCAATATAACTCCAATTAACAAAAATCAACAATCTTTTCTAGCAACTCTATAACGGATCAATAATCCTTGAGAAGAAACTTGCCCGCTTCCCACCCTCCCCGGACCCCAATTTCCAATTTAACCCTGTAAACGAGCAAACTGATCCAATAAACGAAACGACGCATAAAAATTCCAAATCTAGGAGACGTCGATCGAGTCACGTTCCTCGAGAGCTCTCCTCTTCCGTTGCGAAGAAAGAGCAGGGGGCAATGTTTCTCAGCATCGTGGAGGAATGTTTCTCGTTTCATCTTGCCAGACTGCAGCCACGAAGAGGGAGGTGGAAGTGGAATGATTTTGAAGTCGAGGCTCGGAAGGAAAAATTCATAACTTGCGAACTCAGAAGGGAGAGAGAGGGGAGAGAAGGATGGTATAACTCGAACAGACGTGATCGCAAATGTTCGACGCGTTCTCCTCGAAGAAAAATGTACATGCATCCACCATTTTTCTCTTTGGCAAATCGTTCTGCCTATGTCGAGGTTATGGGATCATTGCAATTGGAAGACGGAATGGTTGTATCGTTTCTTCGTGATTAAACTAAAACTTGTTGTTTCATAGGAATATAATGTTATAAGTAAACATATGATTGAAAATATTATTTGAGAAATGTGTGATGATTTTGTTCCAACATCGAATCTGTGCTATTTCCACGGAAATTGCTTGCTTTTCTTGCGATTAAAAGACGTGATATCGATCCTTCGAATGGATAATGGAACACTTTTGTTTGGAATTTAAACAAGTTTCGAGAAAACGAGTAAAGAATAAAAGGATGTGATTTAATTGATTTATGGGGTGCTAATGAGATAATGAGAGGGATGAAAAAGCTGCTTGATGGAATTTTTTGTGAATAAACGAAGAAAATATAAAGAATCGAAAATTCGAAGGAACTTACTTTAAAAGTTGAAAAGTCGAAGACTTTTGCATAAATTGAGGATAAATTTTTGAAAGGAGAATAGGTCGATATATGTACAGACGAAGTTTATGGAATTATAATACTTTATAATTTGTGATAAACAGAGAAAGATTGAGACATCTGTTAAAAATCTTTCAAACATCAGAAAAGTATATTCGTACAAAATTAAGAAAAAATTTTTCAGATCTTATTAATTAGCAAAATTTTCAATGATTTAATGAAATTAGCGTGCTCTCTTGGAAAATGATATAAAAAGTACATAAAAGATACACAAGAGATTGTATTTCGAATTTCCAAACATCGTTCCATTCAGATATGAATTTTACATTGATTGTACAATGGTAATAACAGGTGGAAAACGGGCATCGAAATAATAACAGTTTTACAATCATTTCGTCATTTTAACGAGAAATTTATCGGTAAATTATATGCTTGAGTTATTAAAACCCATTTCTTTCCTATAACGAAATATTTCATTCGTCACGCTCTCGTAATTAATTCATTACCGACATTAAGAGTACACGTTTTAATTGGTTGATTTAATCAGATTTAATAAAATTGAAAATAACTTGGTGGAAATAATAATTTTTAGTGAAATAAAATTAACTTCAAATTAAACGTGTATAATATGAAATATATAAATAATGAAATTCTTAAAATTATTTCTTTTTTTTTCCAACTACTACTATATTATTAATAATATAAAAAGATTTTTATCTTTTATCATCATTTACAACTTCTTCTTCATCCTTCTCCTACCAAGAATAAAATAAAGAGGAAAATGTTAATATTCGTTTCGCACCACATTGTTCTACACGCATACTCGAGCCCCCTGATCAACCCTTCAGAAACACCCTCCGTAACACCGGCTCGAAACTCATCAATATTAAACGTCTTACCTAGCAATGAATTTATTTGAATAGCCTTCAACCATTTCAGACACTTCCAACAATTTTCTTTCGATCATGAATATTACATGATATCGCGATTTGTAACTCAACGAAATGCGCGTGTATTAAAAGAAGAAAAGAAAAACAAAAGTTTCATTTCATCTTTATCCTGGATATTTACATCTCTAAATATTTCTTTTAAATTGGAATAGATCTAGTGAATATATTTCTTAAAACTTTTACGATTTCATAAAATTTTCATAAATGCATAAATATTGCATATCGTAATAATATATATAACGATGCAATATAATATCGATCATCGATTTATCGTTTACAAAAACTAACCTGATTCGAAGAGACTTTCAAGCTTACTTTAAACAACATGCAGAGAACTATTGCAATATCGCTCTAATGCAATATCTTTTTAATTTTTCTTTTTTTATTCAACAAGAAGTATCTCTCAAAAACTATCCTGATTCGATTTTCTCGGTTGGTAAAGTTCGTTTCAAGCGATCGAGTAATCGTCGAAAAAGCGATCCAAGAAATGACGCATCATTCGTGGAACGAGATGAAACGTAATATGGTTACGTCCCAATGGTAACATTTATTGTGCCAGGAATTGTAAATGCATGATCGATCGGGCGAACGTGTTTCGCGGGTGTAACGATGCGCTTTTTATTCCGAATTGTTCACACGTGAATTAGAAACTGTGGATTAAAATCGAAATGTTATTATTTAAAACTTAATTTGAATAATTTGAATATTGAAATAATCTTCGTTATTTTCTTCTTTTTAAAAGAATAAATGCAGCGCATATCGAACTAATTACAATATCTATTTTGTAAAAAAATTATTTCATTTTTTGAAAATTTACAAAGCATTAACAGACAGATATTAACAGACATGCATGCGTCATTCGTGCGAGCAAATTATTGTGCTTCTGTTCATCGAGACAACTTTCGAAACACGACAATTCGAATAACCAGAGGAATTATTGCGCAAAGTTCCCATACCTATCTAACTATTGCCCATACGACTTAATAACCGAACAAGTAACGATACAAAGTTTATATAGTTCGTAACAGTTATAGAACTCGTGTTGAAATTGATTTGCTTAATAATATTGCTTAAACAGTAATTGAATAATTGAAAAATTCCAATAATTGAAATTTCATATCAATATTAACATTTTCATATCAATATTATTCTTATTATCACGTCAAAATTAGAAATAACAAAGATTTTTTATTGAATATATTTAATTCTTATTTCTAAATTAATCGTCTTTCAAATATAGAATTTTATAAAAGTAAATAGAATTTGAATAAGATATAGGAATAATATATAAAACTTTTAAACTTATTCGTTAAAAATTTATTTTTAGAATTTAGAAAATATGTAAAAAAAAAAAAATAAGAAAATCACGAAGATAATGCATAGTTATTATCGCGAAACAGAAGGAATAATGTTATATTATTAGCTGTTATTTACGCATTCAATATTGCTTATAAACAGTTAATTGAATTGATTTACCCAAATGTAGTAGCCGAGCGAAATTTACATGTTGACGCATTTGCGTGTATACAATAATTGGAAGCGTGAGAACTATGATTTGGAGGCAATGATGAATAAATACACTGGATAATTTTGTTCCATTACAAGTTATCAGTTCCTAATTCCTAACAAACTCTTTTTTCAATTTTTCTCCACATAAAATGAAAAGAAGAAGAAGAAGAAGAAGAAATTAAAAAATAAAAAAAAATTTATAATTTTTAATGAATTTTAATGTTTAATAGATTCGATATTCGATCGATCAATTTTTCTCTACATAAAATAAAAAGAACAAAAAGAAGAAGAAAAAATTAAAAAAATCAAAAAAAAAATTTATAATTTTTAATGAATTTTAATGATTAATAGATTCGATATTCGATCGATCATACGTCAAAGAAAAACGAAAAGAATAGCAATTTTAAGTCGACAGAAGAAAAAGAGGAATGACTATATAACGGGTGCGGTTCGAAATCGTTTCATCGAAATCGAGAGCGCGCCTCCTCGACTCTAGAAACTCACCCTTCGAAGACAGATAAAATCAAAGCGAAATCCCTTGAAAATCGACGGAAAAGGAGGGCCACGCATCTCGAGCGTTTCTGAATGCTTCGTTCAAGCGGAAGAGCTTGCCAGCCATTTTGCTACATTGGTCTTTTTCGACTGAGCTGGCAGAAGCAATCATCCTCAAAACTCGCTTTCGTCGCAAGATACAAATCTGCAAGATAATTTTCTTGCAATAAAAAATGATATTACAGTACATGGGAGAAATTGTTTGGATAAACGATATTGAAGGATTGATGCAATTGAAATGATTCTATATGCAAAACGTTCGAAATTTATTCCTCGACTCTCTAAGAGAATTATCCAAAAAGATGTTCAATCCTTGAAAAATGGATTATGGCTATTAAAAAAAGATAAGTATAAAGCATCTAACATTCTTTTATAATATCAAATTGTAAAATTCATTTTTTTAAGAATAGAATAATATGTTTTTTTTTTTAAATACACTAATCAATCATCTTATTTATATCGATGTAATAATACGAATTGAAAAATTATTAGTTCAAAATCTGAACGTTGTTCGATTGATCCGAAATAAAGGAAGACGAAAAATAAGAAGAGGAAGTGAAAGAATTTTAACAAAAAAAAACAAGATGGTTTCGTGTGTGGTCGAGATCCGGTTGGATTTATGAAATGAAATGCAAATTGAATCAAGCAGAGCGCATCCAGAAACGATGCGAGCAAATCGTGCCATCCCGTGGCTTCTTTACGAGTTTCCTTCTCTCTTCTTATTACCTTCGTTTCCACTTCGGTTTGCCGATAATTCGCGCATAAATTCACAACAAATTGAAATAAAAACTGGGCCAATCTGGATGCAATTTACCCTTTCTATCCACTTCGCAGTGACAAAAAAAAAAAGAAGTGAGATCAGACTGGATTGGAAAATAGGATAAGAAAGAAGAAAAGAATTGTTCGGCAGCGGGAAATCAATCGTAGTACTTCGTTTTTTTCGTATTAATTAAAAAAATTTCATGATGTGATAGCCGATAATTGTTAATCGAATAGACGAAAGTAATTTTTTTTTAATTATCGTTTTTCAATTATTCTTTTCTTTCTTAATCCTTTTGAATTAAAGATTCATCATTCAGTTATAGATTCATTATTGTCATTAATTTCAAGAAATTTTACAAATATTTCGTAGGATAAGTCATAAATATGGCGTAATGTCATTTATATATAAATAAATGTTATTTTATTCACTAATTACTTTAATCAAAAAAATGTTATTCACACGTGATGAGAAATTACTAAATATTCAATGATACGTGATTACTTATGAAAGATTAAAATTATAAATGATTAAGATTAATATATCTCTCTTAATTATTTAAAAAATGTTATAAATTTTCATAGGATAAATATACTTTTGAATATAAAAACAATATATACATTCAAATAAATAAAAAATATGTACAACTTTTTTATCTTCTTACAAATGTAAAACATAAAACGTCAAATTATCCTTTTGTTCCAAAAAGACGTAAATATTTGAAAAATATTACAAAAACCTGAGTTACTTGTTATACAATTTTTTAAAATTTAAAATTAATGTTAAATTTTATATTTATATTTTACTAACGTGTTTAAACTTATGGAAAGTTATATATTACTATACAATTATTAAAACTGATATTTTTATGCGACTATATATATCTTGTAACAAAATTATTGAAATCTTTTTCTTTACTATATATGTTCGCATTTAATTTCGCATACTTTTAATTTACAGTCCACGACGACTCGCAATATTTCTTTCTTTTACCTTACAATTTAAACGCGCCACCTGATGCCTTTAATTTCTCTTAATGCCTTAATCCTGGTATGGTAACAATTTTTATAAATCAGACGTAGCTTAAAACACGAAATGAATAACCAAGAACCGACTTAATTATTTTCACTAAATTTGCATCCTGTCAATTTCTCCTTTACAGAAAATAGAAACGCCTCACTCTTTTCCCGATCTTTTCAATTTATTTTATTATTAAATAAATAAAATATTTGTTGTGCATTTAATTATTCCTTAAATTTATTAGAATGAGAATTAAATTAATAAAATCGTCGAAACTTATATATCGCTCTTAAAATTATAAAGTATTAATATCACTTCTTTTTTAAAAAAGAAATTAAAAACTTCCTTATAATAATTATAAGAAATTAATTATACAACTTTAAATAGATAAAAGCACCAAGGAAATCGAATAGAAAGCAGACGTGATTTTGAAGATCCTCGATCTCGAGCAAAAAGTCATGACACGAAGTTCTAGGTTATGTTCGTCCATCATCGATATCTCCTCGATTTATGGCATCGAACAATCGCAGTAAAGATTCACGCTTTCTCCGAACAAACGCGTGTATTAACTCGATCGAGAAACAGAAGATCGTGAGCAGAGGAGATTACTTCCTGGAGGAATTAAATTTTATTATGGCATTTTATGGCAGGAGGCTCGGTTTTTAAGATGGGTCAAGAGGTCGTTGCCATTTTTGAAAATCTAATTTCTTATCGACACGACTTAACGATCGTTCAAGAGCCCGAAGCAATTTATCGATTACTCTTTAATATTTTTTTAACGGAACTTTCAGAAAATGTAATCAAAATGTATATCTTGAAAGAAAAAAAAAATCTTTTAATCTTCTAGTTGATTAAAGATGTGTATATCTTCTAAAAATATTTTTAGTTTGCTTCTTACTTCCAAGTTTATTGGTAACTTCATAAAGTAACTTCATTAAATTTTATTGTTTATTTAAGAAAACTTTTGTGTCAATTAACTTATTAATTATAATACAATTGTTGTGTAAAGAAAAATTTTATATAAAATTGTGCAATTTAATCTTATCCCATGCAAAAAGTTATTTTTTTTAATATAAAATATTCACGATATACTTTTTGCTTTTAAAAAATATTTTAATATCGTCTATGTGTCAAAATAACTTTTTTTTTCAAAAATAAATAAAGAAAGAAAGGCTAAACATAAACAGAGACAGCAATGATTTTATTTCATCGACGATTTTTGTTTGAACTTGGATTAAGTAGGATTTTTCCACGACATTTTATATTTCAGTGAATATGAATATGCGACTGGATATTGAAAGCTAATATTTATTATAAAATAATAACACGCAGACAATATCGATCGTAACTTAAATCGAGTAAAAATATTACTCTCGCACGTACCTAGACGTGTTTCATCATCAAAATCTACTTATTGTTTACATTCATCGAATCTATAAATTGCATAAACATGACATGCTTGAAAAATGATATTTGATCTTATGCAATAACGAAATTCTACCTACTTCTTATAAATTATTATACAGGAATAAATGTCATCTTTATGGACTTTGTGTTATTACAATTTATTTCGTAACAATAATTTACTAAAAAATAAAAAAAAAAAAAAATTAACACTCAAATCGCACGAATAATAGAAATAAAGGAATTCTAATTTAAATCCTAAAAAAAAAAAATCTAAATTTTATTATCGCGAATGAAGAAAAGCTCAAATCTATAATCCATTCACCTTATAAATTTAAAAGTAATTAACAATTTGCAATAGAAAAAGAAACGACGGTTTTAAAAAAAAATAAAAAATTTCACGGTTTAACAAAAAAAATTCTCATTGGAATCGTGAAAACACCAAGTCTCTGCGATTTTAAAAAAAAATAGAAAGCACTCTGATCGAAAATGTTTTCACTTTATCGTCGATCTCGACGTCTGGTGGTCTATTTTCGAGTGGATGGTGGAATATTATTGTATAATATTTCATCGGTTTTGAATGTCGTGACCGAGCAATAAAATAGCTAATAGTAGTTATTTCCGTGAAATGTTGACGGAACGTGGATCAGAACTTCCGGTTTCCGGCGCGCATAAGCCACGCTGATTATCAAGCATCATTGAAACTTGATCGCGATGGAAGATCTCCGTGTTTCTTAACGTTGCATAACGCGTGTACACTCGTAAACGTTATTGAATTCTTGCCCGTATGAGCAAACGAGCTATTGCTTCAAACCTATATTGTTTTATGGATACTTGTTTGCTAGGCAGTTCCTGTTTATATATAATTATTTCTAAGAATTTTTTTAGAAAGTTAAAGATGAATTTATTTTTTGTAATAAATTAAACAGTTCCCTGTTGTTATGTGTGAGAACTTTGATTGTGAGAAATTTAACGAGGAAAAATTAAAAATAAATATTAATTTATTTCTGTGACTGTACAGGATTTAATACAATCATGTGTGAGACACTTTTGAACAGTCGATAGATATTTTTTTTAGAGATCAAAAGAAATAAAAAAATAAAAAAATAAAAAATAGAAAAATTTTATTTTTGAATTATGTATTTTAAGATTTATTCATGAACAGTTTGGATAAAACGAGAGAGAGAAAGAGTGAGATAGCTTTAACTTCGTTAAAGCACCGCGCCATAGTGTGGCGCACCATGCACTATCATTCTGTCTCGCTTTATCTAATGCAAATTCAATTATTTCTAACTTTAACCTAAATAAGAAATTTTTGCATACAAGTTTTATTTATTCTGACCAATGAATTAACATTCTATTTATTTTAAGATACTTTAATCTCTACATATAAAATATTTCTACATATATAAATTTAAAGGGCACTACGTATATTGTTACAACAATTTTATGAAATATTTATGAAAAGCTCTGATGATATTATAAAATTAACAAGTCCGAATAATAAAAGAGGAATGCAATTAACATATATTCCTTCAACCTTATTTCTCATCCCATCCGATATAAAACAAAAATAGCATACATCTCCATTGATTATCGACAAATGAATTGAATTTTCATAAATTAATTACACGTGACCAGATACTCGTTCATTTCTAGTTCGGATAAAAAGCTATCCATAAATTTCTTATTATAATTTCTATAATGCATTTTAAATAAATTCAAAGAATACCTTTCGTGCCAATGATGGATACAAATATATTATAAATTGACATGATATAATAGAAACTCATATAAATTCTTTTCCAAACCGTTGAAATTGATATTGTAAGCTGCTTGTCCCAGCAAACTTCTTCATTTCTGCTTACGATATAGAAAAACTTTTTGCATCTGCAATTATTGATTTGTGAATAATTGAGAATGTTTTCTGTTATATCTGCTTGAACTTTAATAAGAGTTTCGCAATTTTCGCTCGCCAAGAATATAGATATAATATATAATTTATTGATATTTAGGGATATTGAATAAATACGAAATTTCTTTATAATGCTTTATAATTAAAATTGAAATTATTGCATAATAAAATTGAAATTATTGTATAATATTTTATTTACGGTTGTCTAGATATTTCCATAACACGATGGATTCAATTTGAGCATTTAAATTCCCAGTGCTAAAGGTCAAAGATAAAATTACATGATATAAATCATCTGAAAAAAATTGCGATAAATTGCGATTCTTTTTCTTTCAAAATACTAAAAGAAAAAAAAAACAAACAATCTACTAATCCGTCTCCAACACGTGTTAATATCGCATCGCTAATCCACTAAATCTCTTTACACACACGATCCTCCAATATCATTATGCTCCATACAAACACATATCTCAAACACACATTACCCATATATAGGCAATTCTCCAAGGAACGAAACGCAACCTCTTGAATCTTTACGTTCCATAATAGAATATCCAGAGATTTCGCGCCAGGGAATTACCATACTATCCCACGCTGTCAGCCTTCTCGTGGGCACTCGACAAAAGGAGACTGTCGCAATCTTACATCCACTCTCATCAAATATATATATACCTACATTTCTCTCGCTCGAAGAGAAATAAAACGATAATCAAATAACTAGAATTAGTACAATTAGTAAAAATAATTGTACCATTGTTTATACTACTAAATAAAATTTAATGGAATTAAATGAATTAAAATTAACATTCTCTGAAAATTGGGAGAAAATTAATATTATTAACGAAGGAATATTTATGATGATAAATAATTGATTTAAAATTTGTAATTATTATTCTCACTGCGAGAGAAATATGAAATATATTTAACGAATAATAGCAAATAATTAGTATAATCAGTATATACACGAACCAGCCAAGCAGGTAAAGTATATAAGTGATATAATTAGTGAACTAGAAACGTTACGACTCGTGCCAAATGAAGACAGAAGGAACAAATAAGCGATGGGAAACCAATAACCATAGCTTTCCTCATCACCTTTGCCCGAACAGAATTTTTCCTCGTCCAACAAAGCGTGAAACTAAGAAGGAGAGAAACTTCATTAAACTATTAACGCGTGAAACTCGTTAAATACCCAGGAGGCAGGTATCCATGGGCCAGGAGGCGCGGTCCGACCGTCTAATTTCAGTCGACAGACGGCATGTTTGCGTGACGCCGCTGGTATCTTCACGCTCCGCATGTCGAAGGCACGCCACCAGAATTCAGGAGAAACCTCGAAGCGGATCCATGCGTGCATCCATCCCTACGATGCCATATCGACGTATTCCATCGATTTAATAAACGATCGGATCGGCTCGTCGTATAAACGCCCGTGTAAAATTCTCTTTGTACCGTACCTCTACCGATCTATCGATCCTTTCCTCCTTCCTCCTCTCGTTAATTGACCGATTCGAAAGAAAGGAGGGGAAGGAGAAGAGGCGGCATTCTTTATTTTTCCAACCAGCCCTTCGATGAAGTAATATTGACGTTTGATTGATCATCGTGGCGTTGTCGATGCCGATTCCCTCGATGGAGACGACGGCGAGATAGCGAAGAATTAGGGGAGGGAGTCGGTGATTGATGCTTCCGGGAGAACTGGGATCATTCATGCGGGATTAACGCTGTCGTTCTTGCGGTTCGCAGGCTCGATGATACTTTGCTTCGAGGAGATTTTGGAATCGTCGAGTTGGCTTGTGAATCGGGTTGGTTTTGAAGGGTGAAAAATGGATTTTTTTTTCTTTTTGGAAAGATCTTAATTGGATTTGTATTTGGTTTTATATATTCGAGCGAATGAAGAGAGATTATATGAGGTAAATAAATAAATAAAATTCCCTCCAAATTCTCGCACGAAACGGAGGATTCGCTCTTCTTCGCGCCAAGTCAAATTTCTTAACTTCAACACTAACTATGGAATCGCGTGTTCGATGTTTGAATCTCGCAAACGTCAGAAATTTCGCTGAACTCGAGAAATTTCGGGGGAACTCTGCTCCCTACGTTACACGTACATGGAATGTTCAGAGTGTATTCTCGTTCTGCTAACGCAATTGTTACATCCAGTGTTTCAGTCTGGGGAAGTTGCATAAGCCTCTGCGAGGTAAGAGTAAAGTTGCCATCGACAGATTCGATAAGTTTATTAGTCATCGGCCGAGAGGGAATGAGAATCTGGGAATCTTCGATGACGGAAAGACAATTTCTCCCCGTCGAGATCGATGGACTCCTCGATGGATGTCTCTGATCTTCGTGATATTCGATAGTTGGCTCGATGGCTAGGCGAGTAACTGTATATTTGAATTGCCGAGAAATAACGATGGGACCGATGATGATGGTAAATCATTTTCTCTCTTCCCTTCCTATCTTGTCGAGATGCGATAAAGTTAGAATTATTACATTTATGATTTATGGATGGAAGAATTACAATTTATTGAAAGTAACTGTAAGTAAGCACGAAGATGTGGAAAATAATTTAAAATATTTTGATCGTTATAGAAACGATGCAAGATCGACTATATTTAATTCGATGTTCTATCAACGTAACCAACGTAACGTTCATTCGAAAATAATTCGTACGTAATCCAATAACATAACCTCAAAACAAATTTTCCACGTCATCATATCAAAATTACAACTCGAAACACAGAAAAAGCCACGACCAAGTCCCGACCATCTTTTTCACGACGTTCAAGCAAGTATTCGCAAAATGGCACAGGTGATCGTGAAACTTATTACGTTACATCTGTCGTGTCATATTTCACCGTCGACCTGCAAATAATTGCTTAATGAAAATTCAACGACGCCTCGCCTAGCCCCCAGCCCCGGAAAAAGGAAAACAGTGAACGCGAAACGTGGACAGGTTAGGTCGCATTTAAATTCCACATCCAGTCGCAATAACCTCCTGGGACGAATCACGGTACAATAAGTGGCGCCAGATGGCGTCTCCTAATAAGCGGCGCACCTTTGCCCTTCGTCACTGCACCTCCTATCTAATTCGACCCGTTTTCGAGGGAGAGGGCAAAGGCGTGCACCTTCCCAATTAACAAATTCTCGTCGAGGGAATTTCGACGACGCTAATTAGGCGGTGACAAACGAAAAGCATCTTATTGCGAGATTGTCCCACAATGAATGGGCCAATTTGTTTAAAAAATAAGTAAGGATGGGATCGGTGTAATTAGCGAAACTTATCCCTGGTTGAAATGAGACCCATTTCTGACTAAACGAAAGCACTTTCGGCGAAATAATTGGAACGATTTTGTTCGTGGAACGGGGAATAAATTGAATAATGATAGAAATAATATCTCGTATAAGATAGAACGTTAAAATGTGGATAGAGAAGAAGAGATGGAATTGTTTCTCAGTGTGCTTTCATGATTTATTAACAGATATCCTCAATAATCTCGATAGATAAATATATATATCACCATTTAATTTATTTCCAAGCATCGATGTGATATTGATACATTTCAGAAACTTGTCAGTTATTTACAACAGCTCAATAAACTAAATTTGAAACGATTATGGAAAAAAATCAATTCAAGACAATTTCAAGAAGAAATCGACAAAGGGGAATCGACCTTCCCGCCCATTTCTCGACAAACCTAACCTCTCCCAATCCCAGAGCACCGAGCAATAAAGCAAACGTGTCGTCGACTATCCGGTCACTCTTTAGCAGAGCGCTCACGTGTAAGGGAAGAGTAATAAATCGAATAAAATGCAGGATCGTGTGGACGCGATCGAGATCAGTCATAACGTCACGGCTGGAACTCGTTTGGGGAGGAGGAGAATCCACGAGCGGCGGCGATTCGAGCACCGTTAAACCCCGCGAGGAGAGTTTCTATTTCGCGTGCCCTCACGACGTCTTTAAAGACACCTTCACATGCCGTCGTGATCATCCGTTCCACGTAATACCCATCCCGTGTTTGTGTCGAGAGTTCGATGCCCGACACCCGGCCGTGCATCGCTCCTTCCTTCCTCTCCCACTTAATCCTGTCTTTAACCCGTTCCCAACGCCTTCTACCTCATCCTTTTCACCATCTCTTCTTCGCTCGACACTCGAGATCCTCCCGTCTTCCCCTCTATCCTTCTCTCCTCCCCCCTCAGTCCTTTTATTATTCTCGTCTCGTTCTTCATTTATCCTTCCACGTTTTCCTTTCTTCTCTCTTTCTCTCTCTTTTGCTGTGCCGGGAAGAGACGAGAAATAGGCCATGAGATTGAGAGCAGGACTTTTTAACGACTTCGTACACGTTCCTTCATCTTCTGGAAGAGGAGTGGCCGACCTAACCTCCTGATCTCATCCTGGGACCTCACGATTCCCTTGAGGAGGGAGAGAGGGAGGAAAGCACGTGTGGTATAAGTATTTTCTAATCGGATTCTTGTCTGTCGATCCCACGAGTCGCCAGAGATTCTTGGATACTTGGATGATGATAGGGATGAGTGTGGGATTGGTTAGAAAGAGGTTGGTTGAGTTCATAGACTTTGGAAAGAGGAAGAAGAATGGTAGGATGTGGAGAAGAAGAAATATGAGAAATGAATTATTATATGATGATTATGATTATGGTAATATTCAAAGAGTAAAAGAAATTGCATATCATGCTCATTTAAATGATAATTGAGTTAATGTTTAAAATGCTTTTTTTTTATTTTAGTTTATACAAATTTAATTTGTAGTAGTTCGAAAATTTTATCCGCTGATGTCAAAAAATGTAAAAATTGATGCGTTTATTCAGACTATTATGTTGATTTATTCAACCAAGTAATTTTCATAAACTTAATTTACGAAATTAATCTCACCATTGGTGATATTCTCGACTAACTGGTTTTCACATGGAAAAATATTTAAACGATTTATTCGATCAACTTCAACGTGATAAAATTAATTTAGATAAATATTCCTAGCCAGAATATTAATATTTTATTGAATGCCATTTTCCAAAAACATTGAATTAATAAACTCTATAAATCTCACAGAAAAATATCGTTTTCATCGCATTACATTAAAATCTATCAGAATTCGTCAACATAACCTACATATTTCACGAAATTTACACATCAAAATGAATCAATTTGCTGATAAAAAAAAAATTTGTTCTACTAATTTGATTCAAGAGAAGAAAAAATTTTGAAATATTGCTTTGATCGTACATGCCAGCAATTTCTACTTTCATAATATTACGCCTCGTAATCAATTCGAAAACAATTCTATCTTCTACAAATAACTAATAGCATTACGAGAGAAAGGAAGAAATATCGTTCCAAATAATTCTTTACCGTGTTCCAATTACGCGAAACCGTTTAACAAGGCATAGAAATTCGCGTGCATCTCTTATTTTTACGAAAGAAAGAATGAAGTTGCAATGTCCGAATTGAGGTTATGAAGAGGAGGGGAACGCCCTGTGTGAACGGCTATAGAACGAATCTAGAACTCAATTACGCGGCACACGAGCCAAGTATTTTGAACTCGTTCCCTCGGACATTGGTTAGATTGAGTAATGCACATCTGCAATGAGTGAATGACAGTCTTCGCTAAATTGACAGTCTTCCGGTTGCATGCTATCAGGCGATTATCGGGTTAGAACTGAGAACGAAATGGACGTTTTAAGCAAGATGTCAGCTATTTGAATTGTTCTCGAGATTGTGCAAGGGAAAGTCTTAATTTACTCGTGATCTTGCATACTGAGAAAGGAAAGAAATAGAAATTATCACAATTTCTTTTAAGTGAAAAAAATATTTTAAAATAGAATATTTTAAAGGTAAGAAATTAACAATTTTTTTCTCTCATCTCTAGAAAATAGTACTAACATTCGATATTGTTACCAAATACTTTATTTTCCTTTATATTTTTCCCTGTTTATTTTAATCGATGTATGATTTTCCAACGTAGATTTATTTAAGTTATTCACGTTATCATTAACAATTATCATATCTTAAAATGCAATTTCAAACTCTTTAAATTAATAAATTTAATCGATAAAATAATAGTTTTCGAAAATAAATAATAAAACGTACACATTTTTCGTTTCATTATCATAAAAATAATCTTGTCGTTTCTCTTGACAATCGTTTAATTTTTTTTTTAAATTCGATCACGGTAATATTTTAAACTTATATATCGTATAATCATTCTCATATTTCAAGCTCAACCATCGTTAGGAAAATTGCCAAATGCGAACATTGGCCCGATACGAATTATATTTCGATAAGGATTATTAGCTGTGACGTTGAAACGTTCCAGTCCTGTCTGGCTTTCGTAGGATAATATTTGGATAGAATTTGCATGGATAACGGGAGGACATGTGGCGTACCATCGATATAAAATATGTCGGTTTTATTAGTCGACAGATGAGTCGATTAAGAATCGTGAAACGAGAGTTAAACCAGTGGCCAGTGTGCGTTTATCGTGACGCGATTTTAAATAGTAATTTCTAATAAAATTGAGGGGAACTCGCATCGATATTTTGATCGATGAACTTGGATCGTTTTGAATATAGTTTATAATCGTAAAAGAGCGTGAAATAATAATAACAAATAATAGTTTATATTTTTTTATTTTAAATTTAGAAATACAATTCTCTTTAATTTTATAAATGACTAAAGTTAAAATGACAAATGACACGCTTTTCTTTCTCTCTCAAATTTACTAAAAATAATCTTCTTTGGCAAAATTAATTTTTCTAAGATACAAATTTCCATTGCAGATTAACACTCAAGATAACTCGTAAATAATAATCTAATCTCAGAAAAAATTTAAGATTAAAATAGTCCTGTTTCAAAATAAATAATTTATAGAAAAAAGAATCCGTTTCATTCATTCGTAAATATGAAATATATATATATATATATATTTAAAATTAAAATCTTCATATTATTCAGTTTCAAAAGTTAACGAGCTATTCTCGAAATCCCAATATTTAATTAAATAAGCCTTAACTAAAAAAAGAAAAAAAATCGTAAAAAGAATTCACAATCTTCGCGATTATCCATACCGCCATCCATTATCCAACTCATTTCACGAGTCACTATAAATCAAGCATCGCGATGCATCGCCTTGATCAACGTGCGAAGATCGCAGCAAAAAGCACGTGCAAAGAAGGATTTTAATCGACGGTAGATTAGCAACAACTCCGGATAATCCGTGAAATTGCGTGGCAAAACAGGCGCAAACACAAAGGGTCAGTAGCCTGGACGTGTTGCAATGAGCAAAAGCTTGCTGGCCTCGCAAACTGGTTCCAACCAGGAGTCAAGATCTAGATCGCGACCTTCTGCGAGAGCTGCGACCTCGGAACTCGACTCACTCGTGAAATTGGAGGTTGGAACGTGGAGATAAAAAGCGAAACGACCAGCAATTCTGAGCCGCTTTCTGAGAGAGAGACGCTTTTATTTTCCATTAAATGTTCGAGATTATTTTAGAAATATGATAAATATTAATAATGGCAATTAACGATTCGCAACTCGTTTTCTTCACCCTTCAATTGTTACTTTATGAATTCGATTATATTCGAAATTATTAACGTTTCAATTGTACTTTTCTATTAAATTTTCGTATCGTTGAATCCAATAATTTAGATAAATAATAATATCTTGTGGATATTGATCATTGAATTCACAGATTCCTACGATAAGTCGACGATTCCTAAGATAAGTTGATATTATTTTTTTTAATTAATTATTACATGGAGAATTTTTTTTTAAATTCAAAAAGTTAATTTAATTGGATGTAAGAAGATTTTTGAAAAAATCGTAATACGCAAGAAGAATTTAATTTTCTCATTACAAGTGAGCACAAGTACAAAAATGAAAATACAAGGATAAAGTGGAACAATGTATAAATAAGGAAAGTATTTCACGGACAGAGGAGGAATACACGACGTAATATCTGCATTACTCCTAATAAAAACGCAAATTGCATTTTCTCGCGCGTTCTCACTACTAGATAAGGGACATCATTATTTTTCATTCGAAGTTATTATAAGATAATGTCAAATATTAGTTGATATTAGTCTTAACACGGTAATGCTTTACAAGCAGATTAGAACAAACGTATTCGCATCACGAAATGATAATAGAAGATGGTATTATTTCTTTCCCGTTTAATTTCGATTCGTAGGATCGCATTACGATCTCGTTAGTCCACAATTTAACAAGATTTGTTATTCAGCTCATCACTATACAAGGGAAATCGTAATCCCTGTTCGTAAACATAATAAATTCAGTTTCGCTACGTTTCCTGTAACGTTTGTATCTTCAATCATATGTACGAATTTGCATACTATTTGGATAATAGAAATATGAGATTCGTTTACAAAATTGCTACGATCGGGATTTTGTTATAAATTATTCAGTGAATTCTATCATATTTTTGCAAAACTTTGACAAAATTATACGATAATATTTCTTCTCTCTCCGTTCTTTCATGTTTATGTAAATTTAAATTTTTTTACGTAAACTAGAAAAATTACACGCAAAATTATATCTCACGCTTTAAATATCGCAATTTATAATTTGCAATAATTTTACACCTCGCATGAATTCGTTTGTCGCGTCGAAAATAAAAAATAAATAATTTTTCTTTCAAACATTTTTCTCTTTTCATCTCTTTCAATATTGTAAAACGAAAATTGGAATGTAAAAATAAATGGAAGTATCGTATTCGCGAGAATTTTTTTTTTTTTTTACATATCTTTCACCGTAACAAAATCCCGATCGAATTCCTGGCAGGGAAGAGAGAAAAGGAGAGAGAGAGAGAGGAGGGGAAGTGGACTCATTTACGTCGAAACGAATTTAAATCTCCTATCGGCCGCAGGATTTGATTGAAAACGGGTCTCAGTTAACTACCAAACCTCCCCCCCGTTCGTGCACCAGACGTGAATTTCGAAACTTCCATTCATTTTTCACGTTGTTCCCCTATCCCCACGCTTCCTTTCTTCCTTTTATTTTCAACTCGGTTAATTCCGGACGAAACTTTCGTTGTTCACGATCCATTACCCGAAGAAATCACTTGTACAACGATATATTGATTTTCTACTACTCTACTTACAATAAGATTTTTATAACGTTGGATGGATAGAAAAAAATCGACGTTTCATTCTGTCTTCGTAAGAATCTACGAACCCGTTTATCCGATACATCGATCGATTAATTCAAAAATTAATTAAAATTTCACGATAATTTCGGAATAAAGGAATCAAAGATTCGAACACATGATCGACACCATTCAATAATTTCAAGCGTAGCAACGATCGCAACCCAAGAGAATCGACTCGATGTTCTCGATCTTCTTCTGCGGAGAAGGATACTCGAGGAACAATTTTCTCGCTTCTTAATCCGACAGGAATTCCGCGCAGGATCATCGAAACCGATTTACCTTCACCCCTGACCTTCCTGCAACCCGACATTCCTCGTTTCTCGGGTCCAAACCAGCCTTCCTTCCTCGCTAATCTTGCTCCTTCTCAAACGTCGAGTCGAGAGAAAATCGGGCGGATTCGCGTTTCGAGAACGTATTACCAGCGGGATAGAAGCACTTTTATCTGAATTTCTAGACGGTTGGGGGATCGCGGTTTCGATGGAAAATTCTGATGACCTGTGGGACGTCGCGTTAAAGGCGACGAAATTCCTCCTCTGAATATGTTTATTAATAATTTTCCACCTGCCCGGCTCCACGATCGTCCCGTATCCCGGTGTTTGCTCGATAAGAGGCCGGTTAAGGAGGCTGCTCGTGAAATTTTTCCTCCTTTTCTCCTTTTTAGGGGATTATGCGAGAATTCGCCCGGCGAATTTGCTTTCTTTCGTGCTTCCCCAACCCGGGGATATATCTCCTTTCTTATTTTCATCCCTTCTTCCTTTTGATGTTGCAGAGAGAAGTAGAGAGGTTTTATGCAGATAGATTTGAAAAATGATAATTCAAAAGAAAAAATAAATGAATAAATAATACGTGCTCAGAGACACGGATCAAAGAGAATTTATAGTTTCATTGTTTTTTCTTTTTATCGTAAATAAAAATTTTACTTCTACATTCTTAAAATTCTGTGCCTCTCCATAATTTTTAAATAATATCGTAATAACGAAAGAACTTTTGAATGAAATTTTTGAAAGATGATTTTAAATTGAATAAAACTTTAAAATAACGCAAGATTGTTACAAGATTAAAAAAAAATAATAATAATGCAGCGGACAAGAGAAGGAAAAAAATGATCTTTCTTCAAACACAAAATCGATTCGAGCAAGCCGATGCGGGTAATGAATTATGTAAATTCACGTGTAGGCGGTGAATTTTGAAAATCGATTCGAAAAGAGGAACGTGGAAATTCCATCTCTTGGAAAAACTCGTGCCTCGTGAAAGAGAGAAATTCGTGGATCGCGCGTGACTTATCATCGTGACTAGTCCTTTGCTCGATCCTCGAAATTTCCAACCAGCTCGACAAATTACCGGATATTAATTCTTCCTTTTCGCCACGTGACGCTATTATATAGCACAGCTATAAAGAAAATTAAAGAAGATGACAAGAAAATTGTTTGATTAATTTCATATTCATTGTAGATCAATGAAATGAAAATATTTCGATCGATTCGTTAACATTATAACTGCCGATGATGCGACACTAGCGCCACGTGACAATTAATCAACTGACACTTAAGATGTGGAACATTTTCGAAGGATCGATTCTAAAGACGAAAGCGAACACAAAAGTTGACGCACAAAAATAAGGATAAAGATTTATTTGTTAATTTATAAACGCTTTGGAAAAGAGAGAAATTTGAAGGAAGAATGAGAATTGTAAAAGAAAGAAAGATAAAAGAGTTGTAAAATAGTAAAAAAAAAAGAAAAAAATAGGAAATGATAGAATACGAATGATCAGGAGCAACATTGGAAAAATTCGACCAGCTTCAACGAATTGCAGTTATTAATTCTCAGTTTTCACCATCGATCGTTCACTTGCCATTATTCAAAACTACCGGAAGCCACGTGGAAACGAATCGAACGATCCGGAAATATCGGCCATGCAAGTTGCACAGATCGGGAGGAAAAGTAATTAACGATAAATCCGTTTCGTGACATTTTTCCATCCAGTTATAAAAATTTCTTCTCTGTTTTTATTTCCCCCCCTTTTTATATAATAAAAAATTATCTGATGCAACGAATGTGTATTTTAAAAATTATATTAAATTATATTAAATTTTAAAAATAAAATATTATAATATTTCAAATATAGCAAATAGAAGAAAAAGGATTCTTGAATAAAAATTTTTAAATTATGAAATGAGAAAAATTCAAAATATTTAAAGAGCAGTGAATAAAAAAAGTGAATATGATTGAAAATAAAGAAATAAAAGATAAGAAAATAATTTCTTATTTCGATTTCATAGCAAATAAAATCATTGAAATTTGTTATTGTGAATATAGATTCAAAAATTCGAAAGCCAAAAGTAATCTCGATATCAAATCAAATTATTAAAAACATTTTAATAAAATATTTTAAATATTTCAGGTGCCAACCAATCATTCGATGCAAGATCAAAAAAAAAAAAAATAATAAAAAAGCTGATATTACCAAAAGAAAAGAGAAAAAGAAAAACAATCGCGTAAATCAATGGCAAGATTGAATATTTCCAATCTGCAGCAAAAGTCATCACGGAACGAAATCGATTCGTGCAATTACGCTCACGTGTACCAAGAAGCATGCGTTTTTTACGTCTCAACGATTCAAGATCGATCCTTGAGAGTGGTTAGCGGTTACCAACGATTGGTACGATGACAAGGTACTATTAATGGCCACCGTTGATTAAAACGATTGGCCGTGAGTACACCGAGAGGGTTTTTACTATCACGCTCTCGTGTTCTCGCGCAATAAAAATATATCCTGATCGGTCACGGAAATGATAATTGTCGGTGGTAAAAATTACAATTAATCGTCCCGCAGCGAGAAAATTCGTTATAAAATAATCAGAGATCTTGCGATGTTGACAAGGGATAATTTTTTTCTACTGATATTAAATCGATTCATATCCATTTCTTGTGAAAATATTTATTCGTCAAGTGCATACACATGAAATAATGAAGTATCTTGAGTGATGCAAATGGATGGATAATCATTTTATTATTCCTTTAAAGCTCAATGTTTGGTTAAATTTTCGGTAAGAGAATGAAATGATGAATTTTTTTTTAGAATAAATTAGAAATAACGATAAAAATAGATGTAATTAGTTTAATAACAAAGGATCAAAACAAATGTAAAAGTTTGTATACAGAAATTTCGAATGAAGCTTATTTATCAAGTTATAAGCTACTTTACGTTAGATGAAGTGAGGAGATAGAGAAAGACAGCTTCATGTTTGTTACACTGCCACGCCACAGTGCGGCGCCCTGTGTCATCGTTCTATTATCTCTGTCTCATTTCGTTCAATGTAACTTCAATTATAAGGAATTAATGAAAAAAACCTCAACCAAAATTTTCGTACGATTATTATTAAATTTTATTATTATTAAATTTCTGATTCGTACGTAAAGAATAATATTTTTTCCCTTTAAAAATTAGTATAAAAATTATTGAATAATTAAAATAGAGAGTAAGTAGAAAAAGCAGATAAATAGCATCCAGGTTAAAAAACTTTTCTCTCGGTTACACAACACGGTTATAGAACATCCTATATGCAGTAAAACTTCTACAAGCTATTATTTAGAATCGTGTTTTAAACCATGCACGCTATAGAAAAAGCGGAAATATTATACCTGTAGTAGAATTTATTTAACTCGTTGCTAAAAATCCATTAAATTATTTTACTGGAAAAAATTATCCATAATTACATTTTAATTGCTAAAAGATTAATATTTAAAATTATAACAAAAAGTATTTAAAACAGATACAAGAAAATGGAAATATTTTGCGAATTTTATCAAATTTCTATGATCATCTATAATCACATGGAGGAAGTACTCTATCATGCGATACACATTTCTGCTTTTAAGATTGATGGATCAAGTGAACTAAGTCTAACAAATATTGCACTACGTTTTATGGATAAATTTTCGAAATAAAAAATATTAAATGCATAAATATTATCGTTATAATTCATATTATCATTTCCAAAAAATGAAAATCATCATTTCCATCAAGTTCCTTAAAGTTAAAGTTCGTAAATACTTCCTAATGATATAAACCACTCGTATATTAAAATTCAAAATTATTCTACAAGTTTCGAAATTTCTTTTGCATCCCCAAACTTCACACCTCTCTAACCTACTACTTACTTAGAATTGCCAACTTTACGAATTTCAACATCCAAAGGAATTCTCATCTTAAATTTTACGAGATTCAAAAATATCAAGTTCCAATCTCTCTCGATATCTCTACACGTAACACCAATATTTTTAATGCATAAAATTAAAATACTCGATATTTCCAGTACCATTCATCCAATGATAGATATCTTTCATATTTTCTACATTGAGATTAAATTAAAATACTGCAACGAAACAATAAGAAAAGGAGAGAAGAGGAGGGAATTGCTAAGAGAATCAAAGAAAAACAATTTGCCAACAAACATTAAAAAAGAATCCACGAAAAATTCTGAGCTAATACCATGGGCCGCGAACAACTCGGTCAATTTCCAAGTACACACCGAAAACTTGATGGCAATTTCTGATTGCGCTTATCTACTGGTTGCCAAAGAATCGGAGGGAAAAGTCAAACAGCGGACAACGATACGGAGATTCGAAAGTTGGCCAGCGTGGGGAAGAAATCGAGCATCGACTTTTGCCACGTAATCCCACCGTTATTCATAGCCACGGCATTACCGAACTTCGTAAGTAGGATTACAGGAAGCAGCAGTAACCCAGGACCGCTTCCTTTCCAACCGTAGAAATCACAGAAGGAACCTTCCTCCTGTTAAGGAAGAAACTTCTTAAACCATCCTGCACCCACGATTTCCCTCCTTTCGTTTCGACCCCTCTCACTCAATTTTTCCTCACAGGTTCTCCTTTGCCCATTCTCTTTTCCGCGAGGTTTCGCGCTGGATTTCGAGCTATCCCCTTTGAACGTGCGGTTTTTGTGCAGAGAATAATAAAAAAGGGGGAAAGAATTTTTTTTTTTTTGATGGATTAATCAACTGATGTTCTTGTGAGTTTTTTTTCAGACAGATTTTATTTTATTTTAAAAAAGTTCCTCCATTTTGGATTTTTAAAAATGTAAAATTTCTTGCCTTAGGATAATTAATGATACGTTCGATTGTAAATAATTTGAAATTTTTCTTTAAATCAACGTAATTTGAAAACAATTAGATTTTAATCAAAGTACTCGATGAATTAAAATATGTGAGTGCTATTTTTTCTTGCGTGATGCATAGAATCAAAGAAGAAGAAAAAAAGGAAAAGTGAGGTTAGAATTTCATTATCCCAGCAATTCTTGTGAAAAATTTAACGAGATAAATTGTATTGCTATCGATATTAAAAAAATAGGATCTACACAGTCTTTTCAAATAAATATCAATATTTAAAATTACAAAATTATCAGAAGGAAAGCAGAAAGAAAATTATTGTAAATTATTAATCTGCTTAAGATAATTCGCAACAAGATTGTCAATCATCAGCTATTTTATTTCGAACAAAGCAACAACAACATCTGCACACTGCATAAAAAAAAAAAAATTCAATAAAACCAGAGATCCTGTTTCGAAGTAATTCTCCATTTAAGAATACCGGCAACAACATCGAAAAAGACACAAAGAAATCCATTCGCAATTAAAGACTGTTTCGCAACACCGCCTTAAGCATCCGTCGCTGATCGATTCGAAACGTTTTACGCTTCTTTTATTCTATCCGACGTTTGCCGAGAATCGACTACAACTTTTTTTCCTTCTCAAGAAAAGAAAACCGTGTTACTGGATGTCCGTGACATTAGAAACTCGTGATTTTACAGGGATAAAAGTGCTCATCTCTTTCTCTCCCGGATACGAGGACGAGGATTTCGAATATTCGCTGATTCAGCTGAACATCATGAAGTATAAACTGAAATAGAAAACTAGTTAGTTTTGATAATGACGGATCAAAAGATGCACGCGTGAAAGTCAGAGTCTCGTAAGAAAGTCTCTCGATTCTCCTCGTTAAGACGTGTCTCTCGATGATAAATGAAACGTGAATGGAACGAGAATCGAAGAAATGAAACGAATACAATGCGAATAATCGTCATAATGCAGGATGATTGATCTACGGTTAATTAACCAGTTCGAAGTGTTAAACTCGCTTGTTCATCTCTGTAAAATTATCATAAGTGAAGAGAATTTATGAAGATGCTTTGACATGATAAATAATTGTTTAATCGTCAAATAATCAATTTTTAAAATCTGGTGATTGATTAATAAAATCAAGATGGTAGCTTTGTCTAATATTATTCTATATTATTAATGTTAATCTAATATTAACAAATTATGTACAAATTCGTATATTCATCGTGGTAAGTAGAAATTATAATGTCCCTAAAAAATTAAAATAAGGATCTGAAGAGCTTCTTAGAGTTTTTAACAAAGAATTCATGTTGAGGTATATGAAAATTCTTTACGTAGCACGGTGGCACGAACAGAATTTTGTTATTAAAAGCGCGCGTTGCGGGGAAGATAGAGAAGAAAAATATTTGACTCGAAAACGCGCCGGTTTTTCTTGCGCGTGAGATAAGTTACTTCGTTAAAAAATAATTTCGAAAATATGGGCCACGAGCTTGTAAATAACAAGTGCAATATTATTTTTCATGAGGGAGAGAAAAAAAGTAGAAGTACGCATGTAGAGCTAAAAAAAAGGTAAATACGATCTTCAATTCTTTTTCAAATACTTTTCAAACCGAAAATTCCTAGTACATAGAGGATAAACATTAAAATTAATTTCTTCTCAGCCCATAAAACTACTCTTTTTATGCACACACAGCGTAATAATATTACGTTTTAACACTTTAAACTCTTACTTAATGCTAAAGAATAATTACAATAAATTACAATTTTCCAATAAGACTATAATTTAATCGCGATTCATCAGTACTCACAGATCTTGCAAAAAGAGAGAAAAAAATATTTCTGGTGGAATACGTTGTATATAATACATTTTGAAAACGATGGTTGTTCATAAGAAAAATCGATATTCCGATATCCCGACTGAGAGAGATAAATCCGAAAATAAAATCTAACGAGCAACCTATCGCTGGATCGCACAAAAGTGCGAAACGTCGATTGTTCTGAGAGGATGCGGGTGGAATCATCCTGGCCGCATCAGAGAATAACGAATAATCGCCTGATGGTCGGTGTAAAACCGCCGAAACCCGATAATTGTTATACGTTCGTTCGATAATTAGCATTCTATCGGCGACCACCGATAATTTCCCGAACGAAAAAGTTCCATCGCCCCATCCAAAGGGAATTCGTTCGGTTTTCATCGGGGAATCAAGGGGTTCAATCGCGTATAATTCGATTAATTTTCCAGAGTATTGGCCGGCTGATAATTTGCTATATAAATTCATGGAAATTTCATTCGTGGAAAGAAATTATAATATCATGAGTGTGCGGGGGAGGGGGAGGGGGAGAGAGAGAGAGAGATTCGAATATATTTATTTTGGGAAGGAGGATGGAATGGAAAGTGAAGACAATGGTTGCCGCTATTTTAGTCGACGATCGATAGAACAAAGACGATCTAGTTTCTGAATGATTGAATATTTATGCTCTTTCTTTTTCGTATTTCTTCGCGTTTCAATTAAATTTTATTGTTTCGCTCCGATTTTCTTTTTCGAATAATGTATAGCGATTCACATCAATTTTATGTATTCGTTTCGCGAAGAAGCAAGCGGATATGAACATTATCTTTTTCCATTTCTTTTTAAAAAATGTATTTTAAAAAATGTAATACGTTTTTTTGCATGAAAATTTTCATCGCTTCTCAATCATTTTCATTCGTACGTTTCTTTAGAACGTGTTTTATGAAATGTACGTACATAATTAAATGATCAATTTTGACTTCACGATCCACGTTGAACCCTTCTTCGAACAACTTTCACCCATCCATATCCTCGAAGATATAAATTCATTCTGTCCGTGATTGAGTTTGACCTTGGACTCGGTGGCAATAATCCTCCCACCGAAGCCAGGAATGCGGACTTTCACGGCACACACGCGCATTCCAAAGAGCTCGACACCCACGCGGGCAGTCCTCGCGCGTCCATAAAACCGATATCGCGACCTCGAGGCTGCAATTGATCGCGCGTCATCGAAATTATCATAAAATCTGGAGCGAGCCGCTCTCACTTTCGTAGAAAATACGATGGTATCTCCCTTTATCTGAATTGGAGATAGAGATCTCTAAAATCAAACAGAGGGAGTATGTAAAAAAAATAATTTTTGAATATCTATAAAAATGTCTACTCTTTCGTGCGATTTTAATTAAAAATATCATTAAATTGAAAAATACTTTTCCCTCCTTTTTTTACGGATTAAATATAACAGATCTTAAATAAGATCTTTAATACAAGTATTCAAGTGTAAAATATCCGTATCAACTAATTAACGAGAAAAATATTCACCCTTTCAAATTATTTATCCCTAAAGGAACAGCTTTCCTCTCTTCTCTCTTTAGAATTTATCTCATTACATTCAGAAGGAGCAAAATCAAATTCTCTGCCCTCCTCCCCGAAAAAAGGAAAAATAGATCACACTTAAGAATTCATTCGACATCGCGATCATCCTCTTCGTTAAAGTGAAATACCACGAAGCCAAGAGATAGTAAATAAGTAAGTAAGTAAGTAAGTAAGTAAGTAAGTAAGTAAGTAAGTGAGCGAGCGAGCGACGGAATTTTTTTGCGGGGCCGCAAGCTGCATCAAGATATCTTGGAAGCCGCAGACACGATAATCGCCATCCGTGACCTTACCGTGGTACATTTAACCTATGCTAAGGGTGCTTTTTCATCGTCGACGACTCAGCGTGTTTGAAGATGACGCCTCGAGTGGAAGGATGATACCATTCTTCATATTTAAGAGGATCAGGCTGCTTATGATTGCTTAAGATCTCCCCTCTTGCCCCGCTTGTCTAATTTTTCCAGCCGAGATATACATTGGGGGGAGGGGGAAGATAGAACAGTTTAATTTGTTCGAGAATTTGCAATTTTGCGCCCTAATCGATTTGGACGTTTCGCGATATTTGCTTCGTTCGATTTGTCAATCGAGTGTCTCTTTGATTACTTGGGTGACTACGATTCTAAGTTCCAACGATGGGATTTTGATCGTTCGATTTATTAAATTCGATAAAAAAGTTAAACGATATAATGATCGTTGAAATCGAATGAATGGAACGTTTACAAAATTTGAATCGAGTTCAATGGATTCAAAATGGTTAATTATTAAATCCAATTTTCACTTCAACGTTAAAATTTTCACGTTATAAAATATTTATATTCGTTTTATCTATCTGGAATCTATCATTTGAAATATTTCGCTTGATTTTTTGAAATATCGTGTTTTGGATAATATATAATTTAAATAGCAAAAAAGAGATCCGATCGATTTTTCTGAATGAATTAAAACGAAACTTTGTCATGGAACACGCGATATGGACGTTTAAAATGTATCGAACTTTTCGTTTGTGTTGGACAAACAAATTTGCGGCAATTCTTGATTCAACCTTTTACCTCTGGCTATTCGATCAAAAGTCCATTTACTTTCCATTTAAATTTGCCGCGTTATCCACTGCTCTTTGAAAAAAACCTATGCGATTTAAGCTCGAACCTCTCGCCTTTCCTTCGTTACAAATTTCTGAATTTTAAAGAAAAATCCAATTAAAAACACGTTCCTCGCGAAATTTGTTAAATGCAATTTAAGTAACTTTATCGTTCTTTCAAAAATTTCCCTAAACCTAACCTAACTTTATTCTCCAAATTTTGGGACACGAGAAAAAGAAAAAGAAGAATGTAAAATATTAACGATACTCGCAAACTTTTCGTGGAAGAATTTTCGAAATTAAACGAAGTCGAAAGGAAAGTTTTAGGAGAATGATCGATCACGTGGATCGCAGAGAGGTTAGAGCACAGCTGGACAGTCATTAAGCAACGTCGACGCCCTTAATGCCGACGGAGACACTTAAAAAGTAATTTACCGGTTGCACTCGTGAAAAAGGAAACGCGACGTTGGTTGGAAGTCGCGATTCTCGACGTTAATTGGAAACACCGGAACGTCAGCGAGTATCGGGACAACTGGCAGAGGGGAAAAAAGGATCTTTTTAGTCGGGGAAAGATCAAAGGATCACGAATTTCCTAGCGGTTTCCTTTCCAGCGTGCTGATTAGCGATGAAAAACGAAATTTTTCTTCTTCATATTTTATTCACTATTTATTTTTTCTCAGTTAAATAATCGTTGAAAATATATCGATAGGAAATTAAGATTTTCGATTATTCGAAAGTGATTTAAATAAGAGATGTATAATTTACAAAATTATTGTTAAAGTTTCGCGATCTTTAAAGATTATATACCCTTTCTATAAAGTTAGTTTATATTTTCCTATTATAAATGAGCACGAAGAATTTAATTCGAATTCACGACACAAACTTCAAAGATTAAATCATGTTATATAGGTTATGTTCTAACCATAAAATTAGTATACCTTTTTACTTTTTTCCTCATTATTGGCCTACCAATTTGCATACACAAAATTAAAGTTACGTTTATTACAAGAGTTATCATCTTGCCAAAATTTCATCCCTTACGAGTAAACAGCGTACAGTCGTTTTACAAAGGGAATCGAGCACGAGTGGTCGTTGTGACGATCCATCTTCTCAAAGTTTATTAAGCTAATTAACGCGGTTGGGCCTCAGGCAAAGGGAGCCGAGGAAAATGGTTAGCATTTCAACTCGTGCACTCGTCAAAGACGAGTTTCCATCTTGGATTTTCAGCGCATACGAAATCTCGATTTTTATTTCGATGAATAATATTATTTTCTCGTTTATTCGAATCCCTTTGTTCGAAGGAGGACAAAGGACTGGGCCAGGCGGATACCCGGCCCAATGGTACACGATATCCGCATATCAGTTCGAACACGTGTGCACCCTGTGAGATACGGTATCCATTGTCTATTAGCAACACGTGCACTTCCGGAACTGAGATTAGCGTGAGCCAGAAGGTAAGCAGATGACGAAAGAATTTTTACGTCGAGTAGTCGATATAGAATCTCTTTTTTTCCAATTGTTTAATCAGCAGAAAGTTTAATATCTTGATATTAAATATCTTGGAATATTATTTATTATTATTGTTACTATTACTATTTTTTTCTACTTTTTTTCTAGAGAAAAGTAATTAAAACAGAAAAGGAAAAAAAATAGTAATATCATTAAGTTAAAAATAGTAATATCAGAGCGACAAGAAGAAATTACGTAAATCTCTTTGAAGTTTTTATCGTGTAAAAAAATAAATTTGGACTTAGACGAGTTTGAAGTATCTTACCGTGATAAAAATACGAAATTAAAAGAGAGGTACTATAATTCTACCACTAATGCAACGAAGTGTTCTTGCAGAACATGTGGCTGAATTCACCAGACCGAGCTATTATTGTCCCAGGACACGTACACGAATGACAGAACTGAAATTAGCGTCATCAAAGCGCCCATATTGGGTGCACAGTGAACTCGTCCATTATGCGGATTGGTTCGCTAAATAAATGTTTCATCAGAATTATTAGGAATCTTCTATTGTTGATTCGCCAATATACATCGACCTTAATAAATGGTACGTGTATTTATATTCGAATTTATTGATACGGGAAACAAAGCAACAACGTGTGCGCAACAATATTGTGAAATTAATATTATAGATATACCGTAACGATTCGTTAGAGAATTATACGTGATAAATTAAACTAAACAGTCACTAAATTTTAAATAAATTCATCTTTCTATGTTATTCAGCGGAATTTATTATTATTATTACATCTGAAAAATATTAATTTCCTAAAAAAAAAATAATAATTATGAATAAAATATCTTTAAATTTTCCACTAAATTTTCACTAGATTTATTTAATAATAAGAAGTTTGTCTTTATCAACAATATTTATTTAAATAAATTCTCGAATGATTCCATCTATTAAATAATATTTCCTACTTAATCTTACTTAATGAAAAAGAAAATTTCTACATTCTCTTTGTTTGCACTCTCTCTCTCTCTCTTCGATATATAATAACGAATTGAAGAGGGAAAAAATTCCGAATTAATTCTCATATTCTATTCATTACTACCCAGGAACGGCGTCAACTATTGCTCAAACGAAATGACAAACGATGCTCGTTAAATCGAAGGCAATCCCGCTTGTAGAGGCGGATTTCTGCTTACTCGAAAGTGCATCTCGAAGCACTTACGTAAGCAGTGACCTATTAACTTAAGATACGCGCGCGAATCGACGACGCTACAGGAATTATCGACGGCGATGATTATCAAAGCGTCGAGTAGGCCCTACAACCGGCCGATTTACCGAGTTAATTAAATGTATTCCCCCGGTTTCCTAGTTCGCGCACAACCAACCACGCATCGTTAAATCAAGCATAAAAGTCGAATCATCTATCGAGTTATCATCTACGACCAATTTTCCTTAGATTTAACTCGCCTCGAATGGTCAGTGTTCGAAAGGAAAAGAAGATGTTATTATATCGAGAGGATGAATTTATTAGTTTATTCTGAAAACAATGTATTTTGAGAAGAAGAGAAAAATATTTGTATATAAATAATTAAGAAATTGTTTTATCCCCTGTTAAAAAAATATATTTTTAATTAAAATAAGAATATGTTACGAGATAATTATTTTTTAACTCGTTACTTTCCCTCGAAATTCAACCGAAAAATTCACTTTCGGTATTATCTGTGACTGAGATAGAGAAGAAATAATATTCTAAAATAGTGAAACTTACCTTGGTGAATCGTGAGAACGTTCTAGGTTCACAGCTTCCGATCCGACGAGACGATCGACTTCCGTTCGCTGCTCATCAGCTTTCGTTCTCTATATACGAGAAGACAATCTCTCACGAAGTTGTCGGGCCCAGGCGAATAACCGTGAAAGTTTTAGGAACCGAGCCGGAAAACTGTTACTCGCGTAGACACTCACGCCTCGGTGGCTCTGAAAATAAAAGAATCAGAATCTGGTAAGCAACGTGGCAAAGCGATTAAACTCGTGAAATTTTCTCTTTATTTTTTTTAGGTACAATCTCTATCTCAGAACGATTATAAAATTCATTGTTTTTCCTTGGAAATGAAAATTTAAATCGCGTATTTGGATTAAAGTTTCTTATTTTTTTTTTCTTTATTTGAGAGAAAAGAAAAATAACCGGTAATTATTAAGGTGATTAATTAAGGTGATAGATAAAGGAACTATAAATTACGTTAAATATTGCGTGATAACTTAATTGACGTGTTATTAAAGAAAAATAAGGTGTTTCGAGGCTGGAACGCTTGAGTAAGTAGTATTGACCGATGCGTGGTCAGACATTCCACTTAAGGATCTCTTTATAGAGAAAATTAAAAGCTATTATTGAATTTAATGTATTTGCGTTAATTTTAAATAATTTTTATTTGTTTCTTTCTATCGCATAATCCAATTAATTTTACATAATAAAAAAGATTATAGCATTTTTCTTTCTCAATAATAAAATTTCCATTATATTTTCGTAATTTTCAAAAATGTTTGAATATTAAACAAATTCTAAAGTTTCCATATCATGAAATTTCAAATATCTTGAAGAGAAAAAAAAAATTCTCGATCGAGAATTCGAAAGATATTAATTTAAAACTTGAAGGATATTAGAAAATTGGAACGTTTGGAAGATTATAAAAATCAAAATCTGAAACTTAATTAAAATATATTTAAAAATTTATGGGAATGGTCAAAATTTGTGATTTCATGTTCACGATTCTTTCTCCAACGTTCTCTTCGAAGAGAAATCATAAGCCAAAATATTCTCGTTTATTTATCGCCCCATCGCCTCTTAAATAATGCTTCTTCCTAATCCTCTCGTTGCTCCCCCTTAAATAATATAACTGAATATAACAATGACTTATAAATATTTTATTTCACAGAAGGCAGAAACGTGGCTCGTGGTAATTATAACGCGTGCAGGGAGATATTGCTCATGCCATTCTTTTTGCAAAGAGGGATGCGAGAAAAAGAGCGAGAAGGGCTGGAGGGGGCGAATTTGAAGAAAGACAGGAAAGAAGGGACTCGATAATAAAGAAAAATAGAGGAAATCAAATTTTTCGAGATGTTCGTATACAGTAGCCAACAAAGGATAAAGAAAAAGAGCTTCTAAGTGAGATGGACGAAAAAAAAGGGGAGATGATAATAATTACAATCACGTTCCTTCTCCTTGATAAGGAGGACAGAGATATGGAGAAAACAACGATTCTATTATAATTCGATGGATAATTATTTATATTATATATTTTTCCATCACTAAATTCGCAAATTTAAAAATTTTCCGAAATTAATTTTTTTTTAATCAACTTTGTTAGAACAAATAACGCATAATTAAAAATTCCAACTAAATGCACTATGTTGTATACGTTGCAAAGACAACGTGTGACGTGATAACGTTAAGAAAAGTTTAGAATGTTTAGAATGAGGATATAATAAATATTCATGTATGCAAATCGGTATAAAATTGGAATATGCGAGTGTTGGATATGTATATTTATTCCGATATTTGTTGCAAATGGAATAATAATAAAATAATTAATATTGGCAAATGCGATTTGGAATAATGGGAATGAAATTATCGATGCAATTTTATTGACGCTTTTACAGCTATTCTATTAAAATTTCTATGAAAACAAAATATTATAATTAATAACTAAGAAGAAGTAAAATTGTTAATTTAAAAAAAGATACTTCTCAATCCCCTGCATCCTCTGCATATTTATGGATATATGAATACATTTCATTTTATACAGTTGCAGGAATTACATAAGCCATCAAAAATTTCCACATCGTTGGATATATTTCCTTCGTTTCTTTCTTCTTCCTTCTTCTTTCGCTATCATCTCTCACCGCAAAGAATAATATATCTCTCTTATTTATTATTTACCATTTACTCGAAAAATAACGATAATGACGAGTTTAATTAAACGGGCTCTTCTTTGGTGAAAGAAAAAATGAAGGGATTACCGTTGAAGAAGCATTCAGAAATGTTTTCATGTGAACGAAACGAGTTTCTTAGATCCCCCTTCTGAATAAGACCCGGGGAGAAATGCAAAGGAATGGTTGGAAAAGAGCAAACGATACGCAGGAGAAACACTAGCTACAAACTTATACTTGCCCTTTAATTGTTCATTATAACGTTATTGGTCAAGAAACTTGTCGCAAGAAATGACTTTTAAGAGGAAAAAAATAATATATTTGGAATAAATAGTTGAATCAAATTTAACAATAAAACAAACCATCCATTAATAACGCATTGCATTATTCGTTACACCAGAAACGAAAACATCTCACGAAAATTAATCGCAATAATTCCTAATATAATGGAATCTCTTATATTGATCACCATATCGTTTTGACAAGGAACCTAATATTCCTCTTCCCCTCAAAAATCCATCTTTCACTAAAACTTAAATTTAATATATTTAATCGAGTCTCAATTCCCGATCCCCTTTCCCCTTTCTCCTTCTTCGATTCTTATTTAAAAAAAAAAAAATTAATTATACTTCATTCTAGTCCATTTTTCAGGGACGAATTAACAAGTGAATACAGAATATTCGTAGCGTGGTGGGATTCGTCGCGGCAAGGGATTACAGTTTTTATTCGAGACGACAAGAAGCGAGGAATCTGGAAAGGTTTAAACACGGGGCACGGCTTCGAGCGACACGGTGAACCGCTCAAAGACGCGAAAGACGGACGGAAACAGGAAAGGTAGACATTGTGACTAAGCGTCAACGACAGTAGAAATACCGGTTACGCGGCTGACCGTGGAACATGCACGATAAAATCCCTGCCGGCTTAACGACCCAGACGTTTCGCCATGCCACAGACCCAGCTTCAATTCCACCCCTCGAGTCTGTGTGGCCGACGAATAAGGCGGGAAAAACGTTTTTACGCGACGCTGAAAAACCCGCGCTCTTCCCTTTTCCACTTTCTTCCGAGATTTTCCGTTGAAAGGAATAATCCTCACCTCTTGCAGCTGGCGATGCCTCTCTGTGATTTTTTGATTTTGTGGTTTTATCCACAGGATGCGGAGAAGGGGATGTTACTTTGTGATTTTTCAGGCGTGCGAGAGATTATTATCTCTCTTGATTTTCCGATTTTCTTTTCTTTTTTTTTTTTTTAGAGCGTAAAAGATGTTACTTAGTGATTTCTTGATTTTTGAGATTTTATTGGATCATATCATTATCTTTTTTTTATTTTGTGATTCCATGTTATTTTTGATTAATTTTCGAGATTTTCGAAAGTAAATTTTTTTCTTTTTTTTTCAATCTTGAATCAATTATAATCTTCCCTAACTGACATATTCTTAAAAGAATTTCGTTACTTGTTTCCTATCTCTCAAAATTTTAAAATAAAATATCTATCTACGGAATTAGATTTTTTCCCCTCGAACATTTTCATTTTCATTATTGACGAAACGATTAAAATTCCATCGTGCGATAATATAATTTTATTCGATTTTTAAAAACATCAAAATAGAAAGTGAAGGATAAAGGTGAGGGTGAGGTTGTTGATGATTCTTCGTCGGACCTGCAATTCGTCTTGTACATGATTAATTTGATCGAACGGGTAAGGGAGAGATAAAGAGCCATCCATCAACAAGCACAAGCAGCGTCAAGCTTGCTTCCTCAAATATTAACACAATGGCAACATGGAGCGGTAACAAGCCCCGTGCTTTCCACCTCGTGAACCGGAAGGGCGAGAAACAAGAGAGAAAGGAAGTTGAGTTGCTGCGTAACGGATGTCTATAGTTAACCGAGACGCGTCATACTTGCGTTTTTTCCCTCGTCAATTTCAAATTTGACATCGCGAATTTGACACGATTTTAATTGATAAATAATATTATTTTTATTTTAAAGAAAATTATCCACTATTATATTCAATTCAAGTATCGACGACTCGTTTCAATCATCAGTTGAATAATAATATCTGACAAATTTGTAGAAAATTAATTTTTCCTTTATCGCAACTCAATTTTTCATTATCCGAGAACATCGTATTTCGCAATAAAACAATTTCATTGAAAATATTCAATTTCGAAATATCGAATCAATTGATTTGGACGAGACAAACAAACAAAACTCTCGTCCCAAGATCTACGAAACGTTTACGTTTCGAAAATTCATTTCGAAAATTCCAAATTCCATCGCACAAACGAGCCGAAAATAACCGATTAAATATAAACAGTAGTGGCAATTACTCGAAACAACTCCCCCCGTTCCAAGAGATACCAAAAACCGCAAACGATTTAAATTGTAATCCGGAACACCGGATGGAAATTTGCTCGTTGAAGAGAGGGGGGAGTGGCGCAACAGAGGGAACTTGGACAGCTGCAGTGAAAGTACTTCGGCTCAAGAGATTCGTGTTTGCTCGTAAGCCTCTGCAAGACCGTTTGCGGTCAGCCGCGGAAACGACGAAAACTCGGCAAAGCTCCCTTCGAAAATAAAATTCGACCGAAGAGAGCCAACCCCTCGAAATCCTTCTCAGAGATTCGGCTCAGGGAATTTCCACGTCCCTTGTTGTTCAGCCTTGATACTCTTTGGCGAGATTCGTTTTTTCGAGTAATTGTATTGCTTTAAGTCGATAAGAACTTATTATCATTATTGGGCAAAAAATGATTGAATGGAGAATTGATAATGTAAAATGAATATTTTAATTAATTTTCTTGTTTTTCTTCGCTTTTATTATATATTTCGAAGAAATATAGATATTTGTGATTCTTGGTGTAAAAAAAGAAAAGGAATTTTTAAGTTAATTTTTACATTAAGGAATTTCAGAAAAACGTTGCAACATTATTTGTGCATATTTTTCGTGAAAAAATTTTCAAAAAATAATGCTACTACGTTGAGATAAAAATTTATTTCTCTTTCTTATATACCGAAAATGCCCTTATGCAAGAAAATACCGCATTTCACATTTTTTTCTGCATAGGAAAATCTCGCGAACAATAATACTTCTTTATGTGTTCTTTTAAGCAATTATCCACAAATAAAATACCGAATATTGAATTAATTTATCTATGGAATAGAAAAATAAAAAGTTGAAACAAAATTGTTGAAGTATCAGACAAAAATTTATCTTCATATCGAAATGTGAAAGAAGAAAAAAATAAAAATAAGATTGTGAACCGTGTTTCGTTTTCTATGATCAAAGTAAACGTGCATCGTTGAGAGGTGAAGGAAGAAGGGAATAGAGATACGAGATACAAGATCTATCTACGACGATCCTCACACGCAACATCATTGTATCTGGAGAACTCTCATTAACAGTGAAATTACAGCTACTTAGTAGCTGCTGGTATCGTACCAGTTACTGCCACTTAGTAGTTACAGTCAGTAAATTGGACGTCGCCAACTTGGCGTCGAATCAAACGCCCGAGAATCGACACCTACGGTTTCGGATACCGATCGAGACAATTGTTATTATATCGTTTCGTGCTATTATAATTGCAATTTGATACTAATATTATTATTTATCGAAGTATTATCTTACAATTTGAAAGATAAAGGATCGAAAAAATGTGAAAAATGATATCGTAAGAAAGGTAAAATCGAAAAATATAAAAATATTTCAATTTTTTATCTGAAATTGAAATACAAGAATTTAAATTTTCATAAGATTTATAAAATTGACTTGTATAAAATATATTTCTTCTGAATTCTCCTATTTAATGATAAAATCAATTAAAAAATTGTTCGAATTTTTAACGAAAGATTTCTATTTTATTTCGTCGATGAAAGATTTTAAGATGAAAATTCTAGATATTATTTCTCTTTCAAAATAATGGATTATCAAATATAAAAACGGGAAAAGTTTAGGTATTATATTTTTTTTTCTTTTGTTTTCCATCGAATTCTAAATATTTTCAGAATGACATTTCGCGATATCAAAGAAGGAATTGTTGTACTCGTTTTCCCTCGTTCTTTTTGCTATCAATATTTCTCGGCAAAGTCGGTATCACCGTATTCTTGTTTCAAGAACCCCCAAGAGAAAATATCCAACTTCCACTCATCCGAGAAAAAGAGAATCTCTAAAATCCTAGCGCTTCACATAAATAAAGCAAAAATATATCTCTCATAAAATACAGGATATTAGATACACGGTATACTGCTCCTCGAATAACTGTAGGTCAAGAAAAAATTTTAAAAGATAAATTTTGTCGAGCTAAAAATAGAATAATAATAATAGAAAATAATTCATTTATGTCATTAATCATTATGATTAATATATATATACAATGTTATATAATGTTATAAACTTCCTTTATTCAAAAGCAATGTTTGAGTGAAATTTATTAATATATTCATCGTTATCTCAGTAGTAATTGTAAAATTCTCAAAAGAAATTTCTTACATTGTCAATGAAATTTCTAATTTAATCTAAAACCTAATAATTTAATTTTTCTTCTTTATCATTTCTTAAACTAACCTTAAAATTCATTAAATTTCCCTTTATTATTTAGATTATATTATATACCAATTATATAATATTATAAAATTCTTTTTTCAAATATCTATTTCAAAAATTCAAAATTCCCTTCGAAACAACGACTTTAATAAAATGAAATCAACAAAAAAACCAAGTAATTACCCAAATAATTACATTCCAATTTCCATTCCAATCAGATCCCTAAACCTCCTTCCCTTCCCCCACATATTGCCAACAATCCAAACTCTTGCCAATTCCCAAAACAATCCCGGCCCGATCCCGATTCGAATCCCAGCCAAATCGAAACAAACTCCAATTACGCCCTCTTCGCGAACCCGATAAAGACGACTTCGGATCGACATCGACTGAACTCCGTAAGGCGTTAAAAAATAAAGAAAAAATAAAGCAGAGATCACCCCCTATGCGACCAATGCAAATTCACCATTGTGCGTCCCTTTTGAAAAATGCCCCCGTCTCTTTTCACCGAGCTTTCCGCTCTATTTTTCTCTCCTTTTCCGCCTCCGTTTCCTTACACCGTTCAAGGAACGGTGGAGAGGGCCGCGTTGATCGCTTCCACCCGACACCCGGAAACTCCGCTTTTGTCGCCGTGTTACCGGTTGCCATCGAGCCGACTCACGATCGATTAAGGCCGACTGGCTGCTCCTTGGACAGGTAGCGTCGTTTTTCACCGCGGTGTCTCTTTCTTGGGAAGGGGAAGAGAGAGAGAGAGAGAGAGGGAAATCTATGCGCCACGTGAAACGGAAACTGGCTCAGAGCTTTTCGATCGTCACGCGACACACGCCTCGATCCCCGCTGCGTATTCCGCAGGGATACCTCCAACACGAATAATGGGACACTTCGCCTTCGAATATGTTATGGATGGATTTTTCTGACTATTTTTTTCGTTTTTTCATCACGGAGGGTTGGGGAATGCTGATGGAGCGATAGATGGAGTTGCTGTGTAACGAGAATTGGATAATAAAATAATATAAATGGGAAATTTGAGATGTTCGTTTCATTGGTTGATTGAAATGGATTCTTGATAGGAAGAATAAATGAAATTTTGGAAAATCTTTTTTTTGGCCTAGAAGTTTACTTAATAGTAGCATTGGATGTTGGGATGAGAAATTTTTAATATCGAAGGAATGGAATTTGCAGAAAGCTTTACTTTTTGCTTGGGATTATATTGACATTTGAAATTTTTTAGATTTTAATATTGAGAAAATATATGAAATTCTATATATATATTTTTATTTTTATAATATTTTTATATTATATATATATAAGTTAAATCGATAAGTTTAACGTTAAATTAATAAATGAAATAATCGCAATTGAAATTTCTCGAAAAATCTATGTTAAAATGGAAGATTAACTTTGAAGCTGTCAGCATTCTCCATACCTCTGTTATTGTTTTCGTTTTAAATCCGAGCCTCAAAATATCCGCGACTCTTTTTTTTCTCCTTTTTTTTTTTTTTTTTTTTTAAACGCTTCGAGAACCATTTTCGTCTAACGCGGAACAAACGCACTGAAACCTCTATCTCGCGAAAGTATCCGTGGCACGTGTTCCAGACGAGGAACCTACAATTACAATGTTGTAAAGCAACTCGAAACGACGGCCGTGAAGGGAAAAAGCCCCGTCAGAAAATGTTCAGAAGAGCGGTGCAAAACGTACCCGAGAATTTCCCCAGTTTCCGGCCAGAACAATGCCAACTTTCCGCTTCGAGAAACGTTCTTTCGTCTCTCACTTTATCATACGATCTCTTCTCTTTGTTGATAGGCTGAAAATTTCTTCCTACTTTGTTCCTTTATCGTCATACTTTTAATTAAATCAATTATTTTGAAGATCGTCAAGTTTCAGATAATCGGATCTTGGTATTTATATAGTGTTTTGAACAACGTTTCGAAAATAAAGAAAAGAAAATAATCGATCTAATAATTTCCAAACTATTATGTATATAATTGTTACTGTGTGTAATTTCAATATTACTATCAATGCAATTCTTACATCTTAAAAACAATAATAATAATAATCACAAATGAAAACAACCTAATATTCTTTCATGATAAATCTACCTTTCAAATTCCAAAAAATTCCAAATTTTCGCTAATGCAGATCCCAGCCATTATTTATAACTATTTAGTTAACAAAACGTGTCCATAAAAACGTTTGCAACAAGCGAATCGGACAGCAAACGTCGTCTAATAAAGACTGGCCATAAAAAACCAATAAAGATCCACACGACCAATAAAGATCTACTAAACTTCGCAGAAAACAGTTACAAATAACAGCCCATGCCATTCGGCACAATCGCAAACGCGTAACGTCCCAGTTAAACCGCTTCTTCTCAGGGCTTCCCCTGCAAACCGTCGTAATTACTCTGTCTATTTCGAATGGCGCTAGTGTCGTAGCGCTCGCGGCGTGCCAACCGCGCTCGTAATTCGAACAATCCCCAAGTTTCTCCGCGAATTCTCGACTCTCTCTCTCTCTCCCCTCTCTCTCTTATTTTCTCTCGTGATGTTGTATCTCGTTTGTACCTCGAGAACAATCGGTGGAAGGTTAATTTCGTGCCGTGGAAGAAGTTGTACCGTTCAAATTACTGGGGCGTGAGATCACAGAAGTGTTCGAAAAAAAGAAAAAAAAAGAAAAGAGGAAAAAGATAAAAAAAAAAAAAAAAGAATGAAAAAGGAAACGATGGAAAGAGGAAGGAAGGAAGGAGGCTTTAACCGCCATTGTTGCACCTCTATGCCAGAAAATTTCCACCACCGTTCGCGAATTCTCTCTTTGTCATCCCTTACGAACGTTTTCTTCTTTTTCTTTTTCTTCTTCTTCTTTTTCTTCTTCTTCTTCTTCTGGATATCGGAGGGCCATACTTGCTTTACGATCTTGTAATTACGGGATAGTGAGCCGAAATGGACGCGTGCCTCGAATATTTGTACAATGGAGGGCGGAGGGGAAAAGGCGATCGTAAATCTCGAGTTTTCTGGTCGTTCGAGGGTTGCGATAAAATTGGATACACAGTGGAATCATGAACGGTTCCACAAGACTCACGTTTGTCCTGATTTATTGGTTGGTTGGGAATGGGGATTGCGGTTTGTTATTGGTTGTTTCTGTATTGGAGAAATTTTTGGGATATTTAGGGTATTTCTAAGGCTTTAAGTAAAAAAAGAAAGTAATCTCTGGGTAGATTGTATTTTTTTCTTCGTTAATGGGACAAAGATTTCTTAGCGTGACGCTTATCGCCAACTGTTATCGACTCGTGTAAAATAAATTTTATTGATTGATGATATCACTTCGATACTTGCTTTATCGTAATGATTTTTGAAAAAATAATTTTTCCTTGAGATAAATATGTAAATATTGAAAAAAAGAATTAAAATTGGCGATATTGGCGATATTAAATGATATTACATGAAATTATTAAATTTTAACACTGAAACTTTATGAAAATAATTTAAAAATTATTAGAATTATTGAGAAAAGAAAAATCAGATAGAGATAAAATCGACAAGAAAATTCCATTCATAACATTAAACTTTGCAGAAAACATAACTGACAATGAAAATACACAGAAAAATAATATATTATCGAATTGATAAAAGTTTGCGGTTCTTCCTTTATAATAAATTTAAAAAAAAAAATCTGATAACAATCTGACGATTGGATAAATCGATTATCTATCCTCGTCTGAGAGAATAGGCCGATTAAAAACGGAACAACAAATTCAGGGCGAGCTTACTACAGATTAAACTCATAACTTTGCCCGTGTCTCGAGCAGCTGGTTCTTTCCGACGAAATATATCGTAGTCTCCCCTATTCCCTGCACTCGTCTATGGCCGTGGTTTAAAACAAAACTCTCGAAATTTCAATAAATCCAGGAGCGATCGTTTCATCGACCACCACCAACGTGCACGTTACGGTTTACTTATACGATACATTACGATAACGAGGATATAAAAGTGGAATTATTTCGACAAAAAAAAAATTCGTTACTCGAATTGTGGAACTTTGGAACTTTAATTATTGGTATGGAACATACGAGGAACAAATAGAGGAACAAACATGTGCTGTTGTTAATAAGAGATATGTATTGTACCTCTCATGTATTCTCAATTTATTAAGGGAGATAATGAAGATTTATGAAAGAGGAGGAGAAAAAAATTGTTACATTTTCAATAATCAGTTATATCTTGTAATACTGTGAAATTTTTTAATTGATCAAACGACTGATTTTAAAAATATCCAGTTGAAGATAAAATCCAGTTAAATATAACTTAACATTTCGAGATAACACAAGTTTCTCAGAACAGAGGACTATTTCATAATTATAATATGTACCGTGGTTTATAAAATACAACGTTACGAAACGTTTCTATTAGAGGAGAAGATTATTTTTAATGCGTTTATTTAAATAATTTGCTTTAAACCAAAATAAGAAAATTATTCGACAATCATCGTGTGTTGAAATATATATATCTTTATTTTCAAAAATGCAATATTATAATTCTTTTCTACGTCTCACAAAAGAGTACAAAAATCATCACTCACATTCAATCGAACGCTGTCGAAGAAATTGTTAAGAACGAACGAATTTTAGAGAAAACGTGATATCCGCTATCGATGCAAATTCCTTGGAAATGAGAATCGAGATTCAGAGGAGAGACAGAAAGGATGACAAGAGAACGAATATGAGAAGAAGTTGAGCGAGATTCGAATGGAAAACTATCCTGTACAATTGGGATTGTCGTAGGATGAGCTTTCTCATAACGAAGTTTCTTCTCTCGGTTTGCCACGCGATGCACGTGCGATCCTTGTCTTTCCCTCTGCTCTTTTCCCCTCTTTCTTTCTTTAAGACTCTCTCGTTAATGGATTTATCGTTATCGAGTCGTTCGGTCGAAAGGATTGGACAAATCTCTGCTCGCCGAAAGACTGTTAGAAACGAAGAGAAACACTGTGAGAGATGCCCTTTATGGGGAAGTAAAGAGCAAGATAAGCAAGAGGATGGAGATTTTTGGTTGAGAAAAATTAGAATGTTGTGGAAGGAATTAAATTATTTGGATTATTTTTAAGGACAAATAAGAATTCATTCATTACTCGAAAAGAATAAGAATTTTGATAAAAAATAATTTACTATTTAATCCTTGATATATAAAAAGAAAATCCCTCTATTTTTAAAGCTGAAGTCTCACACGCAATCCTTTATTCCGCAATTTCGACCCAATTTTTTTTCCACGAAGAGTCGTTCGCTATCCCAAACTACCCCCCTAAGAAGGATTTATGGGGCCAAGTGGACGGGAGAATGAAAGGCAAAGGCTCGTACGCCGGTGAAGCGAGTTAATTAAGAGTCGGCCAACCCCCTCTGGCCTGGCCTGGCCGCGGAACTTGCTAACTACGTTTCACCCCTCGAAGCTGTTTTTTAAAGGGTGGGTCGAGCGTTTGTCGCGGTTTCACCGCCTGTACTCAAGAATTATCTTCGATCGTCCGCCAAGGTTTTCCAAAGGAAAAATTAAGGCTGCCGTTTGAAGTTTTCACAGGGGAATAAACAAGATGGATGCACGTGGGTTTTTTTTTTAGACTAGCAGTAAAAGGGAGAAATTTGAAGTTCTTCTCGATATGAATTGGCTCGTAGTAAACTGATTAAATAAATATAATTTACTTTCGAATACCAAGAAAATTTACAGTATCATAAATTTATCCACAACGATATTTTTATCGCGTCTGTAAGATACTCGAAGAAAAAGGATCATAACAGAGTATCGAGAAAGATACGAGGAAAAATATTTCACGAAGTAATTCCTCTATGCACGATCAAATAATCACGCAAAGGAATAATTTATTCGTGCAACGATTAACTGGATAAATTAAGCAGCCTTTTGGATATTCCAAAAACTCCATTCAACCAAGCCTCGTGGAGAAATTCCACGTGGCCTGAAAGTAAGTAATTGCAGGATGGAAAGGGGTGGTCATCATCATCATCCGTGTTTCCATAACTTTTCATTTCGTTTATTAGTCCATAATAATGTAACGAAACGATGTGGGAAAATTCAAAGGGTTCCGAGTCAACACAATATCTGTCGAAGCAATAATATTCGAGAATTTCCTTCAGCGATTCCCCATTGTGACTCGCCTGGTTTAAGAGAATACCGCGCGTTCCATGTCCCCCTCCTCCCTTTAAAGGGAGAGGAGTCTTTTGTCGTCGAGACGTTCCCCGGTTTCCCTATTGTCAATTTAAACCCGTTTCCATCTCTTTCCCCGGGTATTCTAGAGATACTATTTAGTTACACGCGTAAATGGTTCATCGTTGCGGGAGGGGAAGGGAGGGGGTTGAAACGAGAGGATGCGTCTCCGCTAAGAAAACGGTTTAATTGTGTTTGTTTAATGAAGAGATAATTCGCTTTGTTATTTCTTAGATGGAATTTCTTTATAAGAAGATTAATTATAAAAAAATATCAATTATAATTATGAGAGTTACGTTAGAATGAATTTATTATCCGATTATATAATTTCAAAAAGGATACGTTTATTAAAGGAAAAGGCAATTGAGACGTATTATTTCGCAAACACGGATAAATCCATCATAATTAAGCGACAAAAAAAAAAGGAGAGTTGCAGGTAGAAACAAGGAACGACGAAAAGGAATCCACTCACGAGTCGACCCTCAACGAGTATTTACACGAACATCGGTGCTCGAACATGGAACACCGTAGAAGCAAAAAGTAGGAAGAGAATTGAACGATCCAACGTTTTTCGCGTTCCTTTAATTCCACCCTTTCGAGGTTTCTGGCCGAGGTCACAATCGCGCCGGTAATTAGCCACGTCACATTTAAGGGATGGTTTAAAGGGGGGGAAGGAAACCCTCGGTGAAACCCCACGGCTTGCGAACACGCGAAATGAAAATCAGGAACTCGATCGAGGGTGCATCTCATTCTATGATCTACGTTTCTCCTAACGTGGCCCCACCTTGCCGCACGAAACTTCCTTTGTCATTCAATGGGGGGGAACTGTATTCTATTTTCTCTTTCTTTTTCTTTCTTTCCGTCTTTCAAAGGGAAAAGAGGCACGTTTCCTTTGTAACTCGATACCACGAGTTCTTCGAAAGTATCGATTTCGCGATAGGAACGCGGACGATATAAATGATTGAACACACATTTTTTTGAAGACACAAATTCTTCTTCCGCTAATTTACTCTGATCAAATATATATATATATAAGTTTTATGTAACTTCGAAAAATCTAGAATTCCAATTTACCTCATAAAAAATACAAATAAAATTCGAAACAAAATTCTATAAACCTTGTTAAAGAATAACAAGTGAAAAAGAAGAAAATGAAATCCACAAGAATATATATCTATAATCTACAATCGTCAATGGAAACGATATTCTTAAAGAATCTGGATTAGAGAAACCAAAAACCATTTGCACGCAACGCTGTTTCGCAAGGCGGAAATGGATAGACCGGAAGCGAGCGGAGGCCAATTTCCTTCCACGCAACTACGATATTCAAATTGGCGATTAGAGTGAGTCTGAAGAAAAAAAAGAGAGAGAAAGAGAGACTAGAGATGGAGAGTACTTGTTGCGCAATAACACAATCACATGGATCATTGCACCGACCCAGAAACCGGAACAGGCCGTGTTGATGTAATAAGTCGAGCGTCTGGAAAATTCGCGGATCGAGTGGATTCGAATATATGTCGAATCATGGAAAGGAATCGTGTGTGTGTGTATATATATAAATTGGAAAATCTCCGTTAAAATGTTAATTTTACGGGTTGGTTTATTCGAAAGAAATTGGCAAAAGTAAGAAGAACTCGTAGAAGAGGAAGTTTACTCGTAGGAATTTTCTCGAAAGAGAGTATGGAGGGGAAGAGAGTTTTTATTCTCGTGTGATTCATGAGTGTATTATGATGGCAAACGGGTGGCAGAAGATAAGGCAGCGGAAACGCCGAGTTATGCTGGCCTCCAGCTTTCCAGGGATGTAAAAGTCGAGCCATCGTCTCGTTTGTCGAGACTTGTACACCCAACGAATGTCTCTCTTAAGTTAAGCGAGAAGAGAGAATAGACCTTTAGGTGTAGTTTCCCTTCGGGTTGAAAACTTGATTTAAACTTGTAAGCTTCGACTATGAAAGTGTATCTCGTCGTGGATAATCAAATATTTTATATTTTTTGAAAATTCATGATTAAATCGAAATGAAATATAATAAAATAAATATACCTTTGATTAAATTAATTTTATGCGAGTAATTTTTATTGTTTTAAAAATATCCATACGAATGAATTCAAGTTGATATTTCAATTAATGAAAATCAATTATCACGTAGAACATGTTCAATTTTCAAGACATTTTCAAGGATATTTTCAAAATATTCTTTCGTTATTCAAAAATCTTATCACTTTCAATATTTTCAATGTTTCATAACCTCCAATTCATTTCTCAACTCTTGAGAAAAATACTGTTTTATTTCGGTTTATTTTTCGCGAAGTTACCAAAAAATCTGTACTAGTCTGTAACATTTACTCTCCTCCAAGATGATCTTTAATTTATCCAGTCTCCAGAAAAATATCTATTACCATGATAACGCCATATTTCTTACGATAATAAAGAAAAAGAGCTAAAAAAAAAAAGAGAAGAAGAAATTAGAAGTATGATAAAAATTATAGGAGAGTGGGAAGAGTGGGAAGAGGAAAAAATGAATAAAAGAAAGAGGGAAAAATAAAAGCAAGAGATAAAAGAAATATCCTCATAAACAAAATCTCCGGTTTTTGTAAATTTTACGGAAATAAGATGATCTTCGCAAAATATTTTATATTCTTCGCGTCTGTCTCGTTTCCATAAAATTTATCTTTCTTCTCTAACGTATTTCGTGCCGTGTTCATATGCTGTGTTGAGAGAGAAAGAAAAGAGAAAAAAAGAGGAAGAAGAAAAAGAAAAAGAAAAAGAAGAGGAAAAAGAGAAAATAGAAGAAGAGAAAAAAAATAAAGAAGAGGAAGTAATGTCTTAATATAGGCAAAATCTTTGATCCAAGTTTATTTCATGGAAATAAGATGATCTTTGAGAAACGTTCGTCTCCTTTTATCTTCTTCAACGTGCCGCGTTAAAAAGTTCCTCGACAAGATAAAAAGGAAGTTTTCAGAGTCTGAAAATGATTATAAGCGGTACACTAGCGTCTTCTCCTTTACGCATGTACGTAAATCCAGATTATCGCAGCCTGTATAAATCTGAGCAAGACTTAGATAGAATGAAGAAGTAAAGTAATAGCTTTTCCGTGATCGATGACGAAGATATCGCTGGTGTAATTTAGAAGAAGATAATATTTTTTAATAGATGAGAATTTTAGAATAGATTTTGCACTTGAAAGATTGAAAAGTATCGAATTGACACTTTCTATATTATTTAAATGTATTTTAACAATTACAATTTTTTTATAAAATGTTGATTAAAATATTTTGATTATAAGTTTGAATCTTTTATATTTTGTATTTTGTCTCGAAAAGATTTGAATTTTATATTTTTTCGTATTTAATTTTATTGGAATAACTATTTTGATTATTAAAAGATAAAATTAGAATTAAACTTTCCAATTGTATTTCTTACTATTATATATATATATATACACATATATTCATATAATTAAAACATTTCACAAATTGCAATCCAATCAAATCAATCTCAACGCCATATACGAATTTACAACACGGGAATCAAATCGTTTGCCAATAATCGGCAAGAAAAATCCCCTCGAAAAAAATGCAATCCTTCGAAATCTCGAAAACAGAGGAGTTTAATAGCCCCAATTAAAATTTCGTACCGCAACGAAGGGATCGATAATTCATTCGATTAATTAAATCGATTCGAAATTTGTTTCGCTCGTACTGCTCTTTAATTAAACTGTTGGTAATACAGCGGCATTAATTACACGCCACGATTGAGTATGGAACAGAGAGGGAGGGGATGGAAATAAAGGGCGAAGTTTCGCGAAAAGCACGGGACCCAAGGAACAAAAGGCGAGGACCGAGGGATCCACTGTGCGCGCGCCTGTGTGCCTCTCGTAAACGCTTCGTTCTCGGTTGAAGTAAAGCAATACGACGGTGGAAAGGGAAGGGGCCACGGGCCTCTCGCATTACCTCGCTTGCCTCATCGCGAATTTGTTACGGGTGAGTTGATTGTCGGTTAAAGTTAATTAGCTTCTGGAGACATAGGATCTTTATGAATGTTAGTTGCCGCTCGCTGCTCCGCGACAATAAGCTCTATGACGAATCCCTGGCCTGGTCTTTGTGTAAAAGCGAAACGGTATTATCCGTGTTTCGTCCGCGTGTTCCGTGACACGTGGGACGGAGGGGGGAAAGGAGAGAGAGAGAGAGAGAGAGATAAAAACGAAATGAGCACGAAACTTGTGGAATAAGTGAAGTAACAGTGGGTTCACGGAGTGTATTCCATTATGGCATTTATATGGTAATTAATTGGATTCGTTCAATTTTTTTTTTTTATCATTTTAATCTAGATGGAGATAAATGCAACGGAAAGAAATGCAAGATTGAAAAATATGGGCGAATATTTTTTTTCAGACACTGTACATATGTTAATGGATTAATAAATTTATTGTATCTTTCTAGATTTAAATTTTGTGTATATCATAATAGCAGGGAATTGAGTTAATTAAGAGATTGAAGAGAATTAAAGGGATTAATTTTTGAAGTAGTTAAAAAATTGAGATTTTCTCTATCATGCTAATAATCCTTGGGTAAAGGTTAAGTAAGATTAAAGCAAAATGAACGAAGATATTTTCTATATAAACATACTTCAGGATTATTCAGTTTACTTTCCTTTCATTGAATATTATTTTATATTTGTAAATATTTGTCTTTGATTCAGAGATATTTTAGTTAAGAAAAATCAAGAGAAGATGAAAGAAGTACAAGTACAAATATTATCTTTCTTTCATTGAATATTACTTCATTTCGATGTATTCCTTGCTTTGGCGCACAATTTAATATTATTAAAAAATAATAAATATGAAAAAATTCATTAAGTAATGCACAACGAATGAATACCAGTAGACTTTGAAAAAATTTGTTACATCCCAAAAAGTAACGAATTTTAAACAAATTAGAATGGCAACGTGCATCAAAGTATATCTTCGAATACAACGAATACAACGTCTGGTTTCTATTCTCCAGAGAATTTGCTTAATTTATCGCAACCACCAGTTTCCTTGACTAGGGGGACAAGCAATCTGGTAAATTAGACTAATCGTCTGTGGATTTCTCGAAACTGGATGCTATTTTTCGTTTCTGTAATAAAGATTGAGTAATATTTGCACTCAAGTATTACCTTCGCGATGACACGACTTTCGAACTTTCTCCATCACTTATATCGTCATCTCGCTATTTCATGTTCTATTAAGCAATGAATCTTAAACTATAAACATCGATTCTTCTATTGTTGATTGTCATCCAAGACATTAAGTTTGATCGTGAAAAATATACATTTTACTTCAAAGAACTACATTTAAAAAATTATACAGTAAAATTAATATAAAATTAATTATACATTATTTAATAACTTTACAACTTATAACATTCGATTTTAAAAAAGGACGATTCTTTCTGAACACAGATAAGCCGAAAATAATAAATTTCATTAAAAATCGTCGATAATCAACAAACTAATCATCTAGAAACGAAGTCGAAATCGCAATTTTCTTATTCTTTCGTATCATTTCGTTCTGAAGAATCATCCCTTAAATTTTTAAACACAATATTTATATCAAGATAAGCGTTACAAAACTTAATAAATTAAGAGCATCGCACAATTTCTCTAATTTTCATCTTCGTGCGACATTCTCTCGACGTTATCACGCCGATATCAATTAATTCATTTCCCACGATTCGCCATAAATCATCGTTCGATTTCGTACGCTCAATCAGCGTCAAAATAATTTCGTTCAAGCGTAACTCGGATAAGTCTGCAATTTACGCAACTCGCGTGTTACTCTCGCGCGTGCAAACATCGTTACGGCTAATTACGATGTGGCGCGATACCTTGCACCTTGAAGCGCGGTTCACCGAATATTCATCCCGTGTTATTTCATATCAATGCGCGTGTATTTACCGCGTTTATTTATTAATTTCCGAATTTCCATCGAAAATCGCTGTGATATAGACCGAATGGGGGGAGGAGGAGAAAAAGGAGAGCAGCGGGAGGATCGAACGTTTCCGATTATCTGAACGTTGCTTAAAACGTGGCGGTCAGATTTATATTCGAATGTATTTATAATTAGCGGACAAATTGAAATCGGATACTTTTTCGTTGTCCTTGGAATTATTATACGGTATCGGCGTATAAATGAGTTTGTTCGGGAAATCAAATGAATTGAATTTTCACTGGAGCGCTTTGTTTTGCGAAGGTGTTGCGATGTTTTTGTTTAAAATTATGCGGCGAGATATAATATATTTGTATTATAAAATTGCTTATTTATTAAATAAATTAATTAATTACTTAATTAACTTAAATATATATCCAACCTTCTGATATTCAAACAATATAATTTGTATATATTTATGTATAAAAGAGGCTATTGTTTAATTTTATTCATAATCGATTCGTACGACGATTGATCTACAAGTTGATTCGCGATAATTTAATTAAATGCAGATAATATTTCTTTAATCAATCGACTTCGACCTATCTTCTCTTCTAAATTTGGAGAAAGAAGACGAATTGATCGATCCCATTTTCTAAAGAATCTTTAATTCCTCTAAATTGAAACACAGGATCAATATTGAACTTTACGAAAGAAATCAAATAATTAACCAAGATAATCTTTGATTCAATTACCTACCGATTCTTCCGAAGAAAAAATAAAGAGAAGAAAAACCCAGATAGAATCATCAATTGCTATGATGTAATTGCTTCAATTTCTCCAACAAGTAAATCCATTTAACCACCTCGCTCATCTCACTTCAATCGATCCTCCTATCCAACAAACGAACCTTAATCAGAACGAAACTATCGGTTCTATCTATATCAGAATCGAAACAATTTGATCCACCGATGAAACGACACGAAACAATCGGGAATAATAATATCGACAAAGGTTTATTAATTTTGGTTCGAGGATAGGGGACACGGGAGGACAAATAGATCTAAGAATATCGCAAGACTCCTCTCGCAAATTTTGGCCGATCGCCAGCGATGATTACGCTCGAGTGGCTTTGCAACTACAGAGGGTTCTCCCTTTAATGGACTCTTCCTCTAATCCCGACCGTGATCCACGAAAAGAAACGAAGGAAGGAAGGAAGGAAGGAGGGAGGGAGGGAGGGAGGGAGAGAAGGGAGAGGCCGATTGAGTGTCCAGGTAAAGATACGTGACCAGTTTTCGAGAACGGATCAGTTCCAGAGTCGTGGTAATTGACGGACCTTTGCCTCCATTTTGACTTCTACTTATATCTGATTTGTGTATGTTCCTTCTTTCTCGCTTTGCGGATATTTTGAAGGTAAAAAAAGAAGAGGAATAAGAAATTTTCTTTGTCTGCATGGATAAAATTTTGGTTTCGTGGATGGAAGCATTTCGATTTGCGAGTTGTTCGATAAAGTTTAATTTTTCTTGTTTTATATATATTGGAAATAGAAAAGGAAAGTTTGTTCGAAGAATCTTTTGGAAAGAGTAATTGTTGAGAATCGTAACTTTCCAAAAAATTCTGTTTCGGTGGTTTCATTTTTCGTCCAAATTGATGAAATTTCGATTTTATAAATTGGAATTTTTCTTTGCTCTTCGAACACTTCAAATTAATAAAATTTCTTTAATTTTTGCCCAACAATGTAGAAAAAGAACAGGAGCGACATCGTAAAAGAGCACCGATTGTCTCTGATTAATTCGGTCCAGAAAGCACGGCAAACAAAATAAAGGAACGTGGAGGAGGAAAACAAACGAGTCGAAGGGGAAATCGATCTCCAAGGTGAGGTATCGAAGGAAAAATTCCTTTCTCTCTCCCTCTCTCTCTTTCTCTCTCTGTTTACAAAAATAGAAGAAGGGACGAATGTTGGCAAAACGGTTGAAAAGAGTACGTACGATGTGTCGATACATTGGATGAAAAGAGAGAGGAAAGCGAGTGTGACAAGAATCTCTCGATCCCCCGACGACGACGAAGAAAACGTTTTCTTCGGCGGAGAGGGACGTGTAAACGTTGACCTTTCGGTGGCACACTTTCCCAATGGTGACGGAGGATGGTCTCTCGTACACAGACCTCTCTGGTATCCTCTTCCACCACGTGGCACACATAGCTTCGAGACACGACCTATCGCGATATTTTACGAGAAAATGTCTAGGAAGAAAGTCTGTAGGTATGCCAGAGTCATCGAGGCGCCTTTTTTAGTTGCGCAATTTCTCTTGTATTTGCGTCAAGAATAACATTGTAAAAATTCGAATATGTGTACACCGTGTGTTTGGACGGAGAAGTTTCCTCGTTCTTATTGAGCGTAAAAGTTCATTCTGTTTGGTTAAGATTTCGTTAAGATTGATTTGATGACACGGAGAGGGAGATAGGTTATGTTTGATTATTCAAGTGAAAGATCGATTGAAAGATTTGTAATTTGTTTGGAAAAAGTTTCTTCCAATGGTTTCTTAAATTCGCAAAGGATCTTCTTGTGAATTCTTTACGATTGCATTTTTTTTTGTGATTGGATTGAAATAATCTTTAAATAATGAATCGAGGGATTCAATTACGATCGTGATATTCGAGGATTAAAGTTTTGTCGTGTCTTTGTAATTTGTCTTTGAAATTAATCAGATCAAGGTAACTGTATTTTGTACCTGTAATCTTGTAATCTGTAATCTTCGAATTTTTTTTCGGTTCATTTAATTAAAATATATCACTTAAAAGATTACGATCTGTTATAGTTTCGATAAGATTTTTAAAATTAACGAAAACTTCAAAGATAATTCTTGAATTTCAAGAAATCCCTTCGCTCCAGAAAAATTTCATTCAAAAATCGTCTAATCGTCTAATAATTTATTTGCTTGAATCTCGAAGAAACGAACGAACCAACTCAAAAATTAATTATAAAAAACATTGAACGAACTTCTTTCGAGAGCAAGATAACATACGCACAAGATCAAAAGCTCTCTCTCTCTCTTCTCTCTCTCTCTCTCTCTCTCTCTCTCTCTCTTCTCTCTCTCTCTCTCTCTCTCAATCTGTAACTTCAATTTCGAGGTTCTTCTTAGGTAGCTTCTTGGGAGGAAGGGAGAAGGAGGAACTTGGAAAGATATCGAAGGGATTCGAACGTTCGTTAAATGTAAAAAAAAAAAAAATTTCGACCACACCGGATATTCAGAAGCGAGTTCCCTCATCGACCTTAACACGAAAACTGGTAATTCTCGCACGGTAATTAAAGGTCGGGCGAGTGTTCGTCAAGTGGAACGGAAAATTAATTGGAGAGATGAAAACGATACCGTGGAACGACTCTCGATTTAATTACAAACTTCGCTTTTCTTGCAGTGACGCTGGTTCACTCGCTGGATCTCATGAATAAACGAGCGAAACAACGATCACCGCGATTTGTTCCACTTTGATAGCTTCGGTAGCTTCGTTTCTTCTTCTTCTTTCTTTTTTTTTTTTTTATTTTCTGTATCTTTATTTTTTGTTTCCTTCTTTCTTTCTACTTTTTTCTTTTTTGAATTTTTTCTCGTTCGTCCATTGAAGAGGAGAAATGAATAAAATGAACTCGTTAATGAATCGCTAAACATATTTTTCGTTACGAAAAATTCAAATACGCAAACTGAGAGAATAAAGTCGGAACAAAAATTCTGGTTGGTAATTCTCTTGGTAAACATTTTGAAAAAATGAACACTGTGAAAAATGGGGAAAGATTACACTTGGGTAAAGAGTGAAAAGGTGAAATTCAGAAAAGTTGGTGTGGCTCGGTTTCGACTTGGTTTAAACTTATGGCTGTGTTTAAAACATGTGAGTGTTAACTAAATTCTTTCAGATATTCTATCTCTTGATAGGAAAATGTTTCACGATTTCTAAATTTCTAATTCTCCATATTTTTCTAAATAAAAAATTATCACACGTAACGTTTCATTTTTGAAAATTTTGTATTCTAATTATGCATATAATAATATTATATGTAAATAATTTCAAGTGTAGAATATTTATGTGTAGAAAATTGTATGTATATAAATTTTACGTACTGTTTGGAGAAATCTACTGTGAATGCAGTGTAATAAAAATTCTATGCTTAGGTAGGGATGTGAAATCTAGGGATGCCTAGGGATTTCTACAAGTGAGATACTATGTCTAGGGGATTCTACATACAGAATACCATACCTAGAGAATTCCACGCTTGAGATACTATGTGTTGAGAAAATTTTATACGTGAGTGCTACAGCTAGAAAATTTTGTTATATTTTAAAAAATTCTACATTCAGAATATTTTGTAAAAATTTCTGTTATGTTCTAATAATCTCGATTATTATAATAGTATATTTTATAACATATTATTATTTTCTATCTTTTCTATATTATTTTCTATCTTTCTGTTCTTTTTTTTCTTTCCTAACCATATATATTGTAATTTAAATTTCATTGATTATCAATTTATAAATATAAAATCGAAGATGAGTTTTCAATAACTTGTTATCAATAAGTAAATTATATATTTTTTAAAATAAAAGTGATATAAATTACGTAATGAAAGATAGAGAGAATAATCGAAGAACAATTCGTTGAATTCATATTAGCGATTATCGTACACGCTTATCAAGCCACAAGAACTTAGTCAGTCAGCACAAACTTATTATAGAAGATCACATTCACGGGCTGGAAGGACATAATCGTTTAGATCAACCAAGTAGATTCTGAAGCGAATGTTCACTAGATAGAACAATAGCGACTACTTCAAGTATTTATTACAACAGTTATTCTTCTGCCCAACCTTTTATAGATACAGAGTATTCATTCATACTATCGTAAGTTTCTATTGTATCGTTCAAAATTGAAGTTATAAATAATGTATACAGAAGATAGAATAAAATTGATTGGTAATAATAAAAAAAAAAAAAAAGAAAAATAAAATCTAAAACTTATAACTGAAGATTAATTTTTAATTACAAAATATGTATTAATATTTTATATAATATTTATAAGGAATTTAATTAAAAAAAATTTCTTAAAGATTAATAACTCCATCCTAATTGTTTTCTCAACCAATAAATATTATGTGAATGTATGTTTTAAAAAAAATATGAAAATCAAAAAAAAATATCTAAGAAGAATGAAATTTTTTGGAGACTTTGATATAGTCAAAGTATAGAGATAGAATTATTAATACCTCACTACTAAAATTCTCGACGTTAAAAATTTAAAAAAAAAAATAATTAATAAATAGTTGGCAGCAATATATAATAGAAGATAGTTGTTGATATACCGACGATGTGAAAGAAAACACATCATTTCTGAAAACTTTCTCTTTCTGTGTGAAAAAATAAAAAAAAAAAAGAAATAAAAATTCAAAATCAATTAAAGAGAAATGACAAAAAAATAAAATTAAAATCATTCTGAAAAATCTTAAAAAAACAAAAACCATTTTTACCAATTTTCAAACTTCGATCACTATAACCGTTTGACTCGTTGAAAAAAAAAATCGACTGCTCACTGCGGGCTGTGCAACTTTTTAATCTTCGAAAAGCAAAATCAAGCCGATGGCGGCCTGTCACATAAAATTTCTCGCGTAGTTTCACGACTAGTATCGAATTTTTCTGCCAACGGCATTAGCATATTATGAAAGCGACAGGTTTCATAGGAAGGACGATTTTCCAACGATCCAACGAAAACGAGGTCCAATGGCGACCTCGCCCAACTTCGTCGAAGCTTGTCGCCGCTTTCGAGGAAATTGCTTTCGTTAAAAACAGCTGAAGAGACCGGAAACTAATTCGAGCCACGGTATCACGATGAATGCTACTCGCCATGATTCCGACCGAGGCCGAGATTCATCAGTTTCTATTTACTTGAGAGTTCCCGGCCCTTCTTCTTACTCCAATAGGACAGATACCTAACCTCAATCTTTTAACGAGATTTTCTAAATTACAATTTCACTCGAACGGTTTCGATTTTATTCCCCTCGGGCAAATTTATCTTTGGTGGAAACAATTTATTTTCTGGTAGTTGGATGGGCGTTGGATGCCCGCAGGATAAATTTTACTTCTATTTTTTATATTTTTTTACTTTTTTTTGTATTTTCTTTTTAAAATTAAAACTGAAACTCTTTTCTTTTTTCTTTTTTTTTTGGGGGGGGGGGGGATATTGCTGATAGCTGGCTGATCTTATTATGTTGATTCTCTATTTTCAAATATAGACATCTTGTGATTGCTATTTTTATTAATTTTTTTATTTTTCAGTTTATCTCATAGTAAAATAAAAAATTTACAGAAGATTATGCATTCTATGAAGAATAAAAAAAAAACCTCTGTTTTTTTAATATACTTTCGTTTGTTAATTAAAAAAATACAATAATAATAAAAATACAAAATATAAAATTTGCGCGTAATAAAGAAAATTATTAAAAAATAAAATACTTTTTCCTTTTCATTAAAGTTCTCGTTTTCTTATGCAGGATTCTCACATGACAAAGAAACTAAGTTCAATTCAAGAACGCACGACGAATCCAGAAACCTGATTCACTTTGAGCTCCTTCAAGTTAATTAAATTTATCGATTTATCGATGAGGTTTCGAATTCGAATTTGTGGAATTTATAATGAAATATAGAAAGATAGAAATGAAACGAAGACTGTATATAAAAAATTAATTAGCACAATATTAAAAAAGGATTGGATTAGTATCGAGTGTCAAATATAATTTCAACAACAAAGGATAAAATTCGATACGTGGATTAAACATCAAAGCTGAAATTGTGTATTGTACGATGTTAACTCGTCTATTATTATTATATGAGTTTAAATTAATTATACGATTGTTAATAATCTACATTTGATATGATAATGGATTTGCGTGGTATTTCCCTTTTGATCAGTACTAATAATTGATGAGAATGGCCGATGTGAATGTAATTGATAAAAGTTTTCATTTTCGAAAATAATACAATTTCCAATGTTACCTCTTTGATCAGCATTCGTATTCATGAAATAGATTTAATTTTTAATTAGTCCTGTTAATCGGAAATTGTACTGTCGACAGACAATGGAATTTGTAATTTCGTTCAATTTATTAATTATTTATTTTAAATTATATTTATTATTTATATTTAAATGTATCGTTTAAATGTTCGATTCTTAAAATAATTAATTTCGCGTCGACAAAAGATTGAAATTTATTAAATAATTGCGAATTTCTCGTAATAAAATTAAAAAGATTAAATTTTGAACAAATGAATTTGCTATTCAAGATTTCTATATTGTTTCTCTTTTACAGAAAATTAATGAAATATAAAATGCGCTTGATTAACCATATTTACACTTTCAGTAGATGCTTTCACGAAGATACGTGCTCATTCTCTCAACAATTATCATTTATTCTCACGTGCACGTTCACTTGATTATTTAAATACAATAAGAGGCAACAGTTCTCCGTTTAATATGTTATTCTAATTGAAAGTTTACTGTCTTAAGCTTTCTAAAATATAAGACGAATCCTGAAATAGCAAAAATATTCTATTATATATCGTAATAAAAAGTTTAAACAATTTATATCGCGAGTGAATTGGCATCGAATGCTCGAAGATTGTATATAAAATTTTTAAAATATTTATTTTTTTTCTTTAAAAAAATCAATTCAATGATATGTAAAACTATTCCTTCCCATCACTCAATTCTCGACACAAGTCCTTGAATCCATATTCCATTTTGGAATATTTTAAATGTTATTCTTTCCTCGAGAAAAATTCCACTTTCGAATATTTTAAATATAATTACGTTCCACCAGCAAAATTCCATTTCTAAATATTTTAAATATTATTTCGAATATTATTGTTATACATTAACTCAAGATTTTATAATAGTAAAGGGAAAAAATATTATCAACGAATTTTTTCAAAAAGTTCCAAGTCTGAAAAATTAAAAAAAAAATCCCGCGCGAACAAAATATGCCTACAGATATTATAGCGTTAAGAAATCAAAAAACATCATTAATCATTCGAAGATAAGATATCTCCTAGATTACAATCATCACTTATTTATCACCATCAATCTAAATAAAATAATTCAAACCCATACTTCATTCTCTCGTAACAATCCTTACCTCTCGTCGATCATCATCACCTTAATTGACATCTTCAGGACACGTATCTTCCATACGTGATTACCATACTTGCACAGCGTGCGAACGCCATCTATTGATTCTCCAAGCTTAAATAATTGCCATCTCGTTTCGTAAATGAACGCACGCAAGTCGCATCGAAAGTATCGGAATTCTCGAATCTTCGAGTCGTCGAACGAGAGCATCGAATTTCAACCAATTATCGATGTTACTATCGACACGGAACATCGTGTTTATTAGCGGAAAAATTTCGTCGAGGGATTCCAGGTAGCGATCTTTCGAAACTGTGAAAACGTTCCGCCGAGGCGCGCAATTAGCGAGACCGCGGTGGTAATCGTCGAGTAATGTTGCTCAATTTAAATAATCCCGACTGTATCCATCTCCTGGAACGAGCGATAAATCGGTCGACTCTCGAGAACCGTAGAACCGTGGTGGTGGAAACATTGGACGGAAGATACGTTCGAAGAGAGTTGGAAAGCGAGACTTAACCTCAATTGGCTTAGGGTTATAGGTTATGTACGACGATTTTCGAATTGAAATAACTATAATACACGATAGTATATTTTTCTCCGTGTTGTTTCCAACCACGAGGATGGAAAATTAAATGGAAGATACAGTTGGAAGATACGCAGATTGAGAAGAATTATTTTCGACTAATGGAATAATTATAATGTCGTAACGATATAATTTTATGGAAATGGAAAGTCGGAAAGAGTTTCCAACAGTGTGAATCGAAAAGTGAAATTTAACCTCGATTATGTAAATATCCTCAACATTATTTAAAATAAGTACGAGTAAATCGTTTGAAATAATAAACGAGGATCTCATTTAACGCATTTATTCACTACTAATTTTTTCCCCTCGCACTTATGACTCTACGTTATCTTTAGATTAATTAAACAATTAATTAAAAACAATTAAAGACAACGAGATCCGATCAAATATCCTTCTATAACCCGATGCAAAAGCGGGCATAAACGGCGTCTAGAAGTGTACCGACAAATCAAGCAGGAATTATCCGGGGCGCGATTCTCGAAACGCGTACACGTTTCCCCTAGCCGTCCCTCTTGACGGCGCATAAATCCGCCACTCGTAGACGGAAAGAATCGCCGCAGTAAACCGCGAACTACCATCACGAGGGTAGAGAAGTCTGAATCCAGAAACCTCTGTCTGGGGAAACGTCGGAACAAACAACTAGAACGCGGACTCCACGGCACAGAGCGAGAGAGAGAGAGAGAGAAAGAGAGAGAAGGGAATAGGCATTCTCTCCGGCGGATATAAATCCGCCCACTCGATGTCACGAACGAGCCACCAGCGGGAAAAACAGAAGGAAGGGGAGGGGGCGCCACCGTGGTGGGAGTAAAGTTAGCAAAAGGGATAGGCTTTTTGGATATCAGCCAGAAAACTGGGACGTGGGAGCAGAGAGTGGAACTCCGCGGTAGGGATCGTTTCAAAGGACCGGCGTGCATTGCGAAAAACGGCGGCCTCCGATCATCGTCCTTACACGAGCGGAACAGGAAGTTGCTACGATTCCGGGCAGCCAGCGCGCCGGTTCAAAGAGGAATTTCTGTGCGGATCTGACCGAGCTGCTTCGTTATGAGAGATGTACGAATGGATGAACTGTGCTGCTCCTCCAGGGATTTTCTCCTCCTTTTTTTTTCTATTTTTATTCTTTCTTTCTCTCTCTCTCTCTTTCTCTTTCTCTTTTTCTCCCTGTTGTTTATTGGAATGGGTTTATTGGGAATATCGTCGATTCTGCCGAGATCTATTGTGCGGAAGAGAGTTGTGTTGGAGGAGGAGTGGAAGTTTGTCGGGGTGAATGGATGCGAGGCTGATGGGTTTGCTTAGAGTTCTAGTACGCAGTATGGGAGAAGGTTTTTGCATTGTGATTTTATTGGGAGAGGAAGTTTTTGCATTCTCTTTGTTTGTTATATCGTATCGAAAAACTTTTAAACCGTGTGTGTGTATGTGTGCAATTCATTATCAGTGTGATAATTGTTATTAATTTGTTTTTAATCCAATTTTAATTAAAATTTGCTGGGTCGAGATTGTGTTTTTATGCGACCTGTTTCAAAGTTACTCTCGATGACGCAAATTTGCTTAAATTTTTACCAAAACGAGGAGTATTATCATTCTAATTAATTTCCATTCGAAATTTATAACTCGAATATGTATTATATTTGTATACAGGAGTGGCCAGTATAGTTCCAAGCACAAACACCGTATTTCATGCGTGAAAACTCCCCGAATTTCTCCGCAAGCTCAATAAAACCAAGTGGTTCGTAACAAGTACTCTTCTCGGTACAATGGTATCCACAAGTGAAATTTGAGAGTTCAAGTACATACCCTGCATACATTTGGAAAAAGAAGTACATCACGATGCTCGAGATTCACTCGAGATGTAAAGTATTCCAATTCGAATTTCGAAATATTTTTCTTCTCTACAATGATAAAAATTTCAATTGTAACGTCGTGTCGATCTATAATTTAAAAATATATACAGATTGACAAGAAATAATATTAAAAAATAATTATAATCCTTTCGTCGTCGAATCAAACCAATCAAAATTCAATTTTCCAATCATATCGACAATTTCCCTTCGATAAAACGGACAAAGTCAATTAACATTCAGGATCGAAATCATTCCCTAATCAATCTAATCAGCAGCGCACCGATCTCAATCGCAACAGATTTGGCGGTCCATTAAAATGTGCATCGTGTTCCTATCGATCGAGGGTTCAGAGGCACACGTTCGAGAATCAGAGGCAATTCGAAACGGAATTAAGACCGTAATCCCGGTTTCCGCGCGGGCAAATTGATCTCTGGCCAACCTCTGTCCTCTCCTCGAGTCACATTCGGCCTCGACCTTCACCACCTACTAGCAAACTAATTAATCTCATTTGACGGGGCTAGAATATTAGGAACGAGGTATTATAAGTAAAATATAATACACGTGACACCGTGAGATGATTTATCGCGATGTTTCCCGCATCGAATCATCCGCTGCACCGTAGTACGCCGTTATGCTCAATCTGACCACCTGTTCGGTGGATGTACACCGTTATCCTGCATTACGGAACGAATTGCTCGGTATTTTGCTAGTAACCACGAAGTAAGAATGAAGAAAAATGGTCGAAAATGAGTTTGCAAAATTTTATTCAGAATCGAATGGAAAGAATATTTTTAACGTTTATAGAAAAGTTGATGTATCCGACAGAACTGTTTATTCTGTGGTTCTTTAGAAGATGAAAAGCTCAATTTTAACGATCATTCCTTTTCAACGATTGGTAATGAAAGAAAGTCATGCGCGTAGGACGAACAGGGATATCTATTAAAATTTAATCAAATTGGATTAACGTTTACGTAAAATTGGATATAAACTTTCCAATTAATATAATACGTTGATAAACAGAGATATTAAAGGCATTAAAATTTAATCGAATTGGATTAATGTTTACGTAAAAATCGACATGAACTTTCAAATTAATACGCTGTTAAGGAATAATGATGGGTAATAGTTGGATGTGATTGAGCGTGTAATATCTTGATTGTCTTGCGTAATAAAGTGGAACGATAATATTTGTGATGGAGATAATAATATTTGTTAAATTACATTCTATAATAATTGTCAATTATCATATCGTCATGTACGTATTTTTTTTTATTATTTATTACAATTTTTTTAAATTTATACATACGTTGCAGTATTCGTATGAAATAATTTATTAATAAGAATTATCATTTAAGTATTTTCCGATAAGCAAGATAAAAATATGTTCATCGTGGATTAAACAGATTGCAGAACTCGAAAGTGTTTAAACGATTGTAAAAAATATTACGTAATTAATTTATTCCCAATTAATCAATTTGTTAATGTTTAAGAACGGTGGAGATAATTATGAATAAAAATAAGATAGAATTGATGATATTCATTAGCGATAGAATTTTCTGTTACAAATTAAAATATAGTATTTCGCTCTCCAATTAACACTTAACATTTTTTTACTTAGCAGAGAATATTAAAAATTCAAAATATGAATATTGCATAAATCATAGTAAGATATATATTCGATATATTTATTCTCTCCATTGAAAGAATTTCACATTTTTTTTACTTTTTATGAAAATTAATAAAAATAATGAGAACAATATTATTATCATCCTATTCATTTCATTTATCTACTTTTCATTCTAAAATTTTTGAAATGAAATATATTAAACATATTAAATTAAATACTCAATCACGTTCTGCATGTGACCCTGTAAAATGCAAATAACAATTTATAACGCTGCTATATAAATATTAACCTAGTAATTATAAAATGGCATTAGCATAAATTAAAAATGGAGCGAATCATGGGAATGATTCATGGTTCGAGAATAATTTTATCATATTTAATAATTAACATCGCGATTCGATTTACATTTACAATCGATGTAATTGCATTTGTCATAATAAAAAATAAAAATAAATTTCGAAAAATATTGTGAAATATTACAGAATTGTAATGTGATTTTTTTTTTTTTTCGTTATTGCAGGTGACACGTGTTGATATTAAGTACGAGATCGTATCGCCATACGAGTGATATCTTAATTTCAATTAACATCACGAATTCAGAGTTATACCTGCGAGTTGTATACTAAAATAAGGTATTATTGAAATGAACAAATTATAAAAATATAATATATAATCTTGTTATCCTTTTATTTCTACAATAATTATATTTACGATAATATTTAATTATATTCAACATAAAATTCAATATAAAACAAGTTGTTTCTTTCTAGTTTAAAAATAATTTGACACATGAAAAATCTTTATTATAATTACAATATAACGAAACAATCATATAGATCTTTTTCCATATTAATATCGTTGCGATATTACTATTGTTTTTTCCATATATTTATTTTTTATGCACCACTTTTTTTATCGTTTTAATTCTTCCTTTAAAATTATAAAGCAACGCTGTATTATTAAAAAAAAGAATTAGGAATAAGGAATTTAATTATTGACTATCAAAAATTACAAATTACAAATACGGTGAATAAAAGCATTTTTAGATTAAAAAAAAAAAATTACAATTTAGGCACAATGAAAAGTTTGAAGGTTCAAAGTTAATTAAATTGAACGCGATATTTATCGAGTATTGAATTTTTCGCACGTGAAAACGTGCTAAACGCTTCAACCATGAATCGATGATAAACGGAAAAGCGAGTGATAAGACAAGCCGCACTGCGTCAACATCAATTATCTACTTCTGCTTGGACAAGAGATACCGTTCAACAATACAATCGTCGAATATATAGTTGCACGATTAGTTTGGCAAACCTGCAGGTCGAATCAACGAACTTTAACATTTCTCGCGCAAGTGAACTTTACCTCGCATCTTAACAATGCGAAACTATTGCTGGGATATTTGTGTTCACGTGACAACATCTATGGAACGCAACATTAATTCGATATTTAATCGGAATCGAGTGATTTGATTAAATTTTTTTTATCTTAATCAAATAATACGTTAGGAAAAAGATAGTATCTAATTGAATATACTATAAGCTCGCTACAGATTTCTAATTAGCTCCCAAAATATTTTATCATTTTTTCCACCGAACAATTAATTAATTTAATCGATCTACTTATCTACTTATTCCAACTTTAATATTTTAATATTTACTTTTGGCTTTAAAAAAAAATCGATAACCCAAAATAATCTTTTCTCTAAACAAAATTGAAATCTATAGCAATTCAAGAAATTTATTTTTCGTGTATATACGATAGCACTGTTTGTAAAAATTCATAAATTCAATAAATAAACGAAACAAAAAAATTTACACCAAGATTTCTTTAAAATATTCCTGAAAATATTTCCAACGAAGTTAAGAAAATTAAATAAAAAAAAGAGAAAGAAACAAAAAAAAATTACATCGCCTAGCAACAGCATGAACTCAATAAGACAGTTAATCGAGAGACGAAAAATCGAAACTCGTTTATTTTTTTTTTTTTTTTATTCGATCGAATCGTATACTTCCGCGAGAAAATACACATCAGTTTCAGAGGAAGAGATACGCACTCGTAGGCCGTTCGAAATCGAGGACGCGCAACCGGGTGAATATTTCAAATAATATCTCCTACGCGGGATCAGAATCGTATATCTCGGGGTATTGCTTTAATTGGATGGATTCCAATCGGGGTGCGGCAATGTGGAGAACAGGTAGCCGCGGGAAAGCAATCCGCCTATGTAAAACGAGCAAGAATATCACGATTTCAACCGGCGAGATCGAAAGTCTCGAGCGAACGAGCTCCACTGTGTGTGCTTAATTTACCCGCGTAATAATTCGACGAATTACACGTTCTTCCGTTGGAATTAAACCTCTTCCCCCCCTCCTCGTGCGAAATTATGAATAATTTAACGGAAACGAAACGTTAAAAAACAAAAGTTGCTTTGTGGAAATTGTTACAATTGTTATTGTATCTCTCCATATGGATAATCATTTTATTTTCCTTACATTTCATATTACAATTACGCTCGTACACTTTTCCTCGATTCGAAATAATCAATGTTGCGTTTCTGCTTCGAAATTTTAATCGAATTTCTGTTTGACTCTTTTGCTCTCTCTCGATTTCAAGTCGTTTGAAATCATTGTTTATGCGAAAGAATATTATTCGGTACGATTGTTGCAACGATATCGTTTTTTTTTCTTCTTCTTTTTTTTTTTAATTCATCCGCGAGGCCGTAATCCTATCGTGAGGCAACAACTTCACCGCAACGCAACGAAAAAACTAAGCATTGCGGTAAATTCTGAGGCAATCGACAGGAGAGAAAGAGAGAGAGAGAGAGAAAAAGTCAAAGTAAAAGTAGGGAAAGAGCGAGAAAAATAAATCCATTATTTCTAATCGAATTTGTTATATATTCTCCAAGTGGTGGATCGAACGATTATCCATAATTTCTCCGCCGAGTAAGAAAGAAAATTTTTTACTCAAACATTAGCGGCAGTCTCTCTGCCGTTAAAAATCCATAAAGCGAAATATGAAGTAGCAAAAATTGTCCAAAACCCGTGGCATATTCATCACATGATTTATTATAATAAAAAAAAAATCAATCTAAAAATACCATTTCAAAACAGCAAGAATATCGTCCAATTGCAATTCTCGAAAAATCTAGCGAGATTAGACAAGCGAAATCGTTGATATCTTTGATGGCCTTCCGTGCTCGCGCCGGATGGAAAACTCCTCGACTGACTGGGATCAGATCACGGCATAAGCGGTTTATTTATCGCGAATGCAACGAGATCAACCGCGCCACGATGAGTGCATTCTTCGCCTCTCGGTGAAACGCGACGTCCGCCGCTTTTTCGACGACATTCCGGACACGCGGCCCATTTCGCGACCAAGATAGCCGAGAACCAGCAGTGAGTGTAACACCAGAATACGATCTTGGGGGTTTTTTCCCCGGGACAATGCCGAGTTAATCGTTTTCTTGTCCGTTTTACGGGGAGCAAACTGGGGGTTGAATGAAATAGGATGTTGAGGAATTTAAATTATTTTTACGTGCAGGGAAAATTTGGAAATCGAAAATTAATTAATTAACTAGTTAATTAATAGAAATAGTGGGATGAGGGTGGCGCTGTTTCATCATGTGACGAAGAATTTCTATTTATTATATTAATGATAAAAGCTCGATTAAAATTAGATGGGAAAATTTTCTGGAATAAAGTTTTAATACTGTATAATAATGATGGAGAAGAACATTATATACAATATTCCGTTACGTGTAACTGATTGCAGAAATACTGTAATATAATATTTTGTAATAAAAAAAAAAAGAAGGAAAAAATTATTCGGTTATTATTACTAAATTTATATGCTTCATTATCGGGATATTAAGCAAAAAAATAATACTTGAGAACATTTTTTTTTCATCTTTGACTCGAGAACATATAAGATAATCGTGCTATTTTTACCATTTTATTCATTTCAAAGGCATATTCCCCGTGGAAAGAGAAAAGAAAATATTCTTACCAGTCTTGAATTCTTGAATACACGTACAAATTAACCAATTATCCCAACGATCTTAAGAAACTTACTACTATTCATTGTCGAATCGAGATTACCTTATTGTTAGTTTCTTACGACGTCATTCTTATACTCGTACAATTTTATCAATTCTAAATATATACCTATACATTCAACATTTATCAGTACTTATTAATCAAAAGGTGATCACAATCTTAATTCACTTATATATTTTTTTTACGCAAATCACATCACACCCACGCAATCTATTACCGTGCATATCAATCAATTATTCAAACGAATCCAAGAAACACTCGCTCATAATCACGGCACAAAAAACGCCATAACCGACGATCGACAATCAAGAATCGAATAACCGATCGTTGATCGAACGATCTCAAATGAAGAAAACACGTGTCGAAGAGAAACACGGTTAATTAATCCCATCTCGACTCTTTGCCCTATTAGAGAGAGAGACGTGTATGCAAATAAAGCTGTCGCAACAAGGATCGCGTATCGCAATCGCGTGGAAAGTGATCGATCAAACGGCGGTGCAACATCGGTGTGTCTCGTGAATTAAACGCGTCTCGTCCAACGAATAATCGAACCGTTTACGTGGGCGTGTTACGTCAATAGAAGAACGATTGAAACTGGAGAAACGATGAGCATGCTTTTCGGATGAAGAGCATCGCGTTTATGCTGAGATATCACACTTTCGGAGTAGATTTCCAACGAATTGCTTTCAGTTAGCATCTGTTATTATAAAGGCACGTACGATTCTATTGTTGAGTGTGATTGTATTATTCATTTCATAAGGAAGGAATTTGTTTATAATGATTTGTAGTTTACCTCTCTGTCCAAAGTACTTATTAAATAAAATCTATCTTTGATTGTATATTGTATATTCTTCCGTAAGAAGAATAATAGAATTGTAATGATAAAATAAAAGTGATCCATTTGGATTGTGAAAAATCCTTTTTAAAGATTGGAAAGATATAAAATTTAAAAGTGAAGTCAATTTTAAATAAAGAGATACTATCTGGATATTTATATAAATTTACCTGGATAACAATATTAGAATTTTGGATAGAAAATGATCGATCAATTAAGAAGGAGGATTTTGTATTATATTACGTGTGGACGGAGAGTAATCGAAAAGGAACTTTCGAATTAAAATTCTGATCTCGTTTGTTTGATCTTGTTGACTGGATTTTTTTAATGCGTCTTACATGATCTGTGAATGAATGGAACGAAAAGAATCGAGCGTGGGAGTTCGGTATGGAAGGAATTTGTTTACTTCTGTTTCTATATGTGATGTAGAAGAATAAACTTAATATAACTTTCGATCCGAAAGAGAAAGATGGAGAATCGCAATTTAAAAATACGATGAGCTATTTCTAAAAGTTTTATCATTATTTTAAAAGCGAGAAGAAGAAATAATTTTTTTAATTGAAATAAATTATTTGGAGAGAGCAGAAAGCTGAATTGCTGCATGTTCTATTGCACCACGTTGAATTTTAACATGTCGTTTTCTGTTGAAACCAGTTCAAACCGCAAAGAAAGTGACAGTCGTCACGATAACCCTTTAACGAATATAGCAGACTAATGGCTAAACGTGTCTTATCATTTTTTCAATAACTTGTTTCAATAACTTGAAAGTCTCTAGACGACTTTATCTGAATAAACAAGATTCTTTTCGCCGAGCAATGCCATCATATACGTTGAAAAATGATTAAATAGAATTTACACGTAGAGAAATTACACTCTTGTACGATAATATTCTTGATTTAAAATGTTCAAATTAACATGGATTATCATACGGATGTAAGTTGTAAATTAGTAGATTCTTTTTTCTTTCTTATAATTTTTATTTTGAATTTATTACTCATTATATTTATCAGATAAAATTATTAAATGAACGAACTGGCGATTGACGCCAGATAGTCTGTATCAGATTATAATCCGATGACAATTGAAAAGTAAATTTTTATAAATGTTTTACAACAAAAATATCTGATGTCATGGAAAAAAAATTTACAATTTTATTATTACATATTGGAGACTTATTTAATTATATAACCGTAATTTTATCTACGTAGAAAAAAATATTGATTCATGTGACGTGACAATTTCACGAATTTAATCAACAGATGCAGTAAATTTAATTAGATAAAAAAAAAAAAAAGAAAAGATAGCATAAGAATCGTTATGTGAACATATGTGTATTCATAACATGTTTAATTACACATGAGAAAGCCATGATGCACACATGAATAGATCATTAGGTGTGAATTTTTACACTTTATTAATCGGTTTAAAACAGAAGGATTAATTAGAGCGAAAAGCGACAACGACCGTGAAAGTTAAAATGAAGAAATAATACAGAATACCTGATTATTTAATTATCCCATTTATAGGAAAATACGATTCCTATATCAATTTTTCTTATTTTTTCTTTTTTTTTTCTTTTTAATTATACCTATGAAGATTTCGGAATTTTTAAACGATCTAAAAATTAAATTGAAAATAGACGTTTAAATTTTATTTAAACTTAAAAAAAAATCTTCTGATAGAAGAATTACAAGAATAATATCAAGAACGATTCATAGGATTGAGAATTAACTTAATTTCGATGCAATTTTATAATAAACGATCCTTTCCTCCGATCGTAATATGCATTATCGTTAAATTTGTGTATTCCTCGATTCATCGCGCGAAAAGTCGAGGATCGATGAAAAACCATTAATCACCAGCATCGATTAAAACACGGTTGGAGAAATCGCGTGAAGTTAATGGTTAAACAGTGAACGCGATAAGCGGGTGGAAATATTGATTCGAATCGTGTCATTGAGTCGAGTGGTTCATTAAAATCACAAAAGTTTCACGTGAAAGATAAATCGTCATCCGTTCGGAGCGAGAAATTGTTGCAAGAAAGCTCTCATATTATTCGTTTTAATGTCTGCTCGGTTAAAATACTTGACAACGAAAAGAAAAGATCGCCTTTACTTCAATTAACATAAGCATCTTTAAATGTTCCATAGAATAATTGAAATTTTATTATAATCCAAAAAAATTTCAAAAATCACAGAATTTTGTTCAAATTTCAAACAAGTCTGATTAAATCCCTCGCGACTCGAGAAAGAATCAACAGGTTCGATCCAAACATCATCAAACTTTTACGAATCCAAAAACTTGAAAAATTCAAAAATTAAACGAATCTGTACTACACCTCTAATTGACACGAATTAACTAAAAATCTAATCTGAACGTATCCACACGCCTCTATAAATACTAAGAAAAAAAAAATCAACAAGTCCAAACTTCGTCAAACGTTGACGAATCAACAAAAGTATTCTTCGCGTCCATCGCAAAAAGATCAAAATTAATATCTAAAATCTTTTCCATCCTGTTGTTAATCCAAAATTCCAAAATGAACGCCCTACTTACCGGGTCATCCAAAAAAAGAATACACCGATGAGTCAAACTCCCACGAGCCAGCCACCCACTTAGCTTCATAAATAAACATAAAAGTCTCTCCCACGTTTCCTCTTCCGTCCCAATCACTCACAAAACCACCGAGTTCCACTGAGAAAAGAAAAAGAAAAAAGAGAGAAAAAAGAAAGAAAGAAAGAAAGAAAAGGAAATATCGACGCGAGGATGATTGAGATGATCGAGACAAAGCCAGGTCACGAAGCCAGGTAAAACGGATCGCAGGCAAACTGGCTGTATCCACGAGGGAGCCGAGAGCATACCTAGCGACGACCAGGCGTTAACTGAAAGCGTATGGAGGCCGAGGAACGCCGTCCAGTACACCTGTGTGCCACGGGAGACCCCAAGTAGGAGAGAGTGAGGAGAAGGAGAAGAAGGTCGGTAGAAGGAGAGACTCTCTCGATGGCCTTTACGCGACGGATATGTTTATCGTGACAAACGAGACGCGAACAGCTGCTTGGAATCCAATAAGAGGGGGTGAGGGGGATTTTCAGTCGATTCGACCGAGACAGAGACGGATCGTTCAAATTTTAGAAAGATTTTTGGGGATATAGAAATGGATGAGGATATAATGATTTTATGGTGCAGTGAGTTGGAAGAATTCGAAATTGAATTTATAAGTAAGTAATTTTTTAAAACGATTAATAGTGTTTTTTTTTTATTTTAATTTGTAATTTTTATTACAGTTTTATTTATATATTTGAAGATAAAGAGGGTGAGGAATTTTGTGGTGCCGTGAGTTCGAGGAATTTGAAATTGAATTGGTGAGCAATTTGCGAAACAATTAATTGCTGCATTTTTTTAATGTGTAATTCTAATTTCTATTTTATATAATGAAAAGTTGTGGGTAGAAGTTTCATAGTACACTGAATTTATGAATAATTCGTTTGAATAATTAATTATTTTGGTATAATTATGATTTCTGAAACGTACAAATTTTTCTCGCTTAATATAGGATTGTGTAAGAAATTTCTTTTCGTAATCTTCAAAACAAGAATAAATCCGGTAGAAACACAGAAATAGATAGAATAAAAATAAAAGACGAACACGTAATACCAGCCCCGAAACACATCGAAGTCGAAAGACAAACGGGCGAAACTCGTTATGAAAATAGTATGAAAAGTATCACGGGCAAAATATGCAAACCTGTTCTCGTCCAGAGAAATGCAACACTCACAGAATGGCCTTTGCTCGAAAGTCGAAGACCTTCTTGCGGTCCTTCGACCGCCTATCTTTTCCAATGACAAAAATGGAAGAATCCTCTTGCGTTCTCTTGCGTTTTCTTGGAATTAAACCGTGAACCTTCGTGAGTTCCACCTGTTGAGTCGAAGAGGCTGCAGGTAATTTATCTCAGGACGTTCAGTCCAGTCTCCTAAAGTAATTCCAACTTCCCTTCTAGGACAAACTTTGATGGAAAGAAGAGGAGGAAAGTGTTGTTCATTCTCGGAAAAAGGAAAAACAGAGTACGACTCTGATAATGTATCCAACTGTAAACAAACGATTGTTCATACATTCGTGTATCCATATTTTTTTATTTCATTATAATATGAGTTTGAAGTATAATTTTCCAATAATAATAAAGCATAAAAGACAGAGCAAAGTCAGAGCAAAGATAACTTGAAATAGCTTAACCTAACCTCCAAATTGCGATTCACGAAGATAATATTAAAAAAAAAAAGAAGAAGAATTAATCGATAATGGAACACGAGAAAAATACGAGATCAAAGCCTGAGGGCGTAAGTTCAAGAGAAAAGGAGGGAAAACGTGAAAACCAGCGAATCAACAGATATAGAAAAATTGCAACAAGCCAAACGATGACTAGATATGCGGCTTGCATGCTGCGCGTACAAAACGATTCCCTGTTTCATTACCGTGGACTGCGGTATTGTATTGGCGTTCGAACAAATTGCTTTCTTCTTCCATATAGTTTTCGAGCTGCGGATATCATAAATACCGGCCCACCTATGGGAAATTCGTCGGTTAGGAGTCATGAGTTATCGGCATCCGCGCCACAAGAATCGAAATGGGACGTTTTTCTAATCGATCCGCGTGAAAATAATGTCCGACGCGAATATTCTTTTATGTTATATAAGCAAATTGAGAATTTTTATGCATAAATAATTTGAAAATTCGCGAATACATAGAGAACAAAATTTATTCAAAAGTGAAAGTATTCGTAGAAATATTTAATGACAAACAATTTTTCATATTTATATTTTCTATATTTATATTTGCATTCTAATTATAAGATGGACGAGATACATATCGAAGTGTGACAAGTAAATTATATCTTAGTACTGCTGTACAAAGAAAAATTAAATTTCAGGGACTATAAAGAAATAGATGGAGATTAAAATCGAGAAGAAAATCAAATCGGTCGGCTAAGGATTTAAGGTCAGGTAGAGAGGAATAAGCCGTTGAGGAGAGATTCTTCTCGAGATTAAACTCCCTCAAATCGGACAAATGAGGCGAAGATCATCGACCATTCGAGTTATCGATGCTCCACAAGTATGTTCTTAATTCTGATTAAACGTAATCTTGGAAGGAAAAGTAGCGCTCTATCGTTCGATTTCGAAGAAAAAGGAAAAGTTTCTCGGATTCGTTCCCCATCGAAGACGTCGAATCGACCGGTCATCCAGGTTTCCAGCTTCTCTCTGTTTGCCAATTTCGAAGCGAGTTCGGCTACAATTCTATGAAAGTTCTTTAGATTTAAGCGAAGAGAAATGAGAAATGAAGCAACTTTAATTAATTATAAGTTTATAAATATGGAATTTTAAAGAGTAGAAATGTTTGTAGGTTGAAAAAAATTTCGAATAAAATTTATACTTGATGACGCACTTAAGTGACGAAAGTGCTTAACAAAATGTAAAAAATCTGAAATCAGATTATAAATAATAATATTTGGAGAAACAATCGCTGGAAAGAAGATAATATTATTGACAAATGATTATTAGAAGGTGATAATCGATCACCTTTTGATTAAAAGATCAATATTATAAATTTTGTTTCGTATATATACAGACAATAAATACGGGCAGCGTACACAGGAGGATTATTATTATTATTATTGGCGCTACCGTAACAGGATTTCAGAGAAACAACATCACATTCCGCAACTAGAATTACTGTCGTATAAATAATTGATTAAGATAGACAAGATATCTTTCATAACACTAAGCAATGACATCATTTATCGATTTCTACTAACCGACGTATAAACGAATTCCTCTTTTCTACAAGGCGATTCAAAAAAAAAAATACACGCCATCTTTTATTCTTTTGAACGAGGAATAAAATTTATACGAATATTCTTTATTTTTATTTTGTAAAAAAAAAAAAAAAAAAGAAAAGAAAATGTACAACCAGTTCCACAGAAAAGAAGCAAATAATTAACCAAAGTATCGTGTTTCCATATAGAGAATGAAAGAATTAAATACCATAGGTTCTCTAGATCTGCCATTCATTCATTAAATAACGATTCATAGAGCAAGGAGATTCAAAAAGAAAATACACGCCACCTCTTATTCTCTTGAACGAAGAATACAATTTACAAACATTCTTCACTTTCATTTTGTAAAAAAAAAAAAAAAGAAATAAAATGTATAAATAGTTCCATAGAAAAGAAACAAATAATTAACCAAAGTACCGTGTTTCCATATAGAGAATGAAAGAATTAAATAACATAGCTTCTATAGATCCAATTCTGCCATTCGTTCATCAAATAACGATTCATAGAGCAAGGCAATTCAAAAAGAAAATGCACGTCATCTTTCATTCTCTTGAACAAAATTTATATAAATATTCTTTACTTTCATTTTATAAAAAAAAAAGAAATAAAATGTATAAATGGAAAAGAAACAAATAATTAATCAAAATATCGTGTTTCCATATAGAGAATGAAAGAATTAAATAACATAGCTTCTATAGATCCAATTCTGTCATTCGTTCACCAAATAACGATTCATAGAGCAAGGCAATTCAAAAAGAAAATGCACATCATCTTTCATTCTCTTGAACAAAATTTATATAAATATTCTTTACTTTCATTTTATAAAAAAAAAAGAAATAAAATGTATAAATAGTTCCATAGAAAATAAACAAATACCGTATTTCCACATAGAGAACGAAAGAATTAAACACCATAACCTCTGTAGATCCAATTCCGTTCAATTCTTTAACCAAACAACGATGTTACCACGATTCATAGGGCAAGAACAAAACGATCGAATTAAATCCGATCTTAACACCCCTTAATACCTCTCTCCCCCTCCGGATAAGACTCCGCCGCATCTTCATCTCCGTCCCGGCTCTTTTGTTCCCTCCTAAACGAACGCTTATTCTCAGTCATCTGTCTTCTATTGTTCTTGCATCCACCCTCAATTATGACAGTGATTTAAGAGGCTCTGTTACTCGGCTCGGTAAAGTTGGCGCAGCTAAAACCATCTATCCCGATGTGTGCAATCGTCGAGGAGCAGGGTATATATGTATACATGCGTGCGTACACATAGGCTGCCATAAATCTTGGAGGATGACGCCTTGCTTCCTTTACTTGGCTCGTTGACATCGACGATACTCTCGGATATTTTCACGATACTACGTGTATCGACAAGCGATATTCAGAGTCCTGGGGTAGGGCACGGACGCGTCTATATCGATGAGCCGGCGTAGCGGCGTCCCGTGACGAATCCTATATTCGTAACGTTTTTCACCAGATTGTCGTCGATCATTTGTTTTAAGCAATATCGAACGAGCCGATCACCGATTTTCCGTGATGTCGAAACGCGTTTCCGGGGAAAGGGGATTTCGATTTTTAGAGAATTTTTATTGACCTTTTCTCCTTCGTTTTATCCGCTTTTATCCGTGTGATAGATTTTGCCAATAGTTGTATCGAATCATCTCTCGTGCTCGATCAGAGAATCGAGGTTGAAAAGCTTTCGATGTTTTAATTTGCACGGGACAGGATTTTGTTCTTATAATAATTATTTTAAAGAATTTTGCAAGATCTTTCTTTCGTCTCGTAAGCTAGAGATATCTTTCTCTCTCTTTCTCTCTCTGATGAAATTTATAAAGAAATTAAATTCAATTTTCTATGTATTATATTTTCTCTAAGCTATCGGTTCACGCTTTTCTTTATCGGAGCATTCTCTCAGCAACACGATCTTTCTTTTATCACAGAATGAATTCTCACGAATTTGTCTGCTAAACGCGTTAACTATCGTCGTATCGTTTCAAGAATCTTGAGAATTCGCCTTGAAACGCTTTCCCTCGCGAGATCTCGCCCTCGCAAAGAACGCGGCCCAATCTCGAGGAACGGCGAAGGAAAGAGAGGAGGACGCGTCCGGATAATTGTGCAAAGTTCACAAGACCATAAGAAAAAAGAAAGCAGGAATCTCAAACGACGATTAAATAAATGCTGTACTGGACCGTAGAATTCTCTCTCTCTCTCTTTCTCTCTTTCTTTTTTTTTTTAGATAAAAAAGAAATCTCTTTTCGAATCTATAAAGGAATCTCTGCTGCTCTTTAACGATTTATTAATTAACAGAAGACAGGAAGAAATTAATGGGTAAAGATTAAATCATTATGAAATCGGATGGTCGAGTCTCGATTTAATCCAGAGAGAAGTTTCGCTATTTCGTCGACGCATTTATGTAAGACAAGAATTAAATATCAATCTGCAATGGCAGATTACTTTTTTTCTCCGTTGCAATAAAAATTTCAGTGTAGGATTATTTATAATTTAATTTATAATTTAATTTATAGCCTGCTTTGTTTAAAAAATGATATAAGAATAAAGAATAAAGAAATATACATGAAAAGTGGTACATAAAAATGTCGCTTGAGATTTGTTTATTGAGTTCTTAAGCAAAATAAATGAAGTTTTGCATTAGACGAAGCGAGATGAAGAGACGAGTGAGACAGTTTTATCTTGGTTACACTGTCGCGCCACAGTGAGGCGCACCATGTCATTTCGCCTCTTCTCTCGTTTAATGTTATATATTTCAATTACTTTTAGCTTATTAAGCAAGTTTCAATCTACGTTCTTGTGTACCAATTTTTATATTCGTTTTGAATTCTCTGAAATTAAGTATTCCACGAATATATTAATTCACTTTGTACAATAATGATAATTTTTGTGATAAAATATTAATAGAAAATTTGAACATCAAATTCTTCACCGAAGAAATTTTCCTATGATCGAATGGAGAAATATTCGCGATCAAACTATGGTATTTTAATTGATTGCAGGTACAGATTGATTGATTGAACTTTCCTTTTATAAAAGAGAAACAGTGCAAACGTTTCTCAAGAATAAATCGATTGCTCGTGATTTTTATTCATTTGAAAAACGATGGAATCGAGTATGAAACCGAATGATTGATGATGCTTACCTTCATCGACATTCGATATTACGATATTAAGGTATCGAGGTGTCAATTTTTTATTTATCGCGAAGTAAACATTTCTGTTACGCTCTAAAATGAATTTAAAAATTTAGAATACGTGTTTTGAAAAGAAAAAAAAATTTCACAATCGACAAACACATTTTCGTTTTCCAAAATTTTCAAAAATTCAAAACATCATCATCGACCATAAAAAAATAATCCAAATCAAATTCAACCTAACCTTTATCTTACAATTATTAATTTTTAAAAAGATTTTTGAAAAAGATAATCGAATAATTCCGCTGTAATTAAATTTTATCAAAATTTTGTTTAAAAATACTCTTTCATCTTACAAAGAAAAGAGATCCACGATACTGCAACATTGTATGGCGACAAATGCGACGATCATAGTCGTCTATTCGGATCGGTCGCTCCGGGCAAGTGAATTTGCCAGAACGGTGGGGATTCGAATTTCATTTTTCTTCTTTCCTCCTCGAAAAACTCGGACCTCTCTCGCCTCGCGCTGTTCTGGAAGCAACGATCGAACGAAGCCCTGGCCCTTACATCACTTTTATACCCGTCATATTTCATGCCGGCCAAACGTTCCGACGAATGATGCATTATTTAGAACGCAATTCGGGTAGAGACAAGCCGGGACCTCGTAGAACAAATGCGCGCGAAATGGGCCAAGAGCATCCGGCAGAATGTCGTTCCCTCTTCCGGCCGATCGATCGACCTACAAACTTAATTTCGCCACGAATCTTCTCCGACACGAGCAACGCGTGCAACTTCAAAAACTGGACGACATAAATTTCGCTTCTCGAAACGTGCTTCGTCCGATTTGTTTCATTCTCTCGACGAATTAAATTTTTAGAAAAATTATATTAGATTTAATAGAGTAATACTTGAATAATAAAATAAATGTTATGGCTTCGAACAGGATGTTAATTTCGTCGAAAGAATCTTGGCGCGAGCTCGATAATTGCAGAAATGAAGAATCAGAAGGCAATCAAAATGATTGCAAATGAAATGTTAATAAATTTAAATCTGAAGCATCGTTCGAATTTATATTGTTGAAATTGGATTTACCGATCGAAGAGAAATTAAAAGATAATTAGCAAAAGCATCAGAAGTATCGAATATATATTTCTTTCCTTTGTTTTTTTTTTTTTTTTTTTTTTTTGATTTCATTCCTATGAATGGAAAACTAACAATTCGGTTTTTTTTTAATCCACGTGTCAACCGCATATTTCGTTTTGTCAAAAGAAAAGGGGTAAAGCAAGAAAGATAGGAATTTCGTGTAGAGTGAGAGGTGCATTATTTAGACGCAATTTTTTCTGCAATCACCGACACGCAAATGAATAGGGAACGGGCAAAGCGAAGTGAGAAGATTAATATTTCGAACCGACATCCGACCAACTTTCAATCCTATCCTTTCTTTCGGGTTCCCACGTTTTACGTGGCAAATAATGAAAACTATGGGCACAAACCGCGAAGAGTTCATTGTGAAACTGTTCGTGAACACGCAGGTTGCATATAGTTTTATTTTAGGAGACTTTTGTAGAATTTATAGAATTTATAGAATTTTATTTTTGGGCGACATGTAAAAAATTTGTATTGATCGAAGAAAATTTCGTGGATCAAATCAAGTGGATCCATGTTTTAAATTTGAATGATCCTAATGTACAAGAGAGATATTTTACAATTGCTTCTACTAATAGCATTATTTTTATTAATTTGAATTATTTTTAGGTTAGGTTCATCTTTAATAGTTTTAATATAACAAAGAAAGTATTAGTATTTTATTATTATATTATTATAATCGATTTTTAGTAATCGAAAAGTTTGATTCAAATACAAAAATACAAATACGTGATATGAAATTCTATAAAAAGAAATGCCATCTGTATTTTTAAATTAGCTTCATGTCTGAAACTCTTTAGTGATTTTCATATATGAAAGAAAATTGTATTTTTATTTTAAATAATGAAGAAAATATATACATAGAATTTCACAATTTATAGGTTATGTTTCATATCGTATTTCATTCTAATCCTCTTTCATTCATTTTCTACGCGTTTGAATATTTTTCAATAGTTTTTTCATTCGCTGAATCATTTTATTTTTAACTGTTAAAATTTCGTTTAAAAAAAGAAACACAAATAAACTCTAATAAACATCGGTTTATTCGTGAATTCAATTGTCGAACGACTGTTCAATTTGCACAAAGGATACGTCAATCGACTCTTTAATTAATACCAATCGATTATTAATGCACGTTAATTATTAACCTCGGATATATTTTCGTAATTACATGCCGTTAATTCGCCTGCGTCACGTCTAGTTACGGAAAGAGAAACCCGTTCATAGTTGCAACATCGCACGTCATTCTCGCTACATCGTGCTTTATTAAATAATGAGAATCGATGTTTCCTTGCACCAGGTCAATAGACGTGTCGAATCGAAAGTAAAGTTACTGGTAAGTGGATTTATCGGGCTGAATGGTCGAATGGCAATTTATCGCTGTGCTTAATTAACTCCACGGACACTAATGGGCTCGGGGGTGGAGCGTTTAATTCGAAAGGGTACGCATAGGGCACGAAGAAAGACCAAGTAATGTCGGAGGGATGTAATTAAAGGTCTGGAGACGCTGCGCTGGAGTCTCTGATATTCGTGTCATTGAAAATCGAGCGACAATTTTAGGTTTTTTGCAACTATTATTATTATTACTATTTATTTTAAATAATGTGTAAAGATATTGTAATAAAGAAATTGAACGGTGTTGATGTATTGCAATTGTTGGTAAAAAAATGATTTCGAATAACAAATAAATTGAATTTATCGATACTCGTTTAATCAAAATTTTATGAATATTTATACAACAAATAGATTTATTTTCCTTCTATTGTTTTTTAAATTGCTTATTTTTATAAACATTAAATATTCATAATATTCTGATCAAATATTCAAGAAAATTTGATAATTTATTGCAAAATTGAACTAACATTAAAAATATAGAGAAAGTATAATAGTAAAATTATTGGTAATAAATTATTGTAGTAAGTGTGTAAAAGAAATAATCTATTATTTTTCATTTAATTTTCTAATTTTAATAATTTCGTTTATAAATTAAATTTAGAAGAGGGCATAGTAATCACATTTTATATTCTGGACATATAAAGTTTCAATTATAATGATTAATTAATAGAAAGCAACTTCTTTTTTACGTTACGTAAAAAGTTTCTGGTTTCTGGAAATAGTGAATAAAAGGAAATAGATGCGTTGCATAAAAATAACAAAAGTTCATTAACGTGTAATTCTACGATAACGTTGGAATAAAAATCGAGAGGTGCATTGAATGGAACTGCTTTTTTCCATAAACGCAAAAGCACGTTGCTCCCTCTCCCAACTATTTCTTCTTTTCTCCGCAAATTTTTTTGCAATTAAAATGCAGTGGCATATTATGGATTGTATTTTCCAATCTTCTGTTTAAAAAAACTCTAATATTCTATATATAATCAAAGATTAAAAATTTATTTGTATATATCATTTCATCTTTTAAAAAATGAATTATCCTTGAGAATTTAAATATCTTTAAAATAAATAATTTTTAAATAAAACTACTTACGCGACAGATAAGAAAAAAGAATTTTATTTTTACGTTAAAATAATCACTCGTTCTCACGCGAATCCAATGAATAAGACGTCAATCTAATGATTATAAACTCGAAGAAAACTGAGAATCAAGATGCGATAAAAGGCATGGAATTCATCAGTCATGTCGCATCACATTTATGACTATCTAGGACGCTCCCATCCTCTTTCTTAATACTGATAATATTTCAATGGCTAGTCCGGAAAGGGAAGGAAGTTCGGCCGGAAGGAATTGCAGAATTCATCGATCGCAATTGTCCGGATATCTAATAACGAATTACTCTCGACATTAATTACTAATCCAATTTATATCTAAATTCGAGATGCAAGAAATTTAGAACAAACTTGAAAAAATTGAATTAAAATTTATCGTTTAACTTTAAATTATTTATTATTCACAGGTTCGAAAATTTCTATATCTTCGTGAAAACAAATAAAAATTATAAGTTACTGGTTAGGTCAATTAAATCTTCATCTCATTATCAAATATATCATCTAAAAATAATTTACTTTATTCAAATATTTCAACATTAAAATAATTTTCATCTCAAGAAATAAATAAATAGATAAATAAAACTCACTGCAACTGGACGTTAAAAAGCATTGGAAAAATCGGTCGGTCATTTGATAACGTTTTTACCGACACGAAGTTCGTCTCCGAATCTAGGGAAAAAGTTTCATTTTACAGGCATAAATCCGCATGATGGCGAGAGATTTTTATAACGGGTCCAATTCAATGGGAAAAAAGAATGAACGATGGAAGCCCGCATCGTCGAGTTCATTAGACTTCTTCGCGTATCGTGAACGCTTAAAAGGCCTGTAAAACACGGCAGCAGACATGATCGATCGCCAACCATTATTTGTCGTTATGGAAGACGTGCCGGTATTCTCGCTAAGAAATTGACGATTTGTATTCGTGGCCGATTAAACATCATTAACTTTTTCTGATTACTCTTCTCAATGAGAGCGCTTTTTCTCGAACTTTAGATATGACATGGTATTGAAGATATATTAATTACGATATTACGCTTCGGTTTAAAAGAGATTATTATTTCTATCGAGTTTGAATATTTTTTATTTTTATACATTAAATTTTTTTTTCTCCTTCTCTTTTATTTTATTCCAATTTTCTATTTTCGTTTCCATTTTTTCATAAAAATTGTGAAATACGATTTATTTTATTTTAATGAAAATTATAGGGAAAAAGGCAGTTATTATACAGAATTCAGACAGATAAGTTTATAAATTTAATCTCCTCTTTCCTCTATTTTATCTAAGAGATGTACAAAATATTTGTTTTTTTTTTTTACTGATTTACTGAATTATACGAGATGTAAAAAATTTTGACTTGATTTATGAAGGCTAAATCCGGTCTATATGAATGTTCTACGGTAGATAAGCGTGTGATTTTAATTCCACCTCTTTTCACCTCTCTTTTTTTTTTTTTTTAAGAACGATCATTTCATTCTTGTAAGAATTATAAATACATGAAATAATAAAATACGAACTTAGTTTACGACAAATTTTCCTCGTATGAATATTTTACAATGTATAGAATTTATGACTCTAATTTTCCTTTCCACTTTCTTTTTACTCCTAAAAATTAAAAAAAAAAAGAAAAAAATTATTTCATCTTTGTGAGAATTATACGAGATAAAAGGATACTCGTCTTGTCAGAATTATGATAAATGAAATTCCTTTGCACGAATCTTTTACGATGGATGAACTCGCAAATTCTAATTTTCCTTTCCATTTTAATAAACCTTGATGGTTTCTTTCGCTTTTGTAAGATTTACACGAGCTATAAAGAATTGTAAACTGGTTTACGATAGACGAAATAAAATCTTGCATGGCGGGGAACAGGTTTTCGAGAGAATCATTAATATTCATGCTTGCCAGATGAGGTACCTAGGTATCGCCTTTTCCCTCTTACACTCTTCGAGTTATTTTTCCATAAAGGAATTTGCCATCGAATATTATTTACACACTCGTCGATGCTCAGAGAGAGAAAAAAAAAGAGAGCAACTTTTTGAATCGCAATTTCTTCAATTTTAATGATAAAAAAAATTATAAATTCTACATTACTATACTACATTTACTAATGATTTTTATAAAGATTGGAATCACTATTCAATAATGTATTATTATAATTTTGATTTGAATAATATGTTAAGTACAATTTTAAATAAGCAACAGGAATGGAGTATTTAATAATAATTACCATATCATAAAATATTGTATATTATTTCTCTTCTTTTCTGCTTGATTTTATGATGCATAATGACTTCTAATTATATGTAATAAGAAGTATATGTTTCGTTGATCAAGCACATGATCAAGCACAATGAATTGATCATAATAATAATTGTATATAAAAATATCTATGCAAAATATAATATCTAAAATTAATATTTTGAAAAATAAAAATCCACAGTCAAAACTAATATTGACCATTCCATTCAACGTCCACGATCCACAAAGACAATGGAAAGTTAAATCGATCGAAGCGATAAAAATAAAAATTAATCCAAACTGATCATTTCATTCGATTTCCTAATCGACACGATAATCTGGAAACCATAACTGATCCAAGCAATTAGAAACTGTTGTGCTCACCGCAAGAAACAACTATTCACAGCCTCGTTCACGGCGTATAAACTCGAAATATGGCGCAATTTGCGTCAAAACTTTGGAAGATCGGGTTGTCAGGCATGGACAAAGGGAAATCCGCAAGTCGGAGGCCGGAGAATTTCATATTGCTTCCCCTTTTGCAACCCCTCCACAGAACTTATCCCCCAAGATCACAAACTTGAACGCGTAATTGTTTTAACGGTCGAAATCGTGGCATGTATTTCGATTCCAAGGAAACTATGCATCCAGTTGATCGAAACTATTGTTGAAGTACATCTTTATGGGCTCTATTGTTTTTGTAAATTGATCAAAGTTAGAGAAATCGAATGATTATGATTCATGATCGTCTGATAGTCTGATACTTGTGAGTTTATTAAAACAATTTTGATATTGGAATTATAGTGAATTGAGAGAAATAAATTTTGTTACTTTGCAAATGTTTTTTTTCTGTATTAAACATTAAATGTTTATTAAAAATATTCATATTTATTTTAGAATGTCAATAAAATATTCTATTGATTATTGAAATTTAATACGATATATATATAAAACAGATTGCTTAATCAATTATTTATCTAAATTACTTTCATTATTATTAGATGGATTATAATTTCCTTTGTAAACAATTTTGATATTCTCAAAGTGACGAGACTCGTGATGAATATTATTTTGTAGTTCGCGATTCATCTTCATTTATTGGCACGAACTTTCGTCTGACCTCCACTCTCTTCCATCAATTGAACTCAAAATAAAGAACGAACTTAATCAGAATTTTCCAAAGAATCACTTCTAATCTATCTCCATTAATCTCATCAACCCTTAATCATAACTCCAAACAATACAAACCCTCTGAATACTGATATTAGAAGGTACTACCCCTCGATTAGCTCGATAGCTTTCAAATTAACCATCTTTTTATCATTTTCTACATTTTTCCTTCCCTGTACGTCACTCAATTTCGAGCTTAAAATTGTCTCGTTTTAACCCATACCAACGAGATGCAAAGGGATATCAAGCGATAATTTCTTTTCTTTTTTTTTCTCTCTCCCCCAAGAAGAATTATTCACCACCAGACACTTATATCCGCGGTTGGAACTCGCCATTATAATTCTTCTCAGAGGTAAATAACCACGGTGCACGCCCTTGTATCGCTCGTTTTCATAAATCGAGCCACGGGATCTCCGCTCCTTGGACAAAGGAAGGAGGCAAGATAGAAGAAGGGCGAGGTTTGATAATGAACCCGAGGAGATACGAAGGAGTATCGTGGAATAAATCCAAGTAACGGAACGAATGATAAAGCGTGGAAGGGCTGTGGAAGGATCCTGGAAGAACAGTAGGATAGCGTTATCGAGGCGAGAACGTGGCAAGCAGAAATATAACGCTGGCCTCCTCTTTTGTCCCTGCGTCGCAACACCGCTTAACGAACTGAAAATCATCCCCGATTCATCTTTGATGAAATGGCCCGTTTGCAAGCCAACCCTTGTTCGAAGGGTTTGTTGGAGGATTATGTTGTTTAATGTTTGTTAGAGAATTTGTTATTTGCGTAGAGAAGATGAGAAGAGGTTAGTGAATTCTGTACGATTTTTTTTTGTTAAAAATAGAAAATTTTCTACTCGGCGTAATTTTGGAAGAAGAAAATTTTTACTTGTTTAAAATTAGGAGCAATCCAAGGATAAAGAATAAATACGCTCTGTCCAATATATAATCAATCATCCTTCAAACACTCACCGTTTCACCGCCGAATCTATTCCAACGTTCAAACGTAATTCTTTTCTCCCACAAAGCTTCACTTTGGAATTCTGGAACATAAAAGGAGAAATAAATAATATAAAGAATCAGAAGAATGATCAAAATATATCTATATATCGAAATTAGAGATTCTTTTTGTAAGCTTCTTCCCACTCGTCCTATCGTCCGCCGGCTATTAAAAATTCAAAGACACGATTCGAGAATGAGAGAGAATTTGAAAGAGAAATCGAAGTTCTAACTCGGTTGCGGCTTCGACGAAAAAAAAGCACCCCTGACCTTCGAGCATCTCCAGAGACGATCGTTCCTACCCTCTTTCATCCCGATGGATTGTTCGCCTTTCCCTCTCGACAAGAAGTTTCATTCGTCTGCAACGCTTTCAGCCTCCTTCTTCCCTTCGAAACTAGCGAAGAAACGACTTTGTATTATATCGACCCCGTAGGGAAGGAAATAATGTCGGAAATATCAACCCTTTAGAAAGGCTTTGTTTTCTCCCCCCTCTCTAACTCTCTCTCTCTCTCTCTCTCTCTCTCTCTCTCTCTCTCTCTCTCTCTCTCTCTCTCTCTCTTTCTCTCTCTCTCTCTCTCTCTCTCTCTCTCTCTCTCTCTCTCTCTAGTTACGTCTGTTTGAAGTATGTGTGGATATATTTGGAAAGAGATATTAGAAGATAACGAGGAGTAATGGTTTCTTATTTAATCCCTTTAAGTTTAAATGAACGCCGCCATTAAAGTGTAACGAGAATTGGGGAAGTTGGAATACGAATGTTCTTCGATTTGATTCAAAAGGGGATTTGTTCTTAAATTTATAACAAGTTTTTGACTTTTCGAAATTCTTGAACGTTCAAATTGGCGAACTTTGAAGTTTCTTTGGAATTCTAATAGAGATTTGTAAAGTTCGGAATGTACAAACTTTTTAATGATAGAATACTTGAAAATTTGAAAAATCGATAATACTAGAATTTTTTCGAACTTTGAAATTTTCGAAAAAGTTTGGAAAAGTTTAGAATTGTTGTAGAACAATTTTAAAATTCTGAAATGTTGAAAAAAATCTGTCATTGAGAGATCGATTTCAATTGGTTTCGTGTTACCGTGGTATAAAATATTTTTCCAATTCGAAGAACGAGAGAAAACACGATGCGGAAACGAATAAACGAAGATCAGAATTCGAAAGAGAAGGTTCGAAATAACGAGAACCGACGATTATCGACAGCTGTCGACGATATCTGGATTCTAGAAGACTCAAGTAAAAATCATCGATCGTATATTCGAAGTGGTAGATACGAAGAGGTTTATAAAATGACCTACTTTCCTTCCACACGATTGCACTTTTTCCCCGATAAAAGATAAAATTTTACAATGGGAAGAAATCATATTTGGGATATATTGTTTTTAAATTGCAAATCTTCATGGCACAGCCATCTTTCTATAATCCTTTTTTCTTTATGATATAAATTCAAAATAACATTAAATTCGCGTGCATTTCAATAAATAGTACGTAATAAAAAATAATATAACTATGTGATATAAAAGTTTTCTTCTCGATTCAATAGCTTTTAAATTTCTTCGAAATTTTAAAATTCTTGATTTTCTTTGTTATTCTGAATATATTTCATAGCGAAAAATATAATATATATATATATATACATATTTATAAGTAATTTAAAACACATCGAATATTTGTGTTCGACGTACGTGCAATAACCAAGAATAAATAATACGTATTTGGATAAAAAGATGACAAATATTTACGTTATAAACCGAACTGATAAATCTCGTCAAATAAATAACAATAAAATATATGTTTCAAAAATAAATCATCGCGATTCGACGGTAGAATTTTTGCTATTCGCAATCAATCTCGCTCTCTTTGTCTACGTTACCAGCCACGAATAATTGATTATTATTTCTCATTAGTGTAAACCATTTCCTCGACGATATAATATATTTTCACACGTTCGATTTTCACGTTCGTCAATCTGTTCACGCGTTTCGCGTGAAATTTCAACGTGTCGAACGTTTTATCGTGGCGATAAATAAAAAATAATTTTTCTGAAATATGCCGACGTTGTCACGGTTTGATTTAAAACGAAAAGCGGAATGATTTTTCGTGATTAACTCGATACAAAAATTTTATCTTCGCTTTAATCTTCCCTTTTACCTAAAAATTTTAACTAAAAATCTCGTTTTTTAAAATTTTTAAATAAAATTATTAAACACCGTTAAGACAAATTATTTTGAGGTAATTCAAATGAAATGTAAATGTTGAAAATTATATAGAAATTGTCACTTAATTTTAAAATTCACATTTATCGTGTATCTTTCTTCAGTTATATAATATTTCTTCAATCATATTTAACCTTATATACTTCATTAATTACTTTTTGGAAGTATTATTCCACATGAATTGAACGTGTTCCAAGAACTCGAGAAGCGATAAATTATTGTAAAATTCACATTTACCTTTCTTCAATTATATAATATTTCTTCAATCATATTTAACCTCATATACTTCATTAATTACTTTTTGGAAGTAATGTTCCACGAATTGAACGTGTTCCAAGAATTCGAGGAACCGCGATAAATTACTGTAAAATTCACATTTAACGTGTATTTACATTTACCTTTCTTTAATTATATAATATTTCTTCAATCATATTTAACATTATATACTTCATTAATTAATTACTTTTTGGAAGTAATGTTCCACGCGAATTGAACGTGTTCCAAGAACTCGAGGAGCCGCGATAAATTACCGTAAAATTCACATTTATCGCGTACGTTTATCTTTCTTCAATTATATAATATTTCTTCGATCATATTTAACCTTATATACTTCATTAATTACTTTTTGGAAGTAATGTTCCACGCGAATTGAACGTGTTCCAAGGACTCGAGGAACCGCGATAAATTACTGTAATTCAAATTACTTATAATCACGTAGCACTTATCGAAATTCAGGAAGTGGTTCGTTTGCAGGAGTGGGATTCGATAAAAATTAATTAGCTCCTTGCTGACCTTGCTCGCTCAGTTTAATCATGCGCGTCGCATTTTTTTTTATCGTTTTATGAACGATACGATAGCTTCGATGTCGTCATTAAAAAAATGTCATAACAGCTTATGACAAAGTATTCATTAATTGTGTCGACATCGAGCGATCGCGGTGTCAGTCCTTCAATACGATGATTCAGATCGGCGCAAAGCGATAACTTGCTATAATTATAAAGATCTATTGAAGATGACATTATTAGATATACGTGGTGTCAACGTATGATTAATGTGTTATAAAAATAGATTGATCTGCAATTTTTATTTTATGTGCGTTAAAAAAACTTAAAGTGAAGAATAAAAAATACAAAATAATTACTGCTCGTTGATCGTTGCGATTGTTTACATATATAAATTTTTTAATGTCTGATTTTCTGGCAACCTGGCAATCTTTGAAAAGCTTCATTTCTACCAACTTTCTTTCGATATCTTAGAATATCGATTCTTCAAAAATATTTCGTATACTAAAAAAAACTTTTAACTCTAACACTGGAAATTTTCTTATTCGAGTTGAATTTCTACTAATTTTTCTCCATCTCTATCTCTTGCAAACTTCAATCTTACCTATAACTCGATAGATCAATCATCGAAATTTTTGTAAGGATTAATTTTTATATTACATAACGATTTTTGTAAAAATTGTTTAATTTGTTCCTTCCTCGACATTTCCCCGGTCAAATATCATTTTTAATCGAGACGAAGCGGCACGCAATAACGAATATTTCATGTCCCCTGCACAGAACAAGGGCAAATGGGTCCATTGCAACTGCAATTAACGTTATGTTACAATTAATATCGAGTCAACGAAACGGCCGCGTGCTTTTCCACGAAATCACGTTTAATCGGATCGCACGAAATACGATTCGCTATCAATCTCGAGACAGTCGCCCATTTTCGTGACAACTTGCCTGTCGTTTATGCGCAACGATTTTCCTCGTTATTTGCCGATTTCTCTTTCTCTAATATGATCGAACAATTTTTTCTTCTTTTTTTTTTTTCATTTCATTTAGATTCGATGGACGAATGCTTTTTTGATAATTTCTCTTTTTTTTTTACTTTAATGGAACGTTTTTCGAGTTTTTGAAAAACTTTCATTTTAAAGAATAGGTTATGATATGGTTATAATATTATTTGTCGATAAAAAATGATTTAATCGGAAATTCAGTTTAATTTTTCGCGTTATATTCGCTGATTATAGTTTTTTTTTTAATTATTTGTAAATTTGAAGGTATAAATTGGATAAGAAAAATTATTGCTATTTCTGCGTACATATTGTACGTTGATTAAATGTCAAATAGAAGAAAGTTTTGAGTACCAGCATCATAGAACTTCCAACAAGTTTATTTGCACGATTCTAATTTCATTCGCACACATTTCTTTCACACTTATCCACTTATTTGACAAGATTCATTGTTAAACAATAATTTTAAACTTTATAAATAATGATCTTCTGAAAAGACTATTAATCTTTCCGTTAAATAATTCTATACTTCTCCATATAAAATTTCAACAAGTAGATTTCCAGTAGTTCTCGACTCGTCGAAATCGTTCCCTCGTAAATCGTGAATCTCATTGATCGAAATTTTGCGATCCATTTCACAAACTGATACAGTGTGCAACTATTTCCTTCAGTTACGCGATGTTATAGATATAATATTTCTATATCTCTATACTATATATGTATATATATTACACATATTATATAATATTTTATAGAGAGATATTACATAAAATACTCGTATGTACATTAAATGATCATAAAAGAATAAAAGCCAAGTTGGGAAAGATGAGAAATATTTTATACGACATTTTTATCGAGGCAAGCAATAAATTTTTACCGTGCCATCAACCTATACTTTTACGATAACAGATCAACAGAACGAACGATATATGAAAGAAAGGAATAATTTATAATAAATATCGTTCCACTCGTAAATAACACACGCAGTTTATAAATCTATAATAGCACAAGTTGTTGAATAACTCGAAAACGAAAGACTTTAAAAATACACCGACATATTTCCCAATAAAATTGAATTGTTATACATTAAAATTTTTAACAAAACATCTCGAATTTTCGACTCGATATACGAGGATAATTCGTCAAATCTTTGAGAAGAGATTCGACGAATCCATCCAAAAGATTTTATTTCCTTCTTCGATCAAATGTTTCGCGCCTCGAATTCATCGAGGCGGTCGTCCTTTTACGGATGCGCGAGACTTTCACGATGATCCAAGGACAATGAGATGCGACGTGAAGGGAGAGAGAAAGAGAAAGAACGATTCACTTGGAGCAACGAGCGAGGAAGCGCGTGGGCATAATGATGCGTTGCTTGTGCGAAAAGTATTTTCAAGAGTATATGCAAATGTAACGCTCGTGAAACTGCGCGACAATCGGTTTGAAATTAGACGATACGGGAAGTGGAGTTGGATCGCTTTGGGGTAGACAGGTGTTAAGGGTAAGTTTGTGTTTTCTCTCGAAGAAAATTGAAAGACGGATGATGGATGAGGCGATTTTTTGGAAAATCGGTGGAGGCGATGGTGAGAATGTTGTGTATTCTGAGAGATTGAATTTTGAAGAAAAAAAAAGGGAAATATATTTTTCATCATCACTTTTGTGAAAATATTTCAACGGAGAAAAAATATTTTATCGATCATAATGTTATTGAATCATAATGTTAACTTGACCTTCCTGTTATTATTTCATTATAGAAATTAATATCGTGATACCAATGTCAGATTATATTATTATAATATTATTTTTAATATTCGTGTTATCGTAAATTGATAATAAACCAATATTTCTTTATTTCCAGGATATTTCCAGAAAGAGACGGAACGCCCAAAGCTTATCCGTCTACCATCACAAATCATCAAACTACGCTTCTGCTTCAGGAAAGCAAGTTTCTCCACGATAGCTTGTCACAATAAATTATGTCAGTCACATCTGGATCTCTAAGATGAAATGGACACTTTCAACGAGATGACATCATTTCGATCGTTATCTTAATTAATAAAAGTACTGCTATATTCTACAATTAATCACAATTTATCCCTCAACGTATGAATATCGTACTTCAAGAAAAAAAAAATTCACTTCAGGCTACGAAATTTTAAACAAGAAACAACCTTAAACTTATCAAATTATCATCACGAACAAAGATTTAAATATTAAGACAAAATATATTTTTAGGTTATGTCGCGTCAAAAGTAAAAGAATGCATTGCATCTCGAGCAAAAGTATTATGTAAATGCAATATCCCTAAATCAACATTACGGCATCAAATTACAGTGCAAACAACGCTCGTTGTTGCACCACGATGTAAATACCTATTCCTTATAGATAAGTAAGTTAGCGTAAAAAAAAAAAAAAAAGGAAAGAAAGAAAAAGGCAAAATTGGCGAGTCACCGAAGCGAGAATAACGTACGAGTGGCTCGTCCAATGCACGCGTATCGGTAATAAGAAGTGGTTCTGCAATTAGCGTTGAATAATTAAAGGGTCGTTAATCCCAGACGGGCATACTGAAATAATTTCGAACGGCGAAAGAGAAGAATGGAAGGAATAAGATGAACCAGAAAACCTTCCAAATGCCTTCTCCACGACGAGGCACGAAATTGGAGAAACTATCGATCGTTTCGGTATCTACGTCTTAATTCTTGCCACCGTTTCTACGCGGGAATGCAATAATCGTACGTTAAACGTGACACAGCTCCCTATATAATTAATGTCACATGAGGGGCGAGTGTCGCGTTGCACAATGCATTCGCAATGCCGCTGAAGCACCGTAATTACCGTGAGTTTGTCTTGCCTACCCTGACAATGTGCCGTAGTTGCAAAGAAACGTGGCAAAAACTGGTTATTCCTTTCTTTTTTTCTTTTCTTTTCTTTTCTTCTTTTTTTTTAGGGAAGGATTTAACAGCGTTGTTTGTTTTAATTCGTTTTAATCCTGAGGCTTCCTTTTTGTGATCGAGACGAATGATTGTGAGAAGAGTGAAATCACGTAGCAGGTTGTATCACGACTTTGAGGTAAGCGTTAAATCGAAGGAATAATAAATAACGCTTTTCAAGATCTTGTTATTTTTCAGTTGCAAACCGATCCAAAATTATTTTCGTTTACGCTTCTTGTTCAGGAGAGGTTTAATGGTTCGTCAACAGTTGAATGAAGAATTGGATTTGGATGGGATTCGAGCTAATTTATTAAAGATTTTTTCTTTTTTTTTTTTTTTAGTAAGAAAAGAAGACGATAATTTTGTTTATTTTCGTTCCGGCAAGAATATCTTTTTAATACACTTTTGAGTTGCATTAATTGTACAATTTCTCATTTCTTTTTATATTCAAATTTAATTTCCGTAATTGACACTTTTGAGTTGCATTAATTGTACAATTTCTCATTTCTTTTTATATTCAAATTTAATTTCTCGTGAGTATCTATTTCACTATCCGATTTCACATAAATTTCCCATTTAATTCGAAAACAGAGGGTTGATTACATATAAATTATTAAATTATCACAACTACGGCGCAATTCATCCGCACACAACTATTATTATCAGATTGATACTTCACTGCAAATTCAATGGATATACCTTTCCTTATAATAGGGGCAAGACAGCTCGGGAAGAAACTAATGAATTATTAATCACAGATACATATCTCGAATCCTCTTTTATTAAATTTCTCCGTTTCCCAATTTCGATATTTTACGGATATTTACATTATTTATGAGAAAATATCGACCGAGGAAGACGGAAAAATTCCAGAAACACGAAAACCGTTCCATCCATTCTTATACCTTTCCACAGAAATAACTTCTTCGATCGATATTAAAAGCCGCATCCCGTTAAATATCGCGAGACAAAAGCATGCAAATGGACGAGTGGGGTGGAAAAAGGGGGTGGTTTAAGGTTCGTGCTTTTATTTTTTTCGTAAATTATTTTACCGTTGCACGATCCTAAGTTCTTTTTTTCTTTTTCACAAACAACGGAAGAACGAAAGAGGAAAGAGAAGAAGGAAAAAGAAGAAAGGAAAAGAAAGATTCGTTGCGAACATATGAAAAATGCATGACGCCAAAAGGATCGTTACGCTAATTCGACGCAGCGCCAATTTCGTGTACAAACTTGGGTTGGACGGATATCATCGATCGTAATTAAAGTTGTCCATCAGTTCTCTCCACTTTGATCATTTCGCGACTCTGTGAGGGGATGTTGGGACAGATGGCGCTTCTGAGAAAGATTTCCTGAGGATGGATTTTCGATCAATGATCGTGAGAAATTTGCGCGAGGAGGGTGGATGGTGTAATGGAAGTTTGTGGTCAGTGTAATTTGATTAATTAGCTGAATTAATTGAAAGCGTCTTAATATTTAAGAGAGTTTCAGAACCGAGTTCCGTGTAAAGTAAACGGGTGCACGAGCATCTTTTAATTGGATGATGCAAATAATCGTAAATTATTTACGCGAAAGTGGAAGTTGTTAGCGTAATTGATAATTGGAATGATTATTTAAATAAATTATCTAAAAATAGTGGAATAATTTAGATATAATCTAAATTATTCCAAAAATAAATTTCTATTTTTATTATTAGATTTTGAACAATGATACGTACTAAAAATTGAGGTATTTTAATTTAATAAAAGTATGGCACATGTACGATATTATAAATATTAATTTATGTAAAAATGAAATATTCTTAATCCTTTCAAATATAAAATAATTTCACTTCTACAGAGGGAATGGTAATAACGAAATAATCGTGAATTATCCAAACTCATAAACATATTCAAGCATATTTTATGATGTAATCTCTATTGTTTCATTTTTTAACGTCTCAATTACACCTGTTTATGGCTGTAACGAGTGGTTAAAATCTCGATTTTACTACTCGTTAAATAAAAATATTTAATACTTGCACTTTATCCAGATGGTTAATTAATTTTTCATCCTCCACACGTATTTAAACCAGGAAAAAAAATGTAATAAGGAAAATAATAAAAATGAGAATGGATACGTACGTTGGATCCAATCCCACGTAAAACACAGTTACTTATCCAACAAATATTCTCCTTTGTAATCTGCAATTCATAGCGTGTGTTTAATATTCATACATTCAAATAAAAGATTCCTTGCTGTCTTATTCCCAGTCCGGCAATTATAGCATTCTTTTTGAAATTTCACAAAAATAAAGCTCGCTTAATACCTAGTGAATTGAATCAAAAAAAAAAAAACAATAATAATTGATGGAGAATCGATTAAATAAAAAAATATAAATAAAAAAGCTTCGACAAAATTATAAAACTTCATTTCTCCGATTACCAAAGCTATACAACCCGAATATCATTGAATATCGAATATACTCTTGACACTTGATATTCATCGACTTCGTCTCCAATCGAGCCAAACGAAAAATATAGAAAAAAAGAAGAAAAATATCAAAAATAAAATAAATAACCTTTGCAAAAACCTAGGAGAATGAAAGTTTCTTCGAGTCGACAAAAAAGGAAAAAACAAAAAAGAATAGATCGCTTACGACGCGTTCTCGGATCATCAAATCCTTCCCGACTTCGAGGCGGAAATTATGTCAGGGAAGGAAGCGAGAAGGAGTACTGTTGCGAGGATGCTTTGACCCGAGTGGACACGGACGCTTGTCGAGTAAATCCGTGAGAAGCAAGTAACCAAGAGGCGGATGATAACCGGCTAATCTTGGAAAACAGTTCGGTGGAAACTGTTCGCGAGCAGGGTAAACGAGTCGAAATTTCCAGTGCGGTGAGGATCCGAGGTTCGACGAGCGTGTAACTCGCGAATAACGCGATTTTCCACCGGCTCCCTCGGCACAGACCGAACGATCCTGCCCCGTATCTTCGATAATTGTACTGACTGTGTATGTGTGTGTGTTAAGAGGCAGATGTTAAGTCGGATTATCGGGGAAAATTTTGCGCATCCTCGCGTTTCTGGAGGAGGGTGGGAATATTCATACGTGTTTGGGGAGAATGGGGGACGAGGATAGGATGATGGTGATGCAAAATGAAGATTCGGAGATGTTTGTTGAGATTGTTGTAAGAGTGGTTTTGGAACGAAGGGTAGGTAAGTGCGTTGTGAGTGGGAGGAAGGGGAATAATAACAAGGGAAGAAAATAAAAGGGAAAAAATGAAGAATTAATGATAAGGGAGGAAAATTGTGAAGATAAATGGTGGTATTAGTGTTGAAAAGTAATTGATAATAGGAAGAATGGGGAATGGTAAAATAAACGTAGCTTTTTTTTTTGTTAAAAAATGATTGACAAATTGGAACAACGAATGTGAATTTATATTAACTTTTTTGTTATTAAGTAAAGAATTAGTATTGGAAAATATTTATAGGATAGAAAAAAATGATGAAACGATGAAAATAAAACAGTGATTCTTATTTTTATCCCCTCTCTCTCTTTCTTTCTCTCTGTCGATTGATTGGTAAGAGCTTATGATTCTTCGATCAAGCACAGGATATGATATTCTGGTTGGTTGAACAGAAAGCTGCTTTAAAAAAGGTTAAAGATGACTTATTTCTCTTCTTTTAAAATTTTCCTAGTGAATGTTCTTGTAAAAAAAAAAGCATATCTTTAAATAAGATACAGTTTTATTGAATTTGTTCGATGACTCGCGAATTAAAATTTGTGGTTCGTAAAGTGCCCAATTTGTATGAAAATTATACTCGAGATAGATATCTTCTATTTACACATAATTTTTCGTATTCATGGCGACATTTGTACAAATTTGTTTTTTTTAAACGTATTAGAATCAATCGTGAAAATTTCGTGATTATTTAACATAATTTCGCAATTTTTTAAATTACGAATGAATGGATCTTCAATAAAAAGCATGATATCATTAAATAAAATATTATCGTATTCAATATCGAATAAATAGATATTTTTTAAAAAATTTTTATTAGGAATTAACATTTTTTTCATTAATATATGATAAAAAAAAAATAGCTGAGAAAAATAGAAAATTGAGGAAAATGTTATACTGCGCGAAGAACATTCTGTCACATTAAGGATTAAATGACAAATGGGAGACATATGAATATCAATAATCATTACTCAAATATAATTTTTCCGCGTTTCTGATACGTGAGAAGATTCACATCCGCGGATGACAGTAATGAAAGGGCAAAGTTTGCAGATCCGAGGCAATATAGAAAATCAGGATGGATTATCCGACGAGAAGACGACGTTGCTTTTCCGTGTGCTCAGCAAAGAAACGGAAAATATGCGGGGGATGCGAAAACTTCTGATACTGAAGGAAAAAGAAGAAAAAGAAAGAGAAAAAGAGAGAATGAAAAAGAACGAGAAAGAGAGAGAGAGAGAGGAGCGGTTGGCTCTTGTAAGCACGAAGAAGAATCAATGTTCGCCAACAAAGTGGTAATACCGGGCCATCTGCTATTCGCCAGATATCAGCAGCCAACCAGTTGAGCGGAACAAAGTCGCGAAAAGAAAGAGAAAGAACGAAATCTAATGAATATTTATTTAATTCTGAGGGAGGAGAGGAAAAAAAAATTTGAAGTTTCTATAAGAATGAGAATTTTATTTTCGATGGAATGGATTTTTAGAGGTAATGGAAAAATAAATTGATATTTCATATATTATTCGATCAAAGTTTTTGATAATGTCTCGTGTAAGAGAAATAAATAAATAAAATTCGCTGGATCAATAATTTCACAACTGATACAGTATCTATGTTAACGATATTTGATTGTTTATCCCCACCACGGATAATTCTCTCGTTATCGGTGTATCGAACATTGTGTACCCCCTCTTCTCCCACCCCGCCGATCCAGTAGATCGTTCTATTTCCAGAAATTCGAATATTAATGTGGACAAACGGGCAGCAGATTCGCGCTGAATCCAACTCCCCTTCTAATTCCAAAGCTTAATCCAATCTGCATGCAATTGTCAACGAGGCAGCGCTACCGTCGGGGCTGCTTGATTTTAATTAAACCCAATGCAGATTAAATCTAGGCAGTAAACACGCCACCAGCCCCGGAGACAGATTAGAAACTCGTCTTGTCCGCATAAATTAATAACGATCAGTGTCGATCAATGTCCAACCTGGACAGTATCGATCGATTAACCTCAAAGTTAATTTAAAATACATACCATAGTTCTTCCCTAGTTTATTTATCATGGTTAAATCGATATGCAATTTTTATTTGTCGAACGATTGATTCGGTTAGAGGTAAATCCAGATCGTTCGAATAGAAAAATTGAATCGATTCGATTGTTAAATTCTGATTCCGTTAGCAAATGAATCGTTAAATTTTGTACGGTTCGATTAATTAATCGCTCGGTTGTTAAATCATGATTCCATTACTGAAATTGTTACTCTTCTGTTCAGTTTGATTATTCCATTCTGATTATATTATACAGACGGATGAATATTTTCCATAATTTTACAGAAAATAGAAAATCAATATTTATTCCGAATCCTATAAATTGGACATATCTGAATTCGAAGTAAGAGTAAAAAGAAACATTTCAAATTTCACATAAAAAAAAAAGTAATCTCAAACAGAATTACCCCGTATATAATATCGCGAATAATTTCATTCCACCAGATATCATCCAACCTAACCTCAAACACCGGAACAACTGCTCGAAAACAAACTCGAGACTCGTGTTAATAATCCATGAGACAATAAAACAATGATAATCCAGTGGAACAAAGGACAGAAATCCTTTCAACCGTTACGAGTCCCCCGAATCCCGCAATAATCAACCAAAGCCGAATCATCCGCGGAGTATAGCACGAACCCGGCACATTTGCATCAATTGTTCAAACGGTAGAGGCGCAACCGCGAGGCGCAGCAAACTTCAAGTATAAGCCGTAGTTCGAGAAGTTGCAAGTTCTCTACGGGGGCGAGAGCGTAACTAATTAAGAAAGATCCAACGTAATTAATTTGTATGCCGGACGTTTGTTTCTGCTTCAAGAATCCCGCTAATATTCGCCACGGCGATCAACCATCGCCCCGCGGATTAAGCAGCCCGTCTGCAGCCCGAGATGATTCGAGTTCCAATGGGAATATTTCGACCGCGTGGCATCCGGTTCCGGCCCGTTAATGAAACTTGGGAACGATCAACTCCGCCACCTGAGGAGTAAACTTAAAACTGGACACAAGTTCTTGATCGTGGAGATATATTGCACGAGATAAATTTGATGGATGATCTTTAATCTGTATATTTTGAAAAAATGTGCATTGTAAAAATGAAAAGATGGGGAATATATATAATTTGTTGAAAGGTATACTGTTGTAAACTTGAATTGAATTAAAATAATTTTTTTATTTGAAGAAAAAATAATGTGATCTCATTGATTAATATAACGTGTACTTGCATGTTGTAGATTATTGAGGTTAGGTTAGCTTTATAGATTACTATTGGATTTAAAAATAGATAAAATAGTGGAATATTGATTTCTCACGAATATTCACAAAAATATCTTGAGAGAATTATTGATGAATAACTTGAGTAAAAAAAAAAAAAAAGTAATTTGCACGATAAAGAAAATATCACTAATGACAATAGATAATTACAAAAAGGATCCTTGAGTGTTAATTATAGTTAAATATAATAATAACAACATAATGTATCTATTTGCTAATACACGAAAATTACGAGACAAAGTGTTGATTGCAATGAATGTATACCAGGTACAAAGTTTCGTAAATGTTACGACGTATCAACAAGTTTTTAAATTCTTTTGAGAGAGATAACAATACAATCGAAAGTGCACAAGAGAATTTAAAAACACAAAGTATTATGTATTATGATTATATGAAGTGTAATGCGTTTTTTAAACTTCATTAAGAGAAACAAAGATTATATCTATATTGTCCACTGAAAGTACGAGATTATCCGAGTTATTTTTTATTTTCTACAGAAACATAAAGATTAATTCTGTGACAATCAGCTTTCAAGAATAACTTGTTAATATTTATTTCAGACTGAAAATTTATTTCCTCTCGAAAAATTTCCATTCAGAGGTATTAAAAATATATTAAGTGGCACTTAATTAGTAATATATTGGTTGACATTTTTAATCGTTAAAAAGCAATTTATTTTTACAAGTTTTTTAAAATATAAGCTTCAATTTGCACAAAACATTTTTCATAGGGAAGTTTAATTAATTTTTTAATTTATAATACGTTGTTTCGTTATTTTCTCGAAATAACGTTGGAATTTTTTCAAAGCAATTTATCAGTTTTTTCTTTTTTTTCTTTTTGATTATTAAAAAATTGAAATATTATGAAATAAACAAAAGATTTAGATTATGAATATATTTTAAATTTAATCTTTGGAATTGATTAATTGGTATTCGATATGATTGTACAATACCATCTGCAATTTTTTGAAATCATTTATTGTAGCTTTCTTGACGTATTGGCTTGAATTTAGCACCGCAATGGAAACACGCACTATTTTAATTTGCATTTGTAACATGCACTGATACCATCGATTATGAATATGCATCTGTTGGATAAGCAGAACGATTCTGTCCATTTAAATTAATGAATGAAGTTTCGTATGCTTTTATTTACCATAACGATTCGTTCTTTACCGTTACGAACAAACGCAAACTGACAATTTTTCATTCCTCTATTATTACACATTACTCTAAACTCTAATATCAAGAAAATGTACTTTAAAAAATAATAATTTAAAATAATAATCTTAAAAGAAAAACTAAAATCCTGATAAAGTCTGTCCAATATCCATCTTAGATAAAAATAAATCCGTTTTTACCCTATTCTCCCCTAATAAATATTCCTAATCAATATTTCTCAAAATATTCACGATTAAAATTTCACAATTGTTTTACAACGTCTCGCATGTTATCATCAGTAGAAACGAACTTTTCTCCTCCGAATTAAAAACAAAAATTAAACGCAAATTATCTAACTTCGTCTTAAAAAAAGAAAAAAGAACTGCCTATCCATCTAAGCGTACTGCATTATTCTCGAAACGAATCTTTCTAATTGCCAGGACTATGAGAAGCTAACAGTATTATCATACCACCTTCTCTTAACCCGGCCAACAATTAAGCTGAAAGGCAGGACGAGTCTTTCGTCGAGATGAGTAGATTACCTTGTTAATCTGGCTACCGCGAATGTAAAGTGTATAGCCCACTTTTCCTGATATTTTCGTGGACGAGACACGTTTTTGTGTCGCCTGTGCGTGGTCCTCTCCGGTTTCAGCAAAAATAAAGAGAGACGAACGAAACGCGACAAAGACAATATTGTTACGCGCGAATAACCGTCATAGACGGAAGGAGAGGAGGGGGAAGAGAGGAAGAAGAAGAAAGAGTGGATGCCAAGTTGAATTCTGCGATTATTAGAGGAATTTTAGAAACAGAGAACTGCGCGTCATTTACGTTACTCGTATTCATGTCTCGAACGTGTAAATAACGCGAAGTTTCTCTAAAGTGTGTATAATAGGGAGTTTCGATTTCATTCATTTGCAAATAGATTCTGCGTAAATTCAAGTTAGAAGTTTCTTGGAAAAGCGAAAAAAAAGATTATGGATTTTTAAAGAATTTCGATATTTTGTTTTTATACTATTACAACCAAACAGAAAAATGGGATAATAAATATTTTTATCGACTGAAAGCGTATTGGTTACAAATAAGGATTATAAGAAAATTTTTTTCTCTTGTTTGAATGTCATCGTTGAGAGAAATTTATTTCGATAAGTGTTAATAGTGTTGAATTTCAATAATGATAGAAAATTTTAGAATAATTTTTGGTCCTTAATTTTAAAAATTTCAGAGAAATATTGTTTTGTGTTTTTAAATTGTTTTAAGAAGATTTTATAAATATCAATAAAATTTCCTAAGAAGATCATGTAGATTTTGTCCAGTATCACATTTCTGATAAAAAATAAATATTGAACTCTTTGTAATATTAATTACAACATAATATATGGATGAAGATCGATTGACAAAGTTTCCAGAAATTCTGTTCAAAGAGGATAATATATATATATATATATATATATATATATTCAAAATTCTGACGTCATTTGAGATGAAATAACGATGCACTCAAGAAAAGAAATGCTGAAAGTCGACCTTCGAATGACGATAACGACTAGGGGAAGAGGAAGTTCCTGTTCGGAACTTAATGATCAGCGAAATCTCTTTTTTCTCCAGGCAACGATCGCTCGGTCATTGCTGGGTTTTTAAAGGTTTATCGTTATTGCGGCCAAGAAATTGCCTGTATTATCTAGTGCAATTAGAGGCCTAAATGGTTTTCCAACCGTTTTTATTCAAGGGATATTTATCAAATTTTTCTTAAACAAAAGAATTCTTATCGAATCCATATATTCGAGGGAAGAAAATTTGCGACGATAAAAAAAGAAACGAGTACTCTCGAACAACGTGAAGAGAAGGAAGCGTATAAAGGATGTTCCCTATCGTGAAACAGGTTTAAACGAATGCACCTCAGCATATAATCGAAATAATCGTAAAGGAACCGAGTTTCTTCGGGTATTTCGCCTAATATCTCACCATTTGACCCCCGTAAAAATCATCATATTTTTAAACGTGCTCCCCATTGTCGCCGAAATATAAAGAAAAAGAAGAGAAGAAAAAGAAAACTCGTGAGAACCGAAACTTTTACACCCTTCTCGTCGAGAAAACGAGTGAAGCGTTTCGGAAAAAAGGAAAGGAAAAGAGGTAGAGCGCGAAAGAAAAGGATTCGATGGGAGTCATTTATTTTATGATCTAAAACTTTACGAACACTTTAATACTCGGTCTAAACAAATCACCGTCGCTTTAAAGATCTCGTTAACAAGATGTTATCTGTTAAAGACATCGTTAGAAACGTTGTTTTAATGAAGAAGAAATATAGTAAATAATTTTCATTGCAATTAAATAATATGTACGTAATAAATATTCGATGAACTATGAAAAAAATATGAAAATATTCGTTGTTGCTCACGCGAACATAATGTAAATAATTGACAATCAAATTTAAAATCTTTTCAAAACGATATTGCGTGCTTTATTGTGGATTGAGAGGAAAAATTTGCATTTGAAGAACTATTACTGCAAAATTATTATCGCGAAGAGGAATTTTTTCAAATAGAAAAAAATTAAATTAAATTAAATTACTTCTTCCCCAATTTTCAAATCCAATCACACAAAATTTCAAAAAATCTATCACCCCGCTTCAAATACATTTCACGCAAAATCCTATCCATCAATCTAAAGCGTAACTCACCATCACAGATTGCATCCCACCGAAGCGAGGGGGAAAAAGAATCAAGAAATAAAAAAAAAGAAATATCAAATTCAACTATAAAAATTTCTTCTTCTTCTCCAAAAAAAAAAATAATAATAATAATAATGATAATAAAAAATGAAGCCTGACAAATCGAATATGGAAAATTCCAGGGGAAAAAAAAAATACCTATCCATCCCCGAAGACAAAAAGTTTTCACTCGGCAATATTCGATTCGAAACGAGCGTCTGTCATCGATCCCCCAACAAATTGTATCTCCCTGTTATTCATGATCCGTGTCGTAAACTCGAACATCCAACTCGGGGAACAAAAGCATGGGGGAGAGGAGAGGGGGGGAAAAAATTCCCCAGTCCGTTGGAAAAGTTTCGAGAATACGCCCTCTGTCGGCCGTTGAAGGAAGCTAAAGCAATCGAGGTGTCTCTAAACAAACTTCAGAAGACGTCGCCGTTTCCAACTCTATTTTAAGCTGAGAATGCACAAGCCGAGGGAAGGGGAGTTGTGCCAATATTTGCCACGGACTAAAATGACATATCGTTGTTGTCGGAACGCCCCATTAAACATTGCATCCACCCCAGACTTTCACGGACTGTCGCGCGGCCGCGTTGCATTGTAACGCAAATAATGTAAACCCGGTATCATAGAAATCATCGTTGAAATGGCTGTCCGTTTATTTCAAGCAGGTGAGTGGGGAGAAGAGTGGGGGAGAGGAGGGGGCAATGGTGTATACACACGGTCAATACGGCTGTTAACCGTAATAACCGTCGAACAATCGCGTGAATCATTTCCATGGGAAATGGCAACCCTTTTCGTGATTTTATCGAAGGTGCGCCTTATTCTTATTTATTGTTGCGTGATATTTTTAGAGAGGATCGTGCGTTGATCGTGTTGGAATATTGTAATTAGCGATTTGAAGGAGGAAAAAAGTAATGGTCTTTCGTGGAGTGGTTTGGAAATGAACGACGCACCGTGTGCGTCCGTGTGATTTCTATAGTGCATTCGAGCTAACTGTCGAACGTATCCTTTTCATAGAGCATCTTGTTGTTTGTCATATTTGGTATTTTAGAAGAGGTATTGAAATATATTGAAATGTGGTGATTTGATTGGAGGGGAAGTGATGTATTCGAATACAAGGAGATTATTTAAATCATAAATCGAAAAATATTCGTTTCTCGAGTTAAAAATTGATCTGAAATAATTGTATACAATTCTGAATCTTCGCGATTTTAAATTAATTCTTTAAATTTCACCAAGTTTTGTATTCAATTCTATATCTAGAATATTTGAGTATTAGAATATTTTTTACAGCATTTATTAATCTTATAGCTTGAAACGTAGAAACTCTTGGCACGAAAGGAAATCAATTTCATTTGACAAATTGTTAATGCATTTTAATCGTGTTTTCGTGATTCAATGAAGAATTCAATGAATCCCACAATATATCGTCGCGTTAATGCATCGGTTGTTACAATATTACCGCGACGATCAAATTTTAGATCACAATGTTCGAACTAATGCATCGCTGAAAGCCTTTCGATGAGGAATAACGAATCCAACGCATAGAAATTGTTACTTCACACTGATAATCCTGCCGCTATTCATTTTCTGCAATCAATAGCTTAAGGAAGACTTGATTGATACCTGAATTTACTATATACAGATATTAAAAGAAATGCAAATTTAATATCGCGATATCGAAATTAAAAATTTTTGTAAAAATTCGAAAATATATTTTTTTTATATAGTAGTATAAAATATAATATTAAAATATAGTAGTAAATATTAATATTAATTTAATATTAATTTTCATTATTACATTCTTTTCATATAAAGAGTCTACGTTATCCAAGTTGTTTAAGTTCAAAGAACTTTTTTCGATAAAGCTCTATAATAATAATGTAGAAAATTCAAAAAAAATAAATCGTATAATGAATTTCACTTTTCGAATTTAACACCGACTTTGTCACTTTGTGAACGACTCGTGTTCCCATGTTCTGATGCAAAATTAATTTCATTTAACCCTGTGCTTCCTCTTTGCCAATTTGATTGTCCTTCCGATCGTAGTAGCACTCAAGCACCGTGTATCCACGCTATTAATACGATGTTCATTACGAATCCATCGATAACAATCGATTGTTCACTTTTTCAAGTGTTTCATTCGAAACGTAATGAAATTCGATGAGACACTTGATACAATAAATTGATCATTTATTTATTACATGTTTTCATTTTATCGATGTCAATTAGCGATGTCAATTTAACGACTTTTCGCTCATCAATCGTATGTGATAAATATTTCAGAAAGAAAGAGTTATGTAAATTAGTGATTAGTGATATATTCACGAATCTTTTAAATTTAACTTATATTATATTATTCGAATTTCACGTGTAATTTCAACTAAAAGTAAAAAAATATTTAGGACAATATTTTTTCCCCCTTGCTTTCGAATAATTAGAATAAAAGCAAAAAATTGAGGCAAATTGAGACATCAAGAATTTAGAATCTCGGGATCTAGATCAGATTAGAAAGAAAAATGGATGCGATCAGATAAAGATAGCCTGATCGACGCTTCAATTGCAACCTTATCAATTTGATTGGCCGTATAACGACTCTATCTACCTAACGAGAACCGTTCCCGCGCCATTATTCGTTCCGGGTATTATCGATTCATTATCTCTTGAACGCGCAACTCGACGACCTTTGTTGCGGCTCGGTGAAAATCCATCAACTATATAGTTTCTCCGAAAATTTCCATCTCTGTAATAGAACGACTGAAAGGTAACAAGAAACCGACAGTCTTCAGATTTTGTTCCCTAATTTAGGAAATTTAATATTGCGATCGTTCGATCATTCGTTTATCATATATCACATTTTGAGAGGAAAGTTAAAAATTTGTTAAATAATTTCGTAATAAAGATTGAACGGAAATTCGTACAGTTAATTTAATAATATTGTTTTTAATCGCCTTCTCTGGAATTATTTTTAATTCATTGATTCTTATGTAATTTTAACTTCGGAATCATGTCGACGGATATCTTGATCCAAAATCACATGCATATAGGTTTTCTATAAATAATTTTCTGAATCAGTTCCAAGATAAATTAAAGCTTCGTCATTTGAATAATAAACAGTAAGAGAATTTATAAAACGATTCGACATTCGATTCGAGAAATAAACGAATCTTTTAAAAAAAATCATCGGATGGAATAAATTGTTGCAACAAGTATTTTCATTTGTTCCAAATACAATCGTGCACAATCATTATTTAGCATTTTCAAGTGAAGACACATTGTAAAATACAATGAGCTACTTCAGCTTATAAAATTCCTGGACAAACGACCTTTCATAGTCGAAAGGTATTAAAAAAAAAATAATAATAATAATAATAAAAGAGCAATTTAAGTCGTGCAAAGGGAAGCAGAAATGGCAACGTCGACGAGCAAAATTAACAATGGCTATTAAGCAACATAATCAGAACAGAGGCGAGATATTAAATTAGCTTTGCAAAGTTGAAACAAAAACAGTCTCCGGATCGAGGGCAGTCATTTCGTAATGAAGAGTAAATGAATCTTGGTCGAGACAAGAGGTCAATTTGTTTCTACATTTGTTACAATTTTAACCACAACAAAATCAGAAAAACGTGATAATTGATAATTGGTAGTCAAAGTGAATGGAATAAAAAATAAAATAAAATAAAATAAAGAGGCAAAAGGAAAAAATGAATTTCACCAACGATATAAAAATACTTTTCGATGAATGAAATTAGTGATGAATAAACGTGAACATTGTTTCCATTTTATGCTTACGATATAAGTTTACCGAGGCTGAAGAACAATTTTGGTTCACTAGATGTGAAGTTTTCTTCGGAAACAGAATTATTTGTTCTTGGATGACTTTCGTCTTTTAGATAAATTGAAAATAGAAGCTTTTAAAGAAGATGAAAGAACTTCGTAGAATAAATTTATAAGTGAGAAACTAGATATAAATTCTTGATAAACTTTTACAAAGAAGTTAGAGAGTAAATTTGAAGAGATTGTAAGTCGAATATGAGTCACAGGCTTACAAACTCTTTTAACAAGAAAATCCATTTTATCGAGAGATGATAAGATTTATCAATCTTAAGCTTAATTAAAGGCTCAAATACTCAAATCACTTAAAATATTGTATTATTAGTTCCATTTAGACAGATAAGATTTAGACAAAAATCATTTTAAGATATTTTTACTTTTCATTTGAAATAAAATGACAGAATTGACATAAAACTGTTATACTAGCGACATCTAAAGATTTTCAGCGAATAAATCTACAAGAATGGTTACAAATATGTCAAACTCAATCATCGTTCGCTTCAAATAGTAAACATCGAGTTTCGACAGTGTTCCCTATCATACCTGGAACAATTCTATTCTCAAGACACGGTGTTTTCGGTTAATCGAAGATGCATGCATCACGAACAAATTTAGTTCGCACGTATTCCTGTCATCCCTTTGCACGACGAAACTAATATGGAATCTGCTTGATAGTCACAGCGCGTTCCTTCATTCGAAACTCTATTTTCCAGAAGGATAGGACCGGAGGAGAAACAAGCTTGCTTGAATTTTGAAGGAAAGATCATTGAACTTTGTTGGATCGGTCCAAATGACACGATCAAGAATTAAATCAAATTAACCTGGATCTTCAACGGAATATATCACGTATTTACCGTTTCTACCAATAAACAACTTCGCTCTATACACATACACGTATTCGTCGAAATGAAATTTTTAGGTTAGGTTTCGATTTTCTCTAAAAATAAGTCACAAAAACTTTCGTGATCGAAGAATTCACCGTGCATCTTTACGTTCTTTGTAAGATAAAAAGAATTAATCTAGTTGTAGAACATATGAGGGCTCGTTCCTCAAGGATACACCATGTCCACGCGACAGCGATTCCTCGTTTGGGATGGCCCTTATGGATTCACGCCGGCATATCAAGCAGTCCCAGACACGGGTTTAAGATTAATGCTCGTTATGAATCTAAGGCGATTACATCGTGATTAAGTTAAGGAGCCTTCGTCTTAATCGCTGAATCACGCCGGGCCATTCTAATTGGTTAATCCGTCTCTGCACTGCTATTCCAGTAAGTGTAAATCTCGGGCATATGTTAATTCGAAACAATACGATAACCTCTCCAATGTTTGACAAATATCCCCGTGTCCATCCACGCGTAGATCCACGCGTTTCGATACGAAGGGGCCAGTTCCACCTCGTGATAGGTTATGCGCGTCGCCACTAATTAAGGGGATGCGATCGGTTCATCTTATTACGGGCTGCATTATCGTGTAAGGGATGCTGCAATCTGTAATACTATTAGCATTAATTGGAATGGAGTAATTAACCTTTGGTTGGGCGGCGTTCAGATAGCAGATAAACCGCGGCTAATATGCGGTTTATTCGTGTACACGTGAATAGTTAACAGGGGAGCCACGTGTATACATGTGGCGGTGCAGTCGGAAAATAAAGAGGAAGGAAGAAAAGGATGGAGAGAGTGTTTCGCCTTGGATCCGCTAGAGGTTGTAAGTGTGACTTAACAGAATAATGAAGGTTTTTTTATTTTTCTTTCTTCGATGAATTTAGTTTCGAATTTTGATTATATTCGAATTATATCGGTGTCGTTAATCTGAATTATAGAAGATGATAGAAAGTGAGAATTGTGATCAAGCAACGAATCGATACATAATACAGTAGTACACCTGTCTCTTTATTCTTTTCAATGAAATCAATTTATTCAAAATTTATTTTCAAATATTTATTCATTTTCGAAGTGTGTCAACGCATGTAGTCTCGCACGGTCATCATCGATTTCACGTGGAAATGTACCACGATCACGTGCTTCAGAACTGATGCAACACGAACTAGCGATCTTTCACGTTATTTTCATCGTACGTGATGACATTATGTATATACCTTTCTTACGTATTTCCGGAAAAAGTATTCATCGTGAACGAGCCGCGCCCTCAAATTCCACGCTCAATTTTCATCGCGATGCGACATATTTATTATATATTCTCCATAGAGAAACGAAGATGACTGTAGCAGTTTCATACGTTAAAGGGAGAAATGGATATAAATAAGAAAAAATTAACAGTCTTCATTTCTTTGTCAACATGTATGATTAAAAAAAAGAAGTGTGAATTATTTTCTAATAAAAAAAAAACTACGTGACGTATAAATTTCATTAATTAGCTTGCAAAGTGCGTACTGTTATTGTTTAAATAAATAAAGAAAATTAAAATTCAAAGAAAATTCGAAGAGTTATCAGACCATTAAGCTATTCTAGTTCTGAGGAATGGTAATTGAAACATTAAAAAGCTATTACGCTCGTCAATTAAGTATTCATTATCGCCATTCATTACTAGTCACGATTATCGAGCAGCATATGCCCCATAAAAGTGAAAAAGAATGGAAAGAACGAGGAAAGATAATAGGAGGGCGTGGTTAAAAGCGTCAAAAATTCGTGAAACTCATTGTGTCCAAGAGACTAAAACGGGAGAGTTCGACAAACTCGCACCAAACACGTGACCTTACTCAGAAGTTCGCGGAAGCCGACCCTCGTTTGCTATTCAAGCCATGATCTCTTGGCCTGCTACGAGATTCCTTTTTGGTAGTGTCTGCAAATATCACATCGAACACTCGATATACGACAACCAATAAATCCCTAACCTCTAAGAATCGTATAGCCAAGGGATGGTAGAGATAAAAATAAAAATTTTCACGTGAGATCACTTTGTATCGAAGTTTATGATTAATCTTTATTACATATGATGATAAATAAGATTTTATCATAAGCGAATGATTAATTATACTTTTCTTAATTATGCGTGCTGATCCTTACCATCAAATATTTCGTTACAAAAATTTATGATATTATTATTTAAAATATTAGCTTAACTACCTCTCCATTGTATAAATAATAATAATGTATAAATAATAATAATTAAACTATTATTTTTATAAAGTATCAAAAGAAAGAGAGAGTTTTATTCTAAGCCCGCTAGATGGTATCATCGAGGCCCCCTTTTTATTTTCAATAAATAACCTGTGATGTTTGAACATGATGTATACAAGATCAATATTCGTGCCAATAATTATTCAAATTATGTATCACTTGATCCCCTTAATGATCCAGGACAAATTTATAATAATAGTACTACTGTGTGTAAATAGATGTAGACAGACTATGAATAGATATCAATGTAACACTGTCTGACACTTTTATTAGTCGGTGTCACCATTTGGCACTTGAAGCCGATAAATCATAGAAGCTGTAACGTATGTTTGTATACATCCTAGTATTAGAAATAGCGTTACAATTACTCGTTACAATCAATATAATAAGAGAAAAAAATCTAATCTCTAAATTTACTCTATTTAGAAGAAAAAAGGTATTCATAAATAACGATTCATAAATATATAATAAAATAAAATAAGAAATGTATTTATGAATTGATAATTTAACATGACAGTCCTGCAACAATAATCCTGTCTCAATTACCCTACAGTAGCCTTAAACTATAATCTCATATAAACGAAACGATGATTATTTCCTTATTTACATATACACTGGATTACATATATCATCTTTTAAAAGGAACGATTCTAGAAGAAACCACACGTGTCGCTCTTCAAATACGCTCTCAAAAGTACAACTTGTAACTAAAACAAACATCGTATCGATGAGAAATCAAACCAGATGAAATATATATTTCTCGAACCGTCTATGAAAGCCTCGCCTGTGACATAACCTCAAAATAAATTTCCTGATGCGACACGACGCACGTGGCCGGTTTGGGCAAAAGAGAACTGGAACGAGAAAATTCAAGAGATGCGCAACGTTTTTTTCTGGGGGGAGAGGGGGGAAAGAGAAGAGCAAATGATAGGAAAACGATGGAGAACGTGGGAGGGGGGAGAGGAAAAGAGAGGAAGAAGATCTCGATTTACGTTTTACGAAGTTAATTGAATGGGCTCCTCCCTCTCTCTTCCCTCTTCTTGTCGTAAGATCACTTATAACGATGGGGGAGGAACGGAGCCTATGGAAGCGCAAAATGGTTATTATCTCCGGCGCCGCAGACATAGCTGGCTGAGCTTCTGATTTACGAGCTGCCCTCTCGACTTAATCCTCGCATCTACCACTCGTTCCACCCCTCCTCCCCCTCCCCCTCCCCCCGAATGATTGGCCGTTCGAATTTTCAGGCTACGACGAAAGGAATTAACATCGGTGGACGCTTGTTTCGAAGGAAGAATCGAACGGGTGAACGTTGAAGTATAAATAAAATATTGATGAAGGCTGTTGGAATTAGGATTGACGAAGGTATTTCAATATTTGAGAAACGAGGGCAGAAATTTTGATTGAAAAGTTAAACAAACTTAATCAAAAAGTTAATCGAAAAATTTACAAATCGAAAAAATTGAACCAAAGATAGTGTTCGAGATATGGTGGATACTATGGGCCACCAATTTCTATTCGTGAAATACTCGAAATACCTTAAAATATTTCGATATCGTTCAAGAAATTAATTAATCAAAAACATGTATAAATTTCAGATTCATTTTGTGAACAATGCTGCGAATCGATGCACCAAAACAGAATGCGTCTTGAAACATTTCAACATCGAAAAATTCACAAATCGCGTAAGATGAAATGAAGATCCCGGCACGCATATTTCTCCCCGATCATTGCTATCCGATACTCGAAGAAACTTGGTGGCAAGATCTCAGAAGTCGCAACTGTAATCAGAAAATCCTCGGTGGAGGACTTTACGGCCCGTCTAAGGAAATTTCTTCTTCTTCTTGACAAATCACGGGCATCAGGAACTCGTTTCGAGGACTCACGACTCTTCCAGTTTTTCACCGGCGCCCCCCGCGCGAAACAAACCGTCCAATTTGGCGGTCCGGCAGCCGAACGAATGACCCAACGAGCGGAGTTTCAGCGAGTTTACGTATCGAGACTTATCCGAGCCGGATCCTGTCCGTAAATGGCGCCGTTTTTCACCCCCTCCCGATCCAACCACCCCGATACATAGTAAGATGTCGTTAACACGCACGATTGCGGTCGTCCGTTAATCCGACGTACTTAATTCGCGATCGTTTCGAAGCTGCCCCCTCTGTCCTTCCATTTCAACCCCCTTCCCCTCCCATTTCGATGTGGCTTTCACACCGAGTATCGAATAAACTGGTCTCTTTTTTGAAATTTTTCACGTTTCCTCGGACGGTTTTGGTGGATATTAGTGCTTTTTTAATTCGTTTCACTTACGAAAAATGACGAAGCTACGGAGTGAAACAGTGAAAGAGAAAGTTATTGTGATTCACGGTGTGAAATAATACCCGGGAACAAAGAGATAAATTCTCTCGTTCGAGACGCACGATAAAGTTTTATTGAATTCTGTGATATTATATAGGAATAATAAATATCGTAATTTGAGTGGGGGAAAAATGAGATTTATACTATTTGTTTTAAAGGATAAATTCATATCCTTTTGTTCTCCGATCTTCAGAACAATGGAAATTTGACAAATAAATATTGAACAGATAAAATTAAACGATACAGGACGAAATCGATCAAAAATTTTCTCCGATAATTTATATTTCCACTGATCCCAATAATCGATTTCGCTTAATAATTTAATTCGCTGTAATTTCCAAGCGGGATTAAAACAAATGCAAACAAATGGCGGAGAAAATCGGCCAAAAAAAATGACAGTTAATTTTTAACCCGATTTTCACTCGTCAATCAGAATTTCAAGAAGAGGTTTCATCCCCCCAACACCGTGCTTAATCGCATTATATTGTTATAAGCCCCAATCCGATTTGATCAATTCAATTTTAGTTCAATCCTTTGGCAGACATGCTCCATAGATTTCCATTGCTAATAATTTGCTTGAATAACAAACACTCTCTCCCGTTCCATCTTCGATAATATATTACTTAAGTATTCGAGGGGCGCAAAACCATTTCTGGCCTTTATTTCAATCTTAACTTGCGAACTTGGTGATTCCACCTCATAACCGGGTGGAAACGTTTCAAAAGTCGACAGGAAGTTGCCAATAAAATAAACATTCCTTTTTCGCGTGAAACTTTTCACTTTTAAGCTGAGCACGGGTATGTGTGTGCGCAAGAGCCGCGTATTTGACGCTTAACTGGCAGAAAAATGAAGTTTCGCTCGCGTGTAGAAGAGAACTTTTACGAGGCCTAATCCGTTCCTATTGCTATGGAAATTTTAATATCGTGATGACACGATATCCAGAGGATTTGATATTTTTCAGATAAAAATCGAATGAAGGATCAAGGAGACGTCCGTGTAACGTTAAAATTAACATTAACAAAAAAATGAAGTGAATCTGAATCTGAATTAAATAGTTAAATTTATTTATTTATTTATCTTTAACCTGAAGTTATTAATATCAATCGAAAAGAAAATATCAATAATGCATCGAAGATGGATTTTCTGAATAATAAAATAATTTGTTTTTTCTCGTAAAAAATGTTCGCTCAAATTATTTTCGCCGTATCTTGACAAGAATCTTCACTTCATCAATTTCACTCCCCCTTAAAATAATCGAAAACATCGAGAAAAAAGGAAACAAAAGAATCACGAAACCCTGAGAGAGAGAGAGACAGAGAGAGAGCTCCAAACTCCATACACGAAATAAAAGCATCACCCTAAAAGAGGGGCAACCGACTCGATCCCGTCACCAGAAGTCGCTGGAAATTGAAGTTGGACATGAAAGGGACCTCGGGTATCTAGGCCAACGACAGCAATAACACTTTTTCCTCGGGAATACTTTACATCGACGCCTCAGAGACGCTGCCAGAAAAAGGAAGGAATGAAAAAAAGAAAAAGAAGAAGAAGAAGAAGAAGAAGAAGACGTAGGCCTTGGTTGCGTACGATTTCCACGAACGAAACGAGCAATTTTCAAGGACTAGGGGAATCCAATCTGGAAGAGGAGGGAGAGGAGATCGATCAGAGTCTGCCTGCCTTAGCTCTCGAGTTCTCGCGACAATGAGAAAGGAACGGCCTTGAACGTCGCGGATTTCGTTTTCACAAGTGACTTCCGCCTATCTTGGAATCGATCCATCGTCCTCGCCGATCTTTTCTTCTTTTTCTGTCTTCCTTTTCTTTTTTTCTTTTTGTTCTTTGTCTCCTTTTCTCGCCAGATAGGTTATCTCTCTGCAGCTGCAACCCTCTCCATCCTCTCGAATGTTATCCAATGGAAAGCAAAACGGAACACGGTTCTTTTACGGTGGCTCGATAGTAAAGAATACGAGGTCGGTGGAGGAGGGGGCGTGTACAAAATGCTATCTGTTATTCGACAGGGAAATACGACTGTCGAGGGAGAACACTCTCGAGTTCGATCGATATGGGAGGGTGGGTTGGATCGAAGATGGATTACTTTTCAACAGTAATTTTCATTTCAAGATGATGGAAAATGATTCTCGTTCCAATTGTTCTATATCTCGAATCCCTTGTGTAAAATTCAAATTTCCCAAAGAATTTCTCTCTCTCTCTTTCTCTCTCTCTATATATATATCAAATTGCAACGTTTAGAAACAAAATCTCGGCGAATTCGCTCCAAGGATTCGGAATCGTGCCTCTTCGCGGATCGTCGAAATCCTTTGATCTCCCCGTTTCAACCGAGAGCCGACATCTAAGGTGAATCGAACGAAGAGCAAAAGCTTGTCCACCGATGAAGAAAACCGGTGGCAAGTTATATCGATTCGTTTCTCGGACGATGGTGCAGCACTCGGTTGGGGAGGGCGATCGAGGTGTGGAATTTCGAACGATCCACCACCCCGTTGTCACGGTTTCTAACGTCGTGATGTCCACGATTTAATAACCAGTCGGTATCGATCCTCTGACCACTCCTCTCCCCCCACTTCTCCGCTTCCTCACGCGATAATTAGATAGGTTGTCCCGATAAGAACGATCTCGACCGGTTCTTTCTTTCGTGCGAGGGAGGTTAAGGGGCGGTTGTGGCGCTCGGCTAACGAGGAACGCGATGAGTCGAGACTTTGAACGATCGGGTGGATGGTTTTAGAATGGTTGGGGGAGACTTGGTATACGGAGAATTTCATTTGTTTGGGAAAGAGAGAGAGAGAGAAAGAGAGAGATTGGTTTAATGGTGAGTTCAACGAAAGTGGAGGATTTTCCAAGTTATAAGTTGAATCGATTCGCGCGAAAGTTGACAGTAAATTTTTGTGAGAGGGATAAAAAATATGTTTCATCTTTTAAATGTCGCGATACGTGTTTCGCCGTGCAAGTAAATCGTTTGAACGAATGGGTTGAAAAAGGAGGAAAGTGTCACCGGATTAGTTATCCAGAATCGTACAAAAATTCTTCGAGTGTAATTTTTACAGATTTCATTCGAAGCGATTTGTTGATATTTACAAAAAAAAAAAAAATTCTCATTCCAGAATTTCGATCATACAATGAATTACGCGCCAAGCTAATCTCGCATTTCGATTCGAAACTTCATTCCGGATAAAATCGGAAACATCGTTAAAAACAAACGAATCGGACGAATATATAACATGACAGGTTTTAAAAAAAATGTTTCCAAAATGGCGAGCATAAAATGACTCCCTCCGCGAAACCCTTTTTTCCAAATGTCAATTTGCGCGCGATTCACGCTGAACTGAAACGGCAAACGGTGGAAATTCGACAATGCAGCCCCCCCTCCCCCCGAAAAAATGGGACGCGGTGTATTTGCAACAAATATGATGGATTGCCCGGATGGATCCTTTCACTGGAAAAGGCATTGTGCAATATTTTGTCTCGATTGTCTACCCCACCGACAAATTGCGCACCCGTAGATGGGATCTTCGCGCCTTGCCCGCTTAAGTGCAATCTATTTTCTAATTACGATGTAACAAACGAGGCTGCGAGAAACGGAAAAAATTCATCCGAAATATGAAAATATAAATTGCGATACGCGTGTAAAAATGAATCGAAAATGTTGAATAATAATTTTTCTCATTTGTGACTTCTGAAAAAAGGAGAATTATAAAATTTAGAAGAAATATAATTGGAGGAAATATAATTAAATAATATTGTTGAAGTAATTCAATCCATATCAAAGTAATTAATTGATTAAATATAAAGAAATATATTCTTTACGATTTTACGAGTGCATAAAATTTTATGATCAGTTATCTCGAAAACAAAGTCTCGTATCGAAAAATTGTCCTTCTATATTTCTTAATTCTGCACGAGGAATCATCGCTCCTCGACTTGTATCATAATTTTTGATACATCCTGTACATACTCGAGGAAATTGTTCGAGGAAATGAGAAAAGTATATGGAAGTTCGCGTAAGGGATGATTTTCTGCTTTGTGCACGGTCTGAGAAAGTTGGGGAAACGTGTTTTCGTTCATGCTTTTGCTTCGTCGTTAAAAGAGATGGTGAAAATAGGTTTCTCCTGCGAGGAAATTTTGATGTAACGTTGAAGACGGGATGCAACGAATCTCGCTTCCCTCGTGAAACTTTTTTTACCGCCAATTTAGATGCAAAGGATCGACGAATATCGTCGATATGCGAAAATCCATCGTAAAATACAAATCGAGTCAGTTAAGAAAATCGATTTATCGAGAGGAATAAATTTTTGAAAAATCGTCCAGAGAACTTGATAAGTGGAAAAGAAAATTTCTACGAGATATACGTGTATTACGATGTAACCTCTGGTTACAGAGATACGTTGCGAAAAATATGTCAAACTGCTGCTAGTTGGACGCTAGTTACACTAGTTAAAAATTGAACTCTCGTTAGCGTTGAAAGTTTTGAAATGCAATTTGAAGAGCAACATGAGAATGCGCGTACAGGTAAAAAGAGCTAATTAAAAATTAATTTTATCTGAAATAATAATTTTAAAAACTCGTAGCCCCTCATAAAATCATAAAATTACGTGTTAAAATTAACTAGACCGCTTAATCTTTTCTTATTAACACCGAGTAATCCTAACCTAAAAGTTACAAGTCCCTTAATTCTCAGGATAATAAGTTGGTTTACTCAACAATGTTCTTTAGCATAGAAGATCCATTAAGGAATCATAAGAGAATAATTAAACGACTTAATCTACCCTTCTTATTAAAATTAAGTAATCCCAAACTGACACTCATAAGCATCCTTAATCCCTATCTAATAAAGTTTAGCATATTATATTCACTAACATTTTCTGCCATAAGAAATTCTTAAATGAATTTTATGACTCTTTCTATTGTTATTATTTACTCACATTATTATATTTTCTTACAACAACTTTATATTCTCTGTTTTAGTTGTACTTGTGAGAAGTATAACCTATATAAATCTCATTATCATGACTTTTGTTCTTCGCATAACCTATAAAATTTAATAACTTGGCTGTGCCACACTTTTCTCATTTGATATAATGCAAATGATTAATATTAACAAATTAACGGAAGACATTGATATTAATAAACATCTTCTAAGAATGAAACAAACAAAACAATTGATGAATTTATGCATATTATCCATATTATATTAATCTCTCAATGGTGTTATGTATAATAAAAATTAGGTTAGCCACACATTGAAAGGACATTTCAGTTTCTCAAAATGAATATTAGGTAAGTAAAACACAACCATTATATAAGACCAATTCACACATAGTCTATTATCAATCAACAGGATTGGAAATGAATGGAAGATGGAATAGTTAATCGTAAAGCATGTTTTAGGACATAGTTAATCATCCACCATAGAACTAGAGGAATCATCTGTCTGCGAGCCATGTGACAGAACTATGGCGAACCACGATGGTTTGACAGATAGCCGCGTCAAAACAACTATCGTGGTCCTTGTATCTATAGTCGCGTGTGGTCACCGACACCTGTCGTGCCTCCTCGAGTCTCTGTCATTTCGACCAACCGTTCGAACAATAGCCCAAACCCTCCTCCTACCAATTCTCATACATCAAAAACTAAGACTAAGCTCAGCTAAGACTTGCACACGAAATAAAACGAATTGTCAATGTGTCTTTAACAATAAACGTGTGACAATTTCGTGCAAAAGAATTGCGCATTAGATAAACTATTTGACAAATGGAAAAAATTTTTGTTTAATTTTACGAATTATGCACATATCGTTTTAAAACATGGAAATAAGAGATATCACCACGAAATATCCATTAGATAAATATTCATTACTTCAAATGCATTATGCAGTAAAGATATTCTTATATCTAACTCGTTCGAACAATTTTTTTTCTCTCATATTAAAAACATAAGCACTTCGCTTTAGAAATTATGAATAAAAATAAAGTAATGTCTAACTTGTTGTAATCGTTTTCTATTTTTTTTTTTTTTTTTTTACGATTAAAATACTTAATAACGAGGTCGGACGAGCGAGGATCAATGAGCCACGAAGACGTGGAGGCAGACGTGGAGGCGGTATTCTCTGCAGCATGTTGGATCTAGCCCAGATTCGACCCGGTCTTAACTAAAGTCTAACCTGACTTTATCTAGAGCCTAACAGGGGTCACACTTTGGGGCCACCTGTCGCAAGCTCTAGAGAATCTGTTAACCTGAATATCCGAACAATGGGATCGTAAGCTGGTACCTGCACACCTGGATCAGGATTAAACGCTGGTTGACCAGCAAATTGTTCCATCAATATTCATTATCGGAACGGGCTTACGCGATTATCAAGAATTCGGTCAACGTGGTCAAGCATGCGCATTAAAATATTACCCTTAATGCAGAATTTTAATGCAGGCATTACCAGGTAATTGCGAAATTGTAGCAACAGATTATATCAAGTCAAAATGTACAATAATCCTTCTTTTTATTAAGTTAAATTATCAAAGAGTAATTTTCTTTATTTAATATTTCCATCTATTTCATCCTTTAAAAATAATAAATTTTATTATACACGATGATAAAATTTTAAATTTTGAACAGAAAAATTTTATTTTAACGATAATTTCGATAAATTTCTTCTCAACTTCATTCACATATTCTTATATTAATAGAATGCTAAAAAAGCAACATTCTGAGATATTCGTTTCCTCTTCGAAACGATGTCATCCCCATTTTCCCAAGATCCCGTAACACAGAGGCGATCAGAAATAAAAGAAATCGATATTTAACGCCAATATCTCTTTTTCTCTTTTTCTCTGCCTCTCTGAAATTCAAAACTAAACGACAAAGAGAGGAAAAAAATTCGCATGTTCTCCATTTCCTGTTGTGATTTAAATACCGAATAAAGGAACAAGGATTATTCGATACACGTTACACCACTTTGCCAGCTGATTGCCAATTCCAAACTTATTCCTTTCATGGATGCAGTCAATGACAGTGGCGTATCAAACAAAGAGGAAACTCTCCTCCTATGTTTGTTGGACATCGTCCACGCTCGAGTATTAGAAACGTTGGCCACGTTCAATAATTTCCATCGAGTCGTTCTGTGTCGTTCGATTGCCACCATTACCGATTTATTAGATTTATTTTGAAATAAATTCGTTGTGAGGACAAAACAGGATGGAACGAGGAATGTTTATACACGGATTGAACATCTCTCGTCTTCCGAATCTCGAAAGGACGAAACAAACGACAAAAGTTTGTACGTTTATCGTTTGAATGAAACATGGTTCTATTGTTATCGATTAATTAATCATACAAGGGATTTAACAGGGTGAGGTACGAACGATCCTGATTCTCGGTTGCAAACTGCATTAAATACAATCGGCTTAAATTTGATATAGGATGTACGGCAATATTATCGCAAGATACGCCACAAACGATCATTATCAACGACAGATTAATGAACATATATCAGTGGAATGACCAAATCGAACAATGAGCCGAGCATGTTACACTCATCTCACGTGTGTGAGAAACATTTATTCTATTCTTCGTATATCTATGACTGCCGTCAGAATTTTTTTAACCCTTCCAAAATTTAAAAAAGAAAATCTACAATTCAAAGAACAACTAAATAAGTATATTTAGTATTCTGAAGAAACGTGCAATATAAGAAAAATTAATTCGTCGCAATTCAAAAAGAAGTGATTTTGAAGAACTTCGATCAAATTGAAAGAAAGTAGTGAAAACTTTTCTATTCTTTCTCTGTGTTCACTATAGAAAAGTTTAATGCAATTCAATTACGAATAAGCTCGTTACGTTCAACGAATGTCATCGATAAACGAATTATCATCGAGAACACGTATGCTGAAACGGATCGTTTGAACGTGGCGTAAAGCTGAGTTGCATGTTTAAGTAATATCGTACGTTAAGCACAACAGGGATGCGCGGTGCCTTCGACGAATGTTAATTTACTAATTAAATGATTAATTGGGGAAGGTTGGAAGGGGAAAATGCGATTAATCCTGAAGTTAATTCCGTAGCATGAGTTTTCCAAACATGGCTGCGAATGTGTTTCGAATATGTGATACGAGTGGAGACATTCTCTATGGTTGATTAAGAAAACTTTTTCGTGAGTGAAAAGTGGAAAAGTTTTTTTTTTACTCTGGCTTTATTTAAAGTGAATCAATATAAAACGAAATTGCACGCAAATCTCTACAGAATTAAGTAAGAAGAGAAAATGCAACGTAACGCGATAAAAGGCAGAAAAGCAATATAATCTGTAGAAGGTACGAAGACTATATAGAGCAAAGACGTGCAATTTGCGAAACAACCCAATCTGGGAAATTTTTCTGGCTGCATAACGGCTGAACATTTTCAAACCGCTTCAATTTCCCGGCAAACAAAGGTGGAGAACATCAAAAGGTGGAAAAACGCGCGACTACTTTGTATTCCAAAACGAAACCGTGTTCCATTTAATGAACTTCGCATGAAAGAAAGAAAAACTGAACTGGAAAAGACACTTTTGCATCCCATTAAAGAAAGAACATTAAAGAAAATATATTATAGGATATACGGAAAATAGAAAAAGAATTTCTATCAAATTTTTGAAAATATATATATATATATCAATTGAATCGAAGGAACAATGACATAACCTCAAAATGAAATTTTTTTTATCAAATGCAATGAAAGGAACAATTCGATTGAAAAATTATATTCGATTATATAGTTAAATGATACGGCGACTTTATTAAAATAATTTTGAAAATTCAAGAGGGATTAAAATTTAAGAAATCATAAAAATTTATATATAATTTTTTTAGATATTTATGTCACATTCTCAAATGAAATCCTAAAATAATTTACGATATTTAAATCAATGAAATTTCTCATAAATATTTTCTCTGATAAATGCCAAATATAATTTTTGAGGATTAAAAATTAATTTTTCTCCAAGAGAAAATTTATTCAATTAAATTTCTAATCGAATATCCAAATTCGAAAAGAAGATATGCAATTCCATTTTCATATATTCAATTTTTAAGAAGATCAAGATAATAAATAAATGGAACTTAAGTATGAATTAGTAATCGATTGGCCTAAAAATTTCTGAAATTGCGACACTTATTTTATAAAATGCCTCAAGGATTCAAAGTTAACAATCAAGTTTTCAAATTATAAAAAATTTAATTTCTCTTCCCAATTTTGGACAAGCATATTTTTGGTTCTATTCCATTAATCGATCGACGATCTTGATGGAAATTGAATATTTAAAAATTTTCCAAGTTTAAAAAGTTACAAGGCTGGATAAAATGGAAACAGAGAAACGTGTCGATTTTAAATACAATCTTGAAATCCTTCTGCTCCAATACCCTATATTTCTCCCACTTGAGATTATTCTACACGTTTATAAGGATCTAAATCTTGCTGGCCAATTCATTTCATTTGGAATTGCAAGAAAAAAGCCACTCTTTTTACCAACTCTCATTAACTAGCTATGCAACAAACATCTCTTCAACAGTCTCGAGATTTCTTTACACGTAACTCCAAACACGTAGTCACAAATCACTCGAGGATTCCTCATCTGATCTAATCTGACCCAATTTCAATAAAAAAAAAAAAACCTTATACACTATATGCATTCTGGAAAAAGATTACCGTTGCAATTGCACAAGAGAACATCTAAAAGGACATCTAATTTCTCTCCAAGCCATCCAAACCATGTTCTACATAGTTTCCGCCTGTTAGAGATTCTTCTTTCTGACGAATGTTGCGAAAGCCAACACTGGTGTCACTATAATATCGCGAGATAAGTGCACGAGGAGTGTCTTTTATCTTTATACGGGATCGCAAATTAACAAGCGATAAAAGGAAGATGAAGGTAGATAAATTATGTCTTATCTGGCTTAAGTAAATGCTCGGCTCGAAATAATCGGCTGAGTTAAACGTAACCTTCCACCAAGCCAGCGTGAAAGGAACTGAGCATTCAACCAAGTGCATTCTTCCATGTTTTGCCTCGGGCTGTGATCTTGGATGGGAATGATTTTCAACGCGAAGTGAAATTAGATGTTCCTTCCTTCCATCGAATGGAGGAGGGAGAAAGAAAGAAAAAGAAAAGAAAGAAAGGAAGAAAAAAAAGAAATGGAATCGTTTCACGCCGTGGCACCGGCGTGATCTCCGGCCTTTTCTGGCGATTTTCTCGGATTAGGATTTCGTTCGGGGTGGCCAGTCACCAGGCTTGAAAGGAGATGCAAAGTCAAAAGGGATGGAGAAGATTCAAAGGATATCTTTTCGTCGTTTATGGGATGGAGTGATTTCCTTGGTGAAAAGTTTGGAAATTCATCCTATCTGTATCGAATGCTCTCTTGATGGCGAATGAATTTTAGATTGAAATTATAAACAGATCGTGATGAAATTATTTTTCTTATTATTATTATTATTTTTTATTATTAGAGAGTAATAAATTCATTATTCGTTAAACACGCAGGATAATTTCTTCGATCGTTAAAAAATATCATCGACACTTTCCAAAGTTTTTCATTCTCAAGTCTCAATTCTAAGATTTATCTTGACATTAATGTTATTTTAAATTTCAATCGAATTTGAGGAAAAGAGAGAGAGAAAGAGATACGTAAGAAAGATTCGCAATTATGATTCATAGAGCAGGCTCGCTGTCACAAAAATATCAAATGAAGATACGATCATTACAATGTAGCTACGTGATTTTATTATATATACACCCAAGGCAAACCACGGATTCAGGATATACGTATTTCAAAAAAATCGTGCATCACTGTCAACCTGTTATCGACCATTCCTTTCTTATCTCATCCTGGTACGAGAAACAGACAGCTTCCCTCCATGGAACAAATAAATCTCGTGATGATCACGAGAAGGAGACAGGAACTTTCGAACTTTTCATACCATAATACATCCATGTATCCATTACGTGTAATGTGCTTCGAATTCCAATCGTTTCTTCGGCCGATAATCACGATAATATTGCGTTTTATGCGATAAACTGTTGGATAATTGTTTCTTGAAATTGTATTCGATTGATTAAAAGCTACATAATATGATGAATCGTGCTTCTTGGAAAATCAAATATTTATTAATTTATTTCCCATACGTACGTCCGATAAAATATAGGGAATAATTTAAAATATCGTGAAAATAATAATTTATTTCTAAAAAAAATGGAAGAATTGGAGAAAGATTGAAAATTTATTAGAGGAACGATCGAAGGAATTAAAATTCTCAGGATAGATAGAAAGAAAGTAACAGAGCTCAAAAAGAAGAAGAGAAGAAGCATTTAAGAAGACAAGAGCGAAGAAAAACGATTCAAAGATTCTCCACACACTTTTCTTACAACTAATCGGAACACGAAACTCTCTTTGCCGAACTTCCTCCACGTTCGAGCCTTAAACCAATCGAACTCGCCAACTCCCCAATTCAGATTTCCTCCATCTTAAATTCCATCTCCGTTTTATGAAAATTTCCACTGGGGAAAATCACTGAGAAACTCTAAAAAAAACTTCATTCCACTTTATTCCTTCCCCCAGAAAAATATTCCCTAGACCAGCGGTTCTCAGCCTAAAATCTCAAAGCTGACTTGATAATAAATCAACGATTAATTTCTACGAATTAAATATAGTATTTTTTAAATACTCTTCAAACTTTATTTATTATCAACAAAACTACGCTCAAAAGAGAGTACTCAAAAAACGTTAAAACTTTTTCTCGACTTTCTCAGAGACAATACATAATTTTTACACCGAAAATTTTTATTTTCGATCGATCAACTTCCCCCTATTCTCCCATTTATTAAAATTTCTTCTAAAAAATTTTCCACGACACCAACATTCCCATGTTGAAGAACACTGGGCCACGTTTATCTAGGTTGACGAGAATTCCATCCATATCTCCCGAATTGCCCCCACCATGGAAAAATACTATACGATTCCAAGGATGGAACCCTCGTCGGGCAAAGGATTGAACACCCTCCCCTCCCCTCCTTTCCCTCCCCTCCCCTCCGCCGTGATCTCCGCGTTTTACGACCAGCGATTTATCGGATCCTCCTCCCTCTTCTCCCCTCTCTTCTATCTCGCCTCCTTCCTGAACCAGTCCATAAATTGCACCGATGTGCCGGAAGAAAAGGAATGAAAAGGGGAGAGGAGGGGTTGAAAGGAAGAAAAGGGGAAGGGATGAGCCACGATGGCAAGTTGCACCACCGCGAAGGAGCTTGCACCAAAAACTTGAATGGACGTACCGATTCACCCCGTTTTCTTCCCTCACGAAACGCATCGAATGGGTAGAGGGAAGGGAGAGGCAAGCATCCCTCTTCTGTCATTCGCACCCCCATGATTCCAACCGCGCACATCGAGAAACAGGTATAAAGGGTATAAATAAGATTTGCAAAAATTTTTCTTTTTCTTTTTTTTTTTTGCAACAACGTGAATATTACACGATCAACATTATCTTATCCGATATAAGTGTAATATTCGTTCGCAGTGTCTATATATTTATGAATTATTTTATATATATATACATGAGTTGAGGAGGGATTTGCAATGGAAACGTTCATCCCCCGCGTCGACATCGATAACGTATCCTATCGGAACACCCCGTTTTACGTTTCGTTTAATTTACGCCGGCCAACCTCTATTTATGACGCGGGGAGAGGTGGTGAAACAAGATGAAGCATGGAGCGTTGACCGATTGCCGAGTTCGTGATTTTCATCGTTTCGTTGTCCGTGGAAACACGTGCAAACGTCCATCCCCTTCGCCCCTCTTTTTAAACTCGGATTGTTTACGATACGTGCAAAGGAGTGGAAGGATCGATGGGCAAAAATTGAATCGAAGCATTCGCGAGTTAAGTAAATCGGCGCATATTTTGCGAATATGTGGCGAATTGGCGAATAGAATGAATGTGAAACGAGGGTGAAAGGGAGATCGAGATTGGATCGATGCGTGTGAAAATGATCGAATGCACGATCCTCTGTCATTTTGTATTTTATTACGGAATTATTAATTGATAAGTACATTATATTTCGTATTGATCGACTTTTGTCCCTGCAACCGAGTATCTTGATATATCGTTATTGACAAAATCTAGATAGGTGCAAGGGATTTTTATTGTTTTATATGAATTCTTCCTATTTTCAAAACTTAAAATAATTAGAAAAGAAAATTTATAAGCAGATTTCTTAACGTCCTGATTGGCGTGCAAGAGTTGAATAATTAAGGGAATATGCTACGTGCCGAATGATTAAATGATTTCTACGAAATCAATTGTTTTATCGGCAAAGTATTATTTTTACTAATCGAGAAATTTTTTTAATCGTAAACCGTACACGAAACCTCACAATGAACTAAAACTCAAAGGGGGCTATTATAGCCAAGTGTTGCAGCATAAAGCTTATATCATTATGTGCAATTTTCCATACTTTCTATTATCGTTCTTATATAATTTTCATTATAAGAATGAAAATGTAATAGGCAATAAATCGACGATGGTCCATAAAAATATCGATTTCCTCGTAAGAAAATAAAATAGTAAATAGCGAATTGATTTGGAAATACTTATCGGTTGCTTAGGGATATCTCATTGAAATATCGATCAATTGCAAGAGATGCGTAATTCTAGAACGAAAAGGAGAGCTTGATAAGCATAACCTTATCTTATTATTTTATCTCGCGAATTGCGCGAATTACGTAATTCGAACGCGAAAAATAGAGGCAATTTTTCACGAAGATAACCGTGGAAACGAAACCTTGGCCGGAATGCAGTATCATTAAACGTTCGCCCGTTATTTTCTCGAGTATAAGTCTCGAAATAACGACAAATATTAAAGCGTGACGTATATCTAAAGCGAATATCTTCAAATTTTCCATCCTTTCTTTCCGTTTTGTCGAAACGATGGAAAAAAAAACCACACCGCAAATAGGAATTAACGTCCGCCAATTGAAAGCAACTCTGCCGTGACCCCTTAAATTCATCGTTCAAAAATTGCAAGAGTCGTATAATAAATATTCATGAGAATCGTGGCGATATGCGTCTATTCGGCCGCGGTTAAATACGAGGCTCGATGAAAAGGAAGGGCACCGGTCGTGTTTCTTTCTTTCCTTCGAGTCGAAAACACGGGGATGGAAACGAGGAGATGACTTTTTATTCGAGATGCAGCGAAATCACAAATATAATCGATCGAATAATATCAACGATCCGATGTATTCTAATAATTGAATTTCATTTGCATAATCAATTTTAGAAACGAAATTGTCGAGTCAATAATGACAATGTTAAAATTTTTTTTTTTAATCGAATGACAAGAATCTTATGATGAATTCATAATTCGTAATTATAATAGTAATACACGCTATATGGCGTGCATCTCGCGACTTTATTTTTAATTTCGAATAATACTTTTCAGATAAGATAACATACTTGTTTCTTTTTCTTTTTTATTACCTTCGAGCATTCATCATTCACGAGTTCTATCATTTTGGAATCTCTTCATCGAGATTCTAAAATTAATATTAAATTCTTGTAAAGATAATCTAAAGTTTCATTTTATCGAAAAAAAAGAATATATCCATTAATTCAACGCATTTACCTAAAAATATATGTATATAAAAATATATAAAATATATTTGCAAGAGATGCATAATTCTAGAACGAAAAGGAGAATTTGTATAATCTTATCTATTATTTTATCTCGCGAATTGCGTTATGTAAAAATATATTCGCTTCGTACAGATGAATAAATTGCAATGCCGTGCGTGAAAGAATTTGTCGTGGAATATACTTACAGCAAGTGTATACACGAGCGCACGCGAGACTTCCGGAAATAGGTCGTTTCCCGCAACAGGAACCGCCAAAAATAATCTCATAAGCCTCACCGTGTAACAGCTTCACAGCGTGCACAGGAATCACGCGATTCGTCTTCTGAAGTTGCCACGAGACTTTTCTACACGCGTTCTCCGCGAGAGGGGCCTAGTATCCGTCAGGATATCAAATCCCCTGTCCGGCAACACTTTTTATCGCCGAAATAAATGCAAGCGAGCGTGTAACGCGAGTCGTCTTCCTTTCGAGAGAATAGAAACGTGTAAGTAACGGAAGAGAGGCGGAACGAAAGATTGTGAACGAGAGATTTTATTTCCTTTACGAGATCGTCCGATATTTCGTTTCGTCTTTTTGCTTCTTCGATTCGTCTCGAATGAAAGGAACGAAGTTGATTTCGACCTTGGTGAGCTTTTCTTTGTTGTGTAACAGTGTTATATATATGTATGTATGTTTTATAGGAGATTTTATATAGGAGATTGAATTTATAATATTGGAAAATATATTATTACAATTTTCAGATGAATTAGTTTAGAAAAAATCGAGGTATTTTTTACTTGGAAACTTCTTCTATACATATATATTATTCTAGACATCTGGATATATTTTACGATGTTTATATAATTTATTATTTCGCTTTTACGATGTTTTTCATCGATACTTTCTGCCTTTTTTTATTGCTAGAAATCTTTTCTTTATATATACGTGTATTTATATGTCTTTTTATTACTAGGTTCCTGTTTTCGGCATCCTCTTTTTATTCTTGAAATCTTGTATTTTCCTTTTTTTTTTTACAGATCTCGCATTGCAGAATATTTATTTTATCTCCTTGCATTATTTCTCTTATTATCGCAACTTTTCACTTTCTTTTATTATTGTAATTTCTTTTTTCTTATCTTATTTATTTATGCATTTTCCTACGATGCTTTCTTTCATTATTGGAATTCCTTCTTCTATCGATCCCTTGCCTTCCTTTTTTAGAAATGAAATGCTTCTTTAATACTCTTGTATACTCCTTTCTTATATTACAATCCCTCTCTTAAACATCTTTCTCTCATTTTTCTAACTTTTAATCTCATTCTTCTTTCAAAGTCTTTGCATTGCTTTTATTAAAAATATATAATATGTCATACAAATACTATTCTTAAAATATTAGATTTCTGATATCTTTCTATAATGTTCATTTTCTAAAATTATCAGCTACAAGAGCAAGATCTCTTCTCGAAATATAAAAATTATCAGAATTATTATTTTAAAACTTCCATCTTTTATAAAACTATCTCTTTTTAAAAAGAACGTTTCTTTCCCAAAATTTCTAAAAATATTTTTAAAAATCAGTTTTTAATCTTTCATTCCCCTATAATTATCCACTTTCGAAAAGACTTCTCGAGACTACAAAAACCCGTCCCAATTCTAAATTTCGTTGGAATAAATCGAGATAAGTCGAACAGAATCTTCTAGAGTAACGGATTATATATCTGTCACTGACCCAGAGAATAGATCGTCCACGGAAGGAACTAGAACTGTCTCATTGGGATCCGCAACAGTCAGAGGTAGCCACCAGAAACGATTTTGGAGAAAGTGACCACCAGAGACCACCACTGGCTGACCACAGGGCGGACACTGTTCGTGGCAGTTAGCAAGGATTAAGGTTAGGTGGCACGAGACAGGTTCAAATGATTCAAGGCGGATCGAAGACGAAATTAATTTAGGGATTAATTTACGGTGAAAAATTTGGGTGCACTCGGTGCACCGTATAAATCTAAATGCTTCAACTTGTGTAATAGTATGCCAACAAGTGATACATATATGTACTTTCACATTGGATTCGGTTACTCTTTAATAAGATACAAAAGCATGTGTAGCAACACGAGCCTTATCGATTTCACCTTGATCCTCGCGCGAGATGTATATTATTTATTACGAACATTCTGTGAACCTCATCCGATCTTTGTAGTTAGTAATACAATACAATATTCCTCGCATCGATAATTTCACTAAAGTCGATTTTAGATATTTTTGGTTAGAAATTATTCTAGATTATAATACATATGAATATTTAATAAGCGATAAATAACGTTTCGTGAAATTTGATTTGGTTTTTTTGCAACAGGATTATTCAATACTTTAATACGAATCTGATTTCTCCAATCTAAAAATAATGAAATTCAGTTCTCTCTAAAAATTTGACTCTTATGTTTTTTAATAAAATAAACGAAAATTAACTGAAAATTAGATTTGTGAGAAATTCTAAATAAAAAATATCAGATTCCTTTTATAAATAAATTACGATTTAATGCGAACGATCCATTTAATGAAATTTGATGACTTTGCAGCAGAATTATTTAATACTTTGATACAAATCTAATTTCTCTAACTTAATTCTAATAATACTAAAAATAGAGAAATTCAATTCCCTGAAAATTCAAATTGACTCTTATATTTTTTAATAAAATAAACGAAAATTAAACTTAGAGTCAAAATTAGACTTGTGAGAAATTCTAAATAAGAAATACCAGATTCTTTCTGTAAATAAATTACAATTTAATGAAACTATTCAGTCTTTAAGTGCAAAAAATACGATTGGACTGATAGATCTGGTTTTCATCGTTTAAATTAGAACTACATCACGATTTGGTTTGATTCGTGCATCGATTTTACGCGTATAAAAAGAATCGAATTTCTCCAGACTGATAATTAATCTGGACACGTGCTCGAGCGTTCTTTTTTTTTTCCTGCGTGAGGAAATAAGGAAGTTAATTAAAACGCATTTTGCAATTTTTCCTAGTTGTCATTGCCAATTTACAGCTGCCACGAAACGAGTCAATTCTTTTCCTCTCTTTCTAATCCGAGATTCGATTTCACATTTCCCCGCTTAATGAACGAATGACAAAAGAAGAGAACAGTTGATATAAAGAAAAATTAATTCGATTAAATTTAAGTAAAAATAATTAGCATTACGTCCATCAAAATTAAGCGAATAATTTAGAAAATGAGGAGTTATATTCCAAGAAATAAAATCAATTTTTAACATATTTATTTCTAAATGTAATCTCAATTAACCCGAAGAGAGTTGAAATTAATTAAATCGATTTTCCTTCTTCAATCTTTATCAATTTTGTGGGAACAGAAAGAAGATAGAGAAAGTAAAAAACATTACAGGAGAATTATAATTCTAATTATAATCGTGTACACGATTTAATACGTTATTCTATTCACACGAAGCATTAGAATTATTACGCTTCAGAGATGGAACGACGCGTAATCCTTAATACTTTGAACAGATCAAAATAGATAAACCTTGGCAAGGGAGGAAGAGGGATTTGAGCGATTTCGCAACGCTAGGCGCTGCGTCTGATGAAGGCAATGATCAGCGCAATGATTTTCCTCGATGCAGGATTTACTCGGAAACATTAACACGGCCCGATTAAATCGAACGTTGCGACGTTCACGCGAACTTGAAATTTGTACAGCATCGAACAGTTCACTTATCGATTAACCCACCTGAATGCGCGAGATATTATCCGGAATTATTTGTTGCGAAATATTCTTAAAATATTCTGAACCGTGAAAATTGTCTTAAATATCCGTTTTTTTGAATTATATTTCGTCCAAATAATCCTCACTTTAAAATTAATTGATTAATCGATCGTTCGTTTTAGAAACAAATTGTATTATGATCAAAGTTCCGTGAACGTGGCTCTTTTTTTTTCAAAGGAACGTGTCACGAGCAACGCTTTTCTTTATCAAATTCTTTATCAAGCTCGCGTGATTTAACGCGGACGCCGGTTCACCGGCCGCAATTTGTAAATGTATGCGAATTAATGGCGCGAATGGCATTTTACGAGCCGTTCTATTTACGGCTGTGTTACACTTAATGCTTTGGAAACGATGACTTAGGTATCATTAAACGTTATTGACGCGCAACAAGTGAACACGTTAGACACGTTCGCGTGCGCTAAAATCCTTCCTGATTTTTTTTCCCCTTTTCTTTTCGTTTCTTTCCTCTCCTTTTCTTTCAACTTCAGACATTCGAGAAACCTGCAAAAAACGAGGACTCGACTCTCCTCTGACGTCGAAGATCCATTTTAGAATTGTTCCAGTAACGCATCATTCTTCTTTTTATATCGTTATTGCTAAAGTTAAATCGTTACTCGAATTTTTCCCCAATGATTAATAATTCTTTCCAGATTTTAATCTCCTCTAAATTCATTTTATTATCCGTTTTAAATAATAGACACTTAAATAATAGAGCGTGAGAGTACAGAACGTGATTCGATATTGTAATATTGCCCAAGATTATTTTCAAATTATCCAAAACTACGAGAAAGAAAAAAATATCAACAAACGATTGAATCGAACGATTTTTCACGAACGTCGAAAACGAAAAGCCAGGGTTTTCGAAACGAGACGAGAACTTCAACTCCTTGCAACCACGTTTCCCTTTCTCTCGCGAGACACAAGTGGCTATTCGAAAATTTCGATGCTCGAGGGCAAGGAGGGGAGGAGGAGGCGAGTAAGAGGGAAGCTGCCCTTCGAGGATTAAAAAACGGTAAATACGTGTGAAGGCGACACGCGTCGAGGGGTTTCATACCTCGCGTGCACACAAGCTCGAGGAGAAGACGCGCATAGAAGACGAAGAAAGGGAGGACGGAAAGCGTGGTTACGAATTCACAATGGCATTGTGTAACTCTTTCTTTCACCTTTCTTCCTGTCGCTCCACCATTTCCCTCCACCACCCTTCTTCCTTACCTCCCTCTATTTATCACTCGTTTCAAACCCCGCTCACACCCGTTTCTCCTCCATTCCCTATACACGCACCGTGTTAATATTATATATTCGTCGGGCGTATTTCGAGATCGGCCGATTTCCAGACAGAGAAAGTTGGGAAAGGAAGTTTTTCCACTCTTAAAGCACTTATTCCTCAAATTAGCAATTGAAGTTTAACCGTAATAACACGCTTCCTTCAAAGCAACTCGATAGACCGACTTGCCAACTTTTGTTTCCACGGAAAAATCATTTCTTTCGAAAGTGTCTATCTTTCCCTTTTCTATACAGCTTCATCCACTCGTGAACGCCATTAACGGTTTCCGTTTCCGGTGTCTCGATTCTCCGTCTCCTTCCACCTGACCACCTTACATTTCGACTCGTCTCTCACTGTGTACTTTCTTCTTGATTCCCTCCTCTTTCTCTGTTAATGGACAAAAGAGGAGGAAGGCGCGAGCTTTGAGGGCGAATCATGTGTGAGCGCACGTTGTAAGGGGGTGGTAAATATGAACGCAACGCCGAGTTTACAACGGGAGCAATTCACACGAGATGGTATCTCGCGAGCAGACCTCGTCTGAAACTCGTCCCTCTCTCTCTCTGACGATTTCAGAGAGAAAGTTATGATCAGGGTAGTAACGAAACGGTTAATTGTTGCGAAGCTACTTTGAAATTGAGGGAGCGGTTTCCCTGGAGTGGATGGATTGGAAATATTTTGTGTACGCGAGTTCATCGCGAATGGATGGAGAAGAAAATTCGAATGGAAGAATAGGAAATGGTGAAAGATGAATTTTGTTTATAAAGAATCTATATTTAGTATATATTTTAAGAAATTGTTTAAATTATTGTTATTGTTGAATTAGATTTTAGATAAACAGGTAAAATGGATGTGTTCGACGTTTTTAATAATGAAAATTTTATAAAGAAATTTTGATAATTAAGAGTTGATGAAAAATGAATTTTTTTTTTAATAAATTGATTAAATTATTATTGTTATTTGCACAATTTAATTAATAATTGTAGAGCTAGTAATTGGATGACAGGAATAGTTATCTATTAATAGATTGATTATTGATAAAATCTTTTTTAAAAATATTTAAATGGAAATGTAAATGAAGACAAAAACAAGAAGACAAGATACGTGTACAATTTCCTAACATTTATTCAGTGATGATATCATTACGAATGAGAAGAAAATTCGAATGGAAGAATAGGAAATGAATTTTGTAATTGTTTATAAAGAATCTATATTTAGTATATATTTTAAGAAATTGTTTAAATTATTGTTATTGTTGAATTAGATTTTAGATAAACAGGTAAAATGGATGTGTTCGACGTTTTTAATAATGAGAATTTTATAAAGAAATTTTGATAATTAAGAGTTGATGAAAAATGAATTTTTTTTTTTAATAAATTGATTAAATTATTGCTGTCATTTACACGATTTAATTAATAACATAATTGGATGACAGGAATAGTTATCTATTAATAAATTGATTATTAATAAAATCTTTTATAAAAATATTTAAATGGAAATGTAAATGAAGAACACGTGTACAATTTCCTAATAGTTATTCAGTGATGATATTGCAAGTCATTCGGTGATTGACTATCAGACCATCATCTATGATCATTATTGAAACTATCGATTAATTTTTTTTATTAAAGCTTCCACTTTGAAACAACCTGTTTTAAGATTCTTCTTTCTTTCTATAATTAACAAACATAACGGATGATCAAGATAAAGAAGTTGAAAGAAAAGTTTTTCAATCTACTCTCTTAATCAAGAATGAAAATGCAATAAATCGAATAAAAACAGAGCATACAAATTTTTTTACAAAAAGGGTAAATTATTTTGCTTGTTAATTTTATAAGCAAAATAAAGAAGGACAGAGTTTAATGAAACTTGTCAATAATGTTATCCATGATTACAATTTTACAGTAAAAAAATATCATGGAAAAACAATTGACGGATAACTGTCATCATATTGTAACAAGAAGCGTATAATTATTTCTTATTAAACGATTGAAGCTAATTCGTTAAATGAAAATGATTACGAGATAAACTCATAAAAATATCAAGTTGATTAACTTGAACGTGTGCAATTTAAGGCGACGATCAATCAACTAAGGTAAAACATGTCTATTCATATTTCTCATTTAGACGATATCATTCTCTTTAAATTAAGGATATCCTTTTTACCATTTTAAATAAATAAAATCAGAAAATATTATACACTTTTCAGAAATTCAGATCTCACTAAAATGTTTTTTTTTAACAAGGATATGTCAAAGAAAATGATAAAAATTTTAATTTTCGCCGAAGAAGACAGCGCGTAGATGTTGAAAAAAAGACGAGATATTTGTTGAAATCTATCGTTTATTTATACTCGATTCATGCTCGAGCTGAATATTTGAATTGTTCGAGCGTAATGGAAGCGATTTCAATGGGGATTCATTAATCGAACAGAGGCAGGTTCAAACGACGCGATCACGGATTCCTTCTTCGTGCTGGCGATCGGCCAGCACGTTTTCAAGAAAGGATCTGAAAAGCTGAGCGGATATTTGAATCGCATCGTCACGTTCTTCGTTGTCGATCGATGACATCGGTAATAGAAAAAGATCGATTTGCGCTAATGGATTTACAGTCCATATAAGTGAAAATTTCATTTAACCTTCCGGCCAATTTCTTCCGTCTTCTTTCCTCAAACTGCATTTAAAATCAGAGAGGACGATTATTCGAAAATGCATTCATTTTTAATTCATAAAATTAATTGAGAAAAATATTTAAAATTTCTTCCTCTTTCGTTCGAATGTATATAATTAATATTATGAATATACCAAGAAACAGAATATATCGTGTACGTTACGTACGTTTTATTCTTCGAATTTTATTTTTTCATGTTATTCTTTTGAAATATAGACAAGATTTAAAAGATATACAGATAGACAGACGACAGAGGAAATTATTTACGAGAATTATTCCGAGTAATCTCATATTGTCATCGTGCAGAATCTTTCCAAGGACGAATCACGAATCCCTCTCGCGATTCGAGGAAAGGAACATAGCGAATATTCCTCAAAGAAGAAGAAGAATCAAATATACATATATATATAAACAATTTCTCACATCACCTGACAAACGTGCAATCCAATTCCATTGTTATCGATAAATTTTTTTGCAAACTTGATCCATCCGTTGTAATGAATTTTAAATAGATAAGAGATTAACCAATTAACATAGAAACCGATGTATACTAAATATAAATGGATATAATTCAACACAAAGGAAGAAATTGGATTGAGAAAGATGAAGGGAGTTAAAAGCATCCCCCGTTTGCTCTTTGATCGATTGATCGCGACGCATTTTAAAACGAAAGCTGCACGAGTAATTCCATTATTCGTGAAATCCCGATTTTCACCCGGTGTGTACCCCCAGAATAAAGATCTCCTTCGTCAAAGTGGTCTTTGCCCCTAAATTTCTCCGCGAAGCATCGCATAAATTGGCGATGGAAGTAATGGACATCGAGTCCAATCCTTTGAGAGGGGTGCAAGGGGGAAAATGGAGGGGGGGAAAAAAGAAGATCCTTGCTAAATCTTTGTCTTTGATGTAGGCGTTTCGGGCTCGACTGGCGTTTCCACGCCACCGATTCTTACAACGATCATTCCAATTTTGGACGTTGTCGTAAAGTCGGATTCGAAATTCACCCATCAGCGGCATAAATTCTTCGCCGTGGGATATACGATGGAAGTCGCGTTTCGATCGTTAAACCATCGAAATCCTCCTCGATTTATTATCCTCGTTCTCATACGCCGATAGCGTAAACTCTCCGCTCCATTTTCCTTCTAACGACGGGGGATTAATTTTTCGAGATCGCAACGTGGACTCTGGACACGTCGAGGCGAGTTCCTGTGCGATCAAACGTGTTGAAATTTCTCGAATTTTCTTCATCGAGGACGAGTTATTCAAGTGCTGAGAAAAATGTTTCTTCCGAGGAATTTTTATTATTTTGAATCTTTGATTGAGTTTAGGGTTATGTTTTGTAGAAAATGAATTTACGTATTTCATAGAAAGATATTATTTTTAATCAATTTGTACGCTAGAAAGTGTACAAACAATATTTCGGTTAAGGTAATTTAAAATTCCCGCTTAAATATATTATGTATATATATAGATCGAATAATTTAATTTAATCTTAAAACAATTATAAAATTAAATTCGTAATATCGAAATTTATTTTTTAGCTAACTTTTGGAATTTTTTTGGAAAAATTTATCAAACTATAGAATAATGCTTTCAACAATTGTGATTCTATTCGACGTACATATTGGCGCGAATTTCAAATTGTTTTCGTACGGAATATTGCTTATAATTGGCACTTCGTTTATATTTCGAAATATATTTTGTATTTCGTGGTAAATGATGAAAGAGAAAAAGAACATGGTAAAAAAATAGATGTTTGTTATCCAATTAAAAGTGAACTCAAAACAAAAGAGATATTTTTCACGATTAATTAAAAATTCGAACAATTCGGAATATTGTTGATAAAGATTAATGAAAATAAAAAAAAAATTTTATCTACATTTTTTATAGAAAAGTTATCCAGATTTTTCATTTACCCACACCATCATTTGCCAGACAATTATCTCGAAAACATGCATCCTCGTCAATTTTATGGCTTCGGATTTAAGGAATGCTTAGATGAAAGAATTCGAATTTAACGATCGTCGAAAGCGAAATATAAGTAAAACTTTATCGCTTCGAGTGTGCAATTTTCATTTCTCTTTCTTTATTTTTTTCTTTTTTCCCCTGTTTTCATTACGCAACATAACCTTAAAATGGTAAAAACCGATAATTTTCTCCTTTTTAATGTATGCACGATATATTATGCAATTGGTAACGTTTTAAAAATGACAATTTCCAATATAATATTCTCGAATATTTAATAAAAATTCTTTTTAATCCTTTTTCGTACGAACGAATCGTGTTTTCCAACCGGCTACGTATCGTAACAATTCAAAATATTTTTGAAAGTACAATCAACTTGGTAGTTACACAGAGTGTTTGTTTTTTTTTCGGCTTGCGAGTGAAACGTTGAAATGATGAATTGATTTAAAAAGTGGAAAATTCATGAAAGCTGGAACAGTGAAAATACCAGAAGAAAAAGTGAGAGAACTCGTGCTTTTGAAATGATTTTCAGATTGCGATATTTTATTCCCAAGAACACTCTTTCCCTCTCCTCAAAGAATTTCGTGTTTCCACGATATCCAAAGCGAAATTTTATATTTAACAACTAGTTTGCAACTAGAATCAAAATCTAAGAATTTCGATTCTTGAGAAATTTATAATTCTGATATCTCCGTTTAAAAATGGCGTTATATCATATCTTTCTATTTTTTCTTTCGAAATAAAAAAACCAGATGCTCAAAAGGAAAAAAAAACAAAAAGGAAACGTTGTTCCTTCGAACATTTTTTACGCAGAATCCAGATCTAAGAATCTCGATTCTTGAGAAATTTATAATTCCGATATCTCCGTTTAAAAATGGCGCTTGTATTATATCTTTCTATCTTTTCTTTCAAAAAAAAAAACCAAATGTTTAAAAGGAAAAAAAACAAAAAGGAAACGTTCCTTTGAACAATCTTTTACGTAACGCCAACCATTCGAGACAAACAAATGTTAAAAAAGCGCGACCATTTAATAAGCAAGCTGTGCAACGACATGACGACAGAGTAAAAGCGAGCCAAACCAGAAATTACAATAGGAGAATAATGGTGTTTGGGCTAACGTAATCGCACGATGCAATTAAAGGGCACAAAGTGAGGTGAAATAATTCGAGAATAACATTCGAAGTTAATTAAGCGTCATTAACCGCGTAACGTTTCTCACTCCTCTTTTCAAATGCATCTTATTGCTCCGAGACGAGTCGAGCATCTGGGAACAGACCTCCGTTCTCAGACCTCCATTCGAGAGGTTCGTGAACAGGTCTGTAGGATCGGACAGAGATCGTCCCTCACCAACACGTTAACGAAAGAGATCGTACACGATGGAATTCGAAGGAAGACTTTAAATCTCCCTTCGAACACAAAGCGCGGTTCATTCTCGAGAATAAGAAGAGCAGGAGCTGACCCTCGCCAGGGCCGCACTTATACGCTCTATCTTACCTAATAACCTTGAAATTAAGTCTCACTTGGTCGCGCAACGATCATCATTGCGGATCGATGCAATTCGATGAAAATTTCCTTCTTTCGAAATCGAGTAATGGAAAGAACCACAATTCTTCGACGAACTATTCCTTTTTATTTTTAAATTAATATTCTGCTTCTGAATATATTCTGAATATCGAGTGAAAAAAATATAAAATACAATAAATAAGATATATATATATAATTCTCGAGTCGTTGGTCCTATTTAGATACTCTTTTCCATTACCTGAACTTTCCATTAAACCTAACTCGTTCGAACAGAATTTAAAGAACTTTCTCGGAAAAAGTCCATTTTTCATTTATGCCCAACAACGATAGCACTCAATGGCTATAAATCAATTCTTAAACTTCATATTGATCGAAAATAAACTTTATACTCGAGGAGATTCTTCTCTCGCGAGCAAGGAAGAAGAAGAAGAAGAAGAAGAAAAAGAAGAACAAAAGAAAGAAGAAATATTTAGTTAATTCTTGAAAATTTGTCACAGGAGAGTATCAAGATACGGTTTCCATGCCTCGAGGATCGAAGAGATGGTATCTATCCGAGCCGGAGGAGTTTCTAATCGTCGTTCTGCCTAGACATTCCCTTCGCTCGTTCCATGTTCATCCCGGATTCTCGACCAGTTCCAGTCGGAGCGCCTGGACTTGCTCAGAATTTTGAGAAACTTCGCCAACCAGTTTCTCCATTACCGCTTTCTATTCCAAGAATTTAATACTTTTGTAATTAATCTGCATCGATTTCTTAACACTTGTTCCAAGTGAATAAACACTCCCTCCAAATACAGTAGTACTCGATTAAGAACACGCGCCCCTTTTTTCTCTTTCCTTGCATTCATGAGAAATATCTCTCTAGAAGACAACTAATGTTCGATCAACCAAAAAATTTGTTTCTGTAACAACTTGAGCGCCAATTTTTGAGCTTATGAATGAACACAACGATTCTGAAAAATCACTCTTCCTATTTTCAGAGAAGTTTCGATCAGGCTCCAACGAATAATTCTGAGAAGAGGAGAGAAGAAAGCGCCATCTCCCGATCCCGAGGATCGCTTAAAGGGAAGGAAAATCCGTTGTGAAGGCGTGCGTGACTTCATTATAGGTCGACTCACAGTGGCGTCGTCCCTTCGTTCCCGTGGCCTTTAATCGCCGCGACCTCTCCTCCGCCGCCATCGAATCGGTTCGAGAAAGAGAGAGACAGAGAGAGACGTCGGCAACCATCCACGTCGCAAAATTGCATGCACGAGAAAATGCACAGTTTCGTCGAGCACGTAATCGGTTCGCCCTGCGAAGAATCAAAAGGTGAGTAGACGGCCTTCTCAGGCCATCGACCATTCGCTCGATGTCGCGTGAACTTACGCGCTTTTACCCTCGACCAGATGCATACGGATGAAACGTGAGGAAACAGCAATTGATACGACAGGAAAATTTATTTTTAACCGATTAACCGTTTGATTATGATTGATTAAAAATTTTTAGAACGCGTGGTGAGAAATTTTCGTAAAAAATTTATCTTTAATTATTTGGTTTTAACACGATTGTTCCTGGCTGAATAAGAGTTTCGATGGTTTTCGTTTCCCTTAGCACCGATAATTCAACCGCTTAAGGACATATAATCCGAGTTAACTTGGACTTGATGTAGCTGTAATATCCTTTATCCTGAGTTAAGTCGAACTAACAGTTTATTCGCGCATTAAATTCGATATTTTGTGCGGTTAAACGGTCTGCTTTTACTTATGTAACTATGACGTTTGAATCTTTTATTAGGTTGCTCGATTAATTTAAACAGATGGCTCGAAAGTAAAGCATTATAATCTTTTTTTAATCTCTCTTTAAAGAAGAATTGTTTCAAAATAACGTATTGAAACGTAACAACGTGATATATATATATATATACGTGAATTTAATCATCTATCTCAGACGGATGAGATTAAAAAATTCTATAAAAATATTCGCTACATAAATAATTAGACATTGAAGCAAGATATAGAAGTTGCGACAGCAAGGTTCGTTCAACCTTTGTATTAGTCATTCTATATAACGTTTAATATTTGCGTCAATAGATGCACGCACTTCGTGTGTTTTATTAGCTATAAAACGAGGGGAGAAAGGGAAGAAACGTAATAAAAAAAAATTACACGAACCAATTAAGACAAGTAACGCTTTTACACGTTCGATGATGACTCAAAATTCATTTAATAATCCGTATATAATAGAGGATAGCCGCGTAATGATCCATAATTTTGCAAATTTTTCTCGAAGAGAGAAAGTCTCGGTGAATGAATATACGCAGCGATATACGATTGCTTATAATTGCAACCAACTTTCTCAATAAGTCTTTGCGTCAATCCAACAGAGAATAATCGGTTAAAAGAAAAACTTGGAGAAAAAAAGAATACTAAAGCCGTTTTGTAATTAATGATACGGAACCAGATAGGAGATTAACCTATTCTGCCTGTAAGTATAATACCACGTAAGAATAAATAAAAAATTTTAAATAAAACCTCATGGAAATTACGATTTTATCTTGCCAATTATCCGTGTTATAACGTTGAGTATAATTACGTCAAACTTGTTAAAAATAATTCTTTATTTTATAGTTCATTCTCTCCGGTTATAAATACGTTATTTTAATATTAAATGAAGATTCATTTCTCTATCACAGCGATGTATAATATTATTTTAATACCGCAGAATCACACTCTTGATATCACACTCGGTTACACTTACCGAGACAACCTGTATCGAGACAACAACACTTTGTTCAACGCGTCTTCCATCCGAGTTAACCTTTCATCCACACTGTTATATTATATTAAATGTCAGCGGTTCGTTCTAATGCCGTGTCGCGGCGTGGTTGGTGGTTGACACGTTTAGACAGGATTATAGACGAACGGAGGAGGCGTCGAGATCCGGGATTGTTAATGGGGGATTAAATTGTATCGAATGATATCGTTTCATAATCGTTTCAACATTTTGCCAGGAGAGATAATCCATTGCGGTCGATCGTAAAATAAATAAAGATGAAAGTACGAATGTCGGTAAAGTAACGAATGTCGTAATCTCTTGATGGTAAACCAACAAATTTCATGAATAATGCAGAAGCTGGCTGACGTCTCGAAAAGTATTTTGCGTTATTATTAATAAACGTGCAGACCCGCTTCTTCATCCCCTGTGATGAACTAATAATTCAAAACGTTAATTTTCAACGAGGAACGTTCGAAGAATATTCGCGAGAATCGCGAAGTCATTAGCAAACTGCTAACTACACGGGGTGCATGGAAATGAACGTGCTAAATAATGGCATTGTGTGTATGTGTATGCGTTTGTGTGCGCGTGTTACTTTCGGTGCAATTAACCGATAAACACCGTTGTCGCGTCTTTTAAAGGGTGGTAAACGCGAAGAACAAGGGAGGAATCGAGAGTGTGATCGAAATTAATAATTAAGTTTCTCGAGAATTAGTTTCGATAATGAATATTTCAGATGATTTTAAATATCCAGGAGGAATTAATTAATAATTAAGCATTTTTAATCTATCTATAAACGGTAGCTGAAGACACGTTTATGAAAATTTTAATTTTAAATTCGCGGAATATTCATAGAGATTAGCGTGGAGAAGAAGAAAGTAAGCGTGTATAATCCCGTTAAAAAATAAATATCTTGGGAATAACAGATATTTTTTTCTCAAAATATTTAACAAACACTTGAAATCACTTAAACCGAGCTTGTATCATTTTTGTACAATCTTGAATATCCTTTTTTTAACATTCACATACTCGATGGTTAATCCCCCCTCCATCAAGATTTTAGAATTTAACCAGAATAGGATGGAAAGCGAGCAGAGAGCGATAATGACCGCTTAAAGTTGCACGCTAGGTCGAAAACGAGGCTTCTCGACATGGCTCAATTAACTTCGCTCGTGATTACGCTTACGAGTCGAAACTCGATCGAACTTGTCAGAACAAAATGACCATCGATCATCCTCGCGTTAGACAGGAAATATAGAGGGAGGAGGAGGAGAATGAAGGGTGAAGAGTGAATGAAAATTGGAAGGGAGGGGGGAATATTAACGCGCAATATGACGTTCGTCACGTAACACTGGCTCGTACAATGCGCCAGTTACAAAGGGAAACAGGCGACGAACCCGCGAACACGTTCATCTCCACCCTTTGGTAAAGTGAAACTAGTGTGGAGCTGTGATTGTTCGATGTTAACGCTGTTAGCGTCGAGTGAACGCAATTTCGTTACACGTTAATCCTACTTGCGAATACTTTCGTGCCACGACATCCGCAACGAAAATAATAATTTTTGCTCTGCAACCAATTTTCTATATTTCCTATATTTTACATACGCGTCCTCAACGCGTTTCTCAAACAATCTCCCTTTCGATTCCCTTCACGACACGCTGATAACAGAAATCCAAGCAATCAAAGAGATTATCTTGGGAGGAAAGCGAACGGAACCGATGATAATAACCCAGCATTATCGCGCTACGAGCGCACAATGGAGCACGCGACCGAGCGATGCGCAACACGTCGACGATGCAAAATTTGAACTTCCGTTTGGTACACGGGCGAAGAGGATGATGGTGGACGAAAGTGAGAGAGAGGGCGAATTCACATTCCATCTACGTGCCTCCTCCCTCTATCCGAAACTCGAAAAGTTTTCCCGTTGTAGCAGCTGCGACCTGGCAGAGAAGCGGTTTTAATTGGGTCCGCAGCTTTCACACGTAGAAACCGTAGCTTAAAGTCTGCACGTCTGTAATTTCACGAATGGACCCTCTTCCTCCTGCCAGCAACATCCCGCTGACAGCTATTTCGTTTCGTACCCGATCCCATAATTAAAAATTGTTTCTTCCCTCCGATTGTGATTCTAGTTTTCAAAAAATAAAAAGAATCGATATTCGTGTAATGCGTGTAATTATTCTATGAATTTTTTACCAACTCTGCTCTTTTCTTCAATTGTATTTTTCGTATTTTGGGACAGAATTTTTTAAGGAATCTATATTCATCGAAATATATATATATATATATACATCCTTTGGGTAAAAGATTTGATATTGAATGACAAAAAATTTTTGAATAAGATTTACTTGAAAATACATTTAAAAAAATTTCTTCTCCTCTAGAATCAATCACAAAACCGTGTAACCGTTCAATTTCGCAATTTGCATAACATTAACGTTATCCATCAATAGTTGAATCGCGTTAACTCAGTGACTTCAAGTTTTTCAATTTTTGTATAATCGTGATAAAGTATCGTATGTTTTTCGATAAAGTAGAAGATAAAGAGAATGAGCTCGTTAAACGGCATTTCGAAAGTCAGACGCGTTGTCTCTGTAAACTTCGTAAAGGTCGATCGAGCCGGGTTTAACCGATCTTCGGGCCGTTCGTTGCTCGAAATCCTGTTACAGAAGCGCGCACGCATGCATATTCGGTCGACCGCGACGACAATAAATGTCAAGCGCCTTTGCATCACAATCCACGCCTCGCGTGAGCGCCGTTTTACCGCAGGAACCCGTGGCTCGAGAGCGGGATCCCAAGCTCGGCGCATGGAAGATTATATTTCTGGAAATACTCGGTTCGACTTTCCCCGATATAAATCGTCGCTTGTTGCGCGTGTAACACCTCCAACAACTTTCTAACGTTAATTACCCCCACCCTATCGACATTTGTATACAGTAGCAAATGTATTCCGTAGCGGGAATGGAGTATATGCGAGAGTAATACTAATCGCATATTTTTCGAATTAACAGGAGAGGCGTGAAAGAATGTCACGGACTTGGATGACGTGGATCATTAAAACTGAATGTACAGAAAGCGTGCGATTAAACGTTGAATTTACGACGTTGTTTTATAGTCGATTCGCTTTTATTTGCCATTTTCTTTTCTTTCGAATCTTTTATCATCTTCTAAATTTCGATAACGAAATTTAGAACACGATCATATGATCTTGAACATATTCGATGATGCAATCTTGCTGGATCACGTTCCAACATTCGATTCTCACAAATTATCAAATATCGGGACGCGTGTGTTTGTACGAAAATTTTGCAAAGCTGGATGAAAAGCGTCACCCGATTAAAAAGAAGAATTATCAAAAAATCTTACCGTACAGCAAAACTTTCCTTCCGACCAAAGGAAGGAAGCCTTGTTTACCAATCCTTGCTCTTAATTCTGCACAAATACGCGCAATCAAGCGAAGTTTACGAGCCCGCGTTATTTTCAACAAGTTGGGGAAACGTGATCGATTCCAACGTCCCGGATTTCGTATTTCACTTATCGCCTTAATAGCGCCCACTTGTAAAACCCGGCGACGCGCCGGGACGGAATTAAGAGCATCTATTAACCTGATTAATTACCATTAACGTATGGCACGGTGGAAAGCAGAAACGTGTCGTATTTACTCCCATACACAGACACCTCGTCGCCGTTAAATGGAAATCCCTGCACGGCCGAGGAACGAGTCGAGAATTCAAAGGGTCCAAGATCTTTCTCGCGCGGATAGATGAACTCGAGGAGCACGGAGGGGGGCAGAGAATGAAGACAAGTAACTCGAGACGAGGGAAGAAACGAACGTTGATTAAAAAAATCGAACGTCGATCGTAAACGTTGCGCGCGTGTGTGTGTGTTTGTGTATCGTTCGAGCGAGTGCTTGTTTTCAGGGACACGCAAGGAGAAATTTAATTGCGCGGAAAGAAAGAAAGAAAGAGAAAAAGAGAGAATGCGCGTCATGGAAGAATGGAGGTATCGCGTCGTGACGTATTTGCTCTCGTCGCCGAGCGTGAAATATTACGAAGGTGACTCGGTTATCGGGACGCGTGTGTTTGTACAATTTTCGAACACACCTATTAAACCCTTCCCTATCTGTCGTACACGCTCGTGTAACTCAACGTCAAACGGCATCCGAGTGAAAAACAATCGTGAACGGCTTGCGTCAAGGTAGAGTAAACAGATTGGTCATCCGTTAAATCTATGTAAATTGACTTATCATGGAAATTTTTGAAAAGGAAAAAAAAACAAAAATACGGATTCACGGTTTGATAAATGAGACGGCGTTTAAAAAGTGAGTTGTGTTATCGAAATTGATTAATTAATAAGCGCGACAGCTTTGTTATTTTCTGGTTCACGTTCTACGTGATTTTCTTTAAAAAAAAGAAACGTTACCGATTATAATATATATATATATATATGGAAAATTTTCTTAAAGAAAACTTAACGGATAATAAAAATAAATTGCAAAAGATAAACATCTTATTATAACGATTATATTCTTCACAGAAAGGTTTCTCTCCATAGAAAATTATCAAGTAGAAAAAAGTATAAATATATTTACAGCGTGTGCAATCGATAATATGAAAGTTAAATTGAGCAAGAAGGGGGGGAAAAAAATTTGTTCCCCAATTGGAAACCGTGCGAAAACAATTCGAGCGAGCAAACCTCTGTCCCCAATTTTTTCGAACGAAATGGCCCATAAAGGGGAGGATTCAACGACGTACAAGCAGAAATAGGAACGAGTCGACGTGTTGGAATCAATCGCGATACTGATCGCCTTCGAAACGGTTAACGCTTGCTTCCTCTCGCAATGACAAAAGTTTAACGGGCCGGAATTGAATTCGAGCCGCCTCTCCTCCCGTTGAAAACGATAGATAGGATAAAAGGAAAAAGTTGAAAGTACGCCAAGAATCCTGAGGAAAATTGGAAAATTGGATTTCACGTGTTAGCAACGCGACCGATACTCAACAACAACAACCATTAACTACGAGGCTGTAATGTATTCTCTTCAACAATTGCACACCTTTCCACGATTTCGTGCAAATCGTTAATTCGAGTTTAATTGGAGGGATTTTACCGAAGATATACAATTTTAGGAACACTTTTGGATATAATAATCGAGGAGTTTGGATGAATATTTTTTTCTTTTTTTTAGATAATTTAAAAAGTTATTATCACGCGTAAATATGCGTAATTGTAGAATACCTGAAATGAAATTAAATTTATACGCGTATTATTCTAGCTTAAGACAATAGAAAGTTAACATTTTTCCAAATAAGAATCGCAAGAAATATAAAATATGATAGGAACTAACATACACCCGCAATACCTCGCGATATTCGCAAGAAAATCTAGTATTCAAAGCGTACATCCTCCAATTATTTCCAGCCCTAGTGTCCAGCAGTTTTAGAAATGTAGAAAACGTACGAGACGTGGCAACGTAGAAAAACCAAAAAAAAAAAAAACTAGAAAAAAGGAGAGAAAAACTGAAAGAAAGAGAAACAGAGACAGAGAGAAAGAGAAAGGAGAGATAAGAGGAAAATATTACTTCTCTGAATTAAGAAAGAATTAAGAAAGAACTCGGTCTGCCTCCATTAAATTACCAGGAGAATCGAAAAAGTTCCCCCGTTAAGAGGAGAATAAGCGTCGGGTTCGCTTAGCGTACGCGCCTCCAACTTCAAATTAATTACACGTCAATTAGGGATACGGCTGCAGAAAATCGAGCCTCGGCCATTAAAACCGACTACCAAGTTCACCGTACAAAGTATGTTGCGACGCACAGAGCAACCAGCTAATTTTCACCAACCCTTTTCACCCTCTCCTTTCCTCTTTTCATTCACTCCTCGAATACTCCTTACAGGCGATTCCTAGTTTTGCAAAATCTATTCAGCAAAAATTTTCCTATTCCTAATTTTTCTAACATTTCGAAAAATTTGCAATCTCCTCTTTTTCTTCGCTTTTCTACATCTTTTAAACTCGATTGAAAGAGATGCGTGGAAATCTTAAAAAATCGATTCTTATTCAAATTCGTTTCGAAAAGTACGACGGATCGACGAGTGGGAAACGTTAAGATATCAGCGGTGTTAAAGATTGATGGAGCGCACGTGGTTGAAATCGCGGGGATAAATGACGTTATTCGAATCCCCCCAGCAATTAAAATCGGTTGCGGGGAAACGCATCGGTAATTATAATGGGATTCGGTATTACCGCATGCAGAACAAGCATCGCGGACGGTGAAGCGGTTGACCGATAATAAGGATATTGGTAACGGGAAGTGGACAATGATCATTAGAGAGTGCGGTGGGTGAAGAGGTATCATGACTCCTACGTGACACGGGTCGCCGACCTTTCCAAATCATTTTTTTTCTCTCCGATAGAAAACGAGAAAAAGAGCTGCTTAATTATTTCCGTTTTAATTTTCCATCTCGGAAAAAATTGTTCCATGCGGTTCATCTTATTTGGAACTTGGAAGCAAAAAATAGGTTATACGTAATTAAATGAACATTGGGAAAAGTATTTGCATATATCTTCATCATGCCTTTAAGTATATATTTTTTTTAATAAACTTTACATTTTATTTTTCAATTATTAAAATTTTCTAATCATGAAAGTGTTGTTAAATAATAAAAGAAAATTTCATGATTAATTGATTTTCAACAATGATATGCAAATACTTTCAGTATGGATACTTTTTGTCTAAACGAGACTATTTCATTTATTCTAATCTTGAAATTATAATTGTTATTAATCAATGAGCTTTAAGAAAAAAACTTGTGCTACAAATACAGAGGAAAAAATAATTGATCTTAATAAATTTGTTCTTCAAAGTTAAAGTTCTATCATTCTATCTTTTATTTTATTTCTAATGGATTATTTTAAATAATCAATAAAATATAGCTAATCTGTTTCGAAATCAATTAAAAATAATATTTGAAGAAGAAAATGTTGGAAGAGCAACCACTCTATATCCTCAAGACGGTAGCAAGAACCTCGTCAAAGATTTCTCTGCCTTGTTTGGATCTCTACGGCATTTCCATTGCAACCGGTAAATCTTCGTGAACCAAAGTATAATGTACGTGTACTCCACTCTGAGGCAAAACTTATATGGATACTTGTACTCGAACAAATACTGTTGTGAGTATCCTACAGATACGAATTACCCGAAACCCGATGCACGACATACTTGAGATTGAAAAATACGGCAAGTTGCGTGAAATCTGCCATTTTTGCTATTATGATTTTGCATGTTCTGATGAAAAATCGATTTGAATCTAATAATCTTGATTCCTTAATTTCTGTTTATTTTATTTTATTTTTTTTTTTTTTTTTACTTGAAAAAGAAATTAAGGCTAATTTTTGTTAATATAAATGTGAAATTACATTGCGTTTAATATTCGTTAAATATTTTTTTTTCATTTTTTTACCTCTTTTACGAAATTTTAAAAATTTGAATTAATCACGGTACTATAAAACACTATATTTTTTTAAATTATGAAAATATTTTTCATGCCTCTATATCTACCTAGCATCTATTATTATTTACGCAAAACATTTTTATTCCTACTACATAAAAATATTAAAAATATTTAAAATATATTTTCTTAAAGATCTATTATTAATTATGCTCATATCTCACGAAACAACAATTTATTTAATTCCAGGCAGACGGAATTACGAAAAAATTATTTATCTTCCACGAGCCAAGAATTATTTCGAGTCTAATATCAACCATAAAACTGCACGTTGAATATCACGCAATAAATCAAAGTAGCTGCGTAATCTCGATAAAACCATTTTGATAATATTTGAAATCACGATTGTTGAAAATTCAGAAATATTTAACATGGGTAACACCAAATTGATTTACCGATTTCGTTGATAAATACGATTTATAATCCTTCAATTAATTAAATTATTCTTTACGAAATCGAGATACAAAATCGAGATTAAACGGATTATAAAAAGATATATCCCGGAATACACTGTGTAGAGAGATATTTATATCACGTTCAATGATTCACGAGTTCTATCGAATAACACAAAAGCTTCGTTTGTGCGTTTGGACCGATTCGGTACGCTTAAACAAAGATTCACATACGTTCAAGTTAAAGCACGTTGAAAACAGTATCTTTATAGACGATACGGTCGATAACCCACTTAGGGAAGCGTAACGCCAACTCGTGAAATAGGTTCGAATCATACCAGGTAAAAACTGAACAATATGCTCGTCGTCGTGATATTCCGCGTTCTTTCGTTATTACTCGACATTGCTGGTGCAATTCATTGCAATATTCATTCGACACGGTGTAATTTTTCAATTCTTGAAAAGCACTTGAACGCTTAGATTTATTTACGGACAGAGGATAATTGGAAACGTTAGAAATTTGGTGAAAAATTAGAAATTCATCTTAAGCAATTATATTTAATTGCAATTTTATACATCTACTTCAACAATTTTCTGCATTAACGATATCTTAAACCGATTCTCTAACAATATCCAAAGTTTCTTTATCCGTCAATTTTTTCTCTTTTTTTTTTTTATCGAATCAAAAATTAATTCCAGGAACACGATATTACAGGTCAAAGAATTATAAGAGTATTACAAGTAACAAATCATTCATGGCCATAAATAATCCAGAAAATCTAAACTAACTGTACATAAATATAACCTATCTTTCATTACAAACATCTTGTCGTATAACGAAAATTAAAATATTATTGAGATATCCATAATTTTCTCTCTCCCCCCCTTCTTCCTCCGAACAATAGAAACTATAAGCTATAAACGTATATAATTACTTCCAGTGCTCAGTATCGTCACAACACGAGCGATTAATCGGAAACGTCTCATCCCCAAAAATCTTTCTATCGATTTCCCTTCACCGGCCAGGGTGAAAAACGCTCCATTAAAAATCTAAAGAGAGAGAGAGAAAAAAACCATTTCTCCAACCAGTCACGTATCGCCAGTTTCGAGACAGCGATATCGTTCGAACACACTACACGTGCATGCGACGCGACTATTATATTATCGAAGCTAAAAATCTCGATAATAAATCCCGCGTACCGGTTTTTATTCCCTCCGCCTCTGGTCCAACAAAATTCACAGGGAATCACGTTCCAACGCCACGCCGCTCTTTGCTTCCTCGCCACATGGGGGCACAAACGGGCTACAATTACAAACGGAGCTCGAACTCGTGTAATCATGACATACGCACTTGCAAACACGCTCGTTACAACGCCGCGCGCACGTGTGGACCGCGTACGAAGCGTTCGTCGGTACAACAGAGAGAGGAGGGAGAGGGGAGGGCTGGGACAATACATTCCCCGCTATCTGGACGAACGTTTGCATTAACCAAAGCGAAATGGTAATGTCGGACGTACGTAACAATGCAGTGACCAGAACGTGTCTGCTTGATCATTTCATCGTTCCGTGATCCGCGCGACGGGATGTCGGTGATGGACACTCGTCTCTCGAATTTTTCCCGCCCTCCCTCCCTTTTTTCCCGGGGACGAGTTGAACGGCTGAGAATAGAAATTGGTGAAATTGGAAGCTGATATTTGTTGCCAAGCATTGGGAGTGATGTTGGTCATTTTATTATGTTCCGGATTCGGAAATGAGAGTGGAAGAGGAGGAGTGACGTGATGAAAATTTTGAAGAAAGTTGATGGAAATAATACGAAGGGACGCATCGAAGAGATGCGCTAGAGAGGTGAAAAGAAAAAATTTTGACAACATTTTTGTTTTAGGGATATTGGCGACGAAAATTTTGAAATGACAAAGACTAATGGGCTGGAGAGATTTTGAGAAAAGGATTTTTGGAAAATGTTGGTGAATATAAAGATTTAAATCTTAAGGAGAAAGAATTGGAGAAATGAATAAATAATCATTTCATAAATACTTTGTAAAATAATGAAATATTGTATATATATCATGAGATTAATCTTTATGATTTATAATATAAATTTGAAATAAATGATATATTATTTTGCGAATTTGTTATCAGCAAACTAATTTTAGTAATTACTGAACTCCATAAATTTGATGAAACTAATATTCTGCAAATTTTATAATAAACGTTATCAATGCATAAGGATGGGAATATTTATTATTATTATTATTATTATTATTATATAATAAAGTAAAATAAAAATATATAAACGTAATCTAAATTTTAACAGAAAATACTTACATATTATGCGAGATTAACTTGCTCGCAATTTGCGTAAAAAATAATGCATCGATAATTTCCATGATAAAAAAATACGACTGTGCGAATTTCCTATCGGCAGCAATTTTAACAATCATTAATCTTGATAAACTTGACAATTTCCCCAATATAATATATAAAATTTTAATAGACAATTATTTTACAAATTTTGCGAAAATCATCAATGAAAATATATAAAAAAAATAATTCCAATTGCTATTAGATAATATAATCATTAAACGAAAACTACATAAATATCTCAAGAAAAAAAATAATTAAATATTTCTGCATACATTACAAGATTATCCTACAATAATTTACGTTCAAATATCTTTTAATTTTAATTAATATCTTTTATATTTTGATACCTTCTCCTGTTAAAGTCTCCTGTTTTTTAAAATAATCGCCATTTATAAAATTTATATACATACTCCAATCATATATGCATACGAAAAAAAAACTAATTTTTTTACAACTAGTAGTACTAAAGAAAAAACACAAATAATATTTACAATAAGAAAATATGATTAGAATGCAAATCGGCTCGACTAATTTCGATCATCTCGATTTCTTTTCAACGATTCTTTTCGCAGTGCATAAAACCCCGTCGATAAGACAGACTGTCATCCAATTTCGCGAAAATCCTCGTTACCAACACGATATACATTGACGCAAATCGAGTTGCAACAAGATTACGTGACTGGTTTTACTTTTCTCTCTCTTTCTCTGTTTTATTTCTTTCGTGCCGGAGATTGCGTTTATACGTGGCCACACTCGATATTTATTCCTTTCCACGCATCCGTTTTACATACCGAACCCGTAAGGAATGAACTTCGAAGCGATACGAAATTATCCGCGGGTTCACGCGACAGTTTTACAGCAAACTTCTCACCGATAATTATTTCCTTTCCCTTTTTCCGCGGATCCAGTTTTACCACCCGATACTACTACTTTTTATGAAGAACTGTATCACTCGTCGTATCTACACGAGATTATTACAGTGTCAAATGCAATAACGCGGATGTAATGTGCAATAACATCCATCGCGGATAATAATGCAAATACGCGCCACATTTCCTTTCGTTACAAACGATATTCAAATCGCTTTTTCCTCGCGATTACATTTGATATTGACATTTTTTTTTTCTCTCTCTTTTTTAACTGTTGTCGGCGCATGGAACAGATGAGAAATACGATAGGATTCGAAAGATTTGTTTTAAGGAAAATTAAATTAAATTTCACGATCTCGTCGATGTTAATCATATTATTTTTGAAAAGTAACGTGTGTTAATTATATAATTCAAACGAGGGAAAATAGTGATTTTGAGAATTGATTTCAACCCTTCGAAAGAGATTTTATTATTAAAAAAAAAAGAGAGAGATAAGATCTAAGACGTAAAAGAGATCAAATATAGAGTTAATATCGAGTCTTGCGTCTATGATATCTTTTTATATGAAAAAAGTATGAAGAAAATCAGTGTCGCGAAACAGAGATTACTGAAATAGACTATAAACTGAAAAGGAGGAAACTTGGAGACTCCATCATAAGTGACGCATAGGAAGTTTCTTGGAATGAGGAACTTCTAATAAGAAATATCTTCACTCTTGGTAACCAGATACTCAAAGAAATTGCAGAATAATCACGAAAAAAAATTAGATCTTAATCTTGCTACGTGTTTCGAGTCTTTTTCGAGTTTATCTATCGAAAAAATAAAAAAAGTGTCTTGTATCAAAAGATTCTTTAAGTTTATTAGAGAAACATATTAGAAAGAATGATAATTAAATTTTAATCTAAAGTTTTTCTTAAAAGGAGAAGAAAATTTTTTAAAAAATATAAAATATAATAAAAAATTCGAAGACTTATACAATATTAATCAATTATCAATTTATCAATTTTTTTTCTAGAAACTTTTATAGATTTTAATTGATCTCCGATTAATTTGACCAATGTGTTTCCAAATTAATCAACTATATAAACGAATTAAAATTTGTTTCAATTTAACAATATCATAATCACGAAACAAAAACTATTTTCAAAAGAATACTGCCTTAAATTGGAAAACCAAAATAATCATTCGAATATCATTGTTCTATAATAATACCTAATAAAATTAATTCAAACTTACTTTTTATTAAGAAAAAAATCCATTTGCACTATCAATGCAAAATAAAATTTAAAACTCCACTGCAACATTCCTGAATCCATCCAAATGATAAAACACACAGAGAACAAAGAATAAAACAAAAAACTGACACAAAATTGATCCCCTACCTAAAGAATATTCCTAAAAATACAACCAAAGAAAAAGAAAACGATTCGAATATCTCTTATCAACCTACAAACTACATTCGTACAACCCACGAGAAAGCCAATGCAACAAAATCCCAAACTCGAGCGAAATGTCTCCGAAAAAAGAAAGAAAAAAAAGAAAAGAAAGAAAAAAAGAGAAGAAATCCCCAGGATAACTGGGCAAACTTCTGAGAAACCTTTTTCGGTTTCGGCCTCGATTCCCGCCTCAATTATTAAACCCGTAGCCTCCGGCTGGCGATCAGAAAAATAATCCCAAGCGGCTCGAGGGGGAGAAGAGCGCGGTCCTTGAACAGGAGGGGGGAGGAGCCCACGACTTTTTCGATTTTCGTCTCTCGGATCGTATTCGACGTGCACGCATTTCCATAAGCCCCGAAAAGCCACGAGGCGTGCGGATCGCCTTCGACGTTTGTCCCTCGTGCACCCCGTCGCCTCGATCTTCTCCAAGAGGCGGGGGGCCCGGAAATCCCGATCGAAGCCGAGAGGATCCGCTTCGACGGCCACGTCCCTCGATACACGGTGTTATACCGGCGATACACGAGCGTGGAACATCGTGGAGGATCCTCGTTCGGCAAACGCGTGTGTGGGGGATGGGTAGGACGTCGAGATTTCTGAGTTCTGGGTGGATGATGCAGCCAGGTATGTAGAGGAGGATTGCGGTCGGGAGATGAGACGAGGAGGCGATCAAGATTTTGCACTTCTACTCAGATCGCGTATTTAAAAGTTGAGGAAACTTCTCTGAGGAATAATTTTTGGGGTAAAAGGAGGTATCTTTTTAAGTTTCGAAATTTTTGGTAGAGATATTTGTTCGTATCGTTCTTTTATTCATATCATATTTCAATGATTTTAAAATAATGAATAAGGCAAGATCTTTATTTAGCGACGAAAAATGACATTTTATCGAATAATTTACAAAAGAAGAAGGTGACAGATACGATCAAACATTTTTCAATTTAAATGTACCTTATAACAGTGTATAAATTCAATTTTGAAGATTCTTTCGAATAAGAAGCTCCCCAAAATCGGATAGATGGAAAAAGATCACATAAAATTCTTACGTGTACATTTCACGCACACTATTCCCTTTAATCCCTTTTTAATTGCACAGACAATGTACTTAGGTCCTGGAATAATCGTGGAACGACAATGTTAGAGAGAAAAGGAGGAAGAAAACGAAGAGAGAGAGGAAATAAAGATAGGAAAAGAGACGAGGAGGAGAGGCCAATGAAGAGAAGCAAACCGACTTGTCTGAGTCAACCGGTCTAACCACATGTTTGCCTGCAAGTCGCTATGCAACCGGATGGGGCTCGCTCGGAACCGTAAGCAACCTCCGTTAAGCCGCATTTACACCGAAGAACAAATCGATCGGGGCGACGTTTCTCTGTGGAAAGCGACGTTTATCCTGCGGATCGATCGCGAACGATGCGGCCAGAAACCGCGGACAAAGAGAGACGCCTGTTGTCCGGTGAGCCTAGCCGCTCTCGCATTTGGGTTAATTAATGAAGAGGGTCGATGGAAACTGGTGTTGGAACAGGCTCTGCAACGATACACGTGCCCCACCTGCCTTTATCGTCGTCCAGTCGAATAAAACGAAGCTACGATCAGGTATTTCGCGTAAATTGAACCAACCATCGTCGCTTTTCCAAGACATGTTGCAAAATTGAAATATTGTTCCGAAGAATAATATATATATATAAGATATCGTTCACGCATTTTCACTGTTTGTATTCTGTTTACTTAACTGATCAATACGACCGATTCAAGAAGTTGAAGTCGTCTTAAGAGTTTAAACTTAGCTGTTGAAGTCGCGTGCAACGTTATAATGTAACTTTTAATGAGCATGATACGAGAGAGAATCATTCTCTGAATTTGATTTTACCGATATCATTGGAAAATAAAGGTTTAATTAATTTTTTGTAAAGAATTTTTCGAAAGATATATATTTTATGCCAAATTTTCAGTTTTCCTTTTTCAAAGAAAACTTCGTAAATTAATTTTAATCGCGTGCAAATGGATTGTGATCGATGTACAAGAAAACATTAATTTTTTGTAACGTTTTTACAAATAATGGCAATTTTAAATCGAAAGAATATATTTTTATGTCGAAATTTCAACTTCATAAAAATTTTAATCGCATGCAAATGGATCGTGATCAATGTACAAGAAAAAATTAATTTTTTGTAACATTCTTTCCTTTTTCAAAGAAAACTTCGTAAAAATTCTAATCGTGTGCAAATGGATTGTGGATTTGGATCGATATACAAGAAAAAATTAATGTTCTTACAAATAATGGCAATTCTAAATCGAAAAATATATATTTTTATGCCGAAATTCTTACAAGTTTCCTTTCGCAAATTTTCAAAGAAAACTTCATAAATTAATTCTAATCGCATGCAAATGGATTGTGATTGACGCACAAGAAAAAATTAATTTTTTGTAACAATTAATGGCAATTCTAAATCGAAAGATATACTTTTATGTCGAAATTTCTACTTCGTAAAAATTCTAATCACGTACAAATGGATTGTGATTGACGTACAAGAAAAAATTAATTTTTTGTAACGTTTTTACAAATAATGGTAATTCTAAATCGAAAGATATATTTTTTTATGCCGAAATTTCAACTTTCCTTTTTCAAAGAAAACTTCGTAAAAATTCTAATCACATGTAAATGAATTGTGATCGACCTACAAGAAAAAATTAATTTTTTGTAACGTTCTTACAAATAATTCTAAATCGAAAAATATATATTTTTATGCCGAATTTCTTTCAACTTTTTTCTCGCAAATTTTCAAAGAAAACTTCGTAAAAATTCTAATCGCGTGCAAATGGATTGTGATCGACGTAAAAGAAAAAATTAATGTTCTTACAAATAATGGCAATTCTAAATCGAAAGATGTATATTTTGATGCCGAAACTCTTTCAACTTTCCTTTCGCAAATTTTCAAAGAAAACTTCGTAAATTAGTTCTAATCGCGTGCACGTGGATTGTGATCGACGTAGAAGAAAAAAAAAGAAAGCAACGGTAATCAAAATAATCGTGATTGGGATCTTTTCCACTGGCGTACGCGTTTCGTTCCACGGGCATGAAACGTACGAAACGTCCGGAAGAGACGATCGCGATATATCCGTAATTAGGATTTGTCGTTTGATCGATGCGCCCTATTAAACCAATTTAAATACAATGGCTGCGATGCGGAGCTCCGCTTTGTGTACCTTTCTAACTGGATTGCAGTGGGCGGAATAGGTTGGAGGTTCGTTCGACGTTGCGTTTAATTATTTCGTTTCGTCCCAGTCTGGTTCTTGTGCGGGTAAAAAGTGGCGGAGCGCGACAGTGGATTTCTTTTATTGTATTTATACTTGTTACCAAAGGATATTTTTATCGTTTCGCGGGGGACGAAGAAAGGGATTGTTTGCTCCTTGAAAGAGAATTTACAAGCTTTGACTACGCGTTTTACCCGTTTAATTAGGCTTTCCTTCGTTTCAACAAGAACAATCTTACGATACTTCGTGAGATTGAACCATCTTTTTCGTTAATTTTTTAAATTCAATTAAGATTCTTTTTCTAGGTTTGTCTTGAAACTCTCTCGTTATAACTATTATTTCGAGGAAAATGGGTATATATTTTCAGGTTAAAACTATTTTTAAAAAACTTTGATTTAAAAAAAAAAGGAATTCTTTTTAAAACGTTTCTATATTCGTTTTATTTTAATGAGAAATATAAATTCGATCATAGCTGTTTTTTTTTCTACGTAAATAAGTAATGAAATTCTCTTTCTGACTAATAGATTTCTATTTTTATCCCGTAGAAAATTACATTTGCGCACGAATTCATCAAAGATATTAAAAATGCAAAGATGAATCGATGATCGACGACTCTTATGCGGAAATAGCCTGCGGTAAAATCAGATTTAAAAATCGATTCCCAAATCGATACGAGTATAAACGACTTCACCGTGTATTCCTTTCGATTCCGATTGAATATCGAGAAGGGAGAAAGAGGCGAACGGACAAGTGCAATGGAGCAGCAAGATCCAAGCAAATAGAATTCGAATAGCCAATCACCCTTCTAGCAATCTTCTAATAATTCCGCGGCCGATTTACGATCGCTGATCTTTCAGCAACGCGAGATATCGACTGTTTCGCGACTGTTTTCTTACTTATGGAGATTTTATCGAAATTTAGAATGTTATTTAGAGAAGAGGATTAACATTTTCGCGTTTCGATGAGAAGATTACAACGATTATCGTATTGTGTGGAATATTATATTATATAGTGAGAATATATTTGATTATTTTACAACGACGCGACGCTGGAAAATTAAAATATTTCAGAGATGTTGCATCATCCCTGATGCAATGATAATTCACCTTTCTATAGGCGAATGGTAGTAATTCAGCTTCCGGTTTTGTAAATTCAAATGTACACAAAGCGTAGTCGATTCGTATAATTTTTATTTCTCAAATATCAAATATCGTTGATCGAAAATTTAATTTCCTATACGCATCTTATTCCAAATACTTCTATTTCTCTCAACACGTTTGAAAAAACGATAACAAATACAGTTTCATTTCACCCATTAAATATTCAAGTACGGACACTCTATCGAGTTTCAATTTTAATTTTCTCGAAAACTTGAATATATTTATTATACACACTCAACATTTACTACTCGTTTCCACGCTTTTAATTTTCCTCGAAAGCCAATTTTAACGCGAGAAATAAAATATAATTTCTTCCGCCAACAATCCCTTCGTGTTCCTCCGTTTGAAAAATCAATTTAAAAAAACTTATATACATTCACTTGGAGCTAAAGCGTGTATTGAAAACTTTTCTCGCCAACTGCACCGTTACGCATCCATCGCATTACGGCTGTATTATTATTGCATTCGCTGCGACGTATCCCACGCTCACCGCATCGTTATTACTACGCGCATTGCATTCGTTAAATCCGCGTTAAACATTTATCTCGACGAGTGCAATCGAACCTCTTCGATCGTCAACTAGGCTACGTAGGAAAGTGGCGGATGTCCGGCAGGTATACGGGCGAATATCCATCCATCCCCGGATTGAAATCGCGCGATAAAAAGGACGGTTGGGGTCGGTTGGAACGCGCGGGGAAACGGCGAATTACAGCTATCCGACCCGTCCAACGGCCTCGAGCAGCGCGACGCGACGCGTACGCGCGCGCGTGCAACGGTACGCCGCATTTAAAATTTAAATGTTCCGCGTCCCATCGCGCTTTACGTATCGCCTCCGCTCCTCTTCTCCCAACCGCCCCCTCCCCCCATATTTTTTCAACCGCCGCGCGAAAATCATTTCCCCGCGTTATTCCGCGCGAATATCGCAGCCGTAAAAATAACGAATAGTTGTCGAGGTTCTGCGCGTGCCGTGTGTACACGGAGAAATCGGTTTATATATATATAAATATAAAACCCGGGCGTGTTTCGAACGGAATTTTGGAATTTTGTATCGTTGTGATTCGGTTTTGGAACACGGATCCGGAGATCCGAGGATCGATCTCGTATGGCATAGAGATTTGCCTAGTTGGCTTTCATTTTTCCATCCTGCTTGTTACGTGTTTAATATTTTTTTCTTTTTTTTTTTTTTTTTAATAAATAGTGGAAAGCGTCTCAATTGGATTTCAATTTAATTCTACGTGTCTGGAATAATCGATTTTTTTTTTTTTTTTTAGGAAAATCCGGATGAATCGAGCTAGAAATAAATCAGACTTGCGTGTATAAAGTATTTATACTCTATATAGTGTTGTATCGAGTTGATTGGAAAATTCGTTTTTTTTTTTTTCTTTAAATTATTTTGACCAAAATTTTTATTAATTTATTTAATCTTTCTATAAAATCTTTCATTTCTGTTCGTTGAAAGATATACTTTTTACGATCGATTAGATTTTACGATCTAATTTTCGCTGTACGATGAAATTGTAAATTTTTTTTTTTTTTTGCAAATTTCTGATAATCGTATAGAAAAATTAAATTAGAAAATTCTATTGTGGAAATTTATTTTTTTATAGAAATATTTAGGGGGAAAATCGCTTAGAAAAGGAAAATTAATCCCAAATCTTTAGTCGATAACGCGATATAGAACATGGTAATTTCGTCGTGGACTACTATTACTCTACGTCATCTGTTTCTGATACATCAGATAATAGGAAGTTCGAATAATAGGATCTTGGATAATCGAGAAACCATAAAGTTACGGTCGAGTTAAGTCGGACCTCACCTCGGCTCGAAGCCACATTTCCCAACAAGACCATGAAATAATATCGAAAAGCTCCTCTTTGAATTATATAAATTAAACCACTCAACTGCATCAAGATATATGCTTATTATTCATTATTCCGCTTACTTATCTACGTGAATAAATCGTGAATTTGAATTTCTTCCCCTATCATCTATTCTCACCGTGACGTATTTTGCAAAATAAAGAAAAAACGTTCAGGTAGAAAGGAAACAAGATCAATAGACAACGAGAATCGAGTTAAAGATCCCTTGAAAAACAACCGATCTTCCGTTTATTTATTTCACGTATTTATTTCCACGCAAGAAAAAAAGAAAAGGAAATACATAATCGATTGATTCCTGTCTTCCCATTAAAGTTAAAAATAAAGGTACTAAAGATAAGGAAGAATAAATAAAATAAAGGAAGCAATTCTGACGATCGTTTAATCTCGATATTCCCGGGATAAGCGATAAACCTAGGCGATTATGCGTGGAGGAACGAACCGATTGAACCAGTTTTTACATAAATTTCCCGAATAACTCGAATAAACTCGACAATTCTAAACAGAAAATAATGTCTCATCGACCCTGTTATTCTACGAATAAAATTAAAAATTAATATTAAAACAAACTACTCAAAAGAAGATAAATTGAACAGCATCCCGAAACCATTCCCCATCTCTCTCGATTTCTCTCGCGTAATAACGCGATTATGCAAAGGAATAACCGATTGAACCGGTCGTCAAGGTAAACCGGAACAAAACGAACCCCAAGAATCGAGAGATTACCACCGGGAGAGGAATCTCTCTCTCTCAAAGAAACAAACTGGTACGAACAGGTGGCGCTATATCTAGTCGCATCGAGATCGAAAATAGGAAAAACGAGGTTGTTACGCTTGGGTGAGATCGCCGTTTTTCGAGATCTCGGCCGTCGCCGATCAGAATTTGCGGCACGAGTTGGAAAAAATCCAAAGGCGGCAACTGTAACGCGCTTCTGCATGGACGCGCAAAGGGGGAGCGAGTCGTCGGTCGTCTGGAACGAGGAGGAGAAGGGGGAGAAAGGAGACGGGAGGGAGAGGAAGGGAGGACGGATGGCCAAACTGGATGGAGGGAGATTGAAACGCACGGAATAAATTTCAGCCAACGAACAGGGACGAGAGGGAGAGAGAAAGAGAGGGAGATTTAATTAAAGATGCATTGCCGCTTCATCTCTGAAGTTGAATGGAAGCGGAGTCCAACTTGCACACCCTCTCCTCCATCTTTCTTTCTTTGATTATATCGAGGAGCGATGGCTAATTTTTTTACTCCCAAACAAATCTACCCCTCTTGTCGAAAAATCCTTGTGGAAACGGAAGTTTTCTTCCTTTTGCCGATAAATTATATGGAATTGATTCGCTTCTATCTACGGAATGAAGAAAGAATATTTTTTGAATAATGCGGGATCGATGGGAACGTGAAATTGAATTCGCGAGATTAGTGGATTTTTGTAATTATTTCCGGAAGAGAATATGTTTTTGATGAGGGTGAAAAATATTTGTTGTGAAAATATGTACGCAAAATTTATTTTCATCCGCCGATCATCGGTGAATTTAAAAAAATGATATTTTAAAATTCGAAAGATACTTTTTATACTTTGCTGAGAAGAAGCTTCTAAAAAATGTACGTGCAAACTTTCGTTGCAAAGATTTCGATCGAAATCAAAGTAAGAGGTAAAGGTAAAATGTTGACGATACAACTTTGAAATTTCCGCTTTTTCGAGCGGAAGAAAAATACCGTCAAGTTCATCTTTTCCCTGCAAGTTTCGGATCGAACCAAGATCGCGACGAATCCGCGCGTCGTGATGAAACAAATCGAGGACCGACACGATTAATAAAGATCAAGAATTAAACCATAATCCAGCTATCAACAGGCGGTTTAAAAATAATTCGATAAACGTGTCTGTGACGCGTCCATCAAACGTGGTAAACGCGTACGGCTTTCAACGATATTCGCGATTCTTTTAACCCGGGCGAACACCAGCCGAGTCCACTTGAATTAATTAAACGTTCGCGCGACCCATTTCGATTCAGCCAAAGGAACGAAACGCATGCCGGCCACTGCGGTCGATGGAAATTATTCGACCGTGTTATTTTTTTATCAAGAGTCGAACATCCGATATACACATATGTATATATATTTTTTTTTGTTTCTTTTTTTTTTTCCTTCTTTTTTATCTGTTCGATAACGCAACGTTCGTTTCTCCGTGGTGAACGGTGGTGAAAAATTTCCACCGAGCCAGAAGGAATCACTATAGTCGGCGCGTTGTATCCGATAAAATCATAGCCGTATTTAAATTGTATATTCATCGAAAAATATACGCGCCGTCAATTAAAACGTCCCGCCTATCGATAAAATCCTCCTATGCAAGAGAGGGATTAAAATAAAAAAAAAAAAAGAAAGAGGTGGGTGGAGTAATTCTATGTATCAAGCGAGAATTCTCGTATCCGCAAGCCAAACTATTTAATCAACGTATAATCAACGATAATTCGAGAAAAAAGCCGAGATTTTGCTTCGTACCCCGATTTCTTCGAAAAATAACCCCTCACCCGGAATATTTTGCGGGATGGAACATCCATTGGGAAATTAATTGAAAATGAAAATGAAAGATATTTTTGTAATTGTAAACGAATAAGAGAATAAAAATTCTAGGATTTTAGGGAAATCGAAACAAACGTTATTCCACTATTCTACGATATTTTACACATACGTATATACACAAAATAGAAAAGCAACGTTCGATGGATTGGAGTGATCCTTTCCGATTTGAATTTAAAATTCTCTCCTCTGCCATGCAAAACGTCGCGAAACGGACACGCTACGAACAATTTGGCCGATCTTGATTTCCGATGATCGTGAAAAGGCAAGAGAATGAGATCTACACGCCGCTGTCCGGGCGTCTGGTTCACGATATTGAACGACAGTTGTCCGGCCGATAAACCGGTGGAAAGATTTATCGCTGTCCAACCATGCTCTGTCAGATAAGAAATAAGTGGCGCAATGATGCACGTTACGTCTGCTCGTCATTAATGCGGCAAGAACGCCGACAGCATTCCAAACAGTCAACGGGGTATATAAAATACCTTCTTTCTTCTTCCCCCCACAGTCGTTTCATAGGATGTAGACATTCTCTATGAGCGTTCGTAGGTCATGAACACGTAGCCGGGTGTCTCGAGTGTCGGAAGGGAAATTCTATAACGCGCACGTGTTTCGAATTCGAAGAAATCTTCGAAAATTGTTTTTTTTTTTCCTTTTTCTTTTCGATGATATTTATGAAAATGGAATAAGATCTCGTGCGAAGAATTGTATGATTATATTTTTATTTTTATTTTATTTTATTTATATTATTTATTTATTTATTTAATTTTATTTATTTATTTAATTTTATTTTATTTTATTTATATTTTTTAATGGGAATTATTGCGATATTTTAAAGATATCCGAGGAGAAGAATATTTTTAGAAGGGAAATTACGATTTTTCAATTACTTTATCTTCGTGGAAAATAATTCGTTTTCTAACATTTTCATTCCACCATCCGAAAATATATAATGTATTTTTGTAACCGTATCCGTTCAATAGCATAGAATAATCGCGTTTCAAAATTGAGCACGCACAATGGCGCGTGATTTATTGATCAAGGACCGCAGATTGCACAATCGCGAAACACTTGTTGCTAAAATCCCAAGCCTGAAAAATGTCGCTTCGCTTGTGCAAACACAATCTGTCGATATAAAATTTTGCGATTAAGAGAGACGAATATCGATAGGGGGAAAATATTTGTTCATATCGAAAGGAGCTTGATGCAATCCAAAGACCAAAGATAAATATGATTTAATCGCAGGAAGGAAGAATTAGCAACATCGACAAGAATATTATAATCCGATACATCTATGAATAAAAAAGCTGAAAAAGAAAATGATAGAAATTTCTTACATTTAAATTTCATCGCAGAGTTGGTGTAACATGCATAATTTGCAGCAATTATCCAATTGCGTATTTATCGATTTATTATCTTGGCACGAATAAGAGATACATCGATCACAAATTGCCAATTAATATGCCATCGTCCAAATGTAAAAGCGATCTACGACAATTCGTGTTGTTGCAATCTTCGATGAAATATCGAGGTTGAAAATCAATCTTATCTCGCCATTACAACGAGTTACATATTTTTCCACTGAAGAATTACCGTAATTTCGATATACTCGAATGGACGACAATAATGAATAATAGAATAATAGTCGAATGATAAATGGGATAAAATATCGTAAAACTGAATATTGAATATGTATTTGTACTGCAGGACAAGTGGCGTTCGTCATCTCGTGGAGATTAGATTAGAAATGTATTAACCACTTCGACCACGTATTAACTTCAAATGTGAGGTTTTCATTTAACAGGTCGAATGAAATTTTATTATAAATCCGTCAAACATCCGCGTTGTCAAAATTTTATACAATTTTTCTCTCGATCGATTTATCAGACGATTATCGAGTTCTATTTTCCAACGTTACGATCGAAAAAAAGAAGAATTTTTAAAAAAAAAAAATATCAAAGAATAAAATTCTGATACCGCAGATATCACAATCTTTCAACTAATAATAATCCTAGAAAAAAAATATTCCAAAAGAAAAATATTCGAATATTCTAACAGTTTAAAATCGAAACGTTCTACGTGTCTTATCTGTACAAAACACAAAAAGTAAAAGAAAAAGAAAAAAGAAAAGAGTAATAAACGCGATTGTCGCGTAATCACAATATCGATGCTACGATGAGAAGTGGAGTCGGTTAACAGGCCCTAATTGCAGGGTGCAAGAATCGAGGGAGCTGCAATATTGATAACAATATGAACATCACTGATGTACGCACTGGTACGAATTTCACGTGCACCACTCGTAATCGCGACTACGATCTGTAGTATGGACTGTTCGTTCATAATTTTCCATTGAAATGGAGCAACCACTAATGGAAAATGTAATTCCAAGTCTTTGCCTTCTGGCATCGTTGCTATCGGTGGATTAACGTTTAATCGTGGAATCGAAGGTAAGTAAAGTTTTATACCGCGAAACTTTCATTACATGAACTCTCGTTATCCGAGTTGTACTTGGCGGTGCGAGCATTCTGTTATCCGAACATTTCATTATTCCATTTTTATCCATAATGTTTAGACTCATCCTGTATGTGTACGTGACTCATCGTGTATGCACATCGTTGATAATGATGTGATATAACGAACGTTATTTAATTTCTGGATTTTTATTTTAGTGTTAAAAACCAATGTTAATGATCGATGAATTTATTAATTTTAGGTAAAACTTCTGTTTTCTTATGTCAGATATACACGTCTTCTTTTATTCGATTTTTATCGCTGATTTAAAGAAAAATGTTACGTATCGTTAAATAGCAAAAATCAAATTGAAGTGGAATTAAATATTAAATTAGGTAAAATTTAATCATGAAGCAGAAAAGATGAATCATTCTTATTTTACAATTTGATAAACTCCGACAATGAACGACATTCACGAGCGTTAAAAGGCAATAAACCGTGATCGATTAACACGGTTCAAGTAAACCAAGCGCACCCTAGTTCGAAGGCCACTGTCACTCCGATAAACGTATGACTGCAAGGTCGCTCGAATTTAATTGATCCAGGGCCGCTTTAAATAGAATACGAAACCGATAATTTTTTATTCGCACGAGCAACGAAAATAAACCGTATCCTGGATTGAAATTAATTACAATTATATTCCATATAAAAAAAATTCTCATTCTAAGAATTCTTCTCTAATAATTTAATTAATTTTGCAAAAAAAAATTGCTCCATCCTTCACTTCATATCTCCTCCATACTTTACATCTACAGTGATCATTAAGTTCGCGTGCAAAATGCACTTATTCGTAATTCGAGGATAAATTTCAAATGGGGAAACTTGGACAAATACATATCGCAAGCTATCGAAGCTCCTGGCAAAGGAGAATCGGTATGGAAAAAGAAACAACTGTGCAAACAGGGATCCGCCAATTCCCAGAGACACGAACGTAACACACGCGTCTTATATACGCTTTCTGATCACGTTTGCGACTTGACGCGAAATGAATTCAAATCGTCGTGCAAATAACACGGGCTAACGCGACGGAGTAACGTTATATCAACAGAGGGAGAGAGAGAACGATGGACGTTCAATGGACGCGTCACAAAGCGACCAGAAAATCGCCATCACCCCGGAGAACTCAAGAGCTCAAGCTTCGTTTTAATCCCCTTCGATCGAAACCCTCGCTATTAGCGAGTCAGAGATTGCGAACGGGAGTTGAAAATTTTGCGAGACGAGTCGGGGCCGATCGATGCTCCATTTAAAATGCTAAACGAATCTGGCGAATATCAATGGGAGAGGCAACCGCTGGCCACCGGAATGCTCGTTACAGGAAACGAGAGATCGTGTAATCAACGACTGTTCGGACGATGCCCTGCCGTTTATTATCCGGACAACATTTTCGTTCACGATCGAAATTGAAATTTAGGGTGAAACGATCTATTTAACGAAAATTTAACGAGCTGGCTTTAAAGTTTTAATTCGAAAAGTAAGTATTTATTAATTTTTTTGGAGCTAAGATTTGAAGAGATTTTAATTCGGAATTCTTTTCTTTTAGAGAAATATTAACTAATTATATAAAAGGAAATCTTTGTCAAGTTTACTTGAATTACTTCATTTTTCTTTTCATTGATTCAGAAAGGAGATATCTAATTCGTTTACTTTGTGATCAGAAATAACGAGATACACACGGATAGTACATAAGTACACACACATACTATGCTGGATATCAAAGCGGCTCAGGTATCAAAGCGAAAAAGTATCGTAAATCGATTTTTATCCTGGCTACTACTTCGTACCCTATTCCAAGTGAGAATTCAAAAGAATCCCGATGCATAATGCGGACAAGAGCACGTCAACCTTTAGGTGTACACCGTTAATGTAGGTCGCGTGTACTATGCCTCCTTGTTGGAGTGGTGTAACTGGGTTATTCGGTATTAACGAAGGTAAGTTCATATAGACTGTTCAGTCGTGTACTTTTAATCAAACGAAAACGAGAAGCGTGCATATCCAATTTCGGAGGAAACTTCAATTCAGTCGATTAAACCATAACCTTGAATAGTGGATGGCGTGTTGCGCGTCGTTACGATACACGCATCTCACTATCGATTTCGCGATATCATTACGAGATGTAAACAAATAGATAATCCTATTTCTATTTATTTAAAATTCGCGGAAATGAGGGAACGTGTTCCGTTTTTTCAGTTTACATATTAAGGTTATACAGAAGCTAGAATCAATCGTAATAAAAGAATTAAACACTCATTTTATATATTTCCATAAAAGAGTTCATAAAATGGAGTCGACTGATACGAGTCCGAATGGTTCGCGTAAGCACACAACGCTTCGCAAGGCGGGAATTCGAACGATCGTTTCGGTACGCTAGCGGCCAAAGACGTCGCAATACGCGGGTATAAAGAGGTGAATCGACTTACCTAAGAATTAACCGGCCAGGAGGAACGTCCTCGCAATCTCGACAGCGTTGCTTCCGCCGTGGCATCCATACACTTCTGCACACTGGACACACGCGAGCGGAAACGTGGTTGGCGAACAGGCACGACACGAACGAACGCACAACGAGGGATCGAGAACTCGATGGTTCGTTAGCGCGACACACGCGATAAGGAAAACTCGATTTAAACGCAGAGGTTAAGTCTCGGTCGACTTCGAACTTTCTTTCGCGAAGGTTGACAGGTGACAAGCTCGCGTCGCCGGGTGAAAACGGAACTCGAACGAATCCTTTCGCGATACTCTCGATACTCGCACGCCGAGAGACCGGCTTCGACTGTCGAGCGACGCTTAAGCGAGGCTTGCTAGCCGCCGCTGCTGTCAACGACACGCGGACTCCGCACCCTCTCTCGTCCCTCCACGCGGCTCGTCCATCGGACCGCGACTACGCTATCTATCCCTTCGACCGACGTATCCCCACCCCGCGACGCGGCGCCGCCGACTGATCACGAACCCTCGCGAACACCACCGAAACACCCAACGCGCATGCGCCCGCTTATTATACCCGCGCCGAATGAATTTGTACGCGAATTAAAGTTTTCATTTTATACGTTACGTCCAGTTTCCATGAATCGGGTTGATGAAGATAGCAGGCATTCTGATCTGAAAATGGAAACGGTGATATTGAAAGCGTGGTTCGAAAAATATTTTATATTGGAGAAATATTTAGTTTTGTATAATTTGGAGCGATGAAGTAAAGACACAATTTTTTACTCTGCAACATTTAATTTGTTTTGATTTATTTTTTGAGCGAGTGAAATAATAATTATTTTACTCCAAGTATAATATAACGCGAGGTAAAATATGGAAATAACGTTTATATAATCTATTAATATCAAGCATACTTTATCGGATTAATACTTAATTTGTTCAATAAATTGAATGATATTCTGATTATATCGGTGATTCGGTTAATAACTCTTTAGAATACGAAAATAGATTTTCATCAGCGCGAAGCATGTATTATTAAATTTACTCGGTAAATAAAATTTTAATACGACGAATCGATTTGTATCGATATCAAATGTAATTATTTATTCATCTATTTTCGGCTCGTTTTGTCCATAATTCTATTATCTTTTTGTATCTTAAATTCGTAAATTTTCTTTAACAAAAATAATACAAAAATAAAACAAAAATAAAGAATAGCGTTCACGAAAGATTATGAAAAATTAATCTTCTACGAAATACAGAACTGATATTTTAATCACGATTTAAAACACTGTAACGTCGAATCAAACTCTAATATCGTAGAACAGAAAAATGAAAAGATACGAATATTTCAATCTTCTCTTCCTGTCTTTAATTCTTAATCTACGTCTATTATGTCGAACAAATCAGACTTAATCATCAAAATTTCCCTGATAATTCCTATCTCTCTAACGTGCATACAAAATGAATAGAATTATGTAATGCCTGACCTTGTTCCTTCGGCCAGAAGCTCATCCTGCATTGGCATGGTTGCTATTAATCTTGCCGATAAACCAATTACTATCGCGAAAACCGGTTGAACTATAAGCCGCTTAAATATGTACAAGTTCGTACGTGGCACCGGAAGAGCTTCCGAAATATTAACGCCTCGTGTCCTCCATCGGCCAATATTAACGCGATTCTCGTCGAATTGAAAGCGTTTAGTTTAAGCCTTTCGCATCTCGCGATTCCACGTCATGTTACGCGATGTTGGGTGTATGCAAGATATTCTGTATGCAAATAGTTGCAAATATAAGACAAGAATAACAAATATAATACGTGGATTTATTTTAGAATTTAAAATTTTTTTTTTCGCAACGATTTTATACTTTATACTATTATTATTACTATTATATATATTATTATATTTTATACTATTATACTTTATACTTAATTATTCTACGCTCAATTCAATAATTGTTTGCAAGCTTTATTCGTTACAAAAATTTATTCCTGCTTCGTCCAAGATAATATAATAATGAAAATGAATTGAATCAATTTCAATTCAAAGAAATTCAATAATTTTGCTATTAAGTTGCCTATTTCTCGCAAAAGTCCATCCAGTTTCCATTGCTAAGCAAAATTAGTAATAAAGCACATAAAAAAATTAGCGATGAAAATTAAATTGAAACATTACGTGGTATTTCGTTCGTACTGTCGCATAATCAATACCATGTCGCGGATTCCTTAAATACATGGTTATCCAACAGTCACACGCTCGTGACGGGCTTGGGTTAGAAGAAAAAAAAGAGAGGAGACGAAGAATAAGAGGAAGACGAGCTGTCGAGTGTCCTGGGGCGGTTAGCAAACCGCGTAACCGTGACGAAAGAAATCGAGCCATTACGAGCGAGCCGTTCCGCAGATTTAAATTCTAATTCGAGGTCGGTAATGGTAGGGCTCGGTTAAGGTGGCCAGCCGAGGCGAACTAATGCCCTCCGCCACCGCGAACACCCCCGAGGAATTTGTAAATTCGACGCTGCAAGTTTTAATCGTCCATCAGGGAAGAAACGAGGGGCACGAACTTTTCGCATAATAATTCTTTCCTACCCTCGCCGCGGCGCGTCCACCCTTGCGTCGAAAAATGTCCACTCTCTCGTGGATTCTACGTACGCGAATTAATACCCCTTCTTTTCAACTTGGCTCTGATGAAATAAACTTGGGAGATGCCGTTCTTTTCTTTCTTTCTTTCCTTCTTTTTTTTTTTTTTGGAATTATTCGTGTCTCTGAGATGTGTAATGTATTTATCGAGATCTTGGGATTTATCGCGTAGAAGAGTTAAGAAAATGAATGTTTTGGTGATGTTTTTATTTGTTAATGTTTAGTTTTTAATGTCGAAGATGTAGCATTTGTGTATATTTTGTTTTTTAAAAACGAGAGAAGAATAAAAGTTAAGATGAGGAAATAATTAAGAAGATTCGAAAATCTCTGCTGAATTAAAGCCATCGATATATTTTAATTTTTAACGTATAAAAAGTATGGAGATGTTTGTTGTAAATTTTCGATTTTCCTTTTTTTAAATAAAAGATACAATGATACTCGTGAGATGTATATCGGACTCAAAATTCGAAAGTTTCTTACGAAGTCGTTGCTCTTTTGACTCTCTTCATTCCCTGAAGAATTTATATATTTATTTGGTCTGTTGAATTATAAATGTTTGAGGATCGAACAAAATAATTAATAAGTTATGTAACGATTTCGTATACAGGAATATTTCGAAAAGCAGTAAAAGGTTTTTGTAAGGAAATCCCAAGGGTTTGAAACAACTCTCAAAGTTGTGGAAGCATGGATATATTCCTAAGAGATACAAGGCGGTTTTAGCTCTAAAATATAGCCTAGGAATATTATTACGTTGTATTATATTATAAGTTACAACTTTATCACTTAATATTCTTTTGTTAAAAATTACAAGCTTTTTTTAACGTTTCTGTATTTCTAATATTTTCATGTAATTTAATTGCTCTTCTCGTTTAAAAAATTAAATTAATTTTTGTACAAAGTTTCTCTTGAATCGTATTTATTATATTAACATTTAAATAATAATTAATTAGAAATATTTGACAAAAAGAAGAATCTAAGAAACATCCAATTTTGTAATTTTTTCAAATTAGAGATTTGGAGATTTAAAGTGGATAATAATTTCAAAATGAATGCGAAATATCAAAATGGATGATAACAATTGAAGATTTAAAGATTTGAGTTAGTAATAAGGAAGCGTGAAACAAGCGGAAACTGGGAATAAATAAATATGCAACAATGATATCGAATTCCTAGTGAATTCCAAGTAAATTCTGCAAAGCATATGTACATCTGTACTTGCTTCCAGATATTGTAAATTCACCTGGGAAATCAGACGTTTCTCCTTAGCTACTTGATAAACGCTATGTGGAAAGATCTCGACATAATTGTGTTACATCGATTTGGGAGAAAAAGTCTCCTGTGTTGCAAAATCGATACTTCTAAAAATTTTTTCGACTTAATTCTTTCATTTTTCAATCATTCACATTATCATAAAATTATAAAAACAAATTCTATCCTACTAATTAACAATATTCAAATATTTTTCTATTCAAATATTAGCTCTTATTAGCTCTTAATTAACTCTTTAATTTAATTTTTTTTTCCTAACATTTAGTGATATTATTCATTAATTTTCTACACTAATTCTTTCATTTTTCAATCATTGACATTGTCATAAAATTATAAAAATTCTATCCTACTAATCCTAACCTAATATTAATTCAAATGTCTTCAATTTAATATTTTTTTTTCCTAACATTTAGTGATATTATTCATTAATTTTCTACACTAATTCTTTCATTTTTCAATCATTGACATTGTCATAAAATTGTAAAAACAAATTCCATCCTATTAATTCTATTAATAATATTAATTCAAATATTTTCAATTTAATATTTTTTTTCCTAACATTTAGTGATATTATTCATTAATTTTTTACATTTTTCAATCATTGACATTGTCATAAAATTATAAAAACAAATTCCATCCTACTAATCCTATTATATTTATTCAAATATCTTTAATTCAATATTTTTTTTCCTAACACTTAGTGATATTATTCATCAATTTTCCGCGCTAACTCAAATTAAAAAGCGAGAGCACGAGCAAACTCCATTAAAAACTTTAAGAAAATAAATTTAAACCGTGAAAAATTATTGTTGAAGGCAGTGTCCACCATCGATCAAGAACAAGATCGCCAACACGGTGTATATTTCACAAGAGCTGCGCAATTCCAAGTCGCCACGCAAGTGTACGTTGGGTACCTAGGAAAGCTAGCTCGGGGTCCAGTTTTTACGAGGTGGATACATCTTCGCGACTCGTATCGCATCTTCGTGGAGTATTTGACTCTCGAGGTCGTGAGTTCAGTGGCCGGTTGCAGGATTCTCTTGGCCAGAAGTATTTCTCTCAAGATCGGGCAGTTCACTTTTTACGAGGAGCTTAGTTACAACCCACGATGCACCAACCGCGATATAATCGTCCAGATACATCCAACAGTGAAACTCGGTCTTGTTCGACCAGTAGTTATTTTATGGGATCCTGTCTCATTGCACTCTAATTGAGAAAATTTGCGGCGTCCACAGTGCTGATTTAACATACTAGAAGTGTGGGAATCTTTGATTCCATTTCCAAGAATTTTGTATTGGAGTAATAGCAAGCACGCGAAATACTATTTTCTTAGACATAGGATTCTTATTCCTCCAATTTATCGAACGTTTTAAAGCAATTTATACCGAATGGATGATTATTTTCAAAAGTTTGGCAATAACTTTTGCAATACCTTCCATATTTAAATTTATATTATCTCTGTTATAATATTTCCATTCGCAGTATAATTTATAGATATCTAATATTAATCTACCTTAAATCTAACAAAGTGAAATTTCCACACTGTACATCAATCTGTATAAAAATTTTCTAATTTTTCCAAATGGAAATTATTCATCTCTATCGAAGAAATAAAATAATCTTTAAGTTAAAATCATGCGTTCAAAAAGATGGTTCGACTTTTTTCTTCTTTTTTTCAATCATTCTTGATGATGTTCTAAATCGTTAACGAGAGCTACATATACTCAAAGAGCGATAAAACTAAATTGAATTCGTTTACGATTCGTAAGGGAATAGACTTTTAAGACGTTCGTAAGCGCGGTGCATAGACCGAGCGCCATTGTGCACGTCTGCAATTAACGCTGATTATTATTCGAACGTCGCGCTGCCCTATCGAAATTCGCTCTGTAAAGCTTCTTGGCCGATAGGTTACCGCTTAAAATGCATAGCGTCTCCTGGCCGAACGACACTGAAAGTGTTTCGGGAATGTACATTGCCGATACATCGAACATTCGATGTTATCGAAATGCAAATAGAAACTTGCTCTGCCGTTTCCTCGTGTAAGCAAATTTGCTTATTTCGCTCTTTCTTATTTCATACGGGGGAAATTTAGAAAATTTTCCTACCCTTAATCCTGACAAAGTTATCTGCAATATACTAATTTAATTAGTAATGAGTAATTAATTATTTCTTTTTTGGGAAAATAAATCTGAAATTTTAATAATGTGTTTCTATCAGAATTTTGCTGTTATCGTTTAAAAAATTCGGTCCTAATCCATTCTCCAAGTTAAATATATCGTACTTTTAATCTTCTTTAATCTTTTTATACACGAAGACTTTTTTTTAATACAATTTTTAACACGTCTGCTCTTTATTTTCATGGGTATAAAAAATTCATAGAAATTTTCATGAATAAAAGATATCATTAAATTTTAATAAAAAAAAAAAAAAAAAGAAAGAAAGAAACTAAAATTGAATACTAAAATTCTGAAACTCCATTTCAGATTATATTATGGATTAATCCATACAAGAGGCAAACTCCAAGAGGAAAAACTCGCCGTCACTCGTTGAAAGTTGAAAAGTTGAGAATTAATTTTTTGTTTGAATAATTGATCTCTTAAAATCGATAATTGAACTCCAATTACTCCGTATTTATTAAATTAAGCTCGAAATCAAAATGATAATCGATGATGAAAAATGAAGAGACAGATTAAATAAAAAATTCCGGTAGATCGTCAGATCGACGCATAGTCCCCATTTGTTATTTCTTAATTTTTCGAACGAAGACACGTTGTTAAAGAAAAGACTCGCGATAATTTATATTGGGCGAAGTCAAAACAAAGTGCGATGAACACAAAGACGGACGAATGGATTAGAGGATACCGCCTTTTGACCGAGCGTTCGGCATCGATACTGACAAATGATCCTTCCCTTTGAAGTTTCCTAGCGCCGCTTCAGTTCGTCATTGGTAAGTGTCCCGAAAGCATCGTTAAAGTTTCGAGTGTCAAACAACGCAACAAATACTCGTGATTTCTCGTTATTTTATTTATTTTCCGTATATAAATAATGAGAATTAGCAAAGAGATTGACATGTGAGAATTGTAATTTTATTAATTATTATCATCCTTACCTTTTGTTCAAATATTTCGATAAAGTATTATTTACAGTGTTATTTGCTCGATCGTTTCAATTTGAGTACGATATATTTCGCATTTTTTGATTGTCATTCGATCATACGGTGTGCAAATTATGTCGTGACGGTTTTTTTTAGTGTTTCGTGTCGTTGATTGTACGATTAATCGATGATTGAGTGCGTGCGTGGTACCGGTTCTTTGTCACGTGGTAATGGAGTCGATGACGTTCTAACGGATTTTTGCTCGAAAGTTTCCAGGACACATCGATCCACGTGGTGAAAATTTATCGTGTTTTGATCGGTGTCAATGAAGACAATTATTTTCCTCGTTTTTCTTTGATTTTAAATAAACTTTCGGATCTGATCTAGCGTTTCTTATTTATTCGTATTTTTCTTGAAAGTGTTATTGTTACGAAGTTTTCGAAGTGTCTTTCGTAACACTTTATCTGGTTTTCTTTAATTTTTGTTAAACTGTTCAGCTTATCGTAAAATGTCATTATAGTATAATTTATTCGTAGCGTTTTTCATTAATTTATAGTGCAAACAAAGGAAATAATTCTCTTATCTCTCTTTTATTTTACTCGAAAATTCGATCTATTTTCTTTATCTTCTGTGTCGTATCGTGAAATTATGTAACACGTTTTGAAATTTTCTGTGACAATTTTCCTATTTTTTTTTTTTCTGTCACTTATTATATTTGTCGTATCACGTGAACTTGTGTTTGTGAATTTTAAAATCTTATCCTCTGTTTTAAATTTACGATAAATTTATTTCTTTTATAAATAATTTTTACTCAAATTGACGAATCTCTTCTCTTATCGTTGCGAAATTCTTCGGATTTTCTGATGACAATTAATATGAAATTTCAGTTATCAAAACAAAGATGTCGTCTCGACGCGAAAAGGACGTAACAAAAAAGAGAAGACGATGTACACTTGCAGTGGTTGTAAATACGAAAGTCCACGACAATACAACGTGCAAAGGCACAACGAAAGGATTCATTTGAGGCAAAAATTAAACATTTGTTGTGGTAATTATACGCTTGTCAAAATTATTAATTTCATTCTATTAGAAAAGATATTCTAATTACTAAAAAATTGTTTCAAAAGAATTGTTAAACACAAGACAGATTTTATAGAAATTGATCAGTTTAACTTGTACGAGTCGTAATTTTTGACTAATTCGATTAAGAGAATAAAATTGTCAATCGATAATTAAAATATTTAGATGATTAGCAACGGTTCAAAATTAAAACTAAATATCTCGGTTTTATGATCATTGGGCTTCGTTATATTATTCACAATTGGTGGGTTAACCGGGATTATATTATCTAACTCGTCAATTGATATTATTTTACATATTATATAGTCGATCATTTTCATTATATTTTATCCATAGGAGCAATATTTGCAATTATTTCAAGATTTATTCATTGATACCCATTAATTACAGAATTATTATTAAATGTTAAATGATTAAAAATTCAATTCAACTTTTTTTCCTCGACATTTTTTAAGATTAATATCTATACCAAGACGATATTCAGATTATCCTTCTTCAGAAGTGTCAAAAGTTTGAATCAATCACCTGTTCTGAATTCCTCATAATTTTATTGGGCCACGATCCAACTGGATTAAAAATTTATTTACTTCTTCTCTTATCAAATTTTCTTAATCTTAGAATAACTTCCATTATAAGTGTTACCAAATATTATACCATCGGTGATATCGCTATGGTTCAACACTCTATAATCTTGTAAATACTAGAGAATACATTGTGCACGCGTAAAATAGCAAAAGTATCGAGCGAGACGAAAGCTCGGTGGAAAGTCGAGAGAAGGGATCGTTTAATATACACAATCTTCGTCTCTTATTTCCAAGATCGGTTCTTATTATCTCGCTCTAAATAAACCGAACCGATCCTCGATCCTCCATCGAAGATACTATTGCCACGCGTTCTTTGTTGTTTGTCAGATAAACGCGCCACCCTTATATTTCTGGAGCACTCTCTAATAACAATCCGAATCTCCTGGTTTCAATTACGTTTTCACGATTTCTGCCGTGTTGGTGGTGGGCCTTTATTATCACCTACGACCTCACACAATGATCACTGCACGAAAGTTGGCACGACAAAGAGTCGATACGCGAATTTATTTCGCCTACAGATAATGTTTAGGGGTAGGAATTCGTTCATCTGCTCCTTTGTTGACTTTTAATTTTAAATCGGTTCGAATTTTTTCGATCGGAATATAAATTTCATCGGATATCCAAACTCCAAAAATATTACTTTTTAAAAGATATTAATCGTAGTTATTTTTCTTTTTCGAGAAAAAAATTTGGGAAAATAATTATGAGTGGGGATTAATTCGATCCATATTCGTTTCCAAAAATAAATAGATTCACTCCAATGTAAAATATGTATCATTTCTCACATTTCTATAAAAATATTCTACAAAATTATGGACGTAGATCTTGATGTTATTCGTGTTATTCAAGTTTATCCCTCCTTTATTTTAAAATTTTCAAATAATGGCAATTTTTTTTTCTTTTTCAAAAAAATCTCAAAGCCATAACATGCTTTATTTCCAGTCACTCTATTCAATTTCTGACTAATCCATAAATTATAAATTACCTTCGTGCCAGATAACGGTTTCTTCTAAAGAAATAAAATTCTCCACTTGCTGCTGCAACTTGTAAATATACATATGAATCATATATACGTATTGATCAGGATGAAAATCACAGCAAATATATCTTATTAATTAAACGATTACTCCAATTTAATCCATTATTCAAAAACGGACAACTTACACACTGTTTACAAGCTACAACAACCCAAGATCGAGCGATCGAACGACGAAGAGACTGATCGAAATCCATTTACCCCCTGCTTACAGGCGAGACTTTCTTCACCAAGGGGGACTATTACGTCCACTGCGAGCTGTGCCATCCAGAGTCACGAACTCACGCGATCACATCCAGGACCAAGTACAAAATCGTGAACAACGACGTGTTGCCGGCCGATCAACACTGTTCGAAATGGCCGAGGCAAATAATGGGGAAATCGTACAACATGAGATTGAGATCGTCGAACAGTATCCGTAAGAACGATCGCGTAGAAGAGTTGAGAACGAAAGTAAGCTACGAGTATTCGGTGAGTTGCAGAGAGTTCGATATAGAGAACATACCTTTGATAAGTTTCATCACCGATCCACGATTGAAGTCCCAATGGCTGGAGCGCTTGTCCACCGCCTCGAGTGCGATCGACAAAGCGGAGCCGGAGAAGGGCGAGGCGGGTGAAGAGACGGTGAAGATCGAGATCTCGTCCGAGCAAAACATCGAAAAGACAGTGTCCACGAACGAGGAGGAGAACGTGAAACGGACCAAAGTTTCCGACTCCACTGTTTCGTCCTTCTCGCTCGAGTTACCCGCGAAGAAGCTTATTTTGCACCGGTTCAGATCGAGCGTGCGCGAATTCGAGATCCCTTTGCGAGAACAGAACGGGGGCGTCAATAGTAATAACGGTCAAAGGGAATCGGCGGAGAGAACGGTTAAAAGTGTCATCCCCGCCGCGCGGCAGAGAAGAAGGGATAGGGGGTGCAAACGCGGGGGTAGCAATAAGGAGAATTTATCGAATTTTTCGTTCAGTATGGAGCAACAGTTGAATATTAAGTTGGATACGGGGATCACGGTGCCAATGGCCACCCAAGTGCACAGAGATTTCCTGGCAGCTATCGATTTTGACAAATTTAAAATATTTTGAGATTTTTTTGAGGGAGCTTGAGAAGACCAAGTTGGAGAATGACCAAAGGTAAGTTTCTTTTTTATATGTATATAAGATAATTTCGTTGAAAAATTAAGAATCTCTCCTGAAAAAATGACGAATGATAGTAAATTCGGAAAGAAATCGGTTAAAAGTTTTTTCATTCGTTTCTATTTCTTTTTCAGATGTTTTCAAGAAAGTATTTATTTTTATACCAAAGAGAATGAATAAGATTAGTACTGAAATGGATGTGATACAATTATATATATATATATCTAATAAACAATAATTAATAAGTTATATTATAAGATATAAATAATATAAATATAAATATAAATATATATACATATATTTTTTTTATAAGTCTCGTTCGAAGCAATAAATGGATGAATCTTTTTCAACGATAAATGTAATCTTTCAAATAGTTTCTATTCACGAATCACGTAACTCCGTTATTATTTTAATAAAGTGCACTTTAAGACTGAAATTATGCAGCGAAACGCTTGTCTTGCATAAACCCACACTTGATATCTCCCTCCTCATCCTTGAACGTTCTCTGCCTTCAGGATAGTAGTACGTCACTTTCTCAACGCGTCAGCATTTTGTTTAATACCGGCCATTTTAAACTCTTTATAACCTTTCCCGGGCAAACCAAGTTTCGAAACTTCCCCTTTTGAACGCTCTCTCGAAGAAGAACGTTTCACCGTAATGCAGATTCATTTGCATGGTATATTTCATTTTTGCGATCCAGTTTAGGAATTCAGTTCACGGAGTGACCCGGAATTTTCTTGTTCAAGATGGCTCGCTCGTTCGGGTGAAATTAAACACGGTAAATGGAGATGTCGGGTATTTAAATATCTCGAAAGAAAATTGTTCGAGAGATACAAAATGCCGGGATAGTAATATTCTTGGATATAATAATAACAATATCTCAGTTTAATTCTTTGAGAAATCGCACGAATCAAATTTTATAAATTTGTTTCACCTACGTCAAAAATATGCCTGTATTATTTAAATATCGTTGAAAGGATGTAAACGGTATCGTTTCTCTCTAAAAATACACGTTTACGTTGAAATTAAATGAAATTAAACATTGCACCCTTGTAATCGAGCGATAAATCACGAAACGAACAAGGAAGTAATCCGTTGTTGCACGGAGTGTAATATATCTCAGACACGGCGCGATATGAAATTTTCCAAAACTTTGGAAGTACGGTGAATAGAGATAGTTTCATAAACAATACACTTTCCAATTCTGTATTCGCGTGGATTCTCTACGGGGGATACCGTGGTGTACCCTGTAGGGCGGAACAAGCGTTTCGCAAATGCCCCTGGTCAGATTTTCATTAGACTTTCCAGAGGAATTTCACCGGGAATCGGATTAACCAATTTTAGTTTCGACGAGGAGATACAAGAGATTTTAATTAGCAATAGGGGCAGATATGACGGATTACGAGTTTACTCGACGTACTGAATCGTTCATTAGCAGAAAGTTCGAATCGAGCAGATTAAAGAATTTTATTATTTTGAAATATTTAATCAATCGCTAGATACATTCTTTCCATTATTAATATCTAATAATAACTTAATTTCTGAAAAATGGCAAAGATCAAGATGGAACATTTTTAAAAAATAAAAAGAATTGCTACAAAGAGCTATTCTCCCCATATTTTCCATTGGTGCATATGGATATTACGTGGCTGTCGATGCTTTTGTCCATCGATACAATAATAGCTTCTCTTTCGATCCGTGCACAGTTTTTTGGAAACTATATATTCGCGTTGCCGTGAAATACGTAATATCGAAAGCGAGACGGGACAAAGAAACGTGAAGAATCGTTAAACGGAATTTGACAAAGGCGCGACACAATGTCCAAAATCCACTCGCGCGGGGGATACGAATGCACTTGCTAATTATTTGGTTGTTGAGTATCTAACGAACCGTGACTACTCATTGTCCGGTTCGTTAACACCCCAACCTCGCGTACACCCTTGCTCCTCGCTGGCACACGAACGGAACGAGATAATTTCTCGGTCCAATTGTAACGTGCATCACATCTTAGCTATACTTCCGTTTCGAAAATAATACCTTCCTCGATATGTTTCAAACGAATCCGAGATCTGCGTACGATTAATTGGACATCTTCTTAACCGAATCGAATATTTATCCTTCGAGTTTATCTTTCGTTATACATCAAAATGATTGTATTTCTTCAAGAATGCAATTGGCTCGTAATTATATATAGATATAAGAATTCTTTATTCTATCTTTAAAAAATGAGAGGAAAGGCAAATTTCTTTCCGTTAAATCGAAATTTTATCACGATAAAAAGTTTGCCACAAATTACTCTCAAATAAGAAAAAGTCATCAAGGACAGATTCAAAAGGAACGCAATGAGATATGAAAAAAAAACAAGCAAATATCCAAATACGTATATATATATCCTTGATAACCTATATCTATCGTTCCAGCTACCATTTTTCACCTAGAAGATTCCTACGTCACGACGTAAAAAAGAAAAAAAAGAAGAGAGAATCCACCATTTGTCTCTATTAATTCACGCTACATTTATCGCTCGAAAGCTTTATTATCGCGCGATAAACGCGTTCCGATTTTATTCCTCGAGAAGGATTGGAAAAAAATTGTTTCATCGTAGAGGGATAGCCGGTGAAAATTAAACGAAGCGGGCGATCAAGGCCGAAAAACGAAGAAACGGGTGGTGGTTGCGCGAAAACGCTGGCGTTGCGACTCTGTTGTGGATATTCGGGGAGGGGGGAGAGAGGAATATTACGAGCAAGGGAGCAACGTGGAGGAACCTAAACGAGTCTAAAGTACCCACTTCTCTCCTACTCAAACTCGTTTCACAACGCGAGCGTAACCGAGTGTTTTCCTCGATGCTCCTTGACCGAGTTTCTGATGCTTTCGTTGTGGACACAGAGACACGTATATATACACGGTGGATCCCCTAAACGCGACACGGTTTCACGGATATACGCGAGCCCCTGTCAGAGTGGAGGCCGCTGCAACTTTGTATTCCCTGCGAAATTTATTTGGTCGGCTGGCTTTCGTCAAATTTCGAACACCACAATGGCAAGTTTGTCGGCGTGTTTGCTTTGATAATTTTGAGGAAAAATTATACATATCGAATGTTATCGATAGAAATATAAATAAACTTTTTATTAATGTAAATGAAGAAACGAGGAGGAGGAGGAGGGGAGAGAATTCACGAAATTGATAAAAAAACAAAACAAATTGATAAAAAACAAAAGTGAAGTAAATCGAATTTTTGAAAAAGGGGGGGAAAGATGAATCGTTTAATTTTATTATTTTTCTTAACCCCGATTCTATTTCGCGTCGCGTGATCGAACGGCGTATATTCGTGTAGCTTACGTACGTTGTTACGGGACTCGTACTTGGATCTTTAGTTTAATCAGGTAATGCAGTTTGCCGGATACCGGCAACCGATGCACCGTGGAATATTACTGACAGTCACCTCGCACACCCTTGCACGGGTGATGTATTATTAATTATGCCAACATGGAGCTATTAGACCAAGACAATAGCCTCTAATCTCCATGTACTGAGGTAATAGCACATTCAGAAACGTACGTAGGGTATTCTTCGCCGAACAATGATACCTACCGTGCGCCATTCAGCGAGTTCATCGAACAATCTTAGCAAAAGAACCTGTTGAAATGTTCCTCCGATTATCCTGCATCCACTCTCCTTTCAACGATTTCACGAACGATATTAAGGGAATGAAAATTTTGTTCGTCCCTCCCCTCCCCCAATCTTCCTTAATTAATTTAATTAACGAATTGTATTTTGGTTAATGTATATTATGTAATATATATTACTGGATCGATCGATATTTGTATATTTTACGACAATTTGTGAAGTGCACAGGTTTAATTTATAAATTAAATCCAATATGTATTCACTCGGTAGAGGTTACGACATGTTACGTTGCAGACAATGCTGCTGGAACATATTAATGAATAACGTTGTTGTTCTACGCACTATGTTCTACATGCTACTCTTTGTTTTCATCCTGGGTTTGCTTAACCTTTCTTGACGGGGTTATATTTTACTTGCAAATTGCTTCATCCGTTAGAACTGTTATGTCGATTGGAAATTATTATTTAACGAATTGCTTTCGATATGAGTTGAACGTAAAAATTAGAATACTCGCGGATAAATTCTTTTTGTTCCATTAATTGTGGAAGCTAATTTTAAAATTGCTTGCAAAAATTTAAATAACCACAAATATTAGATTTCCTTAAAATTAATCTTTTTGCGAATATTACAATTTTTTTTGCAATTTTTCGTAATTATTCTACAATCTCGAGTATTCGAATCTTATTAATACGGAACAGAATACGTTTTCCAACTGGTTGGCCCTTTATCTCAAGAATTCGACACACATTCGCCAATATATTTCCGCCGGTGAATTAACAAGGCGGCACAATTTCTGATGGACTCAGAAGTGGCACTTAGATGCAATTTCCAGACGATCGTTGCACTCGGCTGGTGCAACGCTTTATCTCCGTCTAACGAAGCTGTGGTCCGAGATTGCGGCACGTGGAACATCAGGAACTCGTTAGTGCGTGAAGCATCCAGGTATTCCGGAAACTAACTCCATTTACCACCGGTACCACGGTGCAGATCAGAGAGGCCTGACCGAATTAGAACGTTTCGTCCCTTCGAAACGTAATTTACGTTTCCACCGGAACGAATTGATTTGCTGCTCTGATTTGAACCGTTAGGTATCCATAGGTGAATCATTGGTTGTAAAATAATCGCGACGAAGTCCTCTGGTCCTTGTTGAAATTCGTCCCAACATTTATTCGTTCGTTTCCTTTCCCTACTTTCTTTCTTTTTATTTTTTTTCCTTTTGTCATTTCGTTCGTTTTCGTAAACAAGAGGTATCGATCGATCGACACGGTACAAAGTTTTCTTTGCAAATTAGTTTGCATCGATTTAAATTGGCTTTCATCGACGAGCGTGAAACGCACAGAGGCCCACGTTTGTTTTCTGGAACTCCGCTCGAGTAAATATGGCCGCTATTTGTACGGAAACTTTTGTAACAATAAATAAATCGCTCGAATTTACTTGTTTGCCGAACTAAAACTGTTGACCCTTCGTTCGTCAGTCAGTTTTTTAATAAAATTTCTATTCGTTACACGAACGACGCTCGTTAAAAGTAAAGCATAAATGGTATCAATCCCTCTCGACCTCGTTTAATCCCTTCTTCGAGTATTTTAGCTAGAGAGCATTTTTCTATCTATTTTTGTATTTTGTCATTTTATATTAATACCTTTGTGTCTGTTACTCGTTTCGATTAATTAAACGATCTAAAAGTTCTTTGAGAAATTCTATAAGATAACTAAATAACAACAATGACAATGACAACGTTTCAAATGACAATTTGTTTCACAAATATTTTATTCGACTATTTTTACGAACATAAATACAAGAATTAACTAGATTTTCGATTTTTGAAATGACGTTAACCTAACCTCAAATACGTTAACGTAATTTGTACGAATTTCGTGAATAAATAATTAAGAATTAGAAAATGTGAAATTCACTTCGTAAAACTTTCTTCATTCTTTGAAGCATGTTTCAACGAGAGTGTTGACAAAAATATTAAAATTTCCTAGAAATTATGCGTATTATAATTCCCTAGCTTCCTTTAGACTTTCAGTTCGCTTCAGTCTGTACCAAAGTTCAAATCGAATCTATCCTTGTCACACCTTAATAGAATCCATTCCATGTCCTCGTCCCATCCGCGCCAAATATTCCAATATTCGAACCATTTATTTTTCTCTACTCGATCATTCGCTCCAGATTCCAGCAGAATATTCGCCGTGGCGCAACGATCGCACGCAAAGAGGAATTTCTCTTTCACATCGGCTCACGCGGGCAAAAATTATACAATGAGTCGGTTGCGTCGGAGGCACGCTCGCTAAGGGTTGGGCAGAGAAAAGAGGGGTAAAGAGACGCGGTAATTATTATCATTGGAATTTATGGTGACACCGGGATTACCCTTTCTCCGTGTTCACTGCCGCGCAACTGCAAGAAACTATTATTACCCTCGCTCGTGTTTCTTGTTTTGCCATACCCCTGTCCCGAAGGACACACTCGTCCTTAGGTGAAACTCATAAATCAGCCTCTCTACCCTGGCTGCACACGCGTCTCGTCGCGTTCGAGTAGAATTTTGCCGCGATAAAAAAAAGAAAACGGGAATCGAACGATACAAGTGAACACGATAAGGGAATCGAAGTGTCCGCGATGCTTCCAGATAAGATTTCGCTTTTACTTGTCTCCGTCCGGTGAAAAATAGGATGGAACAAAGAGCATAGTTTCAAAGCGAAATTCGATTGGCTTTGCTAATCGAGTAATGGATTATAATTAATGTAATGTATGAAAACGAAAGATAAAAATTGTATAAATGAAAATTCCCTATCAGACCGATAAATCAAAGTAAATAAATAATTGGTTTTTAATTCGATTAAAGAAATTCAAACTTTATCGGTATTTTATACCGTCATATTGGTATTAATAATACGCGATATGGGTTTTATCTTCCGACTGAAATATCTGTTGCGACGGAGCTACGTATTATTAGCCAGGATTAACATCAACTTTCTCTATAACACCTGATAAGGGACATTTGAAAGGATTCGAATACAAAGCGAATATATAACGAACACTGACATCAAAGAGATTTTTGCCATCAGGGAAAAAAAAAGATACCTTTCAGCGAGTATTAGGATGAATAAAAGATATCGAATCATATATACACTTAACATAAATTAATTGTAAAATTCTATACTATTCTTCTTGAATATTATCTTCAAAAAAAATATTCGTTTTAAATTATTTTGTGAATTATTTTAGAGAAATATCATCCTTTACGATATCATCATAAATAACGAGAAACAGAAAAATCGTAAAAGAACGAAAAATGCAAATCCAAAATGCACACTCGAACACGCTTTAAAAGAAAAATATTCGAGAAAATTCTCTTTTTCTTATCTTAATCTTACTTGGAAAATCCTTATGACACACGCTATATAGAAATCTTTACGATATACGTAACTTACTTTCATCCGCATCGAGAGTATATTAAGAGTTAATAACGTCAAACGAGATAACCTGTACAGTGAATATCTTCTAAATTCGCGGTCGCGTTAAATCACCACGGTTGAAATATTCCTAGGTTGAAATTCGATACAGAATCCAAGGCTCGTTGAATTGCATTCGTTCGCCACGAAGTTTCTTTAACGCTTGAGCCAGAGCAGAAAGTGGGAAGAATTATTGCGTTGTGTACGGATAGCGCCGTAGGGGGCGCTCCCATCGTAGCTCTTTACGATCCGTTCAGACGATAGCCGAAGGATCGATAGCCGAGCATTATTGCGAAATTTTCTTATTACGTGTAAAACGGGGAGCCGCGCGTGATTTACTATCTTTGAAAAGAACGGACAAGAACCGGATCGCTAATTAAAGTCGTCTGCATTACCATAGCTATACTACCGGCCGGGCGAGCGTGTGTAATTAATTCCCCGCAATATCTGGTTACCGTGCTACGCGGATACAAGAGTATAGATAAGTATAGGATGGAATGGGCGCAAGAAGGAGCGCGATGGAGTTATACTCGATTATTCGTGGCGAATTTACGTCCTTTCTCGGAACGTTGCTTCTTCTCCTTTTGCGATTCCTGATACGATTTTTGCAATCCTTATATCCTTACTTCGGTCCGACACGATCGGAATTGCCACTTTAATAACGTTGGAATTGTGATATATCGTCGTAATGTGTATTATATAACTCGAAGATTGCAATAAAAACTCGAAGGAAGATAGGAAAAGGGAAACAGAAGACGCTCTCGTTTCCTCGAAAGCGAATGGGAAATCGTAATAAAGTTCTCTTGGAGTGGAGAAAGGAAATACGCGATTTTTGCTACCTTGTCTGGTACGAATATTAATTTTCATTCGATATCACAAGCATATAAATACATTACGTATTTACATCAATTCTAATTATCTTTCTTTAAGATATATTTAAATATTAATTTATCAATAAATGTACACGGAAATGATACAGTAATAAAAATAGAACCGGAAGATTCGCGTTAAATTTGCATTGTGGCCGAGGTTGATCGTGATCCGTCTAACGTAAAATCGAACGTACAACATTCGCGTAACAGGCGTCAGTTGGTAGCCGCAAAAAAAAGGGGGGGAAAAAGGAAAAAAAAGGAAATTTCACGCCGTAGAGCCGCTGTGAACACTGGTTCACCGCAAGTGTAAACCGATAATTATACAACGCGTACAACGGGTCCATGCATGTCGCAATTAACAGCCCCACGACGTTTCGAACTCGCCGCTTAATTTCCTGTATAAAGTACACGGTCAATTATGTAAACATCGCTCTCGTTACTTTCCCAGACGAAAGTGAACATCCGGTACGAGTGTGTTACGTCAAATCACGTTCGTCTGACGCGCGGCCGTGGACGTTCATTAGGGGAATTATTGGTAAAATAGATGTCACGAGTGTGTGAAATCCATCAATCATCGATATAGAAGGGAACTTTATTGCGTTGGTTGAATTGTCTCGCCTTTTTGCTTTATAAAAAAATAAGTTCTTGAATAAATCTAACGAGGAATTTTATCGTGTCATTCAATTCTTTAAAAAAAAATAAAAGGAATTGCGGATGTTGAGTTTAAAGCCGATCAAAATAATGAAAATTTTGTGATAAAATTTTATTCTTTTTTTGAAGAAAATCAAATTGTTCTGATCAAAATTGATTCCTGATCTAATTTTTTGATAATTGAGTAATATTTATAACGTTATAATGGATAATAATGCGTGTAATATTACATTAGGAAATCTTAAATCCCTTCAATGTTTCATGGAGATTCGTGTTTTTGGAAGAAAACGTTAGCTAAGATCTTTTGGCCAGTTTCCTGAATTTTGAATATGTCGCAGTTCAAATTCGCTGCATTCGGCATGCAGGTATGCAGTGCGGTGCAGAGATGTTGCATACCTTTCTTAAAACTATCCGAAATTCAGTAGTTTCAACGTGAAGTTACTTTCATGAATTCATAATGGACTGATTTACTATTAGAAAGATCGCGAAAGTCGAGAAGATTGTATAAATTGTACGTTCCAAGTACAAAAATCCGAATTAATAATACAATGGTGAAGTGAATTTTTCAAACGAAGAAGAAGGAAGAGGGAAATCTTTAACCTCGAAAATAGCAAACAGGTCACTGCTCACTATCATAAATTCAGATCACGTCGCAATTCTTAACAAGATCCTTGAACACGTCTTTATCTTAACTCGCACATCGTATAATATGCATATATGACTCTTATATTAAAATATCCGAACGTTGGTTCTTTTTTCTTTTTTTTTTTGTATTATTATTAGTCCAAAACTTCAATCAGTCCATTAAAGAATTAAGCGTTATACATCGTTATGTACACTTAATATAGAGAAAAAAGAAAGAAAAGAAGAATAATACGATCCCCATCCATCCACGAAGATCTAAATTTGTCAAAGAAGAAAAAGAGATGTCAGACTTCGACTCAAAATTAATCTCTCGCTTCCCTCAAAAGATATTTTCAACGCGGGGATTTTTTTCTTTTTTTTTTTGTATTATTATTAGTCCAAACTTCAATCAGTCCATTAAAGAATTAAGCGTTATACATCGTTATGTACACTTAATATAAAGAAAAAAGAAAGAAAAGAAGAATAATACGATCCCCATCCATCCACTAAGATCTAAATTTGTCAAAGAAGAAAAAGAGATGTTCGATCACGACTCAGAATTAATCTCTCGCTTCCCTCAAAAGTTATTTTCAACGCGAGGAATGGCGCATCAACGGCAGAAAAGTGGCAGCGATGCGGCAGAATTTAAACACTGCAAGTCACCCCGATTCTCAGGTGATCCTGAGAATGGTCGATACGGGTGCCCCTATTACGCGGCCCGCCCTTAATTCAGAGTTACGCCACTGCGGCGTGCATCTACCTGTGAGGAAGAGCTTCCACATCGATGAGAGTCCTTCGATTATCCGGGCCAGAGGAGGCGAAAGAGCAAAGGTTGTTCTCGCAGTAAGCGACGGAATGTCGCCGTTATATTGGCGAGCCAAAAGACGCATGCGTCACCGTTCGAGGACTCGCCTGCTGCAATTTTGGAATCTTGTCAACAAACATCTCACTGCTGCCTTAACCGGTTACCTAGTCCAACCTAGTCCTCGCGTCCGCGCCTTTGATTTCTTTTTCTTTTTTTTTTCCCCCCCATCGATCGAAGGTTGACAGTGTGTTCTGGCCGCGATATAGATCTCCGTTCCGGAAACGTTTAACGTCGTCATTAATCGAAAGATTTATCGGTGAATATCACGCGGCGTGTATACCACGAAGAGGAACGAGGAGAATGCTTACTTCGAGAATGTTATTGCGTCCGGTGAACAATTGGCCGACCGAAAGTGATTCTTTTTAAGGAGAGAAATCCTTTTTTTTTTTTTTTTTTTTTTTTTTTTGCCAACGGAATACATCTGTGATATAGTGAGAAAGTGTCTTTGTATTGAATAAAAAAAAAGGGCGAAAGAAAGAAAAAAAAAGGAAAGGAAAAAAAGATTGATGAGTTGAAAAAGGGTCGAAAGGGGTTGTACACGCACGTGCCAGAGAATGGAGGACGAGGAGACTGAAACCGATCGGTCGATCGCCGAGACTCTCTCCAAAAGGTAGAACAAAAAGATTAATTAACCATAGTGGAATGAGTTTCTGTTACACGAATCTGTTTCTGTATCTCTGTGGTGTAGTATCGGATTCCGACGAATCGATATAGTCCTCGATCATCCTCAAAAGGTCTATTACAGCGGACATCAGATCTCGGGGAACGTCCACTTGGAGCTGGACGAGCCGACCAACGCTTTGGGTAGGTAAGCCGGTCCTCGAGGGCAATTTAAAAAGAAAAAAAAAAAACAGAATTTAATCTAGAACGATCGCCTTCCAAAAGAACGTCGAAAATAAAAGAATTTCGATCGCTCGAGCCACGATCGAGCGTATCAAAGCAAAACGATTCGGGGCAAGCTTTCTCCACGGTGTATATCCACGGAGAAAGTTGTTTCTCGACGAGCGTTGTTTGTCAGACTGTTAAAATTTATCTGATATTCGTGAACAGAAAATAGATAGATATCATCTCTAGATATTTTTTTCGAAGAGACGTCGTAATTAATCTTCGAAAAATATGATTGTCGCGAATAAATTTGTGTCGCGGAACAAGAGTTATCGTATGGTAGTTTCTCAAGTTTCTCCCTCTCTGGTTTTGGTAAAAGTTTCCTTTTCTATCTTGGAAAATACGTCGAAAACCGGGTTAGTCGGTGTGGATGGGCAGAGGGAAGATATTCGATTGGCTGGTTGTAACGAGGCACGATCAACTTGATATTTATTCTCTCTGATGTTTACCCGTGTTGTTCGCAATCAAAAAAAATTTTCTTCTCTGCCGGAGTCAGAGAATGCGTGCCAAACGTGCCATCGATCGAGTTGCATAACGGGTGACCTAAAAGACTTTGCCACGCTGAATACACGTCACCGGAGACGATGTACCACGTGATTCTGGTATTGCAGGAACGCTTTTAGAATGGATAGAGCGGAGAAAAGAGTCTTTGCTATACGTAGAGTACATTCACGAGGTGGACCTTTTCTAAGTTTAGATGGATCGTTAAACAGTGTCTAATATGGTGTTGCTAGTTAAATATGTACATGCGTTTTGCACGTGCCCTTTGCTTACCAGATCTCAGTCTTTCGAAATCTTGCTAAATCTAGATCTTGTTCCCCCCATCCCTAACACTTGTCGAACATCAAAGATAAATTTTTTTACTCGAATCTGCGTTTTTTTCAATTAGATGATACGATAGAATTATATCCTGTAAAGTTTATTAATAGATTAGAGAACGTTGTTTCAATTAATCGTAATTCTTACATTTTTTTCTGTTCAATTTACTTTTGTATCAGGTATTGGCACATATTGCATCATGTTGCGCAAGATGTGTTCTGGCATTTTCTAAACATAAAAAATTACTTTTTAAACATTTTTACGTACAACGATAAATTGTAAGCTATTCCACAAAGTATATATCGATTTATTGTATATTAAAGAATTATAATCGATATCTCAAACGTAAAAATATCGTTGAATATAGAAAATGCTTGTGCATACGTATTCGGTAGAATATCTTGGTGCGAGTAGAAATCATATCACGAAAACGAAGTTTTAATTAATATCCAATTAAACGAAACTCCTGCCAATAGAATTTCTAAACGCGAATTCCTGTTATCCGAACGAAAAATCAGACAGCGAATTAGTGAACTCCATTTGTACAAATTGTTTTTCCTTTTAACGGATTCGGATAAATCGAGTTGTACTAGTAGAATAACTTTAACTTTACGCGGCCAACCTGAGTCATTTATATTCGCCATTATTTTTTCCTTTTCTTTTCTTTTCATTATTCAACTTCTCTCTCGAATAAGAAAGATCTAAGAAAGTATCTTATTTACAATTACACGATCGTTGTACGTGTTTTATTTATTTATTTTTTTTTCGACGAAAAGAACGACACCTTCGTAAATGACCCAGATTGGCCAACGAGGGTTGAAGATAAACTATTTTCTTTTCTTTTTTTCATAACACTCCTTCACCTTCACCTTTCCCCATGCAGGAATTAGGCTAAAATGCAAGGGGGAGGCTCAAGTGTATTTCACCGATCGATCAGCTGGCATTCGACGTAAGTTTTCAGCGTTCGAGAATTATCTCCACGTGGAAACGTATGTTGTCGGCGGTAAGTAAAAAAGACAAGCGGAGAACGAGATACACGAGATGGGAGATGTCGGATTCTAACAGATTCTCGTCACGAGTAGATGGTAAAGAAAAATCTGTGATAACCGGAGGCGTCTACCCGTTCAGCCTAACGCTCCCAGAGAAGTTGCCGTGCAGCTTCGAGGGCCGATACGGACGAGTACGATACTCGATTAGGGCATTGTTGGACGTAACGACCATTTATCGCTTTTCCACCAATATTATTCCATTCACGGTGGCTCCTATTCTTGACCTTAATCGAGATCCTCTCGCTCCCGTGAGTAGAAATCTAACAACCACTGATATTACTCTCGAGATGTGATTTCATTTCGTGGGATGCAATGCCCCTTTCGAATTAAACGCTCGATCGTTGCGCTTTCTTAACTCCCCTTTTCTAAACTCTTCGGTCTTTCGTTTCGTAGGAACGTTTCTACGAAGTCTGATTGAAAAAAAGTATAATAATAATTCGACGATTATCGTAGGGATTGAAATGCGCAAAGATCGAACTGCAATCGATGTTTAAATAATACGAGAACAATCTCGAAACGATCTTTTCAGTTGCTTATAAATATCAAACAATCGAAGATGTACATCGGCCAAACGGAACCCCTCACCGTGTCCATGTCTCTTCCGGTTCGAGGTTACGTCCCTGGCCAAGCTATACCGATCACGATACTCATGACGAACCTCTCTACAGTCGTGGTTACCAAAATTAGAATCGTTTTTAAAAAAGTAACCCTGTTTCCTCATAAGTATCTTAATCTTAATATATAAATTATGAATATAATTTGCTCTTTTTTTTTTCTCTCTTTTTTACCGCATGCCGCGTAATCTTTTTTCGTTTCACCTTAGTTAAAATATACATGCAGTAGAATAAATAAAAGTAGTTGTATATTATAGCAGTAGGTGTAGAAATACACAGGAATTTTATCTTTATCTGTAGATAGAATTTTGCTTGAGAACAGCACATTTCGACGCGGCGTACATTGCGGTAAAAGTTATCTGGGTCATGCCCGTGATATATTTTCTTTTATTAGATATCTATCCCAGCATCAGGTTGTTCTAAATGGTGGATATTTTCATAGGTGGTGTCTTATCACTCGACGGAAAAGTCGCGTAAGCACAAAGAAATCATAGTAGAAGTAGAACAGCCCGTTAATAAAGACTCCGATACATACGACGTCACGTTTGACGTTCCTGCAGTACCACCTACCGGGATGATCCACTGCAACATCATCGACGTTCTGTACACGCTTAAAGTGAGACTGTCTCGTATTTACCACGATAAAATCGGAATCAACCAACTTGCCCGGAAATCTAATTTCCATATTAATTGCTATTTCGTGTCGCCGGAGAAAGTAACAAATTGTATAATAATTGTCTCAAAAATTCTTTTTCCCACTTTTTCGCTTCTTCCTCTATCTATCTACTCATCTTTGCTCCTCTGGATTTTTCCAGATTGATTGTACTTATTGTATCTATTCTATCTCGGAATATTATATTAATATTCTGTCCAGAATTGGATAAATTTTGCGAAAGATTTAAAAAGAAACATATAAATGAATATATACCTCGAGAAGAATTTTTGGAACAATCTAATATCTATTATCAATTCTTGATTTAAAACCAATCTTTCCCTATATATTCTCTTATTCTTTCAATTAACGATTAACCGAGTCGTGCCACTTAAATTATCATCCCAATTATTCACAGATACGATTAAAAATCGTGTAATCGTGTATATATATATATATATTTTTTACACGACTCCTCGTTAACGTTAAACCATTGTCAGTTTCCGCGAGACGTAAGATCTGAACGAATCGGACGAAGCAAAAAGAATTCTCGTTAAAATTAATCGGATCGTTAAACGTAGCTTGAATATACACACACGCCTTCTGTCAATATTAAAAGGAATATCTTTCTTCCCTTCCTTCTTTCTTTCTCTTTTTCATCGAAAAAGGTCGAGGCCTGCGTAGACGTGAGCGAGTGGTACTACAGAATGTTTCAGAAGAACTTGAAACTGCGAACAAATATAGTAGTCGGCACTGTGCCGCTTCAAAATTACGAGACCCCGCAAAAAACGACGGACGTGACGGAGGATTTTTCGCCTCATCCCCAATGTACCACGGAAGAATACGCGGACGACACGCAGCCGTTGAAAAACTCCGAGAGGGTGGAGAGGGGGAGGTCGAGTTTGTCTCGTACGTATCCACTCTGTTATATATACCTACGTACACACCTGCTACGTGTTAATTACAGGTATTTGCGGGAAACTACAGGTCCACGGTTTACATTATTCTCCTTTTCGAGAGTGTAAATATTCGTGGACAGTCGGAAAGCTCCCACTTTGCACCGCTTAATTAAAAATTTCTCCGTGAAATTTCTATCGGAACTGTTGTGTCGCGCGCATCGAACTACTAACGAAATAATTATACTTTATATTAATAAAATTGTCGGGAAATATTATTTTGCGCGGAGCAAAGGAAAAGAAAGGAACGCGTTTCCCTTTTAACGTTTAAAATTAATTACAAATTTCTACGAGAACGCTTTGAGTAATTATTAATTGTGCGTCGAGAATTATCGAATATTTAAAGAATCATTCTTATATTTTTATTAAGGCAAATTATATAGGTATATATCATAAATAAATAAATAAACCGTATTATTTAAATTAACGAAGATGTTTAGATTTTAAAGAAAATTCTTTACCCTTTAGAAAAACCTATCTCAATTTGCAAAATATTCAAACGATATAGAATTTTGTTCGACAAATATTTCAATCCTGCCCAATTTCCCTTCTAAATGAAATTAATTCATTATTGGGTTTATCCCGACAAACCCATTTACAAAGTGATACTACCACCAGTAATGGGAAACCTAACCTCGATGTTTCTTCCAGCAGTACCGTTGTACGAGAAAAGTCAAATATATCGATCCTCGAAACCGGACAAGGACGATCCCACGGGAGACGACGGTGATAGCGATGGAGAGGTCAAGCCGTATTCACCTATGTATCGCGTGTACAAATTCAAATCATCTCTGAAAAAGGCTCGTTAGACGCGTGGAGAAGATACACGTGGAGAAGAGAGAGAGAGACAGCATCGTTCGATTAATCGTTGAAATCGTTTCAACGTTTCGTGTCCGCAACGGATATTCGCGAGAAGAGGGGAGAAAAAATTGTGATGATTCATCGAAAGTAAAAGAGAATTGCCGTTTGCTGAAAAAAATTTTATACATTTTAAGCGTACGTGAAAAGATATGTACGCGAACGAATTTTACGTCCAATTTAGCGCTGTATCGATCGACCGGTTGCCTTCGAATTCTTGCCTTTCGTTTCTTATTTTCTTACGCGGAAAAAGGAGGGAAAAGAAAGTAGCGGGGAAAAGGGTTATTAGAACGAGGAGAAGCACAGAGTGAGATATTAAAATCCGTTGGGACCAACCTGTGCAGCTAATTAAATCCCGTAATCACGCGAGCAACTCGCGGAAGTAAAGTTATTCTGTAATAATTGTTCGAACAGTGCGAGCTCCCGATACCATCGAAACGAAGTTTATGAAAACACTTAACAACATGTATTGCTTTAAATGTTCAATAAAAATATTCTCCAGTTGAACGAATTTTTTTCCCCTCCCCTTTTCCCCTATTGTAATTATTTCCCCCTCTCCCTGATAATACAAGTAAAAAAAAAAAAAAGGTCGGGTATCAGGTTGTATCGATATCTGATACGATATGTGCAGATATATATTTAATCGGACTCGATCAAGAAAGATAGTTGTTTACCCGGAAGAAAAAGATCAAGAGATCGGGTTTATTATGGATTATGTCGTTAAAGAAAATAAGTCGTACGTTAAATCGTGAAAATTTAATCAAGTTCTTGAAATATAAATCAACCGTAAATAGCAATATGAATATTCATAATAATAGATTAATCAGTGGAAATACACGATCAAGAATTAAAAATTAACAGAGACGATAGGTAACGCTTAATATTGATCAGAATGCAAATTTACTAATTCATTAAAAAGAAGTATCATCGTTCAAAATTTTTTTAAAACAACGATCGTGTTGCAAAAATCATTTGCATATATAAATATATATTAATTAATTATATCCAAGTGCATTTTGCGATTGGTTAATGATCTTTAAATCGTTCTGACCCTCTGATATAATCTCTACTGTTATATGATTATAAGAATTTGATATTATAAAAATGAAAATTAGAATTTACAGACAAGAAACATGGAAATATTTTAATCGTACGATTCTAAACGATCCAAAAAAAAAAAAAAAAAAAGAAGTTCACAGAAAAAAAATTAGATTAAAGATCGAAAAATACACGTTACTCGTATCGATCATTAAAACCTGTTCCAGATTGGCATTTCATAATTTTCTCAACGCATGCACGAGGGAAATGTGCATTTCGTTCGTGTTTGAATTAATTACATCGTTGATACGCGATTCAACGATAATCGCGTATCGATCCCGTCTTGAAAACGCAATTACAGAGAATGATAGTCGAATCAAATGGCAAAGTAATCGGTGTACAAGAACCGATGAATGAAAAAGTCAAAAGAGAAGATTGGATCTGGTTACAGTGGCACGAGACTTCCGGTGATCGGTAACCCACCATTCAATAGAAGAAATAAAAATGCTTTCGATACGATGGAATTGTAAACTGCCATCGGTTATTTGGCAAACAGTGAATGTCGCGAACAGTGTTTCCTGCCGCTTCTTTTTCATTCAATATTTTCCATTCAAACTTTTATATTTGATAAAATCCAGGGACATTTTCAAGCACAGTTTGCTCAATTCAATCGATAATTCCACCATTTATGCGGCATCGTACATCGTGCAATTCCCTGTCCAAAGATAATATTTTGACGTTACTAATGGTTTAATCGAGTCGAAACGCATCGAATATAAAGTTAAACGTCGCGCAATTTCTTTACACTTCGCCTCGGTTTCGAGCCTTGATCGAATTTTTGATTTCTTGATTTCGAGATCGATAGAACGACGATGGAAAGCATCGAGGGGGGTGGCTTCAACTTCGAACGCTTTCGATATCGCGACAGTGGATCTTTGATTACGGTAGCCGTCTAGCAAATGCTTCCTCCGTCCTCCTCTGTTCTCCTGCGACGCCGTTACATCTTTCTCCAACGTGGTGTTTACATCTACTTTGAAAGACCACATCATAGGTGGCCGAGTCTGGAGGTTTGGCTTAATCACGACCCTGCACCAGAAGGGTTATCCTAATTTCATAGTGATTAAACGTTCCGGGCTGGTAGCATCAGCCAAGGGACCCAAAATTCACGAAAATTGAAACTTTCTCGCAAATCAATTGATCCTTGCTCGAAATTTCTCTAAAATTAATTCCTCGTCCTATTGCAATATCGAATTTCACTTTTTTTGTTGGATGTAAGTAAAAATTAACGAGTTATTCTTTATGAGAATTCTTTCTTCTCGTGTTATACTTTAAGCGTAATATGGAAAATATTTTATTGTGTAGCTCGTTGAAAGAAGTTAGAATTGTGGATTATTCGTAGGCATCTAAATTCTATTCAAGCAAACGAAGGAACGAAAGCTGGTTGTGCGGCGACGAATCGATCTTTCACCGAGGTCAGGTCACTTCGATATACCTTTACGTCGAAGCCACGGCGTCAAAGCGTGCACCTAATTAAAAGTTCGTACTACTTTTGTGGAAACTGGTGTGGTTCGGTGTTACAAGCATCGGCTGTCAACCGAGAACGAGCTTCGACAAAGAAACTATCGCTTGCATTTCGGATCTCTCTCGTATCTCGTAATTGAGAAAATTCTTCTCTTCTCCTCGCGAAACAGCGAACTTTTTCGTTACGCTGATAAAACGTTCGATTAAAAAAAGAAACAATGGAAAAATAAAGAGAACCGAGAGTAAAAATATTACGAGGACGAATAAATAATTTTGCCTCGTTCAATACAATTGCAAATCTTTGAATTTTACTCGTACATCGAAATTTCTATTATCCAATATTATTTAATTATCCATAAATAATATTCTTCCTCATAATTTCACAATATTTGCTATCTTACGCTAATTTAAAGATACAACGAAAAATCAAAAAAAAAAAAAAAAAAAAAAAGAGTTCTTCAAGGTCATAGGATATATCCAAAAAATCCAAGTAAAATATTAATTCGCTCACGTATTGCACGTACTCTGCAACATGTCATAGTTATTCTCATTGGTAACTACGTGCCGCGTGTGTACGTAACAAACTCTGATTGGAGCAAATCCACGTAAACTCGTCTCCTGCCAGGGGCGGTGCAGGAAATTCAGAGGAAACTTTATCCTTCGGTTGGCAAGTGCCAACATTGCACGCTACCTTGAAAGCGCCTCATTGTATTGCAAACCCGATTTTCAGAGTCTACGGACCCGAAGAAAAGAGTATAAGCAGTCGGATGGGATTCAGTGCATCGGTTCCTTACCTCATAAAGTATTACCCTCCGATTTTTCCAAACAATAGATACAAACTCACCCCCTCCTCTCCTCCGACTTCGAAATTCTCGTATCGTTTTAATCCGAGGAGCGAAAACAACACGAACAGATCAAAAATTAATTCTTCTTAATTTTTGCTTCGATCTATATAGCGACCTATATATCTCTAGCTTTCGAGATTATAAATTTTTTATAAAATTATAAAATTATATATATCGTCATTAAATATCGTCAAACTTCGAGAATTAAAAGTTCTTCTCTGGAAGAAGAACTTGAAATGAAAGTTGGCCGCTCGTAATGCTCGCCAGGACTTGTACCCCCTCACCCTCGGGGACTTTCCTTTGAATTCCACCGGTCCCGATCCTTCGAGAATCGCAAACGTTTCCGCGAAGACCAAGCACCGCGACCGACGGTTTTCATTTTCCTCCGGGAGAATCATCCGTTCGCCACGTTGAATTTAAATCCCGTTCGTCCCTCCTATCTTTCTTCACCGCCCCCCCCCCCCTCTTCCCCTCCCCCCTCCCCAGAATCGTCCTTTTATGCATAATATTCTCTGAAGACGCATGAAAACGATAACGACCCGCAAAAAGGAATCGCAGCCGGGATTTACGAGCGCGTTTTGATTAAAACGTTTGTACCGGCCTCGCCGGCAACAATTGCCAAGCTAAATCACTTTCGACATTATTATTACCACCATGAAGAAGAGATTGGTATCGTTTCTCCTCCTCTTATTCAATTCCTCGGCCTCGTTTCACAGTTATGCTATTACGGTTTCGAGGAATCGATGCTTCTTTGCCACTCCTTCAAAGTATCTTTACTTTTAACCCATTTTCTAATGAACGTTAAATGCTGCCACTTAACTACTCGGTATAAGATGTAATTTTGATATTCCAAGCTGTGAATATTCCATCTTTGTGAATTTGTTTAATAAAAACGTTCCTCTTCCCTATTTAATTCGACTGATTCGTTTGCTCGAATTTTGAGAAAGAAGGGTCCGAAGAAGATATGTTCATCGATAAGAGAATTGTTGAAGACAATTTTTGATAAAAATTTGAAAAGATGCAAATTTCTGTTATTTTCTAGAATGAATCTTGATTCGAATTGAAATCAAAATTCGAGTTGAAAGATATTAGAATTTGTTCGTTGCTAAATAAAATTTTATTCGTGTATTCTTAATTCCTGTTCAGTTTCATTTTTTAGCTTCTTCGTTAGCAGTTGTATCTGATTTAAGACATATCTATTTAATAGGTCAATTCAAAGTTGACCATTTTTTCCAATTTTTATTCCCCAAATTGTTATCGCTCGGTTCGTTAAAACCGTGATTGTGTCACGGCCTCCGTAGGTAAATCCGGGACTTATTGAGCCGCGTAGTTAAGTACGGACGGTTAAAACAATTAGCTGCCCTCGACGCGGCTGCACTAGCCTCGGTGTAAACAGCCCTCACCAGTAATTCTGTTATCGGCGCTGGGCGAGCATTCATAGGCTTAACGGGGCTTATTTCTCCCTCTCTTCCTCTTCTGTTCACTTACTCCTCTTTCTCTTTCCAACCTGCCCTCGAGTAGGTTGAATTAATAGTCAACTTTATCATAGCCAGAGTGCATCAATTTCGAACAACATCGGCGATCAACTCAGCTTTCGGACGCTCGAGCTTCCTCTATAAAGAGGATTTATTATTGTTTCTCCGTTTGATTTATCAAAAATAGTGACGCAGTGCATCGGTATATATTCTCTCTTTCTTTGTCTTTTTCTAGAAGCCTCGACTTCTAGACTTGGTTTTCGAAATTGACGACAATACGTATATGACGAGTTGTAATGATTGTGATAATTGCAAACAGAAAGAACTTAACAAATATTTCTCTTCGTATTGATAAATAGATATGAAATATATTTATTTTCTATACGAATAATGTATATTAATTTGGAAGAATAAGAATCGTGATAGATTGAAAAATGTATCATTCACGTATCAAAAAGTATATAAGTTAGGCGATAAAAAGAAAATTAAAATAATCATCGACAGGATTAAATTATCGAAATTATTTCTCGATTTATTTCGCAAAGCAACAATACCACTAGATTATCAAAATCATTCGATCTGGTATTCCAACGTTTTCAGTTAGATTGTCTCAATTTTATTGTCAAATTTACAATTATAATAACACACGAATAAATATCCCATTTATCTTTTCATCCTATCTATATATTTTAGGTTTCAAACGTTCAAAATAATCGTAACCGGAATTCGTTTCATTATCATCCATGATCCTATCGATCAAAGAGAAAAAGGATCATAAATACTTTGAAATGACGTATTGCAATGGACGAAAGGTGTTGTATTTCACAGACGATCGTTTATGCATTCGCAAATGCACAAATTATTGTACACTCAATTCTGATATCTCTGTACACGCGTGTTATACGATAGCTGGATGCTTTAGATAACGATAGACAATAGAATTTTAATATCTGAATCGTTTCTAAAAGTAATTCTTATATTCACATTCTAAAATATTCCTTTCCAATTCTTATACAAGTTGTATAAAATATCATGAAAAAAAAAAACAGATGAAAATGTCGACAAATTTATAACGTATAAATATACAATTGCTAATTGCATGGAATATTTTTCGAATGGCACGATGGACGATAGTTGTTAAAATAGATTAAAATAGAATGATTCGCGAATAGAGGTGAAAGCTTGCTTGAATTTAGAAAATTCGGGGCATCGTGATAGCCAAGGGAAATGAGGAGTCGAGCTCGCGAAAATTACTTTAAAAATCGCGAAAATTAAAAGTCCACGATAAAACGTTCCACCGTATTTTCAAATGTGGAACAGTAAAACGAAATGCAACGACGTAAAATATTTTTATCGCTTAGTCTGGTAGTACGGTTATATTCATCAGCGTGACGTTTTTAGCGGATATGCTTATAGATTAGGGGAAATCGACTTTTTTTATCATGCAGATCTATTGTTAATATAAATATACAATCATCCGTATCTACCGTAGAATTGAATTTAGTACGAGAACTGCTATTAATTTTCCAATAACGTTGGTTTCAGTTTCTTGTTTTTTTTTATAGTTCTTTTTTAATCTTGTACTGAAGAAACTAGAAATAACTAACTAAAAAACCGGATATGAAAGAAAGTTCTTGGAAGAAACATCACGAAGATACAGAGGATGGTGATAACAATAGATTAGAATTCATTTCCGCAATGCTATTCATTATGACAAGATTATAAGAGGTTATGTTTAATTTTAGTTTTGCATTAAATGAAAAAATTATTATATTCCATAAAATGAGTTATTAAAATTAAAGAATTGTAAAAAAACTCATGTTGGAGATTATAAATCTTATCATTATATAATCATTTTATAAAATTTATCTGTAAGTTTATTAAATTTCAGAAAAGATTGTTAATTGATTTATAATTTTCCAAGAGATAGATAAGATGTTTAAAAAATTATTAAAGTCTGATAGATTTGTTAAATTAAAAAAAAATTATATTGAATAAAATTATTCTAAAATAATAAAATAATATTCAAGAAAAATACTAAATATTACACTAAACTAAAATAGTTTTATAAACTATTTATTTTCCTATGTTGTTTTAATAAAAATAAGTATGATAGTAAATTATATAAAAGTAACATTATTATCATTTCATGTCAATGAATAAAGCTTTCTGTATTTACTGGTAAAGATGACTGAATTTCCCAAAATTCGGCAAAGTATACCATTCAATATTCATGCATGGATAAAGAGTCTTCTCTACGCAATTTCTGCAAGCTTCCTCAATCCCATAAGTACCTCTCTTTTCTTCCCTTTCTTCTTCTCTCGTTTCGCCGATATAAAATACATTCACGGATCATCGATTCGATTTTTCACGGAAATATTACATTGTAACCTTGCTTTATTGTCACTTTTTAAATTTTTTTTTTCAATTTTTCAAAATTTGCATTTTTCTAACCTTGGTATTTTTAAACATTGATCAATCACGAAAATAAACACATAACTTTTGCACGTGATATATAAAAAAGAAAACTTTTCATATATAGTTCAAAATTGAACGCGTTACCTTCGTCTCGGAAGAAGCAAAAGCGGAAGAACGCAAAAGGTAAGCGCAATTTTAAAGTCGTTCGTGCGTTAAAAGATATAGCAGTGTAAAGACACGATGCTTTGAAGAAATCTAATCCACATTAATAATATTTTAATTACTCACCATCGCGATCTCTTGTTCTATGTTGTCTTGATTTAATCTTGTTCCTTTGAATCCTCATATCCATTAAAATCAGGATTTATCTTGGCAATAACGAAGACATTTCAATTTGAGATTTCACTCTTCATGATATTTGGAAATTATTTGACTTGATTGAATAATTGAATTGAATGTTTGGATATGAATCTGAAATATTTTAAATATGAATGATTAAAAATTTACAAAAATATGAATGATCAAGAATTTATTAGGCATAAAAATAATTTAGAAAAATAATTTAATCTAAATCTTTAATAAAAGAAAATCCATGAAATATTTTTTTTTAATTTATCAAATTTCATTAAAATTATCATTTCTATTTAATTTTTTTGTTGTCAGTTTTAATAATTACAAATAAAAGAAAACTGTACTAAATTAATAAAATTTGAATTGTAAAAAGTGTATTTTAAAAAAATGAATATTCGACAAGGAAATAATTAAATTATAATAATTAAAATTAGAAATAGTTTCATTTATATTTGATAAGGCTGGAGGAATCAACATATATATGGAATATATGGAATACTTCAGGAAGTCACTATTTCCTTATCAATGAAATAAATCTTTTGTGTGGGAAGATTCCTCTCATGTTATCTCTTTTTTTTTTCTCTAGTTGATTGTCGAAAAACATTAATGATAATTGGACCATTCTAATAGCTAGATTTTAATTTACCTACTTGAATATATTTGATAAAAGTTTAATTAAATTTTTAAATTTGCCGAAATCGATATTATCGCGTTAAAAAAATTAAAATGTTCGAAAAAATAAAAATTTTAATTAATTTTCAAATAAATCTTAGGAGTTTTATGCATTTTTTCACATATTTATATTAACTGTTAATCTTCTACAAAAGCTTAAAAAATAATTCATATTCGCACAATAATTTTATTTAATAATATTTATATAATTTATTGTATTTAAAAGATTTCAGTATAAAAAATTAAAAAATATTTGCAAAACAGTTTTTATATTTCTTTTTAAAACTTCTTAATTTGTTTTTTTTATAAGAAAAAAAATTTAAATGATATTTAATTCTAATTCTAATATTTAAATTCTATTTCAAAGTGGACGATTCCATTTTCAATATTATAGTTTTTATAGGAAAGTAAAGAGAAAAAAATTTTATTCATGAATTTATAAAATTTATCAAATATATTTGTAACTCATGTTTGTATGAATAGTTATATTTTTGTACTTACTTTTTTTGAAATTATTTATTGAAAATTTTACACTTTAAATCACAAAAATATTAATTTTATAATAAATAAGATTGGAATGCACTACAACCATGTATAAACTGACTTCCCGCCGTACTAGGTAGCCACCTGGCGGAGAAATAGAAAAGTAATCGAAGAAATATTTCTGTGATTGGTTGAATTTAAACTGCTGTAAAAAGCGGTGGTTGTGTGTTCAACGTATAATGTCAACGGCTTCGTGACACGGTAATGATATATTCGTCGAAAAAATATAATTTTTCGATAATATCGGTGAAAATCTGTAATAGAAATGTATAACATGCATTGTATTATTGGATTAATAATTAAAAATCTAATAAATTGATATTTATAACGATACAAGAATTATAAGAACGAAATAATCGATAGAAAATCGTTACAAATTAAGCTGCGTGGTTCGTACACATATGACAAAATATCTTAATTTTTTTTAAACAAGTTTTACAACAATTTGAAAATGACTGCATCGTTATCGTTGCTGGCAAGCCACGATGAAGTGGTTCGATGTACAAATGTACTTGTAAATGGAGCTTGTGAAGAAGGTTTGATTTTTACATAGTTATTCTATATAATGTTTTACTAATTAATTTGTATTAATATCTCTTAATATCAAATCATAATCATAATTTATTATTAATACTAATTTAATTATTAATTTATTTCTTTAAAATCATATAAAAATACTAGGAAATACATATAAATAATATAAATATCATTACGTTTCATATATATGTTTTATATAAAATGTTTAATTTTATATAAAACATATAAATAATAATTATAATAATAATATAAATAAATTTTTACATCAAAATTTTTATCATTTTTAATTTATGTAATATTTTTTTATATTTTTATTTATGCTGGAATAAATTGAAGAAATTTTATTTGTAAATACATAGAATATAAGAAAATGTAATCGTCATTTTATTCATCGTTGAAATATAATTTTAAGTAATATATTAAATTAAAAAAACATATTTCATTTTTCTATAGAATTTTTAAAATTTGCTATAAATCAAGAAGAAATGAGACAAAAATGGTTAGCATCTATACAAGAATGTCAACGTCTTCATACAGCTTTAGAAAAAGCTCATCAAGAAGCAGCTGATTTAGATAGAAAATTAAGTCATGCTAGAAGACTTCTAGATGAAGAAAAAAAAAGAAGACGTACTGTTGAAGAACAAAGAAATTCATTGGTAAATATATTTAATTTATAATTTTTAAGCATTTAAAAGAAATATTTTTTTAATCATATATATATTTAGGAAAGACAAATTGCTATGGTTAGAGATCTTTTATTTAATGATGGTGGAAGAAATTTAAATGATGAAACTCGTGAAAAATTACAATTTTTAAATAATACTACATTAAATGGTCGACATAGTAATATACATATTAAAGATGTTCATCAAAATGAAAAGTGAGTTTCTTGTTATCAAAAATATATTTGATATTTAAATACTTGGTTGATATTTTAAAATTCAATAATTATTATTTTCAGATTAAATACTATAGCGGAGCTGGACTCCACTGGCTCTATTTTAAGTGACTTAAGTTGTTTTTCAAAATCAGAAGATGATTTAGATATTAGTGCAATCATTCAACAAAATCAAAAGAAACGTGAATGGAAAGAACATAGACCTAGTGGTGAATATTCTGCAAAAAAGCGACGTAGTGGAACACAAAAAACCACAGAATTAACTTCATCTGATAGAATAATAGCCACAACTACAGTAGTGATGCCAAAAGATGGTAATATCACTGCATCTTCTGTAATTGAAGCTATACCTGGAGATGAAAATCTAGATCCACAGGGTCCTTTACATAATTCACCTAAAAGACGTAAAAGTGGTGATCGTAGTAGATCAAAGTTAACACCTCTTAATACAAATGAAATACAAATTGATACTGCTGTAAGTAATTTTATTTAATTAAAAAAAATATTTTTTTCATATTTTCATTTTAATTTTAATATTAAAATTATATTATAGCCGTCCGCACCAAAAATAGAAGCTCTCACATCAGGATCAGATTCTGAAGGTATCTTTAAACCTAGTCCAAATATTGGAGGATATACTTTAAATACAAAATCAGCTAGAGGACATAGTTTTATAGCAAAGACAGTAATTAAACCAGAAGTTTGTACACCCTGTGATAAAAGGTAAAATATATATCAAAGAATTTTTATAAAAAGAGATAATGAAAATTATTGTAAACATTACTTGTAATATTTCAGGATTCGTTTTGGAAAAATAGCTTTGAAATGTAAAGATTGTAGAGCTACAGCTCATACAGAATGTAAAGACTTAGTGCCATTACCATGTATACCTACTGGAAATACACCTACATTACGTGGCACATCAGTGAGTATTTTAAATTTAGAAAATATTTATTAATTTATTAATAATAAAATTGTAACAAATTATTTTTAGGGAACAATAGCAGATTATACACCTATGATTCCACCAATGGTACCATCATTAGTTGTTCATTGTATTAATGAGATAGAATTAAGAGGAATGAGTGAACAAGGACTATATAGAGTAAATGGTGGTTCAGCAGAAGTAAAATATCTAAAAGAAAAATTCCTTAAAGGCAAAGGTGCCCCTAATCTTTCTGATGTTGATATTCCTACCATATGTTCTACGCTTAAAGATTTTCTTAGGTACATTATTAAAATAATTCATAAAAGGAAAAAAATTAATCAACTTATAAAATTTCTTTCGTTACTTTTAGATCATTACGGGAACCGTTAATTACTGTCGGATTATGGGCAGACTTTGTTCGTGCAACTACTATTACTGATAAACAAGATGCTGATGCTGCTTTATACCAAGCAATTTCAGAATTACCTCAACCCAATAGAGATACACTTGCCTTTTTAATTTTGCACTTGCAAAGAGTATCAAGCAGCCCAGAATGTAAAATGCCAATAAGTAATTTAGCTAAAGTTTTTGGACCTACTTTGGTGGGTTATAGTTCTCAGAAACCATCACCTACTTCTCTTCTTTCCGAGACGAATAATCAAGTTGCTGTTAGTATAAAAAATGAAAAATTGAAAATATTAATTAATAAAAACTAATTAATGTTTTTAACTTGATTTTTTAAAAATATAAGATTTTTATCTTTTATAGATCGTAGAAAGTTTATTGAAAATTCCTTCAGATTATTGGGCAAATTTCGTCAATCCTGAAAACATACATAATATTGGTACTCATAAAACTGGTGAATTACAACATACACCATCCCAGGAATCTTTACTTAAACGTAGTATTTCCCGTGGTTTCTTTAATACTCCGCTTGCTTCTAGGTTTGTATCTCCATTTTTTTTTAACTTGATTATAATGAAATCATACTCATACTGAAATATCTTTGTTGCAGTCGATCATTTATGAGAAAAAATAAAAAATACTTTGGGACATCTCCCTCTAGAGTAGCCTTCTAATGGTATGTATTTACATATTATATTTTCGACACATCGACAGTACAAATAATTCATAAATAATTATTTGCTGTTTGATTAGTATTTTTTCATGTGCAACATGATATTTCTACGTTTTATTCAAAATTTTGTAATATTTTGATTAAAATATGTATGTAATGTATGGTATAGAATATTGTTAGAATATTGAAAAAGTACAATATTAGAGATTCGTAAAACTGAAATAATAATATATTATGTTAAGTATTTTCTATAATAATTTGAAATATATGAAAAATGTGCTGATATTGATTTCAACATTTTTCTAAATTGAGAATAATATAATATAAAAAAATGAAATGTTACGTATAGAAGAATAAATAAATGTCATATTTTTGTTAGTATATCATCTTTAAAAATGTAAAAATACGAATTTCTTTATTTCTTTCTCAATGACTTTACTTTCTTTTCTTATAAATATATCAGTACACATATTAGTAACAAAAATTATAAATTTATTATCATCATTAATTTCGTAAACAAATATCTTATGCAAACTAAGTAAACTTGAAATGTATTATAAACATTGCTTTTCAGTTCTTTTACATTGTTTAAACACTAAAATATATCATTAATTTTTGTACATACTTTCGTTTTCATAAGAATAATCGTATCACAAGTACATAGTACAGTTTAAATTATTTCTTAATTATTTAAATGAGATACTTATTTTAATGGTAGTGAAATTAAATTCCTTAAATATTATAATTAAGATACTAACTTATAAAACAATATATATGTTATATATTTTACTTGATATTTTAGTTCGTTTTCGTACATGATTTTTCTTTTATTTCCCAACAAGATTCCCAAAATTGTTTTAATCTGTTGTCCCCATTTGAACAAAAATGTCTAAAATCTTGAATAAGTTTTTTTTGAAATAATTCATCGCCGATTAGTGTAGATGACGATCTCCATTTTCGACTAATCATATGATTCCATGACCAAAGAAATCCAATCTAAATAAACAAAAATTAATTTCTCTTACTAAAAAAAAGAAATTACAAACACTTACCCTTTTATCTTTATTATAATCATCTTTATTTTTCCCGCTAACATGTCTTGTAATATATGCCTCATGAGGACTAGGTTGATCAGAATGAATTGGATATCCTTTCTGTCCCGTATTTCGTCTTATAATATTGGTAGCAGTTCGAGGACGAGCTTTTGTGTTTATTGTTGAAGGAATTAATATAAATGCATTGCCAGTCATGTGAACATATTGATGATCATTTTCAGTACTTTCTATTAAACATGGAACGAAACCAAATCTTTGTATGATTGTTTCTTGAAACAGAAAGAATCTTTGTGCATAAGTTTCCTCTCGAAATTCTGAAATCGGTGATATAAATGCAATGTTTCATTTTTTATTTTATATTTAATTATATAAAATAAAATTAATATTAATTCTAAACCTTCAAAAAGATGCCGTTTGTTTATCAGAAGACATTCAGTATTTAATGGTATAAAAATAGGTCCTCTTAAAGGATCACTTCTCAAAGTGAATGGTAATGCTAGCAAATCACTGGGAATAGGAACCATTTGAATTCCACATGTTTGAGCCTTACGTTGGCACACAAATATCTTTCCAAATTAAAATTCAAATATAATAATTATATTTCAAAATATAATTTTGACTTATATAATATGAAAAAAATCTACTTACGAGATCAGCGACTATACTACCAGATGATGCAACCCATTGTACTACTAGTTCATAAGAATGATCCACTTTATATATAGATTGATATCTTAAATGTCCCCATTCAATCCTATCACTTTTATTGTTTATATCTATATCTAAATGAGTATGTTTATATAATGGAACTAAAAAAAAATTCCCAAAGTAAATTAATATTGTCATTTTCTTAAAATTAGTAAGAGATAGCAAAATTATAATATATATAATATAAAATATATAAATACCTTGCCATTCTGCTTCATCTGCAATGTCTGATATGTCTAAATCATCTTTAAGAAATGATACTACGTTTGATTCATCCACGGTATCGCAACTAGATATAGTCATCGGAGGAAATGATCCTGACGAGGGAGGTTCACACCAACCTTTGGGTGCTTTTATTTCAACTTCTACCCATTCATTTTCAAAACTTTGCAAGTCTCCTAGAGGTGAAAAATAGTCTCCAGCTTAAAAATAAAAATTATTAAAAACAAATATCAAATTTTTATATAATTAATAAATATTAAATTATCTTACCTCTTTGATTTTCTTTATCTTGTACTATATGGTATAAATAAAATCCTAGAATGAATGGTTTTGAAAAATCTCCAGATGCATGACATATTAACTTATCCTGTATCATACCCTAAATGAAAATATATCATTAAAATATGAATAGAATTTCTTTACATAAAAAAAAAAAATGATTTTTACATTCATTATATTAATAGCATTCTCTATTGTCACTCCTCCTTCTATATGATTATTTAGCCATTGTACTGCATCTGCACTGACAAATGTTTGGCTTGGAAGAGATGGATGTTGTGTAAGAAATCCCACTCCATTTTGCGAATGTTTCATTGCCTCTAGAATCTCATTATTCGATGCAGTATTTTTTAACTTTGTCAATTCCATGCTTGAACTGTCGATTACATTCAAATATTAATAAGATATTGATGAAAATAATTTATGTGATGTATAAACTTGATGAAACTAGATACCTATCCTCATTAGAATCAAAATGATCTTGCTGTTGCTCAAGTGAAAGAGGTAACACAGCTTCACTAGCGGGTGAGATTCGTCCTCTATCCATCACTTTGGAACCTGATCTAACAAAGATAAATAAAATAATCAAGTAATACTTATAATGGAACATAGAAAAGAAACACAGAGCGATTGAAAAATTAAGCAATGTCTAAGATTGCAATATGGAAAGCAACAAAATTTATTTACATATGCATAATATCATTTGCATCTTTTTTCATACGATAATATAATATATAATATCTTCAATTAATATGCATGTATATAAAAAAGTATAAAATTGACTTTTTAATATTCAATTATAAAGTATAAAAATAGTTTTATTATACTATTTTCAGAATTATAATTATGTTACTAATTATATTTATTATTAAACTAATTATAATTAATGTTTCAATAATAACATATAAGATATACATACATATCTTTCCATAATTGGAAAATATTTATATTTAAAGTTGAATTGAAAAAAGAATAAAACCAACCTGTTTGGCACGTGGCGAGGAGTGTCGAGGCACGTGCGGGCAGCCGCAGCGGTATTCACTACATGCCTCTCCTGTACAGAGAACCCCGTCACTCCCTCACTCACTACCAATATTTTCTACCATACAGAGTATTTGTACAATTTTAATTTTATTCTTGACAATTTTTTATAATATTTTTATTATTAACTATATATAATATGGTACAAATACTCTATATATTATTTTTACTAAATGATGTAAAGAAGGATGAAAGCAGCTGAAAAGTATAGAATAGGCAATATATACAAAGATTGTTCTTAAACATTTACAAATACAATCTTTTCTATTCTGCACACCCTTTCCAGAAATAGAACACATTAAAAATATTCATCACCTTTAAATTCATCACCAGAGTAGAAGCATGTAATATTTTTAAGCAAATAACAAAATATTAATTGAATAATTTTGAATTTTAAATTGACTTCCTTTTTAATACTATATAATAATACTTGTTGTATAAAGCATATACGCAAATCATTATTATTTTACTAATTTTATTTTATAAAACATGCAGATGTGCAGTTTATCAAGAGTTTTGTGCAATATCGTTTTTACTATGCATTCCTTCATTAAAAAAATATCTGTTTATAAAGCTAAATAAATAAAGCTATATATATATATTTGATATAATTGATAAAATCAATATATTTAACATAATTTTTGTTTTTTTACGATCTATATTATAAATAATATTAAAAGTAATATTAAAAATAATAATATTAAAATAAAATAAACGATATATATATATATAAGAAAAAAATACCTTCTAATCAATAAAATATAGATGTAATTCCTGTAAACATTTGTGCATGACTTTTTTTCAAAAAATATAGTTATTTTCAAAAATATATAGTTATTTGCATTAAATATTTCGAAAAAATATAAGCACAATTAAAAGCTGTTGTATTTAGTAATTAAACATATGCAGTACAAAAGCAAACAAGCCAAATAAAAAACCATCAAACATCAAACTTCTGTGGACCCTTCACTGCAAGATGAATAGGTTGCAAGCTATACCATTACATTTGCTAAAGCAATAATGCCGAAATCATCAATCTAAGCTTGTTCAAACCTTGGTCTCGGTTTCTCTGGTAGACGATTGCTTCCAAGTCGCTCCCTGAAGGGAGAGCTGCCGACTAGATTGGTCTGAAAAGCATGATGAAAAGTATGGGTAATTGTAAATGTATGAATAAGCTCATGATCATGAAGAAGTATATCTCTGGTTTGTTTAACTGTAATGTATTGTTAACATCGTATTCATTGAGCATTATTACATCGATGAAAAGAAAAGAAGATAAATAAAACGTCTGCGTTTTGCATTACACAAAAGCTTGCTAAAAATTATGTGCGCATTCAAGGCAGATATCAAGCATAGTTGCATTCATTGTATAATATTGTGTAAGCTGTCTGAATGTTCTAACTAATTTTATTAATTATCTATTAATTAAATCTAATTATTTATTAAAATCTAATATTAAAGTATCGAAAGTAATTGATGTACAATAAAGATTAAAAAAAGAACATCAAGATTTCATAGGTGGTTTTTATTGCCAAATGAGGCAAAATATATTGAAATTAATGGATCGACATGATAATGATTTCATCGACACCTGGGTCAGCATATCGAGGCTACAGGATACGAGGATATACCTGGTTAGTGAGGACAATCAGGCTCGTGCTGTGCCTGCGCCTGGTCAAGTGAGAGGCGGGATCTCTCTGGGAAACACCACCTAGAGTTGAAGGGTTCTGAAACATATCATGCTAAAATACCCTCTCCTAACATTCTACTGGTCTATTTTTATCTACAATTATGTGTATTTTTCATGTGTAATCTCGCCATTGATATTTGTAGCTATAATACTAATTTAAAAATGTTATTTAAGAATAATTAGTTTGTATATATAAAAATATTGACGTATTCGAATATGTTATAGCCACTATAAGTGATTTATCGAGTGCCAAATAAGCTTGTGAAAAAATCGTGCCATTTTTTCGAAATTTAAATTAACCCTTGTTATTATTTGTTATATCCTAAATATCTAATACACCAGAGAAACGCACTATACTATATTACAATGGCACTGCATGAAAAATTTTGCAAAATAAATCAAAATTACGATTTCTAATATCAAATAAAATAATAAATATTTAAAATCAACGAAAGCACCGAAATAAATTGCGTTACTTAGGCATACATTAGGCATGCGACATTCAATTTTATAGTGCAAAAGAATATGATACAAAACGAACCGTTAAACTCATGTATTGTTCAAATTTAAAAGAAAAGAAAAAAATAATAGCAAAATATTTTCTAATCTAATTTTTTTCTATCTTTCTTTTTGACAATTTCAATTTATAAAATGTTTATTTTATATATTTTTTAATTCCTGAAAAAAATAATTTATATATTATGTTTTAATTATTTTTATACAAAAATTTTTACCCAATTTTTATTTGGATTCGGACGTCGTATTTTATTAGGCCATAGCTCAATGAATCGTAAAAATCCATCCAAAAGAGAAACTTGTTCAGAAGTAGTGAGAGGTGTATATATGTCACATCTTGATGATCCTTCTGAAAATTTTCGAGTTGCAGAATTATGTAAAGGAAGTAAAAATACGCGAAATCTCCAATATTTAAGTGCCTAGAAAATTTTAATCGTTTTTAAAAAAATTGAAATTAAATATAAATATATATTTTTTTTATACTATACAAACCTCTACTAAAGCAAAATCGGTATGACCTCTAGTACAAATATAATGGTCTAAATAATTCCAATTATAATTTTCTAATTTTTCTGTTGTAAAAGATATCCATGATACTTCATAAGTATCATGATGTGGTGCATGAAATCGATAAAGATAATGAATATTAAATGGAGGATATGGATGTCTGTAAAAATACATATAATTAATTTTTCTTTATTTATTAATTTATAATTCAAAATTTTTACCTTGGCCGATATCTTGTTACTGTTATACAATTATCAAATAAAGATATTTTATGAAATATTCTACCAATACTTAGCAAATATTCTTCTTTAGGTTCTGATTCTGTTTGCCGTCCTCGCATTACAGAACTTATTGCAGGAACAGTAGTACTACCAGGTGTATTGCTTTGATTTTTATTACTTTGTGCTAAGATAATTAATTGAAAACCCTCAATAAAAAAAAATAATATATGTTAATTATATGTATGAATTGTATATGTATATGAAAAAATCTTATTAATATAATTAATAGGTACCTGTGCTAATCTTTGCGATACAAGTTCTTTAAATACTTCGGCAGTTGTTAAAGGCTTTTTATATATAGCTCGTTGTTGAGCAAAATCTGTATTAACATCATCAGGTAGAAGATTATAATCTGATACTACATAATCATTTTGTAAGCTTCTTTTGTCAGGAAAATAATCTGTAGTAATAGGCAAACATGCTGGAATTGTCAATGATTTCCAATCAACACCTAAAAAATAACACATAAAATATATGTGAGAAATGCAATTTGCATTTTAAATTATTTGAAATAAATAAATAAAAATATATAATGTTAATTTCATAACTACATAAGTACTAAATCTAAGTATTTGTAGCAGTTAATACAAAAATACATAGATGTAGTATACAGAAGAAATTTTTTTCACAAAATTACTATATAATGCAAGTATGTATTATGTAAATACTACTATATCTATAAAGATAATAATACATTAGTGTTACAATATGTATTACCAGTATGTGAAATCCAAGATGATCATGACTAAATATTAAAGCATGCAATGCAAAATATATCATTTAATGTAGTTACATGAATGTTTAAAATAATTTGTTATAAAATTTCCAAATTTGTGAAAATGATATGAAAAGTATACATATATCTATATATAATTGATAAATATTTTAATAAATTTATGTAAAATTAAATTGCTAAATATTAGTCTACCAATATTATTATACTATACTATTAATGATACTACTCATTATTAAGAAATTAGTAATTAAAGCAAAATGATAGAATGAAAGGATTATGGAACAGATGAGAAAATGTTTGAAGAATATTTGAACCACAAATAGTGATTTCTTAAATGATAGAATATATGGAGAATCATTAAGAAAAAAATTAGAATTTTGAACAGTGCAAACATTTTATAAAAATAAATAAAGATAAGAGATAACGAAAAAATTATATGTAGGTGTATAAATGATTCTAATAATAACAAAATAGATTATTGTTTGTAGAAATTTTTTGGAAATTAGAATTACACTTTTTTTGCAATAGAAAACATACATGCATAGAAGAATCATAAAAACTAGAGCTATGAAGAACAAAAGTCGCTACAAATTTAATTTCCTAAAAATAAATGTGTACCATAACCGAATCAACCCCCAATAACGTATAGCGCTAACCTATGATTGCTGTTTAATGTGACATCATAGTTGTACATCACACACGCGTCAATGCGTCCAGCGTTGCATCCCAATAAGACGTACCATAGCATGGAAATAAATGTAATAATATTATTCATATAAATGATCGATGAATTTCAAAAATAAATATGAACATGTCCAAGAATGAAAATACTTCTTATGCATGATGATTGTGTGATTGTGTATCAAATTTTCATTCATTTCTACTTGGAAAACAATATTTTTTTTTTAAATACATATGTTTAACTATTTTCATTCTTTAAGGAATTATGTTTTAAAATATTTCTATTAATCCTTCTTGGTATGAGTATGAATGAAATGTTTTATCAATATATGCATTTGAATAATTTACATTACACCTACATTTTATTTATGTCTTTATTGTTTCTAAAGCTGCCAAGAAGCATTATATTTCTGCAATTAATTATCCAATATTTTCTGCCATAAAAATTAATTATTTGTTTAATAGAAAATTCTTTTAAAATTCTTTCTTCAAACTGTAAACTCATTTTATAATATTTCGTGAATAATAATATGGCTAATATTGTTATTTGGATATGTTATAAAATATTATTTGCCAGTAGTTATATAGTATATTTGTGTTGTAAATTATTTTATTAAAATATATGCAAACCTGTTGTAAGTGCTGGTGTCCATTCCTGTTCACCAGTAGCACCCCATAATAATGTTAAAGATTTATTTCCTGTAGAAGATATTGGATTCCCAGTTTTATCAGCATTTGATAATGAAAGATTTAATCTTTGTGGTTTATTTTTTGTATCTATGAAAAACATAGATGCAATTCTATATTATGATAATACAGAACTTATGTATTTTATATAAAATACTAACGATCTTGAATATTATTTGAATTAGAGATGTCATTATGTTCCATAGAGGAACCACTTATAATAGAAGTAATATCAGATTGTGATTCTGAACACATTTGTGTTGGTACAGCTTGATAATGATGTTGCTGTATAAGCACACCTGTTGGTCCTAAAATGTTTAAATCAAATTTAAATAATTATGGAATTTTCTATTATTATATCTTTATTAATAATTACCTTTAGGAAAAATATGCGTCCATCTCCGTCTGTTACTAGTTAATTTAATTGTAACATGAGATGGGTCAAAAGGATTTATAAGTGCTCTACTTGGTCTAATATTTGTAGGTTGAGATATTGTATTTGTGGGACTTCCAGCACTACCAACAACTGGCCTAAATGGTGGTGATATTTCTGAATCGGTTAAATCACTTTTTACTGATATTCTTGATTCTATAACATATAATTATTAAATATTTTTTAATGTTTTATTAGTACATATATTATAAATAATGATAAGGGTAATATGTTGAAAATAATTAAAATAAATACCATTAACTTCTCCATTAGATTCACTACTAGTTATATCATCTATTCTGGAAGGTATTAAAATTGCTGCACTTCTTGTAGCAGCTGGAGGTGAGTGAGATTCAGGTGGTGGATGATGTATATCAGGATCTGACATTTTTCTTTTTAAAAGTTTTAATATATGTGCATTATTATGTGTTTCCATACTTGTAACACTTGTTTTTTTAGTTCTTGTTGTAACCCGTTGCAAACTACTTATATAAAATTTTAAATTAGAATCTTTAATTTCAAAATTTTAATTAAATTTTAATAATTTTAATAATTGCATTCAAAATTTTAATATTAAATTTATTTAATTAAATTTACCTTGATGTATGAACTGAAGGTAACTGAAAAACTTGTGCATCATATGCATCATAATCAAATAAACTATTATGTAAACATTCTCTTGGATCTTCTTGTAAAAGTTTATTTTTACATTGCAATTTTCCGTTTTCCATTGATTGTTTTGATACTCTTTGAGGAAGTTTTATACGAGGTATAAATGTTGAATAGGGAATTTTTTTATTTGTTGAATAAAAACTAAGATTAATCCAATGTGGCATACTATAATCATCAGGTGCATTAATAGATGTGTCTTTATTATGAAACTAAAATCATATTAAAATTTTAATATTCTCATATTGTTTTACAATATTATTTACATTATTATTTAATATTTTTTTTCTATGTAATACCTTTAACAGAGGTACTGCATGTAATGGCTGCTCACCAACACATACCAAATCACTACCAACTCCATTATCAATAATTCTTTGTTTTGTAACATTTGTTAATTCTCTATCAACTTCAAAAACACCTACACCAGGTGTAATCACTACAGATAATTGGCCAGTTCTATCAAAACTACGATCCAGATAATGTTTTTCAAATACTATAAATAAATTAAATTGAAAAATATATCTCACAATAAATTTAATCATATATTTTTAATATGTTACCATTTAAAGACATATTTAAAACTTCTAAAAAATTGCCTTGGGCAGCTGTTGAATTAACTGCTTTTGGTATAGAAACACCTGGTTTTTGGTGATATTCTAATACAATTTTTTGATAGTCTGTGAATAGTTTACGTAATTGTACCAATACATTACTCCAATCTTCAAATCTTTCATTTTGAACTACCACTCTATAGAAATCTTCATAAAATCTTCCCCTATAATCATGTTGCAAACACTCACGCATATGATTTGGAAATTCTTCTGGACTGCTAGCATTATAAAATGTTCTTGAAAATAGAACTATTGTTACTTCATGATTACTGCCATTCTTTTTCCATTTTTGAAATAAATCAGCTAAAAATCCATTAACAGCTTTTTCAAAATATAAATCACCATGAATATCAAAATCCCACATTTCTGAACTCATTTGAATAAAAAGATATACCATGCTTGTTGAAGAACGAAACACAACCTAAAAAACAAATTTTTAAAAAACAATTTTATATATATTTTATTTCATTATATTTAAATTTGAACCTTAGTATCATTATTTATAACACCACAAGCAACTCTGTCACCTTGAGACCACATTTCATATACTTGACATCTTATACTGCCTCCACAGAATTCAATCTTTTTGTTCATATATACACAAGTATTTACCTGATAAAAATTTATATAAAGTAGAAATAAAAAGTAAATATTTAACTATATATACAAATATAAATGATCTATTCTACCAAGCTATTTTTCAGTCTCCACATTTCACTCCGACCCAAATATTGATCTTTAAAAGTAAGCTCAACAGAATCCAAAGCTACATCATCTGGATTAACAACATTCATATATACATCTGTAAATGTTCTTAATTGAAACATTGTGGCTACATTATTTTCCACACTAATTGTTTCACGTCCTTGTAAATCTTCTTTAAATGATGTGACTTGAAGAAGTAAACGACTAAATTCAACTTCTGGGTGATAAATTTCAACAACATCTCCAGTTTTTATATTAGGATGATCTTTTGGATTAATTATTAAATCTTCCTCACTAAAGGTTTTTTGATGTACTATCAGCTTATACAACTTCATTTTTAACCCATTACTTCTTTAATAATAAATTTAATTATAATATATAAAAGAATTAAATTTTACAATATTGTAATATATATATATATATTTCTGTATATATTAATTAATTAAAAAAATTTACATATAAAATAAACAAATAACTCACTATTTATTATCAATTTAGAATAAAAAATTATTTCAAAATATTTGAAATAAATATTATTTTTAAAATATAATATTTAGATATTGTAACAATATATCAATAAAACATTAATTAATAATAATAAATATATCAATATTATTATGTTTCACACAAATTCCAAAATCCTTTCTTCTTTTAATATTATCCTGTACTGATAGTACTGGTATAAAATTTATTCACACATTATTTTAATCCAAATCTCAAAGAATAAAAAATTAATACTCATATGTAGGGAATAAGAATTAATATCAAACTCAACAATTGTATTTTTATATTTTATTCTGTAAAGTTTTAGTAACACATTTGTTTCATACAAAAATGTTACTAGCCATTAGTTTTTGTTATACGATCAATATTTTTTAATTTATACATTAAACATATATATATTTTCATAAATTGTATATAAAAATTTAACGAAGAACATGAAATGAATTAAAAATATGTATTATGGATAAAAAATACAATTGTTTTAAAAATTATTAAATTCTATAATTAAACAAAAAATCAAACAAAAATTATTAAAGGTAAATTTATATTTTAATTATAAATAAATTAATTTAAAAATGTTGTTGAAAATTGCAGACATCAAAATATTTCAATATTAGATAATCTTATCTAATTATTTAAAACATTGTAATAATAGAATCTATCAATTTTGTCCAATATATAACGTAAATTCAATAAATATAAATTATGATCAAATTAAATAAATAAAAAATAAAATTATTTTCTATAAAAAAAATTTACAAGAAGTTATTTTATTTAAATTTTGTAAAATATTTCGAAATGTAGTTATGTAATTGTGATAGCATTATATAGGACTTCTATTAAATCAAAAAGTTCCTAAAAATGCGGCGTCTGCTAAAGCACTGACAGTGTTTTGTTATAAAAAAAAAAACGTAATTTAATCTAATTTGTTGAAAGATTTTTATTATCGTTTCTACGAAATGGACTTATTAATGATACTTCCTGATATTTGTATGATAACTATCTATTTCCATTAAAATCATAGCTATTTATAAAGATCAATCATGTTATGGATATTGTATAACCTATGTAATGTATTTATCTAATTGTTGTTAAAAATTGGAAATATATTTGATTAAATGATGAGAGATGCGTACCAAAGGCCTGCTATTGTTGCTTATGTGCATAGCAGGGAGCAGCATCGTTTTTATTGCTTTCAGCAATCAACGACCTTCCATTCAAACTTTGGTTACAGAGACACACAAGCAATTACGAAACTTCCAAGTAATTATTTCTATAACAATTCACTTCTAATTTCTATTTCTAATAAATATTATTTATAATATATATATTATAAATATATTATAAATGATTATTAATTTTTCATTTTAATTTTTACAGGAAAATTTAAAAGATGTTGAAGAAAAGCGTTTAGTAACAGATTCCAAGTATCTTGCAATGCTTGGTCTTGATGGACAAGCAAGCACAACACCTTTTAGTCTTAAATCTCAAAATGTGACTGTTGTTTCTCTTATTAGGCCTGGAAATGAACAACATATTTATGGTTTTGTGAGAAATATCAGTCATTTTTTGCCAAATAACAGTATTGTCATTTATAGCGTTGGATTAAATGACGATTCTTTGCAAAGTATTAGAACAGCTTGTAATTCTACGAAATGTAATGTGATTCATTTCGATATAAGTCTATTTCCAACTCATGTTGAGGATGATAGATTACATGTTTATAGATCTTTAGTTATTCAAGTAACTATATTTTTATAAATACTTAAATACATAATAATTAAAAATAAAAATTTATACTACTTAATTTTTTTTATGTGTTACAGACAGCTTTAAATACTTTAGGAAATATACTATATATGGATTCAAATGTGCGTTTAAATTCTTCAGATATTTCAAAGTATTTTTTACCAAAATCTGGAATTTTAACTTGGCCTACAAGGCATGCAATTAGTTCTTTAACGCACCCAAAGATGTATGAATATTTTCACGTGTCTGCAGAAAGTTTCTTTTTTCTTCCATTAATAAGAGCATCGCATTTAGTAATTAGAAATATCAAAGAAATTAGAGAAAAAGTAATGTTGCCATGGATTCAATGTACACTGACAAGAGATTGTATTTGTCCTATTGGTATATATGTCAAAAATAATTTTTGTATATTAAAAACTTGTGCATTGAAATAATTGATTTTAACATGTAAATAATTTGAATTTATTATTATAGGAGCTCAATCAGCAGGATGCCGATTTAATAAGAAACCACAATACCGATATTCCGGTTGTCATGCGTATGACGCTTCTGCATTGAATATCGTTCTTGGATTGCACTTTAATTTTGACGACACATACTATGTACATCAAGAACGAGAAACGTACTTTAATAAAATAGAACCTGAAGAAATTACGGAAGAGTATGAAATGATTACAAAACAAAACAATGTAACTGAGTCAAATTTAAGAAATATCATATCAAATGAACGCTAATTTCTTGAAGATCGTGATTAATTTAAAAAAAAGATAATTAAGTGATATGTCGATCAAGCACAAGTAATATAAGGATACATAATAAGTTAAGAAACAAATAAAGACTTTAGTGAACATAAACTATATTTGTGTATCATTACCTTCAAAAAATAATTCAGCTTTCGCACTTTGTTTCTAACTTCTGAATTATTTTTGAAAGTAAGTTAAAACATAAAATTAACAAATATTAAAAAAAAATTTTTATTTGTTATGTTTTCTTTTTTAAATTTGATTATCATTTTTATTTGAAAGCAAATGAAATTAAATATAGATGTAATTAAATCCGTATATAATATATCGAAAAGCATCGAGTGTGATCTGTTTTTCTTGTTGGTCGATTACTAGAATAATCTACGGTATCAATCAAGACACTAACGAATCTCAATTAGTGTCATCAGGAATCGCTTAATGGAAGGTGTTCCTCTTGATTAAAGGTGGCACCTCCGTCAAACTCGAAATCGTAACGCGATACCCCACGAACATATTTTGTATTAATTTATATGGTAAATTTCACGTTGAAGTATACAGTCGCTAACAGGGGATTCGTCATTGTTTGTATAAACGAAAAGTACAACATCGCGCGCGGAACATGGACGAATATGCGTACGTGAGTTCCATCGGGACTCCTAAGGATTAATCGTAAGACACCACCGGAAGCCAACGATATGTGACGAGTTGTTAAATTTCGATATACTTTTGTCTGTTGTAACCTTCATCGCATATTGCCTGATCAGGATTTAAGGTCACTTGACGATGTTTGAAAGCGACATTGACAACTGGTATGATTGGAAGAAAGATGATGATGTTGTTAATGAGATACACGCCGTAAAAAATGCCGAGACTATAAACGGTGTATGTATGATAAATTCCGATCGTTCGAAAAATTTCATGCCTAATGATGGCCAAGGAAAAACCTCTCGAAGCAACGGGATGATTCGCTGTGGTGCAATTCCTACTAGTTCCAGATCTGGTACCGAAGTTCGATTCATCAATCCGGCAATTTATGCAGAGACCTTAAATAACGAGGATGTAGAACACGAGGTTGAAATTCAAGTGAGAGTCAATTCGAAAAACGATGGACGGCACGTACCTAATTGCGGTGATTCCGCGGAAATGAACGATATGATGTCCACGCTGTCTATTAACAATGGTCTGGCCACTTCGTTTATGAATCATGCCGGTGATCAAGGTTCAGCTCAAGAAACGTATCGTTGTTATTCCTTAAATTCACCGACCACATCCGCATCCTTACAGTCCGATATCGCTCGTTCCAAGTCTGTGACTTCATATACACCTTTAAATCGAATCGAGAGACGATGTAGGATTCCTGATGAAGCGGACGATAAGTACGAACTTCGGCAAGTCGAATCGGAAGTGCAAAGGTATTTTAATAATCTCATCAATTAAACGAATATTGATGTATTTCAATTATTTCCTTTAATTATTTTTTCTATGGGATTTTTTAGAAGTTTCACTCGATATTTAACAATGTTGAAGAATAATATATCAAATTTTGAGACCAACAAAATATCGTTTCTCGTCATGTAGATACACATTTAATGGACATAGGATCGTACAAGTTTCTACCTCATCGGTATCCAGTATCAGAATATCGGAGAAAAAATCGAACGAATCGTATCTTGCCAAGAAGATCACTTACAGCGAGTGGATACGAAGAAAGCAAGAAATGGCGCGGCGAAAAAAGGAGGAGGAAGAACAGGCTCAGAGACAGAAGCAAATAGAGGCGGAAAAACTGGCTCGTGAAAAGGAAGAAAGAGAATTCCGAGAGAAAGAAAATTTCTTAAAATGGTCCGAGAAGAAGAAAAAAGAAGAGGAGAAGAAGAAGGCTGTTATTGAGAAAGAATTGACGTTACAAAAACAACTAAAAGAGGTCGAGGATAAAGCTGCTGTTGTGAAAACTCTATATCTTCGTCAATGGGCACGTAAAAAGAAGGAAGAAGAAAAAGGTAAAAGAAATATTTTTCAATTAATTTTCGATTATTTTTCATTTTATCCTCGGATAATTCCTCTTATCTCTGATGTTCGTCTGTAGCACGTCAAAAAAAAGAGGAAATGAAACGAAAACAACTCGAAGAAGAGAGGAAAAAGAGATTAGAGGAGAGCACGAAAGCTTATGAAAATTGGCGCAAGATGGCGAAGAATAAACCGAAGCCTGCCACGCAAGGACTTTTACGTTAGTTGTTTTTATTTTCTTACATAAAAAATTATAATTTAACGATAAAAATTTACTTGAGATTATAAATTTCCACTTACTATTAGCTCATCAAAAAGCTAAACCAGCATACGTGAATCCTACGCCATGGCAGCGAATCATCGACGACACCGAGGACGTCGAGGAAGATGCATTCAATGTTGGTAGAAAAACACAGAGTCAGCTGAAGATTAGCAGTAAGAGAAATGCAACATCTTTTCAGTGATTAAAATCGTCGTATAATTGGAACTTGGGAAATTTGTATGGTTTGAAGAATGATCATATGGTTAAATACTTCTATTGCCTCGAAGTAAAATAGAATTATAGAGAAGTAATGGACGAAACAAAGAATATCATTATACTTACTTTGGATCGCAGATTCGTGTACGTTCGTAGGATATCCTTGTGCAGGATATACCGTACAATTGGAATGATATTACACGCATTACGGCATAGTAGATATTCTGATAAAAAATAATTATATTTTCTAGCAAATATTCTTTGATACATACACATTTTCACGTTCGTCTTCTATGATGAATATTAACAATGAATATTAACATATATCTGAAGCTAATCGCGAACAGCGTTCTTCGACCAATATTTAGATGCATTAAGACAACGAAGGAGAAAATTATCTCCTTTACCTTCATTTTTATCTACTCGAAGATTTGTAGATAGTAAAAAAAAAAAGAAAAAAAGAAAAAATATGGAAGCAAAATAAGGAGAACTTGCGTGATGATAATTAAAAGAAATGTATACGGAAAAACTGAATATTTTTATTATTTGTATTATTAATACTGTAATGTATATTACATGACGTAGATTCATTATATAATCGTAATTTTTACACGGGATCAGGAGAGTGCTTCTATTCATTCGTTACATTAGACATACCTTGAGAAAAAGAATATCAAAGATTGATCAAATAGAATAATTCCAATACACAAGAGGACATAGAAAGTGGCACATATAATTATTTTATCTTCTGCTGAATATACACTTTATTCTTTCTCAATGTATGTCATATTTCATACACACAAATATTTAAAGGTGTAAGTGAACAATTACACGGTGATTAGCATCGTCCAATGGATCTATTTGATCATACTTTCTTCTTCTTCTTGAAGTCTCTCTATATCTGATTTGTTCATGAAATAATAGGAAGGTTGCCGTGATTTCTAAAATTTCAAAATATTATAGATTATTATTATTGAATTGTTAGCTACTTGTCAGAATATAAAAATTTCTTACTAAATCCTTCACTATACGTTTTGCACCCGCTTTGATAAGAATATTACTTAATTCTTCAACAGTTAGTAAACCCATTGCATAATGTAAAGCTGTTCTTTCCAACTGAAATGGAGTGTCAAAAATCTTACATCTTTTTTTTTTTTTTTTTTACAACTGAATCGAAAATAAATGATTTATTAAATTAATTTTTACATTGTCACCGATACGTAAAGTTTCCGGATACGTTCTCGCAATGTATTGGACCAGTTCTATATTTTCACGAAGTACTGCAATGTGAAGGGCGCATCTACTCATTGAATTCTTTCCCATTGCCAATAGTTTCCCTCCACCATTATTTTTATTTAATAATTCCTTCACTTTTGCTACATTGCCTGTTCTGATTTCATGATGCACTTCTTCGCGTTGCGTCTATGAAAAAATAATATTTTTTAGATATATTAATTTTCGATATTTCTTAAAAATATAATAAAATTTTCTATTTTACCACATAATTTGGAATAGATTGTAAAAATTGTACAGTTGCTTCTCGTTCTCGTTCCGCAGCAATATTTACAATATTCACGCCTTCATCTTCTACATCCAAAATATGATCGTATCCTTCTAATAATAATTCTACTAATTTTTCTGTTTCACCTATACAAACGTTACAAGTTACATAACACTTATCACATAATCCTTTTGATTCGAATTTCTTTTTTTTTTCTTTTTTTATGATTTATATTAAAAAGAATTTTTTGGATTTATCTATAGTATTTTCTAAAATTTTTCTAAAATTAAATCTTGCTAACCTCTTGCTGCTAAATAAGCCACGTAACGATCAATTTCGTCGATATTTTCTCTAATATTTGCCAATTCAGCTACATCTCTAGCCGTCCTGTACAATTCGTCTCTGAAGCCAACGTTAACTTGACTTTCTTGAAGTAGATGGAACAAGCCGTCCTTTGGATAAGATCTAATGGCAGCGAAATGAATAACGCTTTGTCCATGCTCATCCTGAATTCATTTCATTAATTATATATTGATATCTTTAATATTATACACTAGTTACTAATTAAAATCGTACTCTATTAGGATTGCTAAAAGCTGATTCTGGTACATCGGAACCCGGACTTTGTGGATAACCAGCATCCTCATCTCCATTCTCATTTTCGATATTCTCTATGTTTCCTTCGGGACGATCAGGAATGATCAATACATTAGGTTCCTGAAGATATACGCGTATTCATATTTATTGTTTCAAAATTATATTTAAAATTTTGTTTACCTGTTCCTGCGGGCTGCTCTTGCTTTTATTGGCAAAATTGTACAAATAAGTAGCCAGATAAGTAACTGGATCTTTTGGACGATTATTGGCGACTTCTGTCAGACCTCTGATCAATGGATCACCGAGTGCTATAGAAATTTTATATTTTTAAATCACTTTTATCAAATTAATGAAATTTTTGTTCAATCATTCATTTAAAATAGTCTTACACGATGCTAAGTAGCGACCCTCTTCTTCTCGAAATATCGATATGTCCACTTTGTCGTCTGAAATATGAATTTTTATTGTTATCAAACGAATAGATAAAATACTTAGAAATTACCTATTGCACTTATTTTATATAACGATTATTTCTATTTCTTTTCACTTATATCAATACAAGTGCAATACGTTTATGTCTTAATTATTCTTTGTTTTTCGAAAACGATAAAAAAGCAAATCTTCCATAAACAAAAGGTGCATCACGAACACAAGGTGCATCACTCCACTCTGAAATTCGTGTTGCACGTATAAATCGCAAACAAATTTACAGCGTATAAATATAAAATTGAAATATGTAAAAGCACGTTTACACAAAATTGCGAGAATTTAACAATAAAAAAAAAATCACATTTGATAAAAGTGAGAGGTGAGGGATTTCGTTTATGTATAATCATTTACGTACAATATACGTATAAAATATACAATTTATCTTAAAATTGAGTATTGGAAAGACATCGAGTTGGAAAGACATGTGCTACGCCATTTCTGTTTCGTGTGAACATCGAACTCGTGCATGACACATAAACAAGCTTTTAAATTTCCCCCATTTCCTATTTTTTTTCTTCCAATCTTCTAGAACATTTTAAATCTCTGTAAATTTCCGTTCCAGGTACATATACACATTTTCACGTAAGCATGGTGTCGTGCGACAACATGTCAAAGCATACTGTTCATGTACCAATAACTGTTCGTTCTACTAACCTAATGATTAATCCAGTTGTTCCTCTAGTAGTTAATCATTTAAGTCTATCATATCATTCGTCGCACGAGAAATAGAATAACGTTCACACACATCTTTCCAACGTCTCTCTTGTCTCTTTCATTCTCAACATACGCTAACATATCTCCCCTATATATTTCCTCAGTCTGATGGGAGATAATTTGACAGTCAAACGTGTTGGCTCGTGAATTATCACAGAAGGATTCCATGTATAAGCGTATATATTGTTCCGTTTTTAATTTTATAAAAAAAAAAAAAGAAAGAAAAAAGAAGGAAAAGAAGGAGAAGAAGATACAAATATAATACAAAGAGTTGATGAAAAATAAAGACTTTCGTTTATCGGTTGATCGGTTTCCTCCCTCTCAATTCTGTAAACGCTGTTTAACGCTGTTTCGTTTACGAAAAAGGCCCGCGATCAAGGTGGCAATTTTCAACGAATTATTTATCGACAATTCCTTCTCCAACGCTAGAACATTGAGCACGGCCCTCGAGAAATCTTGAAGGGTCTGTAATTCGGTGATGCTCAACGACTGTTGATTACCGATTCGTACCGTATCCCTTTTCACCGTCTCCCGTATACTTAGCCCTCGAACGACGCACAGATGCTTCAAATGATCAAATTCCTTCGACAATTCGGGGAATTTGATTATCACGTTAAATCTAATAGTATTGCCAATTGCGTAGGGACGTGCACTTAGGAATCCGAGCTTTTTGTCCCTTTTGAATTTCAATTTCGAATCGAACACCATGATCAATTTCGCCATTCTCGCGTAGGCATGGCCGATCAAGCCAGGTCTAGTGTCACTTGTCCGAGAAACGATCCTCAAGTGATCCTGAACATTGACCCAAATAGCCAGGTCGCCGGCAGAAGCCACGTACACTCCTCGACCGTAAGGCCAGTGCTTCCCGTGAAGACGTTTATCGTCGTGGAGCTCGAAGTCGGTGATCGGCAAAAGTAGGCCAGCTGCAGCCAGCTGGGCTCTGATGGGACTCGGCTGGTCCAGAATCTCATTCAGGGTGAAGTAAGATCCGGCCTCGTCCTCGCTGCTACCCTCTGCTATCATCGTCGAGACCTCTTGGCTCATCAGTTGATTGGTGATCTCTTGTTCCACCTCTTCGAGCTGGTTCACAGTCAGTGTCAACGGAAGAGTATAATTCTCCAGATTTCTGCAACACTCTATCACGCCAGCTTGAACATATTTGGCCAAAGGATCGAGATCGTACGCATCGATCGAGGACACAGTCACTTCGTCCAGTGTATCGTAACTCTCTTCGCCCTCCTCGTCCTCGTAGAAGAATCTCGGAAGAGGATGATCGGGCAGATCACCGCTGGCTGTCACGCAATGTACGTCTCTGATCAAAGGGTCGAAGAACTCGGCGAACACGATGTAACTCTCGTAATCCGGCGCGACCACGGACAACGACTCGTCCTCGTCCGCGATATTGCTGATCACGGAATAAGCGCTGCTCGCGTTGCTGTTGTAATTACCGTATTTCTTAAAAGCAGGCCAGATCACATCAAAGAGATTGTGGTCCATGCGTGTCACACGGTGCTTGATACGATCGAATGTAGGCCGTTTCAGGCAACGACCGATCAATGTACCGGAGTTCCCAGCCGATTTTGGTGTCATACCGTGTCTCGCGCCGATCAGAAGACGGAAACACCTCTCCAGGGTAGCTAGGGTCTCTGGTTCGTTTAAGTCTCGGCGCGAGGAATAGAGGTCGCCTCCAGAAACTTCGTTTTTCGGCCACGAGAGTGCACGCCAGAGCGAGGATGTCCAGGTGGAAACAGCCGCGGAGATAAATTAATGAGGAAATTTTTCAACAGGATGGATCATTAACAGCAATGGATTCATGCCAATTAATTGATATTGATTTAGTTGATCTTAGAGGATCTTGGAAAATTTTAGAACCTTTTGATTTGGAGCATTTAGTTTCTTACTAAATTGTGATTGCTTGTAGGACAAATATTTCAATTATTATATATTTAGAAAATTATATGAATTTGTGATTAATTAATTATTCGTGATTGATTTGAGACGTATGGTAACACGTATGAGAAAGCAAGGTGATTGAAACGTAACTAAATAAATCAGTGATCAATACCATTAGATAATGAGGTAATGTTCGTAGTTTAGATTTTCTATATTCAGAAGAAAGTACGTATAGTGCCTTAAACGATCGTAGTCAACAGATTCATTAGGAGTGATCGATGGTGCTCGTAAGTGCCTCGTTCGAATGAAATACCTTTGTCCGTCAATATCTCGTCGGCCAACTTCTCATTAGCTCCGAAATCGCGAAGGAGTGATTTGTGAGAGAATTCGGACTGGTCTTGTTTGTAATAATCCGCTTTTTGTCCGAACTATGCGAACAATAATGGTAGAAAAAAAATATATCGACATCAACGAAACGAATGAGAGAATATTACATTATTCAGAATATAATTTTTCGTAAATTTAATCATGTCGATTTCTATTGGGAACAATGGATCAAATTATTATTATCAAGATTGCACTCACGTTGTCTTGAACTAAAGGATTGGCACCCAAGTGAAGTAGGAGGTTATAATAATGACCGTTGTCCGCTAGTGTAGCTGCATAGTGCAAAGGTGTTCGGCCATCGAGATCGATTGCGTGTGCAGTTTCTGGAAACCTGCCTGCTAGATATCTAATGAAAACGTAAAAGATTAAACAAGTCGAATAAAGAAATCGATAATCCACGATTGAACGAAGATAATTCATTTTATTCTTGCTTTTGATCTCCTGTGAAACGTTACGATAGAATTTTTCAATATAATTCCATTGTCATTTCATTGTCTCTCTTTTTATGAAAAATTATTCCAATCAAGTTGTTGTATTTCATAAATATTAATGCATAATTCGATAAAAAAAATTAACATTTATATCGATGAAACGTAGATGTGTTGCGTTTAATTTACCTGATAATAGTAGTGTTTCCAAATATCACTGCAACGTGAAGAGGCGTTGCGCCACGTGGCGATGATTCATCTCTTGCAACTGCAAATTTGCGACGATCTAAGGCGCTTTGTAGATCCCTCAGATTCCCTTCTCGCGCTGCCATATGCACAGCATGAATTTTCCCCTATAACGATTGATAGACGATACTTATCACATGTTATTTGAGGGAAAAATCGATTATTTACTTCATTAATCTTCAATAAATTTATCTAATGCAAAATTTATTACACCAGAAACCAGACAAGCCATAAATAACCTATATTTACAAGCTATCTCATGAATGAACAAGTTAAAAAACCGGTTTGTATCGAATTATTCTTGCTTCTAATAAGATATATATATATATCTTAAACATGTTTATAAAAACGAAACGAGGCGAGCAATATTTTTTTATATTACCATGTACGAAGGGACACGATCGATGAACGTCTGCAGCTCGGCATTCCCTGAATGCCTACCAACCAATCTTCTACCTTCGCCATTGAGCACCAGCGTGGCTAATTGCTCCATGTTGCCGGTCTCCAGCAGCTTCTCGATTTCCGGATCGGCCGTCATCGTGCCCTCGTTCAAGTCTGCTTCCGGAAGCTCCTCGTGTTCGCCGACGATCACCTGCTGATCATTTCCAAGTGCAAAACCATGCGCACGAACGTCACAACCCGACGATCGATACAGGAAAATATTAATCTCACGTGACAATCTAGATACGGTAAATCGATAATTCTCGCCTACTTTGCGTTTCGTCGTGCGTGTGCACGCTTTAGTGTGAAACGCGATCGAAACTACTTTGTTTCTTTGACACTGTGTTTTTTCACACAAGTTTATCTTGGAAAAGTATTAATGGTAGTGGAGCAATAAAATTTTCAATTCGTTTCAATTCGTTTTTTGTTACGTGAATCATATTAATTATTATATTTTAAAAATAGGTTTTGGTTTTTTATATTAATTTCCATAGAATGGAAATTTTAATGGTTTGATTATTTTGTATTTGTAGAATGGAAATGTATATATTAATAATATATAAAAAAAAGTGATGTTAGATAGGATAGAAAAGTAAAATTCTATTGGGAATACTTTTACATTTAAATAATATATATTATAAGATAATATCTTGAACAGCGAATAATGGCGTGACAATTTTATTAAAATAAAAAAGATCTTTTTTTTTAAAGTAGAAAGAATATTTTATAAAATACATATTTTATGAATATGTATATTTCATAAATTTATTAAAAAGATTCGATATTAAAACAATGGAAAACGATTTGTATATCTTTTACTGTGTCAAATAAAATTAATAAAAAAAACAAAAAAATAAATTAATGGGTCTGTGCATAAGTTATAAGAGAAGTTCCTTGTTCAGTCATTTATTTATTATTATATATTTGTGCGTGACAAAGAACATACTGTATAATAATCTCCATATCGATCATTTCTTATTTTCAATATACATGATATACTCTAATTATATCCTGTCATCTACAATCGCAAATGTAAATTACTCGTTATATACCTACAAGCTGGCTGACTAAACATGAACAAACAATCAAAAGAGTCAATTATATTTTTCATCTTTAATAATCTTTCACTTATATAATTAACTAAATTTGAAGTTGAAGTTCGTTTAAATTATAATATTACTTATTTCATATCTTACTTCTCGATACGAAGGCTGATGATGTAATTTTTTTTGTGCTAACAAATTGGTAAAAATTTTTGACTCGTCTAATGTTATGATGACTATTTTTATGATGACTGTACCTGGTCTTCCTCGTTTCCGGGATCATCGACACCAGAATCACCGGTACTGGGCTCTTTTCTTTCTTCTTGCTCCGTCTTATTCTCCTCCTCCTGTTCGTTGCCCTCTTCCTCTTTCTGCGATTCCTCTGCTTCCTCTTTATCCTCTTCGGCTTTATCCTCACCTTCCGGTTCCTCCCCTTTCTCCTCCTCACCTTCGTTCTCCGACTTCTCCGGATTCTCCTCCGTTTCTTGCATCTCTGCACCTGTCACCACGTCGTCATCCGACGACTTCTCTTCCGTTTCTTCGACCTTTGCTTCCTGCTCCTCGTTATCTTCCTCCGTGGTTTCTGGCTCTGGATTCTCCGCCGCCTCTACTTCTTCCGTTTCTTCCATCTTCTCTGCGTTTTCCACATCTTCCCCGTTTTCCGCATCTTCCGCATCTTCTTCGTTTTTGGTATCCTCCGGATTTTCAACAGATTCCGCGTTTTCCCCGTTCTTTGCATCCTCCGCGTCTTCCGCGTTTTCCTCTTCGTCTTTTTGATCTTCCTCCACATTTTTTATCTGCTCAATAAAACGATAAAAACATCTGATTCTTTAAAAATTCTTTGTTCAATCTGAATGTTTTTTGTTTTTAGGAAATTAATTCAAGAAATTTTCGAGTAAAGTAAATTTCACCATTGAAAGAAATTATTATAACAATATTAAAATTACCTGTTCCATGGATCTGCTGAGATTTTTCGGTGCTGATTCCGCGCTGCCAAATGCACTATCGATATCCGCACTGCTAACCTTCTTCATTCCTCTAAGTATAAATTCCTCCGCGTCCAAAATCCTCCAGTCCCAATGTTTAGGATACGATGTCCCTGCAACTCGAGGCGCTTCCGGTATCACGTTTAACAGTGATTGGTCTATGTCCGATGGTCGATTTTTGTAAAATGCTGGCGCCTTTAATCTCTGGTTACAAAATTTCATCGATAAATTTCGTAATAAAAATTAAATTTCAATTTTACGATAATCATATTTTTATAAATTATCGTAAAATTCATGCATGGAATACTCACGTTATCTAGTTTACTTTCATCAGCTCCGTACTCGACTAACAAATTGTACAAAGTTCCATCATCCTTGGCTGCAGCCGCGTAATGCAATGGAGTCTTTCCGTCATTGTCCTGCGCTTCCACGACGGAAGGGAATTTCGCGAGGATATTTCTTGCGATTTCCGTGTACCTCAAGCCACAAGCCTGTTGATTATCGAATCGTAACATTTAAAGGGAAATAATAAAATTATTACGTTCGTACCTTATGCAAGACGTTCAAACCGTTGCCATCTTTGCCGTAAAGAACGATTGGGGACGTGGCCTCTATTTTATTTTCGAGCTCTTCTAAATCGTTATTTATTACGAATGTGTGAACATCCTTCACGGTACCCTGTAACACAGATATTTTATATCATTGAGAAATATTTTTGAAAATGGGATAGGGAATCGATGAAGAAGAAAGATTGGACAAACCATAATGAAGGGTACAGCTTCTAAAAATCTTTTCACTCGAGGATTGTTGCTGGTCTCCATACGCAATTTGTTCCCATGACCCTCCCACAAAACCTGCTGCAGTTTTCCTATATCTCGATTGTGAATCCATATTCTTATGTTCGAAGGTTTGAAGTCTAAGCCTAAGGAATAATGTTTGGAATAATATTTTAATCTCGAAAATATAATAAAGTGATTTTCAAAATTGATTTGATCGAAAAATTTTTCATATAAATTATCCTTTTTCGAAGGAAAATCGATAATAAGAATATTTTACGTCCTCTTAACATAAACTTATAATTTATAATCGGATGAGCATTCTGTGCATACGTATTTTATATTTTTATTATTTATTTAATTTCGTTTAATTCGAATAAAGAATAACGCTTGATCGATAATCTAATTCAACATATGTTTCAAGGATACAAATTTCATTGAAGATAGTGTGCATGAGTGGCATTTTCAAACGAACTGGAATATTAAATTTCGAAAACAAAAGGTGACACTTTAAAATGTCACTTAAAAATAAGTACAAAAGGAAAATAAGTATCAAAGTATGAGTTTTAATGATATGACCTTTTCCTATTTGAGATATGACTTCATTAAACATTTATAAGTGACAAGATTTGTAAAATGTACATCGCGTGTTGAGGAAACGTGATAAATATTTTAGATACTCGGGGATTTCTTTTAGCAGCAAACATCGATTTCATGTTCAACATTGTTTCCTTATTGAAACTTGGAATCAAAAGCTTATGAGATTTGTAGATTTTCTCTCTTAATATCAATTATCAGGAAACGATAATAATTTATAATACGTCTTTGTTTCTTCTTTTGATCTGTATTAATAAAAGAAATTGAAATTTCTTCTTTTGTAAAATGTGTTGCAATTAAAATAGATATTTATGACATACGTTCAATACTACCAATGAATCATTTATTCTTTTGCGTAACTTTAACTTTAATAACGTCGCTGGGAAAATTAAACGAGATATCTTGTGTTGACATTTTTAACGAAGAGTTACATCGATAATCACGTAATGTCTTTTTTACGTGTTAAAAACACTTAACCGATGTTTAATTGTCGAGTGTTCAATTGTTTCTAAGAAAAAAAAAATAAATAAATAAAACAAAACGGAAAGAAAAAATTAATAATAAAATTTCTGCTTTGATAAATAATCAATGATAATTAATCGTAAAATAGATTAGATTAAAAAATAAACATTTAAACAATATTGTAAGAAATTATAAATAATTAATTTAATTTAGAGGGAAAAATTTGAATTATAATAATTCGATTTAATTAAAATTACATGCGTGCAAGCTTTATCTTTTAATCGATTTAGATTGCGTGTTCTATCGGTGAATTAATAAATTTTTGATAAGTTAACCGAGTGCACGGACCTCGTCACTCACTGACACGTTTGCAGTATTCTTTGTTTCCTTAATAAATAGATCAATCAATGTTGGCAGAAATGTCAGTATACGTTGTACGTATTACACTCACTGTAAAGTTGAATTCATATCATGTAGAATAAATTATTCGCTTGTAACAGGTGGACGTCTATCTATCAAGATCTATCAATTTAATTATAATCTTATATCGTTGGCCTTAATAATTCAACGAGTTGAGTTATTCACGATTCTACGGGACAAGTTCAATGAAGTTATTTATTTCGTCGCAAGTCGAATCATTCGACATTTATAAAATTTCTATAAGATTGATTGCTTTTTACCAAGAAAATTCAATTTCAACTTTGTCGAATCACTTATCGCATTTTCCTCGAACAATTTACCATTCAAAATCTAATGGAGGAATAAAAATTTTTCAGGAAATAGCTCGTTTGTCGATTCTCAAAGGAAATATATTTACAACACGCGATAGCTTGCAATTTTCCTTTATACGTCTTACTACAATTTCACTCTTGAAGATCGAACAAAATGTATTATCGAATGAATCAAAAGTAGAATTAGAAATAGAATTCGCATCGTAATAATTTTCGACGCATTTAATAATTTTTGAAGATTCCTAAATAATTCGTTGATCAATCGAACTAACAATTATGAGAATGTGTCTCATCCTATCGATCGAAACAGTTTTCCTTGCTTTATAAATTTAAGTTTTATTGATTCTTCCCAGTCATTACCGAGAAGAATCCATAGGGTATAAGTCAAGGAATGTATAACCATTAAAAGTGGGAAATGAACGAAGTGAAGTTTTGCAAGGTTGCCACTGATCTATTTTAATTGTTGTTATTCGATAAAACATTAATAAAATAAACTTATTAAAGATTTTTGTTTATGCATAGCTTTGAAAATACATTTTTCTTTATTTACCTTACATTTATCGCGAAATCAATATGAACTCTAAAAAGCATAAAAATAATCGTAATTGCTCACATTCTTTGCCAAAGCTGGTCTTCCGGCGCGACATGTTCTCCACTTCCGGTAGCTCAATTTCCGAGCTATGCTCCAAATAATAAGCCGCAGGATTACCCCTTTTGTCGATGATACTCGCGTCACAATCGTTTTCTATGAGAACATCCCAAATCGCTTCAGGATCCTTACAACAAGCACAGTAATGCAATGCTGTTCTCCCTTCCTAAGAATCAAAATCAAGAAAAATTTCAATTTCAATATTTGAAATCCATAACAAACAACGTAATCTATTAATAAGTCGATCAAATTTTTTATTAATTTATTTTGATTACATCTTTTGAGACGCCTTTTCATCTACGAAACTTAATTGTTAATAAATTCCTATTCAAAGAAACTTAAAACAATATCGAAAATTTACATAATTTCCCAAACTACTATTATTGAAATTAAGAAACGAATCACCGAAAGTTCTTATCCCACATTCATATCCCATATTTTTCGAACTATCGACAGCTTATAATTACGTTGACCATATTGATCAGACGCGAGAATAGAATATTCAAATCTAATATTTACTTAATTTATTGTTCAATTCATAAATGTTCCCATAAACGTTTTCTCGAAATAATTTCACCGAGAGACAGTTGTCCACGATAAAAAGCGCGACATTACAGGGGAATTAATATCCCGGGGGAACAGTGGAGTAAAACGCGAAGTCGGCGACGGTTAAACGGCGAGTAATAAAGGTTGAATCGAGATCAAAGGGGTGGATAAAAGGGGTGAGAAGCTAGCGGTTGGCATATTCAAGGCGCTGCGTGCGCCTGAACGCGAAGCCGGATGGCTGCAGGGAAGAACAGGTGGTTTACACTTTGCCATTACTTTGCCGTGTCACGCGATCCAGAAAAGACGAGCGTCGTTACGAAAAGCTGACTTTTCGATTATTCACCATTTGGATATCTCGGATGAAGCGTAAACATTATCGTCACGACAGCCTTGAGAACGATTTCGTAATAAATGGAGAAGCAAATTAACTTAATTAATTCATCGAGATTCACGTTTTAACGATCGATAGAGTAATTGTAAATGTTGCGAGAATAATTAATGATGATTATTAAAAATAATTTTCTAATGTATCTCTATTTATTTCGAGAAGAAAATAATGTAAAATATAAAGTGGAGAGGATAATTTTATGCAAGAATTATTAATCTCTGTTGAGAATAAAAATTAAATGAAATGAATTAGATCTCATCTCTAAATTAGATCTTATCTTTTTCTTTCTTATGGTTATCTTATTTTATGATTTGTACACAAATATGAATTAAAAGTGTTAAGAAGAGATAGATATTTGAGTATGTAACTTTTAGATATGATAAGAGAAACCCAAAATATTATAGTACTTTGAATTTACTTGAATCATTGACAAATAAAACATCTTTTAAATTGAAAATTATTTAAAAATTTTAAAATATTAATAAAAAAATATATATTTCAAATGTGAAATCACGATAAAAATATTTAAAAATTTTAAAAAACGTGCAATGAAAAAAGTCGAAATCGAAAATTTATATAATTTAATTTATATATTATAGAAATTTATAATAAAAATTACTCTGTCTTTCTGTTGAATGGTAATAGGATAATTTTGCACAAGCCACTCAACGATATCTTGATGATCGTGATATACTGCTTTGTGCAACAAAGGAGTACCAGCTGGATCTTTCGCAATAGCCAATTTCTTTTTAGGCTCTTCGAGTATAAGTTTTTGCGTTTCTGTCAAAGACCCACGTGAAACTGCATCATGTATGTAAGAGATTTTTGTCTGTGAAAAAAAAGAAACAACATATAAAAATTAGATGATTTGATAAAAATTAAATTTAATATAAAACAAAAAAAAATATACGCCACACCAAGTAATTTGGGAGTCCTTTTAGGAAGACTCTAGTTCTAAGATCTGGGGAAATTTCACCCAACAATCGTGCTCCACGTCCTTCTAGGACAACATGTTCCAATTTCTCAAATTCTCCTCGTAGTAGCCAAGACTTTAATATTGTTGCATTCATTTGTATCTGAAAATTAAGTTAATATTATTATAAGTAGTTTTAAAAATTTGAAAAAATTAAATTAAATTTCAATTGTTATAAATTAAAGATTGAAAAATAATTAAATATTGAAACTTGAATTGGAATTTTTGGAAATATTAAATGGAAAATTTGTTAAATAAAATTTCAACAATTTCATAAATTAATGATTGCGTATATATTTATGGAAAATGATTAAATTTTGAAACCTTTTATCTAGAAAGTAATAATCTACCCATTAATACGTGACCATGAATCAATTCTTAAAATGTTCACTATTGATTCTCCATCAAGCTTATCCAATCGAAACTCTGTGTGACCAAGCATATCGAATCACAGATTATTCGACACGATACGATTCGTTTATAAAAATTTTTCACAATGTGTTGTTAACAAATTAATTAGAAATAATTATGAATGAACAATTTTAAGATTCATGAATAAATTACAAATATTATTTTTATATATGGATTTTTATAGAATTTTTTATTAATTTTATATATTTTACATATACGCATTTTTATTTAATAATGTATTCTAATTTTTATATAGAATAATATTTTAAAAAATAGAAATTCTTCTTTATTTTTGTTTAAAATTCCAAAAATTCTTGATTCATATGATGAACAATATATGAATTAATATACATGAATTAAAATTGAGAAAAACTTGTAAAATTTGTATTCTTTTTATTTTTAATAAATATAGATATTAGATATTATATATAGATATAGATTTATTCCATCATCACGATTAATAAGATATAATATTTTAAAGAACAAAAAATTATGAAATGCAAAAACAAAGATTTTCAATAACATAATTTTTCAAAACTACCAAAATATTATTATTTCTTCACGATATATTATATTACATTATATTAAAATTTATTTTTTCAATATATTTTTTCAATATTTTATCTCTCATCAATTAACAAAGAAAAAAAAGTATTTTGTATTATCAAATAAAAGATGAAAAATAAAAGATAAAAATTTCTGACAAAATTTAAAGATTATTGCAGCATTCATAACTTCTTTTACGTTCAATTTTTAATTATTGCTTATAAAATTATTTCCAAAAAAAATATTACTTGTATAAAAAATAATACGTTAAAGTAATTTCGCTTGCAATTTCATTTTTCCTATTACAACTACTCCTAGTTCGTTGGTCGCGTGTAAAGTCAAATGTAATAAAAATATCTAATGTAACGTTATCGTTACAAATTGCATGTTTTATTTGCATTATGAAATTCGCAAGAAAGATAGGTTTCATATATTTTGCTAAGTGGTACATGTGGATGACACATTTACATAAATCAATTCTAAAAAACATCATTTTAACATTTTTTAAAAACAATAAGTACTAATTTTTGCAATATTTCATTCTTTGGACATTTCACTTTAATAATAAATCCAGCCAAGAATTTGATTAATCTTTTAAACACGAATCATGTTTTTGTACCGTTCGTTATTATTTATTAAAATAAAATACAAGGAAATCTCTCGTCTGAACGCGTTAAGTTATCATAAGTAGTTATCACAAGTTATCATATGTTAAGTAATCATAAAGCAAAGTGAAGCCAACTGAAATGAATAATCAAATAATTATCCTGAAAAAATACATTTCTATAATTATAATTATAATTCTCAATAAGAATTCTAATCTAAAAAAGAAAAAAAAAAAAAAAAAAAAAGAGTATACAAAAAAGGATTACAAAGTAAAAGTGCACAGATCAAAACGACAATGTGTGCAAAGACAAATATCTGGCTGTAACCAAAATCGTGAACAAATCGTGTGCATCATGCATTATCATCTTTATTTTTGTCGATCGTTCACCGATGAGTCGAGAAATTACCTGATCGATTTCATAGAATTGTCATGTCGAGATCATATGTTCGCGGCATGGCGCAACACAAGGAAAAAGCTTCACAGTGATACGAAACAGTGAATTGAATCGCGGCGGAGTTAAAAAAGAGAACGTGCGCGATACGAGGAAGCGTCGCGAATGAAGTCGATTCAGGGCGTCGCGACGCCACCTGTGAACACGTTTCCATAGAATTCACCGAGGGTCATCGAGACTGGACATTCGCTGGATGGTATTGGAAAAAAATAACGAGGAAGTGGAACGCTATTTTTTTTTCTTTCTTTTTTTTTTCTTCGCGAAGACGATAATGATGTAATACGTAATTAGATTATAATTAGACAGAGTTTCAGGAAAAAGATTTTAAGTTGAAAAGATGACAAATAAGAAGAAAATTTGTATTGGTTAATTTATGGAATATAAATAATGAAAATATAGTCGATTCGTTAATCGTAGATTGAAAAATTCAGAAGAAAAATTTATAAAGGATGTTTTCGAAGATCGTAACATATTTCTTGTATATGAATATTTCATCTTATTCAATCTGCCGAACATATTTGATCCTCTTTATATCTATTTATTTTATTATTAATTTGTATGTTTTCCTCTTTTAAATCTAGTGAATCCCCTTATTTAATTCATCAAATAATTAATAGCTAAAGAAAATAAAACGGTGATCCTTGAATACCCGTCACTCCGGTTGATAAAACTGAACAAGGCCAACAACTTGTTTGGTGATTCCCCCTCGAGTCGAATTATTTTTAAAAATCGAAGACTTGTAAATTCGATAATTCTTAATCGTTTCAATTGCAAAAACCATTACGCAGAATGTAAAAATCATTATGTAAAAATTCTTTTATAAAAAAGAAGATAAACTCTGAAAGAAGAAAATAATTCAATATCTATAAATTGTATAATTAAACAAACTGATTTATATTTAAGCTTTATATAAAACTTGTTTTATAAATATTTATCAATCGTGTTTGTCGAATTACGATTCTCTTTAATAAAAAAAAAAAAATAAAAGAACGGGACGCGTATTTTTTATTTATCAACCTTTCAATCTGTCTTGGAACGATCCAAATTTAACGATTATCGATTATAACATTCAAGATAAATTTAATGTTTTGTCCATTTCCTTGTCGTTTACCTCGTTTACTTATTTAGCTTGCAACTCGACCAGAATCGATTCTCTGGAGCAATGACATATCGATTATGTATGTTACACGAATCTTATCCAGTAACTATTGATAAGATATGAGAGATTATTAAATAAATGTGATTATCTAAGAAAATATTTACTTATTAATTAACAAATATCGAAGTTTCATTCGATTTCGAAATACTATTAAACAATTTCTTTCACATCGCATTAATAAATTAACAATTTCACAGGAAAATAATACAGAGTAGCGTGGATAATATGATGCGAAAAAAAGATGAAATTGCGAAAAATATATTTTAACAAATCATGTCAACAAACCATTTTTATATCTTCTGGATTACGTCATTTTGATGAAAATATCTGCAACCAAACTCTTGTGCAAGTGATCTTTTAACGAGAACTATTTTCAACGGTTTATCACTTACATTTCACTGTAATAATGAATATTTGTTATGAGAAAAACTTTCACGATAAAACGCATACGAATGCTAAAGTGTCTGTTGGTCGACTAGCCAGAAGTTTTCCACGTGTCCCAGTCAAACATGGTTTTTATTATTCAGAAAGAATATAGTAGTTATACGACGTTATAATGAAGAGGATAATGAAGTTTTGTGATCAATGTTATTCGTTTCAACATGTTTAATTATATACTTCTTAAAATATACTATATTCTACACTTAAAACGAAAAAAAATATATACACAGAATTTTTTTTATAATTAATACAATATTTAATAATGAAATAATAAAATAAAGATGAATAAATAAATATATTTGTTAAAGATTTTGAATTTAAAATTTTTCCTTTTATGTTTATATGCATTGTTGCTGATTTTGTCACAACAGTCAATTAATCTTTCATTATATGAATAAACATACATTTTCATTCGATGTAGAAGTAGCATACATAGAAAAATAACCTAAATTATAAAAAATTTAATGGATATTTTTTTTTATTTATAATTATAAATTTAAAATTAATCGTACACGATGTTTCTTCTTTCGATTTTTGAAAGATTGACAAATTCCAATGGTTGACACATCAGCTTACACAGTATGTTTTATAAGTCAGCAGCGACAGACCCAGTTATTACATCGATGTGCTGTACGACCAATCTTGGGATATAAAGTTGTGACTTTGTATTGACAGAATGGAAAAACAGATATTAATTTTTTTCTTCACAGTATTCCTTGTTTCATCCATTTTTGCTAGTGGTAATTATAAATATAAATTTTCATTCGTATTCTATATATTTTTCTGATACAGTTAATTAATATTAGAAAAATGCCTGAGGAAAACAGATCTCGAGTGTACTGGTCGTGTTCATTATAACGTGACTCTGACAGCTTATTATCCTGTATTTGATAGTGATAACGAATCAGATTATTTGGATGTTAAGATGAAGAAATTGAGAACTCTGCAGGTTTGATTTAATTTTGCTAATAAGAAAAAAATATATATTATATTAAATAAAATATTTTATTGTTATAATTATGCATTACTAAAGAAAATATTAATATTAAATCATAGGATTTTCTTGATGGGCGCACAGAATTCGTAACCGTTTCAATGGATCTCGATTCAGGGATACCATATGGCACAAAATTGTGTATTCCAGAATTAAATGCAAAATTTCTGCGACAGATTCCACTTCAGGTATCATTGAGTTAAAACTTAAATGCCTTTTTCTTTTTTTTTTTTTTTTACAACATAATCACACTTTATTTCTTAGGCAAGAGATAGAAGCCATTACAACGACGTTAAAACGAATTCACCCGATTTTTCTCACATAGATATTTGCGTAAGAACAGAGGAAGATACTTACGATAATTCAGTGAATGGCATAGTGACTCTCTATGTATAAATTATTTAAAAGAATACTTCATTGATATTTTTATAATAACATACAAAATTAAAATAATTTAATTATCTTCTCTTTTAAACTTTCCATTAAAAAATTTCCATTAAAAAATATATATTATATAAAATAAATTATACTTTGGGATGAAATTTAATATTTAAATCGAGGACCAGTGTGGCCATGTTTTTATCAATTCGTATAGACTATCGCCTGGACAAGAAGTGTGCGTTGTTTGTCGATGGCCAAATAACGTATAATTGCTTTGTATTTTCCCAATTGCTACACCGTATGAGATTAAACTCTTAGTTGCCTCTATAGCTACTGCATTTGGTGTGTGGCCTGCAAATAAACAAAAATTGATTAAATTTTAAAAGAAGAAGAAATAAAACGAGACTAAATTCATATAAGAACTTTTTAAGAAATTTCTTGTAATATTTATTTCACATATTTCACTTCGAGTTCTATGCTATTTTAAGTAAATTTTATTAAAAATATATAACAGATTTAATTTTAGATTATATTTTTGATAATAATTTTGATAATATATTTAAATAATTAAGTTTTAAATATTAATTAATATCTTTTTATATTCTACTACGCAATTTACTTACCAACGAAATTACCAATTATGCAAATTCCAATGCTCTTCGAATTATAAGGTATCGAATGTGCACCATGTTTGTCCCATCCTCTTCCTTCATAAATGTTTCCATCCTCTCCAACTAAGAATTGATAGCCTATGTCACCCCAACCCTTCTCATCTATGTGATAATTCTAAATATGATAATTAAAAGAAAATAAAAAACTTTAGGTATTTTTTATATATTCTTTAAATTTCTTGAAATTTAAAATATAAAATGAAATTATTATATATTCATTTTGACAACTTAATCTTAATCTCAATTCAGAATTCGTAATAGAATTAATTTAAATAATATTGATTTATTGATCGACTTTAAAGATCTTTTTATTTATTTTCGATCTTTTGAATTTAATATTTTATAATATTATAATATTAGTTGCTCGTTCGAATTTTGTATTCAATAAATAGGAAAAATTTGTGAACTCTAATTTACCTGAAAACTTCTCACTCTTGCATTACAAATTGCTTGAGTGATGCAACTATCTGTCGCCGAATGATGAATTATAACAAATGGCGCAGGATTTTGTGCAAGTGCTCGTATAGTTGTCGTCGGTTTTCTGGCGCCCCATTCTGATCTCGATATTATCTTTGGACGTACTAAGTTAACAAAAAAATCAACAAATTAATAATTTTATAAAAAAAAATTTTGTTATTAAAAGATCTTCACTTCATTCTGGAAATTTTTTTTCTTTATTTCTTTCTTATTTTAACATTGAAAATAATTACACGTCATAATAATTAAAATAATAATTTCCTGTGAAAGATCAAATCTCGTTATTCATAATTACAGTAAATTATTTTTAATTTTAATGGGTGAATAGCATCAACATAACTGTCATTGTCATATTTTCATACTTTTTAAAAGTTAATCTAAAGTTTTTTAATGGATTATGCAAGAAATATCAAGCAAATTGATTATTAATTAAAATACTTCGTAGATAAATAATAACGATAACAGGACAATAAATATATAATCTTGACATTATATTATCAATTAGTGGAATCTTTTCTTAAATATTTTATACAATGTTTTTTGTATAAAAAAAAAATAGATCGATGATAAACAAGAATAAACGTCATTCTATATTTTTTTAAAGCAATTATTATTTTAATCAAAATTTTATTACTAGTAAAATTTATTAGATTAGATGCAAATTTGAATTATTGAATTATTGAACTACTTTAAAAATTTATAAAAAATCTTTAGAATTGTATTGAATACGATAGTTATTGTGTCAAATAATTGAACTCTTAATGAAACAACGAAAAAAATTAGAAATTTTTTAGGAATTACTATAAAAAATAAAGAAGAAGAAAATTTATTATATCATGCATCTATTAATATATACTTATATAACGATATTTATAATCCATGCAATAAAATCATTTATGAGAGAAAATTCGCGAAAAAGAAAGAAAGCATCGATAGTTGAATTACAGAGATAGAATTTTAGAATCTAATTTAAAGCTTCGCTAATTCGAAACAGTGAAATTATTATTGAAAAAAATATGGAAATACTTGCACATTCAACACAATTCGATATTCGTTGCTTCAATAGTACTAAAGATTTTTAAGATTTATTACCAGGCGTCTCATGAACAGCGCAAAACAGTATTTGACAGTTTACAAGTAGAAAAAGCACTATTAACTTCGTCATCTTTGTTCATAGAGATCTGTACTGGCATTGTGTTAAATTGTACCAAGTATATAAACTGGCTGGTTAATTTAATTTCTTGATCTTTGACCGTGCTAGATAAAGTGGGATTCCTATTCTATCTTCATTGCATTTAAGATTTTATATAACATTAATTTGTTTAAAAAAATCTATTTATTTTTAAGATTTATCTCTGTCAATTTCGAAATAATGTACATAAATGTACATAATGGTATGAATAGGTAAAGAACCGCAATCAAGAATGTAAAGATACTTATTATCATTGCTGACAATAAGTGATCATGAACTTTGAAATTGATAAAGATCTTGAATGAAGAAATGTGTTTTGAATAACTTTTAAAATCAATAATATATTAATATATTTTACTCGTCACAAGAATAGAAAGTTTGAATAGAAATTTAATGATTTGACTGTTTATTTAAAAAATAATATAAAAAACTCATTATTTAAACTATTTTTATGTCGCATTCCTCAAATTTGATACCATTTTTTTTCTTTAGAGAGTAATAAAAGATTTATGTTAGAGAATTTTTTCCAATAATATGATAAATATTAAATATAATAAATCTTTTCTTTCCGAGTATGAATAATAGACTGTTGTTTTATAATTATGATATCAATATGGGTCAATAAATAGCGAAATAATAAAATATTTACTTTTCATTTGAAATGTGAATATTTTTATAAATAATATCATTTTAATGGCAAAATCTTTATTTTTTAAAGATTGGTTGCGTTACAACGTACTTACAATTTAATAAAAAAAATTATATTTCGTAATTAAGGTCAAATTCTTAAATCGATTCTTTTTATCGATTCGAAAATAAAATTATTTTTTTTTACATTTCATAAGATAAAAGTTTATTTACTTTTTTCTTTTTAGAGGAAACCTAATGCTATAGTTTTCGATATAATAACCCGTTTAATTTTATTAATCTTAATGAGTTCGATTAATTTATTTTTTTTATGTTTCTATTGATATATAACGACAATCACATGAGCTTCAATTTTCATATTTCTTAGATATGCGAAAGTACATCAGGAAAAAACAAAAGATAAATATTTTATCGAATATAATAATCAATACTAATTATACTAACTCAATTATACATAACTTATAAAAAATTTCTTCATTTATTTCGATAAATAAAATGCATTTTTCTTTGGAATCATTTCCATATTATTTTAAAAAAATCAAAATATAAATTACTCATGAACTTATTTTTGAAAATATTCGTTTCAAATTAACAAATATGAAACCATATTTAATCTTACAATCACATTCGCGTAATACGTAATTATTTACACACTTGACTCAATTTATCGAAGAAATGAAATAAACAAAAAGAAAAAAAAATAAATTGCAATTAATCTTTATATTTAATTATCGCTAATTACATTTTTTTATCAATACAATAAAACTGTATTATAAAATGTAATATAAAAACTGTAAATTTCCTTAACGTAATGACCATTTTTTAATTTTTATACTTATTTAATTTAATTAATTTTTTAATTAATTAATTGATTAATTTTAATTATTATAACTATTTTTCATAACTATATTTCAAAATATTATCTATTATCTATATAAATATATATATATATTGTAAAATGTTAAGCTTCATCGATATTTTCATTCATCCAACAATAGTTTATATGATCAAGATGTTGTTGAATTTTTTGGTACTGGATTAACCGTCCATTGTGCAAACTTTTGAATGTATTCGTACAATTTGTCGCCTGGACAAAGAGTATTTTTAGTTTGTCGATGTCCTATAATATGGTAATCTTGACTGATTTTGCCAAGGGACACTCCATATTTGATCAAACCTTTTAATGTCTTCAGAGCTGCATTGTTGGGAAGTCTATCTACAAGAAGAATAGATTTAATAGATTTTCATTTGAATGAATTAATTAAATTTATTAAATTATTTTTCATAGAATTTGTATTATAATAATGTTTTAAAATCTATAATGCACTGTTTATTGGAAAATTTAAAGAAAATTAAAAAAAGAAAAATTCAAATGCTCTAAAGTTTATAAAACTCAGAATTTTGATATCTTTGATGTCGTAAAAATCTGATAAAAATATATCTTTTTATCGTTAATCGTAATTAGAATTAAATTTCGATTCAATTCAATCACATTTAACGTGTCACTAATTCATTTTTCATTGTTAAATTTCACATGAAATTTTGTTAGTCAATTCACAAAATACTTACTACTGAAATCACCGATGATACATATTCCAATGCTCTGCGTGTTATAACCAGGTGCGTGCGCTCCAACGTAATCCCAGCCTCGACCTTCGTAAGCGTTTCCATCTTCGCCTATAACGAAACTGTAACCAATGTCGTAAAAGCCTCGTTCGTCCAAATGCATGTTTTGATATTCTCTCACGATCGCTGAGCACGTTTTCACATCGTAACAGTATTGAATTATCCCTCCGTGATGAACGACTACATAAGGTTTTGGCGTTTCGTCCATCAATTCTCGGGCAACCGGTGGTCTAGCTTGCCATTCCTTTCTGCTCACGATATTAGGAATCTCTATATCTGATCGAGATAATATTCTTTTTAATTCTTTTTATTCTTCTAATTTTTTTATGTGAATAATAATAAAAAATTAAGAAAGAAATGTGAACAGAAAATTAAACGAAGTGACAATGGTAGTACAATGTTTTTTAAGTTATCGTATTAATTAAAAAATTATTATAATTAACAGTCAGTGAATATTTTCCTGAATATATTTAATTTTATATACGATGCTCGTTATATGCTCTTTTCATTCAAATTTATGTGGTGATAAAAAAAGTGAAATAGTCGACGAATTTTTTGAATTACATATATTATGTGAAAATAAAAAATGAAAAGAAAAAAAAAGATTTTAATTAATAAAAATGAAAATTTATTTTTATATCCATTTTTCACTTACTAAATCTATTTTTAATAATTTTAAGCTAAAATAATTTTACCAGTTTTATTTTCAAAGTTGATACAGGAAATTGGTAATGTGAATATATTTTCGATTAATACGAATAAAATCAAAATGTAAATTATAAGAGTTAAAAATTTTTTCAATTCCATGATATTCGAGATCCTTTTAGCTCGTGGTTAAATGTATAATTAAATAAGAATTATGAAATGTAGCTGACTTTTAAACAAAAATTTGAACGCGTCTGGGAAGTCCCTCGGAAACATATGTTAGCTTTTATTAACTCCCTTCCTTTTTCAATGTACCGTAAAAAAAAAGTTAAAATGAATTCATTGCCTTTTGATAAATATTTTTATTCTATGGAATATTAAAAAAAGAAACATTGATATGTAATCAACGATAAGTAAAAATACCTAAAAGATACTAGGACAATACTATAATATTGCTGTAATACTATGATAAGATTGATAATTGCGTTTTATTTAATATTTATTTTATTTGATAATAGAATAATTGTATAATTTTTTTCATTAATATTAATTATTAATAAATTTGTTATATGAAAAATTTGTTGATATGAAAAGTTTAGACTGAAAAATAAGAATTACTAAATTAAACATTTCAATTTAATATATATATATATATATAATATATATATATAAATATATATAATATATATATATATATATATAAAATATATATATATATAAATATATATAATATATATATATATATAAATATATATAATATATATATAATAATATATATATATATAATATATATATATATATATATTATATATTATTATATTATTATATTATTATATTACATATATATTATTGTAGTTATATTATAAATACATAAAATTATTTATATAATTTTAATTCAATATGCTTTTATATATGTTATTTATAATTTAAATTTCTAAATTGTATTATTCATAAATATTGCAAATTTTTAACATTACATTTTTAACATTATTAATATAACAATATTACATTATTAAAATATAATAATCATATATATATATATATTTATTATTATTGACAAATAAGTTTAATTCTAGTATATCTCATTCGTATTGACTCTGATATGATTTTTGATTTCAATTATTTTATTTTTATTAGTTTATATTTATAGTTCTTTGCAAATAATTGTGAAATCATAACTATTAAATGCAATGTTTAAATTCGGCTTTTCAAATAATAAAAATGATGAAGGTATTTTTATTATGTTTTCTATAAAAGTAGTTCAAATTCCTAGCGTAAGAAATTATTTTGAGGTTATATTTATTATACTACATCCACGGTTAATTTTTAAGAAAAATTCTTATTTTTGTTGATTATAAATTAATATTTTAAAAAATAATTTTATAAAAAAGATTTAAATAGAGTTATTTTAGAAAAAAATGACGATACAAAAAAATCAACAATTAATTGGATTCCTGCTTCAAAAGTGGAAATTTCGGAATTGCAAATCGAAAAATACTACGAATCGAATGATTATACAGAATATTTAATATTTCCGGATTGTAAATTAAAATTAATTAAATCTGAAAAAGCTTTACATGATTTGCAAAAAGAAAATTGCAGTAATATTATGGAGGCAGAGATACAACATTCTGATCTTATTCCCGCTAAATACGAAGGTAGACTAATATTTAATTTTACTTAAAAGAAAATCTTATATTTTTTGTTATATTAGTTTCTCAATATTCATATTTCTAAAAAGGTGGCTTAAAAATTTGGGAATGCAGTTATGATTTAGGACAATATTTATCAGAAAACAATATTGAATTCCAAAATAAATTTGTTTTGGATTTGGGATGTGGTACTGGTATAATTGGTTTGATTGCTCTTCTTAAAAATTCGACTGTACATTTCCAAGATTATGTTCGTATCTTATTATAATAATCTTTACATTCGTCATAAAATGAACTGTACAGTTAAATAATTTCACAGAATATAGAAATAATTAAAACTGTAACTATTCCAAATGTTATGTTAAATTTTGAAGATCGAAAAAGTGTATTAAAGAAATGTCAATTTTTTTGCGGCGATTGGGAATCATTTACGAAATTGTGTAATGAAGAGAACGAATTTATAGGATATGATCTGATTTTTACAAGCGAAACAATTTATAATCCTAATAATCATAAAAAGCTGTATGAAGTTTTTAAACAAAAACTCAATCAAAATGGTGTTGGGCAAGTATAATAATTACTATATAAATTTCGGAGTTTTTATGATAATAAAATATAATAAATATAATATAATTAAATCATATAATATTCTTAGGTTTATTGCTGGTAAAAGTTATTATTTTGGTGTTGGAGGAGGAATGAGACAATTTGAAAACCTAATAATAGAAGATGGCATTTTTGATGTTAAAATAGTATGGAAAAGTAAAGAAGGTAAATATATATTTTATAATTTTACAATTTTTTTAAACAAGCAACAATTATATATACATACATATAAATATATATATATATATATTTTTAGGATTACAAAGAGAAATTTTAAAAATTAAAAGAAAATAAAAATTGAAAAAAATAAAGAAATTATTTATATTATTATAATATTATTATAGTTTACCTAAGTAGAATTTATTACTGAGAAAATATTGTCTTTTCTGCATTTGTAATAAAAATTCTAATTTTTTCTATATTGTTTATGGAGATAGTCTTTCATAAACCCATCCATTATCTCCTTGATGAACAAGTATATTGTCGATTTTTTCGTTTGGTTTTAATCGTCTAAAATGAATTCTATCATGTAAGCGATCGCTTTGACCTTGCCAAAATTCTATGGAATGTGGAATAATAATATATCCTCCCCTGAAAATCAAATTAATCTATTATCATTGTATACCATATAATATATTTTTGATAATTTATTTTCTATATAATAATATATAATAATTTATATTAATTACCACCAATCTGGTTTTTTAACTTTTCCTTCTTGAAATTGAGCTAACAATTCTCTTTCTTTTATTATAAGTGTATTTCTATTTGCAATTACACTACTCTGTTTACTAGCCATTGATCCTATTTGACTTGCATATGGTCGGCTTTGAAAATAACGTTCTGAATCTTCTAAAGAAGTTTTCTTTATTGTACCAGCTATACGTACCTAATTTTTAATAATTATATATAATGAAAATTTAACATAATAATAATTTATAACGATAATTTAAATATGAACATTATTTGAAAATAATTATTTAAGAAAAAAAACTCTATTAAAGTATCTCTATTAATTAAATTAATATAAATAAATGGAAGATAAAATGTTATTGCTGACTTAATAATATTTAAAAAAAATAGTTATATATATATATTAATTTATTCTTACACTTCGATGTAAAGGTTGCCAGTAAAAATTTACTTCCACATTTGGATTTTCAGCCTAAAAATTAAATAAATATATATAATGTTTAGAAAATATATGATAAAATATAATGTACTTACTATTTCGCGAGCTTTTCTACTTTCATAATTAGTATAAAATTTGAAACCATCTTCTCCATAATCTTTGAGTAATACTGGTCGCACGGACGGAATTCCATTTCTGTAAAGATCGATATTTTCAAAAACGATAGTTTTTAATTTACAATGAAAAAATATATATATATTTATATATATTTTTTAATATACATTAAAATTTAATTTATTTAATATTACTTGCTGGCTGTAGCAAGAAACATGGTATTTGCTTCAAAAATTTGCGGAATTTTGCATGCTTCGTCGAACCAGGCTTTAAATTGACCAATTGGTTCTTTACTTACAAGATGATTTTCTGTAAAAGTTTCATTTTTGTCCTTGTATGTAATTCGCATATCTATAAAAAATATAAAAGTTGATTATTTTTTTTATCTGATTTTAATTAACTTTTAATTTTATAAAAATTTTTTTAAAATTTATAGTTGGATACTATAAATTTAAATTATATTATTAAAATTGAAATATTATTTTACCATTTTAAAATATTATATTATAGCTTTATAATTATGTGATTTTTTTTTGTAATCAAATTTTTAAAATAAATTCTTAACTTAATTATGTTTTCAAATTATGTTATAAATAATTTATAAGATTTTAATATCAATAATAATAATTTATAAGATTTTAATATCAACAATTATATCAAATTTCACTGCATTCTTGTATATACATACATATATTATGATAAACATTTAATAATCTAATTATTGTCTTGTGATGATAAATATTCAAGACATATTGTTTTATTTCAAAAGTTGATTTGTTTAATTAAACCTGTTCAATATGTATTTATAGTATTGTATATTTTGAGCATTTTTTTAATTAATTAATTTTAATAAATTAATTTTCAATTTTTAAAGTCAATTGATTGGATATATTTAATGTATAAATATATAAATATATATAAATATTTGGTTTATAATTTCATATCAATAAAGAAAAACTTTTTATAAGAAAAGTTATTAAAAAAAATGAAGTTACCTCCAATATTAATATTGTAATTTTTATTCTGAGATGTGGAATGAGACATAATATATGTTCGAAATTTCTCTTTTGACGTTAAAACAGTTTTCCGAGTGAAGAAAAAGATTGAATATTACTCATAAAATGCGTGATATTCAGTAAAAATATAGCCGAACAATAGTCGAAATATGCAAAACAATTTGTTTTATCTTATCTATATTATCTAAAATAATACTTTATAAATAAACACATGATTAATATTCGAGGTTATATTCCTTCTTCTTTATAATTTCAAGTCTTTTAAATTCAAAATGGCGTACAATGGCGCATAATGTGAAACAGATTTCGTTTTGATTTATTAATCAATAATTTTTATTTATTTTGAATAAGTTTAACATATTTAGAACTTAAATCTTTGATTCATTTATAAAGATTTTTTTCTTATAAGATGCAATTTTAAATAAAATATAGTTAATATTTTTTTATATATATGTAAGTTATAATTTTAATTTGAAAAATATGAATTTAAGAATAATATCTGATCTTATCTTATATATGTGATGTTATCTTATATAATAATAATCTTAAGATATTTAGTTTTCAATTGCTAATTAGTGAGTTATTTATTCTTGCATGTTATATCATAAATATATTGCAATTATATTTTATAGAAACATTATTTAATTAGAACTTATTTAATTCAAATATCAAAATTATTCTTTTTTAATATTTTGAAGACTTAATTCAATTTATAGAAAATTTTGTTGCATATTTTTATGATATTCATTTTTTTCAATTTTGTAAATTTAAAATTGATTTATTTAATAAATTAAATTCTTTTTTTTGAAAATTTAAAAATTAATAATGAAGAAATATTTCAAAATATTGATCTAAAATATAATAATTATTATTAAATTAAATTAAATAATTATTATAAAGATAATATATAGTTGTCAATAATTGTAGAATATTATATTTATATTCGTATATCGTCTGAAAAGAAAATTTATGTATTTTTTAATTATTATAATATACGTAAAAAAATAAATATTTTTTATAATTAATTATATATAAATAATAATTAATTATGTAAAAATAATATATATAATAATATATATATATATATTGAAAAATTTGAAAAATGATATTTCGATATATCTCGCACAAAATTTAATGTTCTTTATTTTTTTGTTAGTTGTTAATAATAACAATTATTTATTTAATGGAAAAAAGAAAAGATTTAAATAAAACGCCATTTGCTATCTATATTAACTAAGCATTTACATTTCGTGCAGTTGCATCGATTATCTGATCATCGGAATGATGTTTTTAAAGTGAAAGAAAAATTCCACTATTTGTATCATTTATGTTTAATATTAGACGTAAGCAAAAATATCTTAAAATTTTAATACTTGTTCTAAAGTATGTGAGAAATATGAAAATTTTATGCTATATATAACGATGCTTGCTCAAGTAGAAAATATCGTTAGGTTAGAACAAAATTATAATAGATTTTAAGTTATATTAAGTAAAAGCTACAAAATTCAATTATATGTAACACAAATTTGATGTAAGACAATTATTTTTAATGTATAAATGTTGAGAATTGTATTGTCAAATGATAAAATTGAAAAATAATAAATTTTGTTATTAAAAAAATACATGAAAGTCAATTATGTAAATTAAACAATTATAAAAAACAATTTAAAAAGTTACAAACAAATAATTTATTTGGAAAAATGAAAAGACATTTTAACATTTTTATATAATTTTTTTTAACCAATTGTTTAGTTGCTCCATATCTGCAGAAGTTTCAGAATCCTTGTTATATGCACTACATTCTGCAAATTCAATATTTATATCTAGATGAGAAAAGTCAAAATCTTTCTCCTGCTTGCCAAGAAAAACATTTGTTGCTGATGCATCTGTAGCTTCCAACTGACTTGTTTTTGTCATACGTAATAAATTCATTTCTTTCTCTAATAAAGTCTTTATAACAACTGAACCTTTTGCCATAGTTTGATCTTGTTTATTACATAATATCAGTATAGGTTTTTTTTGTATAACAGAATCAGAAAGTAAATTATATAAATATCTAAAAATGAAAGATTATTTATTATTCATATTGCAGGATGTGATGACTTACCATTTGTGTGTACTTACTCTGCTACATCTCGAATATCTTTTTGGAAAGTTACTGAATCAATCACATAGACAAGTCCTTTTGCGGATAATTTGAATTGATCAAAAAATTTATAACGCAGACGTTCATGTCCAGGTATATCAACAATTTTCAAAGAACGCTAAATACACCAACAACTTTAGAAACCTATGTTTTTGGTATGTTAAGATTTATTTTATAAGAATTAATAAAAATATATTAATATAAACTTACATTATTGATTATGATGTCTCCTATATTTTCTTTTACAGATGTATGTGTTTTAACAAATTTGGAACAAAGTAAATGTGCATATATCAATGTTTTACCAGCATCACTAAGACCAGTTAATAATATACTATTTCCTATAGATCTTCTTTTATGCCATATGGCAAATAATACTATACAAAAGAAATGAACAGAATCTTATAAAAAAGGTAGTAATGTTTAAAATTGAGCTATTACTATCAAATAAATGGCTTTACAAACTTAATCTTATAAATATTAGGATAAAAGCCTAAAAAATTTTTACACAAAAATGTACCTATTTTTATATTATGTATACAACTATAATATTATGTTTGTTTCATTACTTGCAGCTATATTTATAATGTTTATTAATTACTGTGGCTATAATGATATACATTTTTTTTAAAAAAATAAATGTGGTATTTATAGAATGTTACAATTGAAACTATGAGACTGTGAATATTATTTATAAATATTAGTAAAAAATATAAAAAAAATTGAATATATGTGCGCTTTAAAAAAAAAAAGACATCCTATTATTAACTCTAATAATGATGTAAATTTCATGTTGTATATATAATTTACAATAATTTATATGAAAAGTTTTTAAGTAAACATATTTTTAATTTTATTTGCTACATGAAAAAAAACTGTAATGTAGTTTTAAATAATGTAATAATAAAAATCACAAAATTTATTAGTCGTGTAAATGATTATTAAGTTTGCTTTAATTTTTAATACATGATAATTAAAAATTAACATATATAAAATATAAGAAATTTATAACCTATGTATATTGCATTTAATTACCTATAGTTATAATAATCACGATTACTGCAGCTATTATAGCCATGAATTGAGAATCTACATTGTTATCTGTTAATGGTTTTATATATTTTTCCATTGCAAAAAATTTTTTCTATGTTTATCGTGGATTACCTCGTTGGATATATTATTTTATAAAATGTGTCAGCAATTGCATATAATATATAAATTAATTTGTTCTATACACTAGATTAATTTGAGAAAGCGCCATCTACAATGAGATAATCATATATGATACTATATCAGTGTTCATAAAATGATATTAAAAAGTTATGAAATAGATTGAATATAAATTCAAATGTAAAATATAATATGAATTTTAAAGATTTTTCTAAAATAAAAATTCTTTTATACAACAAATATTTGTCATGAATGTATAATTAAATTCTCCATATTTTTTATATAATTCTAAAATATATACAATAAAAAATATAAATATATAATTTTAATTTAAATTTAAATAACATTAATTTAATTGCAAATATAAATTCATTTCAATATTTAATATAGAAATACGAAAATATATGTCTAGATTAAAGAACTTTATTCATTCTACAATAAGAGTGCGCTGCAGTAGTTTCAGAATATATGTCATAAAATTATACATTTATGAACCTTTATAGCGGCAAGTTAACGAACAAGTGTCGATTCAAAATCACGTTTTAAATATCATTGTTTGTTAATTGTGAATTATTTAAAAAATAACAATGGAAATAAATTGGCAATTATGGAGCAATTTAATTTAAAGGTAAGCAATAATATAATAATAATTTGTTCTTGAAAATATAATAATACAATAATATTTCTTTTGAAAATAACATTAGACAATTCAATTATTAATTGAATAACGAATAAATAAATTTGACAAACAAATTTTTGATAGAGTACTTTAAAATTTTGTTATCGGGATAAATTTTCATTTATTTAAATTTCATCGCACATATTAAGCGATTCATGTCAAAATCATGGTGTCATTAGTATCATAATGTAATATAATATAATAATGCATGCAGTATTTTTTATAAAATTATCATGCTAAAGATATAATATAAAATTGAAAATTTAATATTTATATTTTTTTACACTAAAAATTAAAATAATAAAGTGGATAAAGATTAAAGTTTTAAAAGATAAAATGATGAAAATGCGTACAATTGACATATATTTTGTAATATATTTTGACATATTTTGTGTGCGAAGAGCAAGTACAAGGAGTGTAAATAAAAAATAGATGAAAAATTATGAAATCAATACTATTTCTAATAAATTTCTAAAAATTTCATAAATAAAATTCAAATATAGATAAGTAGAGTGAATAATGAGAGAAAATAGTAAAATTGATCACTAACGCCATCTCGTAAGTATGCAAGATATCTTTTCGAAACGAAGATAAAATAGAATAAGAATTAAATATTATCGCCATCTCTTGAGTATTTTTAGAAAAATGTTTTTGATTTATCTTTATCTTTTTCTTAGTATTTGTTTTCTTTGTCTCATATGTTTCATTTAAACATTCTAAAGATGGCGCTGATTTCACAATTTTTACTCTATTTTCATCCTTCACTATTTATTCTCTCTTTATATTTGTGCTGCAAAATTTATTAATTTTACGCTCAACAAATAGCTCCAATGTTTAATTAATAAAATATAAAATAAGTAAATATAAAATAATTATTTGCGAATATCTCGGAAACTAAGATTGATAGTCTATTATATGTAAAGAAAAGTCATTCGATTTTTTACAACACATTTAAACATTATCGAAATCGATGAAGACACAAGTTTTTCTCAAATTTTTCTTATAATAATTACTTCGATTGTACGTGAAAAAAAGCTGAAAAAAAATACTCAGTTTTTATGACAAAAATCTTTATATGTAAAAAAGACATTCAATATTATACTCAGAGATAAATTTGAAATATTTTCGATTGTTGTAACATTGCAACAATAAATAGCTAAAGAGTTAAACAAGCGAAAATTGTAAGATGATATAGAAACAAAAGAAATCGATATTATGCTTGAAAATTGATTTTTCCACAGTTGTTCCACGATTTAATCGAATTCTTGGCGCAAGATGTACGGATATTCGAATCGTTTCAGCGAAGGGTCGTGCATTTCCATATTCGGTATGGGCGAAAAGAAGGGTTTTGCGCACGGGCAAGTTTCGCCGCTATCAGATCCTTCTGTCGGCGACGTATCCGCGAATTTATTGCTCGACTTCTCGGCAGAGGCGGGAGAGCCAGGATCTCCCTTTAGGTATTCCCTTTAGGATAGCGCCTTGTCTGTCAATTCCTCGCTATGGTCAAGACACTTGGTCCCCTTCATCGATTATCTGTCCTCCCTCGAGATTTCCATGCAACCAGAACACTTCTTTGGACCGCTAACCCGTTTGTACAGAGGAAATGTTCGCGATCTTTTCATCCTTCCCGAATTCTTCGGTAACCTTTTATCTCTTATCGATAACATAATCCTATCATTGATTTCAATTTTCAAAAAGTATAACGATAAATAAAAATATTTATGGGAAATTTTAATAATTCACGTTTTCAAAAACAAAATCTTCAATATTTATAATTATCAATCATCCGTGAATATTTAATGCAAATTTAATTTAGATAGAATTTTTTTGTTACACATTCGGAATATTATAATTTTGTACGTGTTATTAATTATGCACGTTTTATAAATTTTCATATCAAATGATCTATAAATAAGTAAAATAAGTTTGTAGTCTGGCTGGGTTAGGTTTTTGATACACGCATCTTGTAAATCTAGTTCCTAAGTAATTTTTCGCCAGCAATACCAGTCCGATGTGATCCGATCGAAATAATCCGGATCGAAGGTAATTCAATCTAAAGGTGGCTTCGGCCACTCGTTTCCCACCAATCGTTAACGACGAGTTTACATATCTCAAGCCGGGACGTCTTGACGTTAATAGCATGTTGCAGGGGGTGGGAGGGGGGAAGAGGATCTTGATAAATTTGCGTGCATGCTCTTAATTACTTTGCGCGGATCGTTCGTTATTAAGTGTGCATCAATTATCATCAGCTCGATCGGGTCTCGTGAACGGTGAGAAGATGATAGGTTCCATCACTTAAATACATCTTGCTCCAATTACACGAAGGGAAGATATGTCATCTTCACTGAATAAGGTCCTTAATTAGCGTAATATTAGACGGTCGTGATTTGAAACACTCGTCTCTCTCTCTCTCTCTCTCTCTCTCTTTCTCTCCCTTTCTCACTTCTATATATCAGATCACGTCAATTCGCGTTCGCCCTTCGTACGACGATATACCCTCGTTAACATACTGACAGCCGTTCAATGTGCAAATTTGTTTCAATGTTGGGATGTGATCGAGTTTGCAAATCGTTCGATAAGATATTGAGAAATGGTTTGGGAAAGGATAAGGAGAAGAGTATGCGAGAGTTGGAGATAATTGATAAAATTTTAATTGACTGGCTCACGATCGATTGGAAGTTTGTATTTTTTCTTAATAAACGAGATAATTATCGGAAACGATAAGATTCTTTATGTATTACAATTATAAATTTCTAATATTTAATGTACTTAGATAATATATTTTAATATTTGGATTAAATTGTTAAACTTTCTCCAATTTTTCTTTTTTTTATTATTAAAAATAATTTTAGACTTTCGAACGGATAAACGAATTTGATTCCATGTAACGATTATTTGAATTATTCGAAAATGGTCATAAAAGCAATATGTATATTGCAAATCTTTTAAATCTTTACATTAACACTTTTATAATGGTCCATCCTCCCATTAAGAATTTAATTAGGTGCATACTTGACGCATCGTTTCATTCCTTATATTACTTTAAAATGGTAACTTTTTCTCTTCTTGCAATATAATTACGATAAAAAAGCGAATCGAGTATTCGAAATGCAACTTCCAACATTAAACTGCTCCGATGGATGCTCGTAAAAGTTTTTACGGCGCATCCTGACGCGCCAAATCGAACGATAATTACATCAAGACTCGAAAATCGTTCGACTCAAATAAAAATCCATATCGACGCTCATTATCGTCGCTTGTCGTCAATTCTATAACTCTATAACTCACGGTTAAACCCTATTGTACACGAGTATAATTCCTCCTTGTTTCAACGATTGAAGTTGAATGATCAACAGACCCCAAATGTCTCGATAGCAATCCAAAACCCACGATTCCTTACACAATACCTGCTATAAATTCTCGATACTCTTGCTATAAATTCTGTTGTGAAATATTAGATACCTTGCGATGAAGTGAAAAGATATCGACATTCCGAATTGCAATTGTTCGAAAACTCTTTCCATCATTGCGTAAATGATAGAAATCGCGTAGTTAGACCTCTTATCTTTTGTAAAATATACGCAGTTGGTGTCGCAGTTGTTTGTATCCGTTGCACCGGATATGAAACCGTTGAAGAATAATAAGGGACGTGTCGTCTATAGCGTTGTAAAATTAGAACGAAAAATAGAAGTTGTGGAGAACGACTTTCCACGAGTTTGACAGGAATCATAAGAATTCCAATTAGAATTACCTTCCAATACACGATCCAATTATAGAGAAGAGCAATATATACTCGATATTCCCAATATTTCCAACGTAATTAACCAAGCAAACAAAGTATACTCCGAGTAAAGAAATACCAATCGGTATATCGCGATGGATTCGACGAACACCGTTGAAAACCAATGAAGGCGAAAGTAGTCAACCTCGAAGACTCGTAAATCCAAATTCGCCTCGGTCGATCTTATCCCCCATCCCGAAGAATCATTCAGCTCGCGGCGGAATAAAGAGTTTAGCGATCGATTGGCTTTTTATCGTGCGAATCGAGCGCTGGTCCCGGATAAAGCAGGCGGTGGTTGCTCGTGCGAGCCGGCCGACCGACGATTTATGCCCTCAGACTTATTTGGCAGCATTGTTTACGGGCCAGGAAGCAGTTTGTCCCGAACACTCGCCTCCTTTTTTGCGATATAATTGCAGATTCTGCGCGTCCACGCAGCCAGGGCGGTCCTTTTTTGCGGCGGATCTTTCTGTCCCACCGAGCCATAAGAAACTCACCAGGCCGCGATCGTGGCTCCCTCTCGCCCACCCCGTTCGCCTCCATCTTGGCCCTCCGCGCCACCGCGCTCTGCTTCTCTTCTCTCTCTCTCTTTCTCTCTCCCTCTCTTTCCATCTCCTCTTCTTGCCCGCACTTTATCACGACGTCCTCCTTTTTCAACTAACTTCTTCCTTCCGTACGGCTCTCTCAGCTTTTACGGTAGTTCCACCCGACGACGTGTCCATCCGATTTTTTCCTTTCCTCTCTTTTCGTTTCTCTCTTTCTTTCTCTCTCATTCTCTCTTTCTTTTTCAAAGGAGATCTTTCTACCCCTTTCACTCAGGCGATTCGATCGATCGAGTCTGTTGAGATAAAGTTGTTGGAGAAAAAATATACGTTGAGAAAAGATCGTGATTCTTCGATTCTTCGATTCTTCTTAAATTTTGATGTGCGGTAATAAAGAGTTGGAATTGATTGCGAGGATTTAAAGAGTTCAGAATAAGCGATTGATTATGGATGGATTGCGATTTTATTGTAAAAGGATTGTTACACGTTTATCTGGTAACACGAATTTGAAATTAATATAGTTATTTGGAATGAAATTTATTTCAGTTCTTCATAATTGATCGTAATCTTTAAAATTTGCTGTGTAATCTCGATTTTGATAAATTTTTACATTCAGCAAATAAAATTATGTAATATTTATTTTAAAATAGATTTGTAATAAAATTTTCTTCCATCATAATTTTAATCATTTTTCACGTTTATTATTAAACATATATCTCTTCGATCATTTTTATTTAGAAATTTTTACTTTTTTTCAAAATTATAATAATTTTCCACGGATCCTTTTCGATCTTTTCTTTGTATCAGACGATTCGAATCTCTCCACCCTTTAATATCCTCCTTCCAATCGAAGGTCGAGGGCAAACTCTACGCGAGAGCTTATTAACTCCAACTTTCGGCTGTCGTAAATTAACATTTTATCTTCCCTCGTATACCGATCTCGATGCGAAGGAACAAGTGTGAGACTATTTTAATGCTCGCTCGATTGAAATATAGTGTTCGATAGCTAATAGCGTGGCCACGCGATAATAAAAGGAGGATACCTAATTAATCTGGCGTATCGTGAACTTCGTACCCACGAGTTCAAGTTTTAAAAGGGGGAGATGAGAGAAAAGAAAGAAAGAAAGAAAGAAAGAAAGAAAAAAAGGAGATAAAAAGAGGATGGACGCCCATTCCGTTCGCAAATCCGCCCGCTCGGCTGTGGAAGCTGTGGCTACGTTAACGCTTACGCGGATAATTATAATGGGCCAGTTAATCTGATGGGATTAATTTTTTTTCTCGAGAAGGGCTTGACTGGAGGCTAGCTGTCCAGGCCTCGATTATCAGCATTGGACGGTGCTCGCACCTGGTTAACGCGCTAATGAATTCCCAGCATCGCGTAATTATGGGTTAAAGTGCGAAATCTCGCGTTCATCCTCGCTGTCTTCTTCAGGATCTTCTCCCCGTTTTATATTTGCTTTCTTTTTTTTATTTATTCCTTTTCTTCTTTATTTCAATGTGTTCGATACATTCGTCTTCGCGCGCATTTACACGTTCTTATGGAAAATTTAAATTAAAATTGAAATGAAAATGTATTCATCTATAATCTAATGACACGATAGAGTCTTCATAAGACTCTTCAGAATATAAGCTACACTGCTATTTTGGATTCAGATTTAATTCCTTTTCAAAAAATTATTCATTGTGAGTTATGGGCAGGAATGCAAATCCAATTCTTCCACGTTGAAAGAAAATAATTACATCGATATTCGGACTTGACACAAAAATCCTCTCTCCTTGCTGTGCTGGGGTTTATCATAAATTATTGGCCACGAAAAAAAATTCCTTTCTGCAATCGAATTTTACGATCGAAGCGGCCGCGCCGCTTATTGAGACGCTGCTTTGGCAAACGTTAACAAGGATGCAACGAAACGAGGCTTGGTGGAGGCAGCCCGTTAAACGCTTGGGCCTGCCGCCCTGCCCTCTCGCGGTGAAAAAACTGCTGCTAATTAGAGGTTTTTTCTACGTGTTAAACCTCTCGCGAACTCAATAAATTTGCAGATAGGCGGCGATGTGTAATCACGAAACTCGTGACGTGGTTGGCTCGATGATATTTTTCGGGCTGAATAAGGGAATATTCTTCGCGTGAGTGCTCGTTCGTTCGAGAAAATTAAGTGTTGACACGATGCCCTGTAACTTAACAGGCTTCCTCGTTCGATAAGCTATAATTTTTTAAATAAACTCGTTCAATGCATATTGTCTTCTCTTTCAATTGTTCGATAATATGCGTTCAAATCTGCTGAAATCTCCAAGCTCTTCAACTTTCGTTTCTAACCTAATCGATATACTCATAAATATCTCTAAACTAGAGTGTCGCACGCAGCAAGGAAGAGCAACCATAACCTCAAAATCTTCGATATCCTCATTCTCGCGCACGTAATATGCCTTCAATTTCCAAGCAAGGCCTTATTTTCACTTTAATCGTTGGGACGTGCCCGGTCGATAATTGAAACAGCGCACAGTCATCCGTAACGCTATAAAATTTAAGTAGATCATCGGCCATTAACTCGTGTCGGCGTTTTAAACGGGTCCATTGACGATCTCCATAGAGGCTGGGCGCGCGATCGTTAACGTATCGTCGCCGCAGATGGAAACGGGTTGTTAATCAGATAAAAGCGGCGAGAACGGGCAAGGGTGTATATTCGTAATATCTCATCAACCCGGTCACGTACATCGAAAGCGAAAAACGAAAATGGTCGACTCCTCTAAACCCAACTCCTCTTTCGGCTGATTTACGAAGGCGCGAATTAGCCCGTAATTGCCTCTAAACGGATCGCGCTTTAATATATATCGACATATCTTTTCTCTCTCTCGTCCATACGACTTTATCGCACGTAAATCGGCCGTTAACCACGTTTCATCCTCTTTCTCCTTTCTTCTTTGCCCTCTTTGTCCACGCCCTCGTATACATCTTATCGAAGATAGAAGATGGGTGGAATCGAGCGAGATCACCGGCAATGGCGCGTAACCGATTGTAGTTAGGTTAGGTTAGGCGCAACGAGAGAATTTCTGAAAGTCTTTGCTGGAGAAAGAGAGCAAGGGAGAGAAGTAGGGTTATTACGATATTATATGGTGGTCGTTGAACAAGTTGGAGATAAATATAGCGTTATACAAAGACGTTTAATTGTAGATTCGAGCAGTTTTGATGTTGATCGGTGCTCATTAGCGAGAGTCCGCATTTCTGAAATGTCAATTAAGAATGTTGCAAAGGATAATCCAGAGAAAATGAAGTTCGCCTTGTTTGTCCGCGGCATGTGAAATTGGTGTATGAAATACGAGTCAGTTTTTTTCTAAAAATTTTTTTCTGCCAATCAAGCCGGTTTTATTGTAAATACGTATAATAATTTAGCGATTTTCATGTTGGAAATGTTTACTCTATCAGGGATGTAGATATTTTCGATCATTATTTAGTTGCATTTGATCAGTTTCTTAAAGAGCAGATATTGAATTTTTGTATTGAAATTCTTAATTTATCGATAATTGAAATACGTGGAGTTTAGATTTAGATCGCTTGCAATCAATTCATTAAATATCGAATGAGCAACGTGCAAAAAATAAATGGCGAATCACTCAAATTATCAATTAACCTAATTCAACTTATTCTAAAACCTAAAAAAGAACAAGAAATAACTGTGAAGTTAATCTAATTCTACTTTTAGCATCCTTTTTTAAGCATAACCTCCGTCACATAACCTCGATTTCTAACCCGATCCCAATAAGAAAAAAGAAACGAGTCCAACTTTTTCCTGTTAGGCCAAATTCATTTCTTAAAAGGGTTCAACATCTTCGCCTCCTCTCGACTCTCCTTCGTCTTTGTGACGAAGTCGGCATAAAGAACTTTGTAACAGAACCGATCATAAAAGTAACGTCCCCGGTACATCCTTCCTCTCGCATCGGGCATAAATCTCCGCGGATGAATACAACCGGTAGGGCATAACCGCCTAACAGGGCCCCCATCAGAACAAAGTCTGGGCCATTAAAACGTTCTCTCGTCTACAAAGTAGCTCTGCCAGAGAAAGGAAAGCCAAACTCACTCTCCACACTTCGTGGACATTGACGCCGGGTTGGCTAATAAAATGTTACAAATTCGTCGCACGGAGGGTAGTTTATGGCTCGTGTGAGGCCTTCATCGAATACACCGGCTTTTGCGAACAGCCTTTATTACCTACGCGGCCGTATTATTCTCTTTGTGGAATTTTATGACTGTACGTACGGAGGTCCTTGAGCAGCTTTGTTCATTCGGCGACTTATGTGTGGGTTAAATCGATTTAATTCGTAACCGGGTTGAATCGAGATCCGTGGCAGGTCCCTTGGTTTACGAGATGGAAATATATGATAGTTCAATGCGCGTACAATACAATTTCGTTCTTGTCCTTCCTTGGATATTGCTGCTCAAAGGATTTCACTCGGCTGTAAATCACGAAGTTACTACTACGCGTCTCTTTGGAACCGCCGCCTTTCAAACTATCAATTTCGTAAAAGTGTCTCGAAGTTGGCGGTCGAGTCGGGTTTTTAAGATTTGGTTTTTTCGAGTTATGTTGCGGAAGATATCGGTGAATTATTTCCATGGATTTTATCGATGGATCTTTGGAATTCGTCGCGGTGGTTAGGTTGTTGAGTTGAGGTTATGTTGGTTGAGGTTATATTGTGCGTCTAATCGATATTACTTTTTACATAATATTTCTTTCTATACAATTAGGAAGAAAAGCGTTAAATCAATTACATTTTCTAATTTACTTCTATTGATTTAAAGAGTTCTTGCCAGAATCTCGTTGTTTACTAAATTCCTGATTGTTTTTAACGAAACAGTGTGTCCAATTAACCGCGTCGAGAACGTTTACGTTCGGTTTACTCATTGGCTCGTGCAAGTGGAAGATTTCTTGGACGCGGTTCACGCGTTATTCAAGATCGTGGACTCGATGGTAATTGCTTTATGCGATTTGATCGCGTCGTGGATTTCACTCGGCTGGTACAGCTCGTATATTTTGACGGTTACAGCGGCCGTTAACGATTAAATTAATTTTTATTGCGACGTCGTTGAATGGAACCTCCTATGGTTGTTTGGAAGAGAATTTCGTGCCGCTTTTATAGAGGTCTCTCTAGAGCATCGACGATTCGCTGGTCTTTTTACTTTGTCGTTTTGCATGTTTGATGTCGTTCTACAATAAATCTACATTTTGTGGAAAAAATTTCAATAATAGAAATTAAAATTTCAAATCAATATTTAAAGCATCCTCTCCTTCCTTTCCTCCTGAAAAAATATATTAAAAAATACTAGTAGTAAAAAATTTTATAGTATAAAAATATGATATTTTTTTTATTTTCATCATAAGTATCATAACCAATTTCGTCTACAATTTCTTGATAAGGCAGTTGATCTCATAAGGCAGATGGTGATATTCCCGTGAGAAAGTTCGTCGTAACGTCGATCTGTGTTCACGAAAACTTCCTTCGCAGGTGGCGTGCGGGATAAAGTCTAGCTAACCGACCCTTTATTTCATCAAGAGAAAAGCAACGAACCCTTAAGGAACCCTCTCCCTCTCCCCAATCTTGATTCTCCTTTCTCGCGAGGAATCCAGATTTCTGGAAATTCTATATTATCCGCCCTCGTCAATACCGCTTTGTGCGATACGGAGTGACACACAGGGGTTCGGGCGGAGAGACGGCATTGTCGTGTTTCCGAAAGGATTTCTCCCTTTCTCGGCCCGGCTCTCTGGAAAATAGGGTTGGAAAGCTGAGCTCTGTCGTCTCGGTTAACCGATTATTTGGAAATATCGATCTGTTGTTTGATCTAAGACCGGTCTAAATATTGATTCGCTTTTGATGGGATTACTCCAAATGATTTTAATTAGTTCATTTTTCATAATGAATGAATTTGGAAGAAAAAATTATTTATTAACGGATCGATTTTATTAACGGATGAGATAGAGATCAATTTTTATTTTTGACGCAAGAGAAAATTAATATAATTTTAAGATTTTAAGATTTTAAGATTAAAAGAATTGGAGCAATTTGGGATGATTTTTTGATCGTAATTATATTTTATGATAGAATTTTTACAACTTGATTTCTCGAGAGATCTTATTCTCAAAGATTTTGATCGTCGTCAATGGAATCAAGTTTTTTTTTTACATCTTCACGCTCGAGAAACTCGTTTCGCTATCCTTTTCCGCCTCCGCAATCCCCGTATCTAACGTAAACCCCCAATTTTCGCACAATAGATCATCTCGAGAGTCCTTATAAAAATTCGACGTACAATAAGGCTTTTGTTGCCAGATTTATCCCATCCGTGTTCGATCGAACCGGGCAGTTTTTTTTCCTCTTCCTTTCCCTCAACGATCCTTACACGATGCACCGATTCCTCCTAAAACGTCCGAAAATCGGACACACGGGTGAAGAGGTTAATTCTTTTGTCCGAGAATCATCGTACGAGCAGCCATTCAAGGAAACCTTTTTTTCCATTTTTTTCTTCCTCTCTAAATTGTACCTCATTTTCGCCAGTGAAAAACGAAGGAACGTTACTTTTTTTACTACACTTTTATGATAGCTTGAAATCTTTCCGATTTAATAAAAAAGGAAAATAATCTTTTTCCTTTTATTTTACTTTAATCAATACTCGAGAAAAAATTCTTGACATCGAAAAAAACATTTAACATTTAAAGAAACGTTGATTTGAAACGAAATAATTAATTGATCTTAATGGCTTTTGATACTTAAATTTTTTTACAGGAAAAATTGTTCCACACAATAATACTAATATCGTTTTAAGATTCTGTCCAATGTTCGAATAATTAATAATATTGTATATCGATACTTAATTCAATTACTATCAATGCTATAAAGATATACCGATTAAAGTGAAATCTAAACAATCGCGATTTGTTCGATTGCTCCCGTTAAAAGATGCTCCATTCGGCGAGTCTTCGACTAGATTCTTTCGTAATTAGCCTTTAATTTACTCGACTTCTCACGATTCCGTGGCTCGTAACGGGCGTTTATGGGAACACGTACGGTGAATTGAGTCGCGATTCGCTTCAGTTGAAAGAGGGGAACGCATAGGTAGGCGGAGAAATCGATGATCCCGGCCGAGTTCGGCTAATGGATCCTGTCGCTCCATATGGTTGAAACATCCGTGCATAATTCGAGTAATTGAATCTATCGGGATGTTTAATTCCAATTGGCAAGAAGGTAAGATCCGCGTTGGCAAAAACGTTCCTTATGGAAGCCATTTTCTGCCAGTCATCCACCATTTTCAGTTTCTTCGCTTTTGTTTTCCGTGTTGCAATTTAGCTTGGACGTTAAGAGGTAGCATACAATGTACACTTTTCAGTTTTAACGCTGGAGGAGGTCAAATAATTTTATTGCTGTTGACGCTTTGAAAGGATGATTGACGATCGTATTGTACAATATTTTTTTTTTCCAAATTTTTTTTCTTCCAACGTATAACGCTTTTTATTTAACACGGACAATGAGAAACAAATGGTTCTCTGCCTCCAACACGAATATCCATCACTTTTTTCACTGAAACTCTATAAATTTCATTAACATCATATTAATATACAACAAGATCTCACGAAATGAAATTTCTCTTTAAAACGTATCGATACTTATTACAAACGCAACCAAACTTATCTATCTTTACCTTTCCTTGTTATTATCTTTCTCAAATTATCGTGCTTCACCGATAAAAAAAAACAAAGTACAATCCAATTAATTCTTTCTCCGATTCAGCTCAAATTATCCAAACCCGATTATTCGATATCTAAAATCTCTCCCTAAAAAATTCCTACTAAATCTAAATCCAACCAAAATCCAATCTGAGTAAAAAAAAAAAAAAGAGACTTGTAAAGTAAAAGAAAAAAAAAAAGGAAGAAGTTAGGGAAAATTTTTGCGGCACAGATGACAGACAGGAAACGGCGATAGCCGCGCGTGCGCGAGGATTCCATCGAGTTCTTACCCGCCACCAACTTTATAACATTTCACGAACCGGAAATGCAATATGGCCGGCGCACGTGGGCAGCCGTGTACACGTAGCAGAAGATAGGAGGCGAGCCGTGGTGGCGTAAAAGCGGCGGCCGATGTTTCGCTTCCACACCGTGAAATGAATAAAAGATGCTGAACCCCGGCCAGCATCGCTTACTCATTAACGTTCCCGTGCCCGCGCCAGGTTGGAATTTAAGCGGTAACGCGAGACACCTAGGGGAAAAAAGAGGAGGAGGAGGAGAAGAGGAGGGGAGAGAAAGAGAGGAAGAGAGGGGAGGAGGTTGGTACGCGTGGGCGACTCGATGCGAGTAGCCGCACAAATGCGAATGCATAATTCTCTGCAAGTGTGCACCGGCTACGTGAAACGAGGATCTCTGTATGGGGCTCGTTTAGGGTAATGAGAGGGTGATTCGATCGGTGTTGATGGATTCTTCGAGGGATTAGATATTAGAGATGCTGGGTTTGAATTGGTAGATGGGAGATTTTTGAGGTTATGAGCATTTGGTATATAATTTGAAGGAATTTGTCGAAACAATAATTTCGATAATTTTTTAAATAATTTTTGACAATGTTATTCTAATTTTGCTTGGTATATAGTTAAACATACCCGAGAATACTTAAATTCTGAGTAAAATGTGTTATTATATATTGGAAAATGTATAAGAAAATAGAATACTAGAACAGAATAAAAGAGAAGCATTATTTTGTCATATGTAAGATATATAGTTAAACATATCTAAGAATACTTCTGGATAAATCTATAATACTACAACGGAATGATAGAATCATTATTTTCCAATAAATAATATTACATTTAATTTAAGTATTCTCAGGTATATTTAACTATATACCAAACAAAATTACAATAAAATTGCGAAAAATTATTAATAAAATTATACTTGATTACATCAATTAATTACGCGTAAATATTTTAAAAGTTTCGAGTATGGCAAGATTCACACCGAAGATGGAATTAAACTATAGCTTTGTCCGGCGATAGAAAGCACGATAAGGCAGCAAGAATTCGAATCTATTGTCACCGACTCCGTTCTCGGATACGATTTGAAAGCGAGAGAGGCAAGACACGAGGCTTCAAATGTGAGGTCGATCGATAAGAGGACGTCAATGCGCGAAGCGTAGAATCGAAAGTGTCCCTTTGTCCAGTCTCGACTAAATGGACTCGGAATCGAAGACATCTTGTGCGCGCGGCGAAAACGTTCCCACTCGAGTCCATTAAATATACGGATGATCTTATCTATATCCAACTATTTCTTACAAGTATCCAACCATTTCATCGATCGTTCTCGTTAATTCTTCCTCCCCTCTCCATGTTGAAATTCACGTTTTCAAAATAATATAAAGATATTGCTTGCAGAGTGTAACGGTCGAAAACAAACTTTAATTCAAAATCTCTTTCAAATTTTTGATTTTTAAATTATAATTATCTTTGAAATCTGTTTCAAATCGACAATTCCTCGGTGGATCGTTTAAATCTCGCGAGGAAAGCGAAGGAGGAAGTGTAAGCGCGTAAAATAAAGGGTCGAGTGTCGCCGAAAGGGCATAAATCCCGGTTTACAATGGCTGGAGTGGAAAGCACACGTGTCCGCGCGAGTGAAGTTCGCCGCTTGGATGAATGAAACTCTTTGACGAACACGTTCTGCCCGGCAGGCCGGCTTCCCGTTCTCTCTGTTATCGTGCTGCTGCCAGTTGTCGTCGTTGGTGTTCCGCGTCTCGTAGCTTGGGAAAGTCGCCACAGCCCCAATAGGCCCGATTATTAACACGCTTTACGCCGAGAAACAACGTTTCCCACTTTTTCTCCCTCTCAGTTTCCTTCTTTACATCCATCAGACACGTAACTTCTTCCTCTAAGTTTGAAAAATAAGACAACGAAATTATTCGCAAATACAAATATATCTCCTTTTGTCATTGATCCTCGATACAAGCTAATTTTACTTTTTTATAAAATAAATACATTTTATTTCGTGATATAAATTTTCACGAATATACAATAGATGGATAGATCAAATATTTGTATTTGAATTTGAACGAAAAGAAGAAATCGCTCGAACCAAATATCAATCTCAATCAATCTTAATTAATTTCACCTATCCAAAAAGTTCTCTTATCTCGATCTACCCTGATCACGGTCTAACTTTGTCTTTGTTCGTAATAAAAAAAAAAACGATAGAATCGATCGGATATGGAAGTTTCACAATGCTTAGATCGTTAGACAGAGGGGAAGGAGAGGTGATCGCGTGGGCGATCTACTTAGCGCCGACAGCTTCTGTATTTCCTGGCGCGGTGGCATCGCGCCATTTACGGCCTAAAGAATAAATGACGGTGGTGGCCGATCGTGGCCCGATCTCGCCTCTGCTATCTTAGATATCTCACTTCGCCGCGCCTTGTCGCACGAGGCTTGCGAGCACGGCCCTCTCGAGGAGTATAGCGTGGGCGTACGAACGAGTATCGAGTAGCCTGGTCACGGCCGTTTATTCCGCGTTACTAGGCGCATTGCATTAAGAGCAGTTTAATAAATTCAACCGCGGACGACGTGCGACAGACCGAGGCCTCCTCGGCTGAGTTACGAGCGTATTTCGGTTCGTTTCTGCAACCGGAAGCTCGCCTCTTCAGATACCGCTCTATGGCTCAATTGAACCGTGGTGAGATCTCTTTCTTCATCGCTTTCGAGATGACACAGGTTCGTATGAATTTGCGATTTTTTTGGGAATTTTATTTTTTTTTCTTTTTAGTCTTTTCTGAATATTCTTCTTCTTTTATTTTTTTGCTCTCTTGTTTCGTTTAGTTTAAATGATTTCTAGGGGAAAATGAGGATTAAGATTAGAATATGATCGAGATTGTATGGTCTCGTAATTATAAATAGATTAGATTGATTGTTTCTGTGAAATTTTATTAAAATTTGGGACGGTATTAATATTTTCTAAGAAGCTAATCGTTTTGTGGAAAGTCAAATATCGATCCTACGTTTCGGTGTAATAAAAGAGAATAAATAATTGTTCAAAAAGCAAAAGAAGAAGAAGAAGAAGAAGAAGAAAAAAGAAAGATTCTATCGAAGCTTGACTCGAGATGATTAAGTCGATCCTCGATTTCATCTTCGAAATCATAGCACTCGAAGAGTGACGCGTGTGGCGCATCAAGATTGGAAGGTGTGCCTCAATATTTCGAGGTGGGCTTTCCAAACAGCAGGTGATATCTCACTGATAGTTGGTAAAAAAGGGGTTCTCGATACCGTTGGGTATCGAAGTTAAAGAAAGCGTTGGCCATCTTCACGTCCATCAAACGCATATCGAATCACAAGGGAGAACGATGAGGATCCATTGTTGCCAGACCTTTGAGAGACCTCTCTTTCGCCGCACACTCGAGAAAGAAGCATAGTCTCGATTATTCGTTAAATGGATCCTTTTCAAGTGGATGCTACTTCGCTCGAAAGAAAATGTTTGTTATCTCTTTGCTTTGCACAGTAACGCGTCGCCTGCTGTTCCGCTCTATGTATCCGATAAATAGATTTCTTTATTAGAAGCATTTGGCGCGAGAATTTTCGCTATATCAAGCGGAAAATTCGACGCACGCTTTTTCGATATATCATTTTTTGGAAAAGAAAATTGGAGACGTATGGGATGGAACAGATGTCGTGTTAGATAATTAGGATTAAATGAAACATTCTGTTCCATACTGGTAGTCAAAATGGATCTATTTTGGAATCGAATAGTTGGACTATAAATTTTCGTATCGTTTATTTCCGCGTTGAAACAATGCACACATTTCCCCCTTATCTTTAATGTCGATGTTGAAATATTTCTACAACTTCCTTTGAAAAACAAATAATTACATTTTACAATTACATTTCTTTATTTCAAATGAAATCTTTTAACTTACGCAAACTTTCCAAAATATATCTCCAATTTGTCCGACAGAAATAGAAGAAATTCACGATACTCGTGACAATAGTAAAACGTATAAAACTGATAAGAAAAAAAAGAAAAAAAAAAAGAAGAGGAGAGAACCACTGGTTGGGTGAAACCCGTCTCTCTATCATTGTCTTCCCGATCAAACGTTTCGAACAATGACAGTCGCGATGAATTCCATCACGAATCTTATTCCCAAGCGGTCCGTGTGTGTGAACAATAGGCAAGCAACAGGAGCCAGTAGCAACCTCGAAAGGACGTTCGACATCTCGCCATAGTACTCGCGGGACGTATGACAATCACGTAACTCATTTCCTACACGATAACGTCACCGTGGAATTTCATTATTGAAGAATCGATTGAGGGATCGCAGGAGCCGCGAATCTTTCTGCCGCGGAACATGAACGGCGGCCATCAAAGAAACGATGATTCACATCGTATATACGCACGATCGCGTGCAAATTAATGTGCACGATGCACGTTTTTCACTTCGATTCGTCATCGTCGATTTTTACCGTATCGCTTTTACGATTCCCACACATCATACTTTTCAACGATTGATTGTTCGCCGTCGATTCTTTCCATTTTGCGACTAGTTTTCAAAGAGGGATATACCGTTGGGAATATTATTATCTCTGAATTTACGCGTGAATTTTCGAAAGATAATTTTAAAACAATCGTAGAACAAACGAAAGAGGGATATATAATATAGTAGGAATCCGCTTTTTGCAAAGAGGAACGAGGAAAATCAATTTCACATCGTGTCTTCCAAGTTCGAAAATCTAATCTCTCGATACGAGATATTCATGGATTCGAAATGAATGGACAGTGCTTCATCCCCTGGCATCTCCGCACATAAAGTATCACCGAGTCGAAAACGCGGGTAATTACATAACTCGAATTCCGTGGATCCGTAAATCGTCGGCAGAGGCCCCCATCGTCGAGTGGCATCTCTCGAACGTCTCTCATAAATGGAAACATCAAGTCCTTGGAGGCCGGCTAGGGCGGTCTTTGGATAATACGCGTTTACTTCCCTTCCCTTCGGAGGCGAAACAAGGTAAAACAAGAAGACGAAGTGGCGAAGTAAGGGCAACGATGCAAGGGCAAACGATGGAAGAAAAGAAGGGAGAACGGGCGAGAATATTTCATCACGCGACATCTGCATATTCCTATATCAACCAACGTTGGCCAGTTTCGAGGAAGAGAGAAAGAGAGAGAGAGAGAGAGAGAGATCGTAAAGGAAACGCAAAGCAAACGTCGAAAAGCAACGGGAGTGGGGCATAAAGTATCCGTGGAACGATCGTAAAGCATGTGATATCATCTTCGTGGCCGACCGCCAGTTGGGGGCTTTGTCTCTTTGTGAGTTGTGTCGTTGCATTGTCTTCCGCCCGTTCTTTATGGGCCCCGAATCTTCGGCTGTGCGCCAATAGCGCAAGAAATCGAAGGGCATCGGAAGCGTGTGTGCCCATTTCTACGTTTGTGGTCGCGTGGACCCGGCCCTCCGCCACTCCCGTCCTCGATGGGGGCTCTTCATTTCCTTGGCTTTCGTCCAATGCAAATCGAGTTTGCTTCGTTACTTCTTCGGTGGAGCACGTATGTTGAGTAACTGCGGATACGTAACGTAAGAGATACGTACTTTAGGGGATTTTTGAAGGAGAAGGGGGTTTCAATGGAAATTTTTCCTGATTGGAATAATTTATGACGGGGAATGATCGTTTTTATTCGGTTGAATGGAATATTTTTATGCTACAGGATGTCGTACGTGCGTTTCAATAATTGTAAGGAATTTATCGCAGTTGTTCTTTACTTTCGTTATTTTTTATCTATCTATTCTAATATCTCGATAAGAGATAATATAATAATAATAATAAAACATTTTTCATCGTGATATTTCAAATTTTCCCAATCTCAAAAAATTCCCACGTTCGAAGCGGAAACGAAAAGTTTCCCAAAACTTTCTCCCCCTCCTTCAAAGTTTTATTCGTTGATTAATTCTCGGTCTCCGTTTATCGAGCACCGAGATCACGGAAATTCGCATTTCAAGCGGAAATTATGCACTCTCGAAAATCCGGGGTTCGCGGTGCGCGCGTCGCCGTTTGATCGGGCGGCCCATTTGAAAGTTAAATGCCCCTGCTGGAATGGGAATTTCTTGCCATTCTGTGCTCCACCTCGCTCTGCGCTACGTTCACGCGCGCGTCGCATTCGCGAACCACGCTGCTCATCCACCTTCTTTCCTGCGTTTCCATCAATCCGCCTTGACATGCAAATAATTTCGTGGAAAAAATCGAGCGACCGATGCGGCGAGCACGGACGTTACAATTAATCACGTGACCGTGCCACTGCCGCCACACCGCGTCCGGCTACCGAAGTCACAATTTGTTATGGCTGACAGGGTCCGCGGCGTCCCGGGAACGCATCGACGATGCACGCTTTTTCTGCCGATCCTTTCCCTCGATCGGCCCCGAACCGGCCCGATTCGCGTCCTCTCCTTCCCTTCCACGCTTGATTTTCAAAGATCTCGTTGAATTCCCAAGGGACCGCCGCCGATACGCAGTGGCGTATGCGCAACAGAATCCTCCTCGAGCCGCTTATACGCGTTCTCCGCGACGGACGAGGAACGACTGCGAAATTTTAATCCGTTCGGATACGAAATATCATTGTGTATTTACATTTGGAAAGTGGATTGTTTCGAGTGTTTATTATTGCGAAACCGAGGTTAACGGGATATATTTCCACGTATTGATAATTTATAATTTCTGTTTGATCGAAACGAACGTTCGTAAAGATTTTTAATACGATTTTTTTAGGGGATAGAAAAAAAATTATCCTCGCTATATATTTTTTTACGATAACAATCGCGAAATCCGTTCGATACTATATTCCAACCTCGCACGATGCTGTTATATTCTCACTCCTCCTCTCTGGGACCGCGCATAAAAAAGAAGAGAACGAAAAATTGAAGAAACGCGGGGTGGAATCCCTTGTACGTGTATTCTAACATCTCTCATCGAGAGATATCCACTTTCTCGAATCCTCGATTCGAAGGAACGAGAGGAACGTGGATGTGATGTGCACGCACGTGCAAAGCCGCACATTCCAGCTTGGCAATAACCGCGATATAATAAAGGCGGTGATCTACAAATGGGCAAATTTTCCCGTGCATATACTCCTCGAGCGAGGGCAGCTCGCCGATGCATACGTGTGCATCGACGTGCGTCCGTTGCAGGTATGCAACATTGACCCGGACATGGCCCTCGCTTGCTGCCGCGCAACATGCCCGCTGCATGCATCCTGGCTGCCACTCGAACTACGCTTCTAACTTTCTCGTGGTCCGTTCGGTCGCAAAAGGAAAGGGAGAGAAGAAAAAGAAAAAGAAAAAGAAAGAAGGAAAAGAAAAAGGGAAGAGAGGAGGGAAAAAAAGTCGCTCGACTATACGTCTGTAAACGGCGAGGGCGATCGCCGTGGGTTTGCGCAGACGATAAAGTTCCGTGTTCAACTTCGTCTGCGGAACGGTCGCGGATATACGAGCACGAAAGTGTGCACGCGCGCGCGCACGAGACTCGTAGGACGGTGTACTTCTCAGAATATTGTCGCGAACGTTGTGCGCCGAACGATTGTCTTTCAACGGCGTTAAGATCGTGCTCTGACACTTGGAAATATTCGCGTGGGCGGGCTTATAGAAATATTCCGTTGTCTGGTGAGACAACAGGAGACTGACTGGGTGATCTGAAATGCGATTATGGGAGGAGGCTTGATCGGTTCGAGAGCGGGCGAGATTGCGATTGTCGTCTCTTCTGGATGAAGAGACGTGGACGCTCGAGAAATTTTTGATCAAGATTGTAACATATCTTAAAAAAAAAAGAAAATTCGAAAACTTATGAGAACGTCTCTCTAAGTTTTCTCTTGCGTGCAAGCCATCTCGTTACTTCTAGTTACTTCTAGTTTTTTCTCGGAGTTTATGCGTTTATTTTATTAAATTATTCCTCGAGGAAGAAGAAGTTCGAAGAGACACGGATTATACGGGATCTGTTTCCACGGGTAGATGGAAAGCATAGATTTTCCATTAATCAAGCGACTGGGATCAGTAGCAATAGTTTGATCAAGGGATTTCAATTCGCTACGTTAAGTTTCGTCTCATTAAATCGCATCGTGGCGTGCAAGCCCGCTTAATTACTTCTAGTTACTTCTAGTTACTTCTAGTTTTTTTCCACCTCGGAGTTTATCCGATGCGTTTCTCGATTATTTTATTAAATTATTCCTGGAAGAGGATTATACGGGATCTGTTTCCACGGATAGATGGAAAGGAAAGATTTTCCATTAATCAAGCGACCGCGATCAATAGGAATAATTTAAATATTGACCGAGCCCCTATGTACGGTAATACGCGGAATGAATACACGTGCGTGCGCGGAACGGTGCACGCTCGAGGGCTCGCCGATCAAGATTAATGCATTTATATGCATCGATAGCGCGCGATCGGCGCCTTAGACCGCTCCACGCTGTACGTGAATGCACGCGGGGATGAAGATAAATATTTGTACTGACGAGTCAAAATTCGTGGTAACCCGCAATCAGACGTCTATTAGTTTGCGATCACCTCGAAACCTCCGCTTCTCCCTCCCCCTCCCCCCTTCTTTTTTCTTCTCCTCGCCTCGCCCTTTTATCTGTCCCCAACCCCGATTCGTTTTTCCCTTCCTCTCGCCCAACCAATACCTTATTCAAATGTAAATCACTGTCACCTACAGAGGCTCCATAGAATATCGGTGTCGATCTTTCACGATACGCGTGCGTCCTCTTCCTCGTCAATGCAAAGCAGAAGCGGTATTTATACCGTTTGGACGGTGAGACGTGTCTGTTGATCCACGTGGCGACGCTCTAGATCCCTGTCGACCGTCTCGACAGATTCGACCGGACGATTCCTCCGTCCGTAGATCTTGTCGATCCTCCTGGATCGTTTGCTATTCGTATTTGTCTTTGATCGATCCTTGCTTCCTCGCTGAAAGTTAATATAAGGGAAGGGACGATTTCGATTGGAAATTGATTTAGGCCGAATGATTTATTCGAACGCTCGCCTTGATCTAAACGATGATTATTTGTTTATCGAAGTTTTGATAAGTAGTTTATGGATGATTTATGATTTTATTATACACGTATGAATCATCACGATTTCGATTCCGTCGCAAAATTTCTTTTTTTTATTAATCCCAATATCTTTGATTCGAATCGCATGCTTTTATTTAAATTTTCTTGCCTCAAATTCTAGTTTATTTGATTCAAAATAAGTAATTACTACTTTATTCACACAAGGCGTGAGTTAAAATTAGATTATATGAGATTTAATCCTAGTTCCTTCTTAATTTTCGTTAATGAACGTTCGTATCGCAAACGTCGAGCGTTGCGTGTCTCTTGACTCGAACAGCTTCTCGTCCGCCGATTCGAATCGATTAGAGCCACAAATAAAGGATTTATCCCGTGTCTTCTTCCCACGGCTCGTATAATATTGATAGATGAGCCGCAGCCTCCTCGGTGCCACGAAAAAGGGGGATCTAACGTTCGAATTTATCAAAATCATTTTGATACCTACTCGGCGCAGCATGACGTCACACGTCTCAGCAGTATATTCCGGCTGATCCGTCATTAAGAAATTTGCATACGCCAATCAGTCAGTGGCGGAAGGATTAGGATAGTCCTTTCATCCTTTTTCTTTTTTTTTTTTTCCTTTCGAAAATGGATTTACATATTTCCTTACCATCCGGTCTTTCTTCGCGTGGCCTGTTCATACACGGTGTCACAGGGATGAATGAATACGAGATCCTCTCTTTATCGGGACGTAAATATTTTTTTCATCGTTCGTTATTTTTACCAGCGTGACTATGATTGATAGAGAATTTATTATTATTCTTATAGATATACATATATTTTTTATTCATTAGAAATGTACAACGTTTTAAAAATTAAAACAAAATTCTTCCTCTTCTTTTAAATCCAACATTAAATTCGAACATCAAAACAATTTTCACGATAATTGGATAAAATATTCTTTCGATTTTCGTATCTTTTTTCTCCACGATATTTCTAACGCTTCGATTTGAATATTGGGCGTAAAAATATCGAGCACGGGATAAAATATGGAAGTCGAAAGTTCGGGCGAAGTCGTGCGAGACGTTTGTCGCGCTGTTCGAAGAATATTAAACTGTTTCATCTGTGGTTGCTCACGATTCGCGAGAAAGAGCGTTCGTGATCACTTACGTTTGCCCTTCTTCCCATGTAATCGCGATGCAACGTGATCAGATGGGGCACGAGGCGGTGGGCGAAATGTGAAAAAATGTTCACGCGAACGGACTGTTAGGCCGGCACGGTGAACCGCAGAGATACGTGCCGAAAGAAACTGGCCTCAAACTGCCACTTCGCTTTTGCCTTATTATTAAACCGACAGTCCCATAGCCTCGTGGAAAGCGGCGAGTGTCACGCGTTGAATGATGGTACCACCTTTCCCTGTAGAGTAAAAAGTTTCCGGAAGAAGAAACGTTTTTTTCGTTCCCTTTCCTTTTTTTTTTTTTTTCACGTGACTCGGCCCTAATTTAATTCCTCCTTATCGTGATCGTGCGCTGAAAGCAACGCAATGACAGGGGTAAATTGAGCATGAATTATGGTCGTGAAATCTCTTTCTTCTTCTTCTTCTTCTTTTTTCTTTTTGACCTCGATAATTCGAATTTGTTTATTTAGAACAGATTGTACAATTGTACACCTAAAAATCAAAGATATAAAGAGAAATTTATTCATTCGTAACTTTTCGAGAAATTTGAGAATCGCAAATTTGAGAATATGCGACTAATATTCGACACGGAATATGGTTAACCTTTTATTTTAAACATTGGATTTTCTCGAAAACGAAGTGTCAGATAAAAAGAATTGTAATTTCCATTTCTTTTCCACTTATTATTCTACATAGAGTGGAATTTGTTTTATTTGGATAATTTAACACCAATTTATACAAGATATATAACGCAACTAGAATTTAGATTTTAATTGTCTCGAAGTGAATCTTCCAATTCATTCAAAAATTTTCCATCATATTCGTGGCGCTTATGGCTCGTCGACACGGTTGTAATCGAATTGTAAACACACGGCAAAACGAGCAATTCGCGCGGCATCCGCTTGTACAGGCCCTCGTCGTGTCTCGACGTTCCATAAATATTTACGCGATTTCATTCATTCGTGCCGCGTCGAAGAGGAAGCCGCGTGTGAATGCACTCGGTTCTCGCGATGCATCGATGCACCACGGCCCCCGGACCCACGCGACGGGAAGTATTAACGTCGTTTTGTTAGAGGCGGGACGTGTGCCTCGTTCTTTCACCGGAGAAAAACTGGAGAAATAGGCTGGCATGCATTCGAGTCACGAAAACCGGCTGTGCGTTCAATCCTCGACGATCAACGAACTACGTTCCACGTTGAATGGGTGTAAACGAGTCACGAGTTGTTTCTATAACGTGGTTACTTTCGAGGGGAGAGGCCGTTTAACACTTTCCGCTTAATAAATGAGCATATAGAAATAACGCTACAATCTATTACTCTAGAGAAAACTAAGAGAACTTTAATTTTAATTTTAATTGGATTCGCACTTGCTTCGGTTTCAAGTTTTTTTTTTCAATTCTTCCAATCCACCTAATCTCCCTTTAATCGGATCCTCGAGTTTCACGCGAAAAGACAGGAAGCTCATTTATAGGAGCTCGAGAGAGAGCAAATCGGTTGTTGGAGCGCCAGCCACGTGATGACCGCGAGCCTAAGATATTGCTTGGATGGATCATCTCCACGGGCACGCCGTCATTATTTCTGCCGACCTCTGCACCTGAACGCGATCCTTTCTGCATGAGAAAAGTACGTAATTTACGGGTCTCGCGTTTCTCGAACCACCACGGGGATTTACTGCGTTGGGTGCCTGAGGTCACCCTGGCGGGGGTTCCACGAACGCACTCCTCTCTGTGAACCCCTCCCTCCCTCCTTCCTCTTCTTCCTCTTTCGATTTTCAACCAGGAGGAGGCTTGGAAACGGTCCTCCTGCCCCGTTCCTCACGGACAACTCGTAACCGATGGAGGAAAGGAAGAATCGATGAGGAGGAAGATCGTTAGCAGGCTGAGAAAGCTCCTGTCACGTCCTCGCGGATTATCGTCGAAGATGATTATCAACCTGTGGTTGAACGGAGGGAAATTACCGGCACGAATTATCGGAGCGTTAAAGAATGGGCGTGTAATCGATGGATTCTGTTTCCGCGACGAGCGGCCTCAGCACTCAGACCGCAGCTGCCTCGTTCATCTCGCATACGGGTATTAGCAAATTGATCGTTCGACTCGAGGGGGAGATGATTCGCTGCCATTTCGATGGAACCTCTCTCGGGTGAAATCGAGCTACCGAACGTGCCTTCGTAGACCGCTTCATCCCGCAACGATTCCGCGGTATGCTAGATCGTGTGTATCAATAGTTGGCGGGCCGTGATGGGTTGAGCACCGGAACGAAAAGGTAAATGCGTGATTGAGAAGCGGGAAATTAGAACGATGAAAGGGAGTTGATTGTTGAGAGCGGGGTTTTTTTCTTTTCTTTCCTCGATTTGCCAACTTGATTCCGTTCGAGGTGCTAAGAATCCTTTTTTCCCGTCCTTTTTCTCTTCGCGGAATTTTAATTGGACGGTAGAAATTCGACTCGGCCAGATCTTTTTCAACAACAACTAGCGATTAGTTAATTTATATTTATATTTCAATTGGAACGGTTTGTTATTAAATTAAGCAAATTTTCGTCTGATAGAACTCCGATTCTTATCTCTGACAATCGTATTTTTCCAAGTATTACATAATATTAAATGTAAAAATTTAAAAATCGAACGATTTCAATTAACCATTCCTACTATCCGAATAACTATTCCTCTCTCAATCCAATCCGTATCGCTAAACAACCATCTAAACAAATCTCCTCTCGACTAACCTGTCCACTTCCCTCTCCTCGCCCCAATCATCCATTCGAATCTTCCAATCGAATCCACCGTGTCCATCCGAATACTCTTTCGGCGAGAGTCACGTGTTCCAATCTCGGGGACGTTCCCCGAGATTCCCGGCGGGCCGACAGAAATTCGTACCTCGTAATCATTCGCGAGGATCACCAAGCTCGAGAAGCATAACGCGAGAATGTTGTATAGCGGCGCGCTCGGCTGGAAAGGGGTTGGGGCGAGTGGGGCCCCGTGGACTGTCCCCCCGCCACCGCCGTTTCTCGAGCCGTGGAGAGGGAGGGGAGAGATGGCGGTGGAAGGGAGAGACGGAGTGAGAAAGAGATGGAGAGAGGGAGAGAAAGAGAGAGAGAGAAGGATGACGGGCCCATGAGCCGGCAGGTGGCCTCGTCTCACGGGGCCCCCATCCACCATCGAGGCTACATCCATACGGCGAGGATGAGAATCTCGACGGACACGCGCGCGTCACGAGATGAAAACGTAGATTACGCGGCCTTTCTTCTTCTCTCTCTTCCTCATCCTCTGTCTCCTTTCATTCCTCGTCCTCTTTCTCTTCTCGCGCATCCTTCGGTGCGGCGTTCCGTCCCTCTCTTCCATCAAGCATCGTGGGCCCACGGCCCCTCCTCCCTCTCCCACTTCTGTTAATCTCGGTCCGCGTATCTTCTCGGTTTACAACCGAGATGGACCCCGGGCGCGGAGGACTTTATTTATTAAGACTTGCATTACAAATTGGGAGGAGTAAGAAGATATCATTGAAAAAATGTCAGTATTCGTATATATATCGCGTATATGTGTCCTGGGTACCAACCAACCCCGGTGATAAAATCGTCCGGTTTTCTTGTTTTTCGGAGAGTTTATATCGTACACGATTCTTCTTGTTCTTGTTCTCTTTTTCGTCTCTTTATTCCCTTTTTCTCGCTCGTTTTGACTCCATCTCTTGGTCTCTCTCTCTCTCTCTCTTTTTCGTTCTCTTCTTCCCCCCCTCCCCCCTCCTGATTCTCGTTTAAACGGCTCTCGATCGTTCGCTCTTGCTCTTGCTGGTCGCGGGTTACACGTTGTTTCGCGGTATGTTAAATTCTGGCTCGCGTGCGCGGGATCGGGACCCGGAGAGCAACCTGTTATTTATTAGGCGTTCGTAGTCGCCGCGCGTAGGAAGGCCTCGTTATTTTTCCATTACGTCTCCATTCGAAAAAAGCATGGGAAGCATGTTGTGGCAGGGGGATCCCACACGAGATCCGTGCAATCACACGGTTTTCCGCGCGTCGAGAATTGATGAATCGCTGGACGAATGAAGACGAAGATCTCGATAAGAAGTTGAAAAGGGATGACTTTTTCGGGTGAAGTCTCAATTGAAGTTGTTGAATTCGGAATTACGAATGTCCGATCCGCGCCAATTTACATTTGTCAACGTGTTTTTAATGTTGGTAAACGCATCAAGTAGATTTTCGTGAACTTTTTTATTATTATTTTTATTGTCATTCTTTGTAAACTCACAACTCTTATTTATCTTATTAGCATTCTAAGGAAATAATATCAAGTAATTAATTTCATATTTAATTTTAGATAAAAAAAAATTTAGTAAAGAAGTTTATTTATTTTTAATGAATTTAATAGAATTTGAATAGTTTATATAATATTTTACATTTTGCAACGAATATATTTATCGTTATCGAAGAAATTTATCGTTTTTTGGAAATAATACTGTGTACTTAATTTCATATCATTTAATTTTAATAGATTTAAAGAAGTTAATTTTTTTTATAGAATTTTCTATAATTCTAAAAAAAAGGAAATGTAATTTAAACGTTTCGTTTAAAGATTTCATCAAAATCTTGATCGAAGTATTTTCCAACCGCAATAATTTCGCGATAAATCAAGTATTAAAGTACGAATTTACAACTTCGGCTTAACAAATAATAAATAATAAGCAGCATGAACTAGCGCGATTATTTTTTGAAGAGAGTTTGTCAAATTCTCCCTTGACTCGCGGCGACGTGACATTCTTCGATACCATTCTCGCGGGAAGGATTCATTGCGATCGATGCTCGAGTTCTCGCGGCCGATCGTATATCTCGCGGTTTCGTGGGGGACCATGGCGGATAATGACTCTGGCCGCGCGTTCAACCCGTATCGTTACCGATCGTGTAACCATAATTTCGTGACTGTAAATCACGACAGGTGTCTACGTCTTTAGAGGGGTGTAATTCGAGCCTGGGATGTGTCCCTCGCGACTTCCCCCTTTTTTTTACCCTCGAGATGTACACGCGACTATAATGACTATCTGACCCGTGAGCCGGTTTCTTGGGATGGGAGGGAGAGAAGAGGGGAGGGAAAAAGGAAATTTGTAAAAAGGGTGTTTCGTTCGTGGAAAGATTTCATCTTTGGTGAAAATTTATCTCAGAAGGATATATATTTATTATTTTGGTTTTTTATCCGTTCTTTTTTTTTTTTTGGAATAATCGAAAATGGAGAATTTTGATATATATTTATTATTTTGATTTTTTTATCCGTTCTTTTTTTTTGGAATAATCGAAGATTGCGATGGAGAATTTTGAGCGAGATTAAATATTTCTCTTAAGAATAGAAATAGCAGTGAGATCTTTTATTTGATCGCATCAATAAAGATTTAATCTTTATTATATACTGCTATAATATTATAGTAACTGTTTATATCTCTTAGAATGGTCGATAAATCGGAGTTTAAAGTTTTGGTTGCAAAATCGTGTATGTCCCTAAAACATTCGAGATGCCCGTTATTAATTTTTTTCACGGACGCGATGCACCGTTGCGCCCAGAACGTCAACAGCTCGTTTAGGGTCAATAAAGTCACCGAGATTCCAGAATCGCAATTAAACGAGGTTCTCCGGCCCATCGCGTCACCCCTTTATTGTCCAGTTCTGCGCCATAACGGTTTATGGTCCTCCCATACGACTTTATGAGAGTCAACGTGATCTCGTACACACTCGCTCGAAAGTATTAAACGCTTCGCGTTAAGGGGAGACGTAAGTGCTCGGGTATGGGGGCTAAGAAAATAAAATGTTCCGCGCACGTTTATCAGCGTAAGCGTAAAGTATTTATCGATGGTTGGCCGTAACGGCTCTAAGGGATGCCTAAATATGGGATAGAACAGGCACGTTTCAATAAAAAGTGGCCATCCTGTGTTGATTCAATGGTTGGCCTCGTGGAGGATTCTTTTTCTGGAAATGAATTTCTCCGTGGAAGGGACGTTGGAAGTAATACCAAAAAAAAAGGCAAGAGAAATAAAAAGGGAGAAGAAAAGGGAGCGATTTTATGACGAATTTAGATGTAAACTTCGAAGCGGAATCGAGTGGATCAGGAAGGGGTTCGATCTGTCTCCATCTTCCCGTTAAATATATCTAAACGTTTGTTGTAGGATAATATGCATTTCCGTCGTTGACAGCGGCAACGACACTTATTATTGCCAATTGGATAAAGGGTCGACGCTTGACGAGACAGCGTCTAGACGTGGCTGACATCTTCAATTTCGCTTGCTCTTTCACCACGTCGTTTAAGAATGATACCGTCCCCCCTACGTGACGTGACGTACGTTCGATATGTTTATTTCGGATCGAGACTCGCGCTAGAGGATATCGCGAAAGGATCAAGATCTCGCGAATGACGACCAGTGATGATCATCTTCGTACTCTAAATAAATGAACCTTCGAACGTAGTTTTGAAGTATATATATTTATTTCATTTATCAAGAAAGAGAACATACTGTCATAGTTTTAAAATTGATCGGAGTACAATGAGTGAAAGAGTTGATAAAAGTACCTGTAAGTATCGATCGATGAATCGGATGAAAGGTTTCACCCTTACCTCGGCCGTTTATTTATTTATTTATTTATTTCTTTTTCTTTTTACGTTTCACGTCTTTCGACCCGGCCGAAATCTTTGACGCGTAAAAGATGATCTCAATTAAACGGGTTTATCCAAATCGACGGGGGGTTATAACCGGTGGTTATAATCGAGGGACAACGGCGTATCTGAATAAGAAATCAGGATAGGATCGCTTGGGACGATGTCGTGAGAAAGGACACACATTGCCGTATGAATATGCGCCCCGAGTACGAGAAGGTGACGATGCTGAAGGTGTGAATGCCCCCTCTGACTCTGAATCGCTTTCCAACCACCTGAGCTGTTGGAAGGGTAGAAACTGTCCGTTTCTCGTTACGTAGTGCATTCTCACGCATGATAATTCGTCGCACGATGATTTTTCCATCGTTTCGAAAACTTTAGATTTTTTTTTTTTTTACATCAGATCAAGAGTATTGAACTTTGAGAGAATTGAGTTTAAAATTATTCTTTTTTTAATTCTTTTCAAGATTCTCGTGAGATGTTACAATTCTTCAAATTTGAATCGATTTCGATTTTTTAATTCAATGATGTATTGCTTCAAAGAAAACGATGTAATTAAATTGGAATATCGGTACTAGATTATTGTATAGTATTTTCTCTATATAGTGTGATTAAACCAAAATTACTATCATGAAATGTTGTTGCGATAAATATATCTTGTCGTCCAACAATTAAGATTCGCGAAAGGGAATTCACGGTATTTTAATTCGAAAATTGAATAGAGAAAGTACATAACCTAAAAAATCCACACACGAGTCCACGTAACTTCTTCATTTCCTAACGCTATTATTTAGTTAGCAAATTATACGACGAGAGGGGCCAGATAATCAAAGCAAACACCGGGCACCCCATAATTCAAATAACCACAGGCGATACCGCGTATCAGTCACACGCACGCATGCACATACACACACACAATAGCAATAAGTGTACCTCGCAAAAAAATGGGGTGTTTCGAATGTTACATACAGTGAGAGTAGTTAGCGACTATCGTTTGGAAGACACGGTAGGAGGGTTGTAAAAGGAGCGGCACGGCTTGAATTGATGAGCAAAAACCAACGAAATCATGAGCGATTGCTCGGCCCTGCGCGGCAGCCCGCATCTTCTCTTCTCTCCTTTCGCCGCTGCGAAAGCAATTTTTTCTCGGTGTCGTCGACGCCGCCAGTCGTTAGCCGCTTTTTCCGAACTAATCTCGAAAGGGTATCCCCTCCAGCGTGCCGCTGTATTATAATGAGGTGTGGATTGTAAATGAAGCTTAATGACGCCGACGTCGCAGGGCCATTTTTCAGAGTTTCAGCCGTAAAGGAAGGGAGGATGTCTCTCCCTTCTCGATAGAACAAGCTTCGCGGTTAATGTATAGCAGGATAGATTTATATTTGCTCAACGATCGCTCGAACGTCTCCTTTAAATCGAAAGAATAGATGTAAATTTGCAAATTTGGTACAAGTTATGGAAATATTCTTTAGATTAAGAAAGTTAATTACGATTTTTGTCGATAAAAAAGGAATCAGATTAAAGTTTTTATTACGTGTAATTTTATTATTGAATAAATTACGCAGGGAATCGGGTCAAATTTGATTGATGCGAATGGTTCCGTAAATCATTGAACTTTTTTTTTCTGTTAATGCTCGAAAGCGTGAAGAATAACTGTACGGATTTATGATGAAGTCAAAGTTTTTTTATCATTCGTGCACGTGACACTTTCCACTAAAAGAACTCGTGGTCAATGTATTCTTCCGTCCGTTACACTTGTTGAAAAAAGAAAAAAAGAAAAAAAGTAAAAAGGGATGACGGTAAACAGCAGCCAGCTGGTTCAATTGGGGTTAAAATTATTTGAATATACGGATCATTTATCAAACGTAAAATTACCTAGACGAAACTCGTTCTTCGAGTGGGGTAATCCTCTTTCACGTGACAATTCTCAATTCGAAATAAAATTGTATTGCCAGCGTGTTATAAAATATACGCCTTTCTTTTTTCAAACATAACCTCTCTTTCCGTTAGAATGTTATAATAATCTCCACCATTTTTATAATCTTTAAATAATCCCCTCTAAAATTTGAAAATTACCATTTCTCTCTCAAATTCACTGATCCTGCATGTTCAACAAACTCAATTTGAAAATAATTGATCATCCAACGACTTTAACCGCAACAAAGCAAAGCGACTATATAGCTCGTTATATGGTTCATTCGCACACGTTTGACAGAGTAAAAGTCAACTAGAGTACGTTTTGCATAATTCGTGTGCAATACATCGGATCCGTTGCTTACACTTGCTTAACGAGAGAAAAGAGGAAAGGGAGAGAAAAAGTATCGAGTCCCCCTAGTTGTCAGTCCATGCGCCACTTGGGTCGGGATGAGATAGGGGAGCTCGTTTCCGGACCAGTTTTCGAATCGTTTTGTTATGAAGTGTCGCCACTTAAGTATCGCATTTGTATACGAATTGCTCGTTTGCGGTTCTGGATTGGGACCCCCCCCTTTCGTTCTTTCAAAGCTCGAGCTACATTATATCGTCGTTTAGCTTGACGTGGGGAAGAAGGGGAGTTTTGCGGAACGGAGTCTTCTAAGAAGAAACGGAAGCGAAAAACGAATTGGAGAGATCGAATTTTTCGGAATTCGTATAAATAAGAGACGTGGCTGAAAGTGGATATTTGGGATGAGATCGTTAGCAATAATAATCGAAGGCTTCGACGGTTGCGTTGATCAATGGCTGTTGGTAAATTTTGTTGGGATATATCTATGGATTGACAGAGAAAAATCGTGTTGGGTGTAGAGTGATGGACTCGAGTGCATCGCGAGAAAGATCAAAACTTGATAAGAGGATATCGGAATTGGTTGTATTAACTCGTTGAAAAAATAATTAATTAAAAATCTCGAATAAAATTACTTTAAGTAATTATTTATTAAAATGTTTAAGTAACATTTATTCAACTTATTAAATTTTGCCCATCACTGGATGATATACTTTACGTTTGAAGCATTTGTTCTCGATGAATTTCTAAATTCTTTCATTTTTGTTTCATTTTATTCTGGAAATTGATTTGGAATTGTTTTGATTGCATTTTACTTTTGATTGACATAACTCTTTACATTCGGTAACGTAACTTTTCACATAGTTTATCATCTTATCGATCAGAAGTGAGAAGAATATCATTAAAAGACATCGAATGTGGAGAATTCGAACTCATCGCTATTCATGGTACGAGGTAAAATTTGTTCCACGATTTCGATCGCAAGATACGATGCAGCTGCACGAATGATGTTGTTCTGGCGAATTCCGTAATATCAGCGAGGCCTGGGAAATATTTCTTCGTTCAGCGGTCTGGTTCCTCGACGAAAGGAGCCAAGAATCGGTTTTTGTGCGGTTGTCCGCGGACTCATCGAGAAACGACTTATCGATTTACAATGAGCGATCGTCCACATCGGTGGAAGACCTGGCCACTGTATAAAAACTAGTATTGGATTAACGCGCACACGGAGACCGTCGGTTTTTCGGCAAACCGGTCGACTCGCGAAGAAGAGATTGAAGTTTATGAAGATGTTCCACTCTTGTAGACACATGTCAACCTCCATCAATTCTTATGGTTTTCTGCGAAAATCTATCTTCTTTGTCCTCCCTTTCTTTCTTCGATGGAATTCTGATCCAGTTTTAATATCGCTTTAATCGTTTCATAATTCTCCCATCGATCCCTTCAATCTCTTTATTCTTTGTTTCTTTTCTTTTTTTTTTTTTTTCTTTTTAAATTTAGGCTTTGAATAATATAAAATGTTCTTTGTTCTCCATTTTTTCATCGATTTTGTGGAAAAAGTATCTCTCTACTATATTTATTTTCCACGTCTCGTAGCCCAATTAACCGTTTAAAAAAAATAGGTTTCAAAAAATGTCAAGCAAAAAACGTTTGTGTTCCAAAAATCGACGAGAAAAGAAAAAGATCAGCAAATAACCAAGTAACAATTACACAAGCTTCCAGCAGCCTCCAGCATCAACGCTGCAACGCTTCCTTTCAAAACAGCTGATTGGTTCCGAAACACTTGGCTTCTCTTCGGCGTTAAAGTCTTCATCAGTGGCCCGTCGAATCGTTTCCGTATCAATACCGACAGGTTGCGCTGGTTGGCCGGTTTCTAAGTGAGAAAATAAACGAGGCCTGTATCTCGTTAGCCAACGTCCAACGCTTTTATCTCGTCGAGGAGATGCACGTTGCGTTATACCGTGAAATGGAGTCTCGTAGTAGATGGAAACGTTGTTGAATTTCACAACCCATTCTTCGCCTCTCTACCTCGAGGCTTCTCCCTCCTCCCTCCCATCACGGCCACGGTGATAAGTGGCTGCCGTTTGCACCGTGGGCGCCAGAACCGTGGTTCGTCTTCCTTTTTACCGAAACTTCATTTGTACAAGTCATTAAGGGGACCTACCAGGGGTCGGAGACGAGATCGAACGTGGCTCATTGGTAAACCCCCTCCCCATCTCTCATTTTGCTCCCTTTCGCCCGTCTCGATCCGAAACGGGAACCCCCCGTGGGGGGAGGTGAGCGATGCGTTTTTGATTTAGAAAGGATGAAATTCTTAAATTCGGTGAACGGGTTGAGGGAAAATAGATCGTGATGCGTTAAATTAGATCGTGAGGGAGGGAGATGTTGATTGGTTGTTGGATGTTGATTGGTTTTGGATTAGAGAAGGGAATCGTGAATGGATACCCGATGCTTCTCGGATGAAATCGTGCAGTTTTAGAAATAGACAAAATATAATTTCTAAAATCCTAAAAATATTCTACTCAAAACTCCACCTTTAATATTTTCCCTTCGTTTCTCTTGTCTTCACTTTTCTTTCTTTTTTTTTTAATTTCCTCTTTACTTCATCTCTCGAACCTCTTTCATCTCGTTCCGTAACCTCTTCTTTTCCAAAGTTTTCGTCCACTTTTCGCTTTCGAAATCCATCTTCCCTTCCTTTGAGCTCTCTTTCTCACCAAAGCAGTCGATGCAGTTATCGCATAATGCCAGCGCAAATGCATTTATCGGTTTGCTGGTCCGAGCAAGCGGACATATATCTTGGCGGGCATCTCCTCTCGGAGAATTCCGAATAATTTGCTTCGCTCGTTGCCAGGGATTTAGGCCCCATAATACACCGGGTGACTCGCCCGATGCCCCACGGATAATCGAGCGTGACACACGGAGGAGAGGATTCCGCGCGTCGGACGGCAATTATTTTACGCGCACGAGTCACCGCCGATTAGGGCAACGAGACTAATCGGCCTCCTTAAACGGCCAGCCTGCGAATTCCTACCGCCTGGGAGCAGGCAACCGGCGCGGACCCTTGCGAGAAAGAAATCGAGAAAAGGATTCTTTACTCGAGAGAGACTCGCTTGAAGGGTAAATTGTGATAGATAATATCTCGGGGAGGGATGTTTTTGGAAAGAGGAATTAGGATTGAAGAAATTTAAAATTGATGAAGGAGGAATTCGAGATCGGTCAGGTTTCAAAATTGGATTTCAAGTATTTTAATGTTGTTTCTTGTTGTTTCAAGAGAGAAGTAAACGTAGAATCATATAGGAGGTATTCTATTCCTTTAAGATAATTTATTTAATTAATAAACGCACATTTATATTGGCCTTAAATATTCCCTTCCCCCTTTAAAAGCTTTCAAATGCGCAAAACAGAACGTGAATTTTATTAAGCGAGATACGAGAACGGTTAAGAAACGATGGTCGGTTATTACTCGCGTGTATATATATATTCTCACGAATATTTTCCAGAGACGATCGCATCGCGAACATTCGTCTCGAGGGCGAGCGGTTTCATCACTCTCGTTCCTCCACGTGGGCAAAGGAGCGAAGCGAGAGAGAAAGAAAGAGAGAGAGAGAGCTGGGACGATTTTTATCAGGTTCCACTTCTGCCCCAAAAATTCCAACGAGATTCGGCGAGTTTTTGGTTCCGAGCGATTAGGGCCGAAGATACGAGGCCGAAACAAACAAATAAGAACAAGCGTAGTCCTGGCTACCTACTATTCTCTACGTTCACCATGAATCCTGGTTGGCGTCCTGTTTGCCGGTCCGTGCCGCGGCCGGCAGGTGCACACCACCGTGGAATTACTCGAATGTGACAAATATGCCAAACATCTTCGCTTAGGGGAGTACCACGGAGAATAGAATTTTTTATTCACCCTGTTTTCTCGCCGCCTCGCTGAAATCGAGCCATTGTTTTGCCGTCGCGATTCTTTCCTCCCTTTCAATGTTTTTTCTGTGCTTTTGGAAAGTGTGGGAGCATTTCGTGGTTTAGATATTTTAGCGATTCAAGATTCAATATTTAATCGTGGAAAATATATGAATCTGTGTTGAATTGAATTTATTTTTGGATTTATTTGAACAGGACAGAAATTTTGAATTTGTCAACTCTATGAAAGAACGTTTTTCATAATTTAAAAATATTTTAAAAATAATTTAAAAAATGTAAAACAAACCGAGCGAGATTTGTTATGCAAAAATGTCGATATATGAGAATTTCGCATTAGTGAAAGTGAGACTACTCCGTAGAGTGAGATAGCGTTGACTTCGTTGCATCGCCACTGTGCGGCGCGCTATTCGTTCTATCTCCGTCTCGTTTCATTTAACGCAAATCTCGATCGTTCATGACTTAATAGATCAACATTTTTTTATCAGGTTTTACGTTTGTTTTGGCTTTTCGATCCTTCAAAGATATTCCATAAATATATTAATAATCATTATATCGATAAATTTCTTCAGAATTTTTATTGGTTTTTAAATTGAAATTGAAGTTTTAAAGGTGATAAATGATTATTTTTTTTAAATTATTTTTTATCGAGCTTTTTCAACGCTAATACATCGTGTATTTTATGAAATGTATAGTAAACGACGATTTTAGCGGAGTCATATAGCCTTTGCATTGTCACAAAACTCAAAGTTGAGTGCACTCGAATTTCAATGAAGTCGAGAAGGCGTTCCGGTTCCTCCCATTGTCACACTTTCAAATTGCTCGCCGCTATAAAAGACATTATGCTTCTTGGTTTTCCCTCTGCGCCCTTTTAAACCAGTGGTTCTCCTTTTGTATTTGCAAAAAGTTTTATTATTATCGTCTATTATCTATTGTTTAAATTCACAAATATTTCTTTCAAGCAACGAGTTCATTTAAATTCATTTAGGATTTCATTTTTTAAAAATTTAAAATCTAGAAAAATGAAACCAATTCCAATGAACACAATTTAGCGAGAAAATTGAGGATCGTTTCGAATAGAATAAAGCAAGATTCCTGAATGAAAAGTCATTCAGGATAAATCTTGCCCCCGGTTTTGGAGTTCATTGATGCTTAAAGTTCATTTTTGACAGATGGTCCATCTGCAACCAACCATTTTGTAACGTTCTTGCTGCAAGCGAAATTCTCTTCCGTGACGGACATTATTGTACGACGATTTGAGGTGAATTGACACCCATCGTTCTTTTATTGGTTAAGTAATTGTTAGACCTAGTATCCTCAGAGAATTGCTTCCCTCCTTTATTTTGCGGCTTTTCGAGAAATGGGTAAAGGTTATTGCTGTTTTCATTCACATCTATTGAATATGCTATTGGGAAGTCGAGTTTTCCTCTTCTAAAGATACTTCTGCTGATCTTATACTATATTTTAGAGTTCATTGAGAAGTTTATATACACAGCTATACTATATTCTTTGGAGAGAACTTGAAAGAAAAATAAAGTAGAAGTTTAACCAAAAGTTTAAAAGATTTATTCAAAGTAGAAATATTTTTAAAAAGTAGCAATTATTAAAAAATTATTATTCAATTTCCAATTATTTAAATTCTTTAAATTTCCAACTTTCAATTATTCCATTTCTTAAATTTTACAAAATATTTTTAAGATTATTCAAAATTATCTCAAATAACACGTCTTCTATTTTCTTATCTTTATCCATTCAAATATTTTATTTTTATTATTTTTCCTTTGTGAATGTTTTAAAACTCCAGATTTTAAAAGTGGTTGCATCTGGATGTGACCGTGTATAATCGTTTCATCGTATCGCCACCGTTTCTTTTTGCACGTTCCTTTCCTTGTGTCTTCGCGAATCTTTTCTCGACAAAAAAAGCACGGTACCTCGAGTCGAGAAGAGAAACGCGAAATTCATTCAAGATCCAAGGAATCATCGTCAATGGATCGCTGCAAGGGACACTTGGGGCGAAGAAACGACTTTGTAGTGGCAATTCATTCACTATTTTCTGAAGATTTGACGCGCCTCGGTGCTCCTTTGCTCTCGAGGGTCACTTGTCTGAAAGAGGTGGATGGTCGATTCACTCAGACGGTCCGTTTCAAGTGACAAATAGAAGATAGCGAACAATAAATTCCTCGAGGAAATAGTCGCGAGACTAGCGAATTCTTTTCAATTCTTCTTCTAACCTTTTGTATATTTCGCAAAAAAAAAAAAAAAAGAAAGAAAAAAATGATTAGAAGAGCTATATGACATTTAAATTTTCTTCTCGCGTAAAAAAAATTTTCCAACGTGAAATTCAATTCTCTCTTTCTTTCTATCACTTTGAAATACATTTTAAATAACCACGTTGGAAGATGCAAATCGAACGCAATATAAGTAAATATCTCTCTACCTACACGGTGAGCGGATCTCACCTGCCACAGAATAAATAATTGAAAAGGTTTACGAACGCTTCCGTCCATACCCGCCCCCGCAACAGCCACGCGTATTAAATTTCCAAACTTCCTCGACACCAGCCATGTTCAATCGCTCAAAAGCGAAACACCGTCTCTCCTACCTAACACGAGACGGCCGATACCCGCTAATTTCGCTGTTCTCGCGTCGAAAAGCTCGTTGCCTCGATCCACGCGCCCCCTTCGTCCTGTTTCCCGCTGCGCGATCGCTCTCCTCACGCTGACAGCCTAAACTCGTACGCTCGTGTATCGTCGAAATTAAAAAAAAAAAAAGAAAAAAGGAGAAAAAAGAAGGAAAGAAAGAAAAGAAAAAAAGAAGGGAGGGGGAAAAAAGTCAAATAGAGGCAGAGACGGTCGATACACCAGCTGCCTCGTCTTGGACGTATTTTCTCGCTTCTCGAGAAGGCACGTGGGTGGCGGCGTGGCACTTTGCCGGTTTTATGAGGCCCTTAAGAATCGTCCCAGGACCCGTACCCCCTCCCACCTCCACTCCCTCGTTCTCCCTCGATTCTTCAGTCTTGAGCTTTCTCTTTCCGTTCCTCTCGGTGTCCACGCGTGTTCTCCTCCGGTGCACAAGGGGTCGAAACTTTTTTTGTAGAGTCGCCATTACTCGACAAAGTCCTTTGCCGTTTGGGACCGTTGATGGATGCCCGTTGCGTGGGCTACGTCGTTCCAGTCTGCCCAATGGGTTGCGACCGACGCTCCACGGTCGGCTCCTTCCCCACGAAAAGACACGCGTCCACCTTTGTAAATCGTCCACCCCTCACGGCCACGCGAGGCTGCCGCGAATTTACGAAAGGGAAAACGCAACAATAAGTTTTGTACTTTGTTTCGCGGCTAGGGCCTCGTCAAATACTTTCTTTCTTTCGTTCTTTCTTTCTTCATTTTGGATTGTTTCTCTTTCTTTTTCTTTTTCTTCGTTTCGTTTCTCTTCTTCTGGACTGATGCGCTCCGTTGTTTCTCCTGCTTCTGGCGGCGGAGAGTCTGACAGATATACGCACCCTGCGGGGACGCACAGCTCGCGGACACCTTTGGAGGAGGCTGGATAAAGAATCGGCAGAGGCGTAGTTATTATTTTATACGCAGTGGTTGAGTAGTGGGTTTTCGTTGTCGAAGGAGCTGAAGCTGTGGGGGGTGGATAAAAACGAGTGATTTACGATTGAGCGGTAAAAATAGAGTCTTGCGGAGAATATCGATGCGGAGAGGAGAAGTTTTATTATTATTGTTTCAAGGAAACGGAAAATTATTAAAATGATAATTTTGCAAAACAGAGAAGAGAATCGAAGCGAAGAAACATTTCTTCCTCTTCTTTATTTCAACGGTTCAAGAAAAAAAGAATTGATCATTTGATAAAACACATCAACACGCAACACGCCGATATATTTCCTTTCCAACTTTCACGATTTAACCTTTGGAAATCGGATAGCACGAAGCAGCTAGCTTCGAGAAAGCAAAGCGATCGTGTCACACCTACGGGCCCGATTTCCTCGAACCGATTATTGGATCAAGATCAGATCGATTCGTGGATCGTTACAGCTATTGGAATCGAATCCTCTAGAAGCCGTGTAAGAGACGGTGCATTTGTTCGCGTGCGCGCGAATAGTTGTCAGGATGGCCGTGCTACGCCCACGCGACGATAATAAAGTCACGGCCGATTCGCTCCTGTCGGTTCGCCACGGATAAGGGGTTAAAATATCGCCGAGGCGACGATCTCTCGGCAGAAATTCGATCTTCGCCTCGATTTTTTTCCCCCCTCCTCACGGGGGAGAAGTAGACGTTTCGCGCGCCTCCCCACGCCGGAAGAGATATTACAATGTAATATGCAAAAGCGTACGCGGCTCGAGAGAGTGGATCCCTCTTAAGTGATTCCTCAAGTTCGCAATCCGCTCGAGTGCAAATACGTGTCCGGGTACGATAAACGTAACTACCCGTTGCGTCATCGAGTTTCTTGGAATAAAAAGTCGGCGCGTAACAGAGCATGAGAATAATCTTGAGAGATGATATTTCTTTTAAAAAAACATGGATTTATTTATTTTTTTTAGAAAGTTTCACGAGTTTCGATCCATCTCCGTGTTTACGTTTGTGAAGAAAACCGGCAAAGAAAAGGAAATAATATCGTTCGACGAACAACAAAACAAATTTCCACAAAACCCGCAGCTGTTCCACGCGATCATCTTGGCCCGTCGCAACGAGCCATTAGTAGTACGCGAAACTTTTTTTTTGCCGTGGACTAAAAGTGCAAAAACATTTCGTTTCGTGTCGAATCCATCCGTAGCGGGCCGGCAATTTGCTCGCGGAAAAAGAGCTTACAAGGAACCTATTACCCACACCGAAACACTGAGCAACAACAAGATGATCTACGAATATCCATAGGGCTGAGGAAATCGTCCTCTTCCTGAGAAAATCTGGAGTGGAAACCAGAGTCGATTCAGCGTGCCAATGTGATGCATGTCGCAATTTCGTGTTCGTTCGCAATTGTGTGTACGTATATCTGTATGTGTATATGTGTGTGTGGGAAGGAGGGGAGGAGAATGGGCGAGGGGAAATGGGAGAGGAAGAAAAAATCGGATGGAAAAAAAGAAAAGTGGAGGGAAGTTGCGTTACGGAGAGAAGACTATGCACTGTTGCAAACAAATGGCCGGCAATTACGTGCAATTTGCCACATATATACATATATATATATATATATATATATATATATAGGCGCCGTGGCCTCCCTCTCGACAATAGCACGGCCGTTCCTCGTTTTCGTGGCTGTTTTCGAGGTCTTGGATCCTCACCCCCGGGGGCCATACATCGATCGCCGGGTAATTGTCAGCGCTCAGCGCCCCGAACGCAGGTGTAGCAAAGGGTAACCGCCCGAGGGTGCTGCATAAGTGCGTTAATTTATATATTTCGACCGGAGGGCACCGTGAGAGGAAAAAGTGGCAAACCGAGGCTCAAGCGTTATTGGCGGGAGTCGATTCAGGTTCCTTTAAGGAGATGATGTATGCGGCTTCGATACTGGTTTCGGTATAATGGAAATGGATTTCGAATAAGTGTTTCGAAAATTTCTCCAGTACCTTTGATTCGTGAATTGATATCTGGAAATAAACAAATATTTCCTTAGTGAATATCTCGTTACAATTTTACAATTGACATTTAATTTAATTATATGTATTTACTTTATTGAACGATATTCTGTTTCGGGGAGGAGAGGGAAACACGAAAACCGTTCTGCTCCGTATCCGGAAAGCGACTTCGCGTAATTGATATTTCAATGACAGCCGGTGCTGTCGTTTCCTATGTCGCGATTCACAGTTGTCCTTGATGTTCCACGCCGTGGCTCTTCGTAACGATATAATCGAATTATACGATCGATGTATTTTTCGACAAAACGATTAAATATTTTTTTTTTACAATAAACCAATGAGACTACACCGCCACAAAATAACAGGAAATTTTACCAACCAACGCAACCTAACTATAGTATCGATTACGCAACTCTGCATACATTTTTAGCCCGGTTGAAAATATTCGTGGTCAGCCCCCCCTCGAGCCGGCTGTGCTCGTTCTCCCGTTTCAAACCTCGAGATTCCCTCTCTCTTTTTTTTTTTTTTAGCTCTCGTTGCACTTGCACGTGCGCCACGTGACGAGGGCCGTCACAGCTGCCACATGCACAGCTCCTCCGGTTGTCGTCTCCCCTTCCCCTTTCTTCGCCAGCCCGCCCCGAAGAAAAGGACACATCTCGTCGCGCGAGAGAATTTTTCTGGGTTAAAAAGAGGGGATAGGGTAAATAAAGGGTGATGAAAGGATGCGATGTCCGTACACCGAGGAAGTGTCTCGTGTGTCCTGATTCCTTCGCTTCTTTCTCCGCTTGCACGGTCGGTTATACAGGAAAGAAGAAGGGAGAAGAGAAGGAGGGAGAGGGGGAGGACACTCGATATTCCGAGCGTGTATCGCGTGTGCCGCTTATAGGGGATCGTGGCTAATGGCCCGTAGATTGCACGCAACTTCTATGCACAGGGGGAGAGGGGGGTGTGACAGGTAAGGACGTCGGGACACCCGATACGCTCAACGACAGCCTGATAACCGTATAAGGCGTAATCCATTACACGGGGGTAGGAAGGAATTAACCCATTAAGAATGGTTCCTCTAATTTTTGGGATTGGGTTGTTCCTTCCCTTCGAGATTGGATAATTTTGGTTTTCAAAAGATAGAAGGAATTGTATTTGTATGTAGATGGATTGTTTTTATCTTTTTTGTGATAATTTTTAGAGTGATGAAATAAATAGGATGCGTGATTATGAAGATCCTTTGATCCTTTTAAGAATGATTCCATTGATTTTTGGGCTGAGTTATTTCTTTTCTTCGAGTTAGGGTGGTTTTGGGAAGAAAAAGGAATTGTAAGTTGATAATTTGTTTTTTATTTTTGATAAGTAATTACAAAAATTAAGGATTAAGAGTGATTCCTTTGATTTTTGGCTGGATTATTTTTTTTCTTCGAGATAGGATAATTTTGGTTTTGATAAATAGAAGGAATTGTCTGTAGATTGGTGGATTTTTTTATTTTTGTGACAATTTTAAAAATGTTCGGATATTGCATTCATGATACCCTTATCCCTTTTGCTTTTTATCAACCACATGATTAGGCGTGTTTGAAGTTTCCTTTCCCACTCGAATAATTTACAACGGTACAGTGTACACACTGTGGTCGAGGATTAGAGACCAAGAACAGGGAAAACAAACGAGAAGTATAATAACGAGCGGGCAGGCGCACGCTCCGAGTATACGTACACGCAATTATCTATCGACAGATTTGCATTTCCTATTTCCAGAATGTTTGCACACCGCCAGGTGTTCCCTTTTACTTCCTGAACTTTCCTACAACAAGGCGAATGTTTCAATAATCTACGACACTTTCTATCCGGATTATCTGCCGCGATTAGACTAAGCCTCCATCGAAAATGCTATGGAACGCTGAATCTGTTAGCTTTCCCCTGAATTTTCTGAAAATATTTGCTTGGAAAGGGAATCGAAAGAAACTAAAATCGAAAATGTGGAAATTTATCGTTTGTTGAAATATCCTTGTTCGTATAATATAATAAGAGAGGTAAATGAAATTATTTTAATATACGTCGATTTAATACGTCTTGATTAATCGAATTTGCTCGAGGATACGAGAATTTCTTTTTATTTTAATAATTGCTCGGTTCGAGTTCTTGAGATTTCTCTTCTATCTCGAGCTGACAGTGAAAAAGAAGCCGTTTACGGCCAGTTAAAATGCACTCGATCAATGCCCCTCCCTTCTAACAATAAGTTATACTGTTATATAAAGCAAGTTTGCCTCCGAGCAAAGAATGAAAAATTGCTTCCTTGTAACGATTCTGGAAATCGTTGATCTTGATCGTCATAAAATTTTTCTGCTTAAATCCATTTTATTATAATAAAATAGATTTTAAAAAATTATAACATGAATATTTCTGAAACTTATTAAAAAATTAGATTATATACGATAAAGAGATTAATATAGTAATTTTAAATAGACTATAGATTACACTTGTTGCTGTAAACTCACCGTTATAAAAATCGCGATATCTATAGTCGCAAATTTATGTAGAAATAATTGTCTACTCTATTGTTTTTTTATTACAACATTCTATACTTTCTTCTTTCTATACCATATTCTAAATATATTCCAATAAAAAAACCAAATCTAAAGTAAGAATAATTGAATCTATTTAATTTACCATGCGTGAGTTAAATATTTTTCTTGATATAAGTAAGATATTCTAATTTTTACTCACGTATTTTAAAAAAGATTAAAAGACGAAATTAAAATTCAGCATGTTATTCTAAACCACAATTTTTTTTTTCAAGTATTTACAGAAAACTTAAATCTTTAGACAATCATAGATCAAATCCAAATGAAATTTTCTCCCATCATTTATATTTGTCAGATAAATTTGTGTCCTTAAACAAATTCTTAACAAAAAAAAAAAAAAAAAAATAAAGATTCGCTATCTGGAGGCGAACTTATTTGCAAAGCTTATCGAGCCTGGAAGGTATAGTTGTTCCAACAGGTGCGATCACGAAGCTCGTGCTGCAAATGCGGCCGCGTCACGAATTCGATTCGCCTTATCCAAAATAATTCGAGATAAACGTTCTCCCCGCTGCGTAATTAACGCACGATCGGCGATATAACGCGCGCAACCGGTGAGTGCAATGCACTCGACCAGTCCGAGTGCACATCTGGATCTGCGAAGAGTCTCTCGCGAAAAGGGCGCGATATAGCGCCCCGGTCGTGCCCACGGGGATTTACTTAATTGCAATTAATGAGGAGAGATATTACGGCGCGGGGTCATGCCTGAGTTAAAGATTACTAATACGCCAATGGGATTAACGATCGTGAGTTATCGCGGCTACGTGAACGAGGAATCGAATCTTTCCGAGTAACCTCTGCCCTTGATTGCATTAATTATGCGGGGGAAAAGGTTGCTCTTTATATCAGGCCACGTGTTGCGCCAATTCGATGACGATAGGGGAATGAGAAAATTATTAGGGAGGAATTTTTTCAAAATAAACATACTCGAGAATACACGAAAGCCAATAAGATCAGATGGAATATAAATAAGAGTTATTACAATCTTCCCTTTTATTAATCTTATTTCGAGGTTAGAGAGATGACTGCATCGAGATCATTGGCGATTAATGTCCTTTCGAGATTTCTCTCGTTAAAGGATTCTCTTGCCTTTAGAGATCTAGTCATCAGAGCTACGAGGAATCCAGTTTAAATGTCGTTTAAATGTCATTAAAATTATATTATCGATAATCAATTTTACTCAGAGACTAATATAGTAGATAGTGTCATTCGTAGTGGAAATACCATTTCCATTCAAACTTTCCACCGTGCGCTTCTTATCCAACCATGTTTCATTAGTACCACCGATAAAAGCAATCGGTTAAGTTAAATACTCGAAGATTTGCGCACGCTCTCCGTTCCAGCATCACGCTGCGTATAGGTTTACCAAGATGGAGGCCCCGTGTAGAGCATCGATCCGCTGCCGAGATAAATAATCCCCGTTGCGAGGCCGGTTTCGCGTGGGAGTAGGAGTCGGTGCTCGCGTGGTTAGGTGCACGCACGTAATGTGGACCGACCTGTACACGAGTGGCCGCGCATAAGTAAAGCGGCTGCCACGTGTGCCACGGGGTGAAGAGGCGGCCGAGGAGCCGTGGGGAAACGGGGTGGCCAGGTCTTGGCGCGAGGCGGCTCGTCTGATTGGCTGAATTTATGGGCTCTACTTATCGCGTACTTACCGCGTTGTATATCAACAATGACACCCGCACCCGCGGGCGCCCCCCTGCGCCCCCGTCCCTTTTTACGCCCCTTTCCAACGAGCCCTGGCTGCCTCTCGCACCTTACCTCTCCCTCTCCCTCCTGCCTCCCCCTCCCGTCCCTCCACCATTCTTCTTCTCCCCGAGACGTTTACACCGGGTAAATGGCTGGCCGATATAGCTGGCCTCCGTGTCCGCCTCGAATGCCGCGAAGATGGTGGTAGGATAGGTTTCAAGGAGGCCGTTGCCACGGAGATTTATTGGAAGACGATAGGAAGTTGTAAAAGAATATTTATAACTAGGCCTCGATGGACTCTTGCCAATGGGGCATTGTTGGGGCTCGAGTTGGGCGCGGTTTACAGATGCTAAAAAAGGGGAATTTTGTTCGAGGAGGAATTTTTACCGGGTTTGAGGAGGTTTGAGGAGATTTGAGGAAGAAGAAAATGGATGAGTTTGCATTTTGAATCGTTTTTGAATTAAAAATATTTAATTAAGTAGTTAATGAAGATTTATTTATTGTACCAACTAATAGCATTAATATCGTAATATCTTACAATATCTAAATCATCTTCAGTTGAATTTTTATTGGGTTTGAGGAAAAAGAAAATAGAATAATGCACTTTGAATGAAAAATACGTATTTAATTATAGTTAGAAGATTTATTTATTGTACCAAGTAATAGCACTAGCAATATGTAATATCTTACTGAGTTTGAGAAAGTTTGAAGAAGAAGAAAATGGATGAGTTTGCATTTTGAATCGTTTTTGAATGAAAAATACGTATTTAATTATAGTTAATGAAGATTTATTTATTGTACTAAGTACTAGCACTAGCAGTACGTAATATCTAACTGAGTTTGCGAAAGATTGAGGAAGAAGAAAATAAGACAAGTTGTACTTTGACTCGTTTTGAATGAAAAATACATATTTAATTATAGTTAATGAAGATTTATTTATTGTACCAAGTAATAGCACTAGCAATATGTAATATCTTACTGAGTTTGAGAAAGTTTGAAGAAGAAGAAAATAAGACAAGTTATACTTTGATTCGTTTTGAATGAAAAATACGTATTTAATTATAGTTAATGAAGATTTATTTATTGTACCAAGTAATAGCACTAGCAATATGTAATATCTAACTGAGTTTGAGAAAGTTTGAGGAAGAAGAAGAAAGAAAATGGACGAATTTGCATTTTGATTCGTTTTGAATGAAAAATACGTATTTAATTATAGTTAATGAAGATTTATTTATTGTACCAAGTAATAGCACTAGCAATATGTAATATCTAACTGAGTTTGAGAAAGTTTGAGGAAGAAGAAAATAGGAAAAGTTGCACTTTGAATGAAAAATACGTGCTTGACTATCGTTAATGAAGATTTATTTACTGTCCAACTAGTAGCACTAGTAGTACACAATACCTTACAACACCTACATCATCTTCGATCTCGACTCTTTGCCCGAACCTCTCCCAAATCCTAAGAATCTACGTCGACGGACTTTCAATCAGCCGATTCTCGTTCATCTAAAATCCTGACATGTCGCGAGCGGTAGTCCAAGCTGACTAGACCTCTGTAAAACACGACTTCCTCGAGCGTCGAATCTTCCTCACATCGCGTCGAGGAGGGATACAAGTCGCCGCGCAATAAACCATTTATTAATGAATCGGTGACGGGGGCCAGGTTGCATACGAATCGGCCTGAAATCATCGTCGACGTCGAGACACGCGTCGCGCCGATATCTGGCCGGCTCCTGGACATCCTGGACACGGAGGCGTGGGATACGCGGGTGTCGTGAGCGCCAGGAAGCACCCGTCACGTGTCAGGGTCGTGAATCACGGAAACAGGAAACCTCGCCCCCGTGACTTCAATCGAAATTATCGTGGCGAACGAGCGAGCGAGCGAGGACCCGGAACTCGAGGCCCAGGCGCCAAAAAATAGCTTGGTTTTTTTTTATTCCAACGCATAAATCATCTCCCTTGGTACTGTAAATCTTTGTCGCGGCTGTGTGTTGTGTTCCCTCCCCCTTTCTTTTTCTTTCTTTTTTTTTTTGCTTTATTTAGAATAGGGTTTCTTGATCCATGAGTCTTTGTCGTAGTTGGGTAGAAGAAATTTTGGGATTCTTGGTTTATTTGAATAATTAAGAATTATTCTAAAGTCAAGAATATATGTAATGTTTTCTATACTGAAACTTTCTACGAGATTAACAAATTTTTGTAGGTTAAATTGATTTATATATAGGTAATCCTCTGGATTTTGACATTTTCTTCGATTAAAATTATTACAAATTGAATGTTTCAAGATCGACTTCCAGCAAAGGTTCCAAATTTTGTATATCTCAGTGTATACGATATTCTGATGGATATTTTGATACTCATCGACGTACGTAGATTATGGTACATTAATTTTCGAGAATTCGTCACGAAATATCGGCCTAGAAAAGGCCGCGAGTATATAACACGGTCGGTAAACGTCAAAGCTTGTAATCCAATATTTTCCCGATGGGATTGTAAGGAAGCACCACTACCGGGTGGCTGTTCGCCTTCCAGGAGCGTAGGATCGAACAATGGAAACAGGAGACCGTAAACAGGTCGAATTGTTTTGGACGCGTTGTGTTAATGCGATTTGGCACTGAGAGTGCATTGACCTATAAAAAAAAATAACAAAAATTGTTAAATTAGGATTTTATATAAATTACATTTAGAATTAAAATTTACCAAATTTAATGTTTCTCGTGTCAAGAAAGTAAAGATCGTACTCTCGTTTAACGATATATGAAATTCAGAAATCTTTCTCAAAGTATTTCCAAATATTTTTTTACGAACATCAAAATTCAATCGGATAACAATTATTCGAGAAACTTGAATTGTTGAAAAATTAGATTGTTTCTCGTGCGTTCGAGTGAATGTCGCGAAGTTCCTTCGAAAGAACTGACTGGTAAAGAATGCTCGTCGATCGTATTTTGGTGCTTCGCTCCCTTTTTCGGAGCACAGTCGGGTTTCGAACGTAGGACGATGGGCGGAGGAGGATGAAAAAGTCTTGGTCGTTTCGTGCGGGGCCATTTCCTGCACGAAATGCGTTAACATTAGTCACGTCTGGATTTCGTACAACGTTTTACGCTTCGGCTTGACTGTGTAATCGGCCGAGCGAACGCATCGAAAGAAGCTTTATCTCGCAAAAAGCGATGTTCGACATCGACTTACGAGAGATGATTCATCTTCTTCCGCAAAAGTATAAATCCTGCTTCACTCTTGCATCGCCGCGTTGGTTGATCACCATGCTACGAACGACACGATTCCAAAAGTACGGCGTCGTTTTAAAATTAAAATTATAAACGGGGAAAATATATAATTTAAAACTTTCTTTTTCTCGTGACTTAATGATAGACATTTTAACGTTTAGTTGGAAAGATCTGACGATAACTTTTGACTAATCACCGTTCAAATCTTTTACTTTGACGATACCAATCTTCCATTTTAAAGTTTGGTTTTTTTTTTTTTTCTTAAGAAGTTAATTCTTAAAGATGCTTTAGAGATTTTCTAAAAGGCCTTTAGAAAAGATTCTTATCTTTCATGTGCATAAATATATAAATTTCTTCTATTTTTTTAAGGTCTAAAAAAAAAAAGAAAATTTCATTCAACGAATACTTATATTAATTCCTATATTGTAGATTTAAATTATGAAAATAAATATTCACTTTCGAAACAATCCGTTAATATTATGCTGCGAATTTTTCCTTTCAATTTTAATAATAAAATTTCAATAAAATAATAGAATTGTAATTATTTTTAGACTATTTACATAACTATTTACAAATATTTCTTCTAACCAAACATATCTTATCTCAATTCTCCCCAAATTTTCCTCTGCTAATTGTAAGAGAATCAATCCATCTCCTTTTCAAATATCTTCCACGTCTTCAACGCAACAGTTCCACAAAGGTAGGGAAAAGATCGCGGCGGATTCCGTTAATTTAACGGCTTAAAAGACCATACACCGATCCGAAAGAGATCAACGCGGCGCGACGCCTGCAGGGTGGTGATCCAGAATGTGCAATTTTAGAAAATATCTCGTTTCAGGGAAGGCGGAAATTACAGGGTGGGAAAAGAAGTCCCTAGAAAGGTCCCGAAGGGCCGAAAGTCGTGACGCCACCGTAAGTGGCAGCTGTCTGTTCCCAAATTCTTCCTCGATAACCTCTTTCCCCCTATGTGTATCCACGCGTATCCCTTTGCCCGGAAATTCTTCCCGATTGGCCCATAATTATCCGCGTTTAAACGCGGATAATTGCGCCCGGTGACTAATTTTTAAATCTGTCTAATCGCGTGGTTCGATAGAAAATCCCCGTGATTTCTGTGCAATCGTCGAATTTGATTTTGAGGCGGGACTAAAAATCGCCTCTTCTACGAGAAACTTTCTATTAGGGAATAATTTCGAAATTGTATTAAATCGATCAAGCATTGGTACTTAAAAAGAATTTTCATCGGTTACTTGCAAACTAATGTTTTGTATATATTTTGTTCACAGGACAAAGTGAAGGAAGATTGAAATTTCGTGACAAAAATGGGTGAGTGAAAATAATTATCTATTAATTAGATTTTAATGATATTTGTGGTTTTAAGGTAGAAGCATAAATAGGTAAATAAATAAAGTAAATATGTAAGAATATCGGGTATATCGGAATAATGGTAGTTAACGGTCACGTGGCGCTAGTATCGATCGTCTATTCATAAAGTGCAATTAATATTTAGTAAGACATCTTATTTTAATGTTTTGTTCGAATCAATTAAATCGTAGACCTTTCATTTATGCTGTTCAGCTTTGTACTAACAAATTTCGTTCCTTTGGTTCTTTGATTAATATTCCGCGTGATTTATAGAAAACCCATTGAACCATTGTCTTTTTTTTCTTCTGAATGACCGAAGCGTCGAGTAACAAGCATATGAATGTTTCGTTGCGCAAGCACGAGACTTGAATCCCATTACGGAATCCAAACAAACCCCTTGCCACCCTCCAAAAGACTACTGTTTCTATAGTCGATTACGAACGTCCGTTCGAGGTGCAGTCATCGAGGCGCCAAAACTTCCATTTTTAAGCTAATCAGCAGATACGTAAGGACGTCTCGTATACGTTTGAAAAATATAAAATGCGAGGAAACGTAGGCGTCATCTTACATATTGAAACAGCTAAACAGTCGTTTATGCCTTTTTACTCGATCAATATGCTGTCCAACGTTCTCAATAGTTTCAAGATTCGAATCGTTTAAAATGCTTTAGTAGATATACGTGTATTTTGACAACATTTCTTTATTTACAATTTTAAACTAATCAAACGCTTCAGAAAAATTTATGTACTTTCATAATTTTCTATTCCATTGATCCGTTCCTTCAACATCAAGATTCAATATTTTTTACAAAAAAAAAAAAAAGAAAAAAAAGAAAAGAGAAAAAAGAATCATGTTGTAGAATCACTTAAACTGTTTTCACTGTTTATCAATATATCAGCCCATTGTCTTAACAAGCGTTCAGATTTAAACGTCTATCTCGAGAAGCAGACAAGCCATTTCTAACGTTCCATTAAACAACACGGCGACCACGCAAGCCAACCAAGAATTACACGGAACGATCGGGGCAAGGAGAAAAATTTTCCGAGTTTGCACCTTGCGGTAATTACGGTGGAACGACGAAGGAAAAGGCAGCTTAACTACCGTCCGTGGAGCACAACGTGGCCTCCACGGAGGAGGTCTTTCGAGCCTGTAATCTCGAGCAATTACGTAGTTTGTGCACCTCCCATTAGACAGGCTCTCCTAGTAGAGGAGACACCGTGTCCTTCCATGTGCGCATGTATAAGACCGCTTGCTGCGCTCGTACAGGAGGGAACAAGTGGCAGGGTTCACCACTAAGAATATCTCCAAGATCTCGTCTAGGTGGAGGTAGGACAATGATAGGCCGCAAAAGAACACGCGAATGAGCTATACCAGGTTAATTGACGGTTCCATTCGAAGTATAACAATTAGAGACGCGTAAATCAACGCCCACCACTGCCTTGTGCACGTGTTTCCGTTTAAACGCGAGGATTCGCGAGGCGACGCCCACTCCCGGACCGTTCAATTTGCCTTAGTGGTAACGCGTGACCCGTTTCGACTTCCATTTCCTCCTTCCAAAGTTCTTCCGTCTTTTATACGACAAATGTGAATGAAACAAAAGATTCGGATAAATATCCGATATCTCTGGCAATTCAATTGGAAAAATGAGGAGAAATTTGAACGAAGAGTATGCGTTTCTTTTTTTTTTTTTTGGAATATGAAGACTTTGAATGACACGGATAAAACGTGAAATTATTGAACATAACCTCTAAATCCTCTGATGATGAGATAATTTAATTAATCTGAAATGAGATAGATTCGAAGGGATAAATGATTGTATATATATAAAATTTAAAAATTAAAACCGAGGAACTTGTATAAATGATGATGTTTTTTAGGATCTTATTTGAAGGAGTAAAATTTGGAATTTAAAGAGAGAGTTTCGCTCTTGTGCTTCTTTGTAGGTATATGGAAACGTTGCAATGTATGGAGAGATGTGAAATTTGGAGGCGGTCATGACCGAATTTCTGGGAATTATGAAGTAAAGTTTGTGCGATATTATGAAAATCGAGAGGGCGCGTCATTAGCGGTATTAATAGACGGCCATTTTGCGGTCCACTTTGTCCCGGCAGGCTAGAATTATCGTGAAGCTTTCTTGGTAGAAGAGATCCACGTGAAAGGATGGAATTGGTCTGGGAATGGACGCGAAGGGCTTGTTCGATAATTTCGTTAAGTATATCCCTTTACGGAGGTCGACCAGAAAATGGTCCCCGATTAATTTTTCACGGGACCTTAAGGAGGAAGTTACGTTATTGCTTGATCTTAAAATAGCATGGGTTCGAAGTATGCTCGTTGGGTCGTTATGCCGATGGTTATAGCTTTATAAAGTTAGTTATAAAGAGAAAACGGTCCTTGTTATTCAGTTAAGATAAAAAGAGATGAAGTTTTTTTTATAGAATGTTCCATAAAACTAAACTTTTTTTTCATATAATTTCTACTCTGTTTTTTTGTCCACTGTATGAAATAATTGATAAAATTCATAATACTTAATAAAATATTTAATAAAAATGATTAATTTTTAACGAGAAAATATTAAAATTAATCAAGAATCAAAAATTTATGAAAAGTATTCTTTCATTTCTTTTAATTTCTTTCAATGAACATTCATTGTACGATTTAAAAAATCCAAAAATGGATCCAAAATATTTAAAACGAACAGATTTCGGAAAGATCAAATTTTACGTAGCAAAAAAAAAAAAAAAAAGAAAAAATCGACATACAAATCCCTACAACCGTGCCGACTAGTAAGCGTACCTGTCAGTCTGATTGCCTTTCGTCGAACCGTAAACGGAACGGCGTTCCGGCGTTCTTCTCTCCGGATGCTTGTGCAAATAAAGTACAAACTATAAACCGAACCGCGATGCAAATGTATGCGGTTCTCCAGGTCGTGAAAAAAAAAAAGGTTTATATCCCGGCCATGTGAGATCGATCAACCGTTCATGACGATGAAGCAAAAAACTTGGTTGGCTTGCAAGTGCGTGAAAATTTTTTTTTTCTTTTTTTGCGATAGAAGTTATAAAAATATAAAACGATATAAAAATGGATATTACAATTTATGCAAAATATACGAATGAGAAAGAGAAAAGAAGAGAAAGGAGAAGGGGCGGAAAGAAGAGATAAAAAGGAATGGAAGACGAAAAGAAAGCTGTGACGAGAGATGGATTGGCGGATTTTATTAATTTTTATCATTAATTATAAAAAGGAGAAGAGAGGAAAAAATAAAGAGCAATGAAAAGGTGAAAGGAGGTTATGGTCGAGAGATGGGTATTATTATTTCTGATTAAATAAATTTAATGATACGAAGAGAGGAGAAAATGGATGGCAGGTGAGAGGCGATGTATTATGACGAGCAAAAAAGAAAATAGTGGCGCGGTGACACGTGTGTCGTGACACATGGGGGATTTTTACGGTGTCACCCTTTCGTTTTTCAGCCTGATTCTCGCCTAGATGTGCGGGGCGATCTCGTAAAAAGCGGCGTTGAAATTTATACAGCCAGATTTTGTTCTGCTCCGGTAAATATTCAACGTTGTATAACGCGATTTTATGGTAGCATACCACCATCGTGCCACCATCGTGACTCTGTATGAATTTTATATCACGTTTTAGTCGATCCATACGGAAGGGGGAGGGGGAGGGAAATAGTGATCCCTAGAGATTTTATCTCGTTGGATTTTCTTTCTTCGATGGAGAAACTTAAAAATGCAAAATATTTTGCATTCGGTTTGCAAGTAGAATTTTTTTCAACGTGTAAAATCAATAAATAAATAAGATAAGTTAACGTATGTTTGAAAATTTTTGTATCTCCAAATTTTCGAAATTTTTCAAAATTTGTCAAATTTTCGGAGAAGGAATATTCTAAAAAAAAAGAAAAATAATAAAATAAATAAATAAAATTCGAAAGAATTCGTCCAAGTTATTTATACATGAAGATAGTTTATACATGAAACGTTTAACCTCAAATTTTCATAGTTTGGTGACAAAATGTTATTGGGATCAAAAATCACGCGTGATCTTTTGAGCGACAATGACGGTCTTTACGAGGACAGGTTAAATCGGTTAAATGAATCGTTAAATCTGTTCAATATTGTGACGCGTCATAACCTAGCTGGATTTACATAAGAGTTCGTTAAGCGGCACAAAAGCTGAACCGTCTAATGGACGAATATTGTTATTCAAATAGGTTGTGGATCCAATGACGACAATTCAGCGTGGCTCGATAATCAGCCGATGATGTATCGTATATTAATGACGAACCGAATATTATTATGCAGATCGGATTATATGATTAGACGAAGCGTTAAATGCCGCCCTTCTTGATGAAATTAATGAGAAACTTAATATCTTTGGCCGAGCCGACTAATCGGCCGTATAGATTTGTTACCCAGGGAAACCATCGATCGGCCGCTACTGATAAATCATTTAAATTCACGGAGAATCGAATTAACTTCCCTTTTGAGTTCGCCCACTAAGAGGATTTGGTTTCGATGATGACTCTCGCGCATCTATCGACACAATGTGGCGAGTTTATTTGTTGAAATATATAATACGCTATTCCGAACGAAACGGAATGTTTTCGATAAAATATAACGCGATAATCTCTGTGTGTACGTTTAAAATATACACGTAGATGAAGATAGATTCTAATATATAGGATTTCTGAACTTCGAAATTAGCAATTTCGATGCTCCTCGATATTTTCTGCCTTTTCATCGTTTTCTCGGATTCCAGCAATATCGTAACTTCTTCTGATATATATACATATCGATATAAAATTCTTTTTCGAACGTTATTATTCTTACTTTCTAAGTTAACACATTCGAAACAAAAGTTATCGCGCTACGCCTCTCACATCTAAAATTCAAATTCGAACGCAACGTGTCTCCACCGCATCGCGCGCAATCCACTCAACCTAATCAAACCGAAACATATCGGAAAATCAAAACCGATCCGACCAACCGTTTCAAACCACTTCACGAAGAAAGAGGACGCGGGAGAGATCCACCGAATCGTCGATCGTTTCCTTCGACACTCCACTTACTCCCACCCATATCGAATCTCCATTACGTATCCTAGAAAAGAGAGGCGCGTCGTGGATGGGCCATAAACCTCGCTAAATAAAGCCAAGTATCGATCGTAAGGTCTTAGAGCAAAGTGGAAGGGCCGTAGAATATAAATTCTATCTATAGGAGACATATAGAGTTTCGACATCTGCCTTCCTGGTATCCCGCCCTCGACCCGGGTGGCTTTCAACCGTTTCTATCTCTCTATCGTTTCGCTACTACCTTTTCTCCCTCTCCCCTTCCAACCGTTTCCAACCTGGCGAAATAATCGAGATATCGAGCATCTATTAGCATTAGGGGGCGTACTGGTTTCGGAGCAAAAAAAGTCCGGCCTAGAACTAGGTGGAACGAAATAGCTGAATCGAAATCGGTTCCCTGCACGGGAAAGAATATATCCTATATTCCTTCTTTGGTTTCTCTGTTGTGAAACCATGCGGACGGCCGCGAAATCGCATATAAATTAAGCTTTCAACCTTTTCGGCCCTTTCGCCCCTTTGTCGGATTCGCGGTGCGGCCATTTTGGCCATAGCGGTCACCACGGGAGGAATCAGGAACGAAATCTGGATGTCGTGAAATCGGGTCGAGCTATTTCTCGTGAGGATCGTGAATCTAAATGCTGATAGGTTTGAAAGTTTCTGAATCTTAGAAACGTGGGGGTCTTTTGTTTTAAAGAATGTGGAACGTTCGTGGTACCGTTTAATGGATGGATCTGATGAATTTTATTGGTATGTGTTCTTTGTATGAAATTTGTTTGCTGACAAGTGAAGTATAAAAAAGTAGAATTATCTTTTCTGAAATTATAAAATTTTCTCTTCTCATTTTTTAATATTTTTAGTAGAAGATTTAGATAAAAATCTTCTTTTTTCATATTTTAATTGACGATTTGAGGCTTTGAATATTATATTAATTTATCAAATAAGATACTTCGAATGTTGTCAGACTTTTATACTTTTATACATCTTTTTTCGCGATAATCACGAGAAGAAATTTTTCACACAGAAAATATCAGAGGATAATAGATTGATCGATGAGACAAAGCATCTCGCTCATCCAAGGTCGAGCGATTAAACTTTTTTAACACGGACAAAGAGCGTATTGTGTGTATCATGTTGGACTTAATAACGATCGATCGGTTGATCACCGGCCGATGTCACGATCGAGCCTCGATATACGAGGTTGTTGGCCGAGTCTATCGCGTGATTACGTAGAGACTTCTCGTAGAGAACGTCTCGATAATGCACTTAGATACAAAGTGTCCAGGTTCAGCTGACTCATAACAGGTGAACACGCGTGTCTTCGATCAACCTAAGCATCGAGCCGCTATCGAACAGCTCGTTGAAATTGTCCGTGCACCGTCCATCTTCTCCATTGATTCGAAGGGACTCGATACTCGCCGTACCCGGTCAATCGTTTCTCTGCTGCTGCGTGTAACGAACCGAAGATACTTGAAAGACGTAAAAGGGCGGCTAGTTTTTTCTTTTTTTGAAACGGCACGTGGAAGCAATGAACGATCATCTATCGACTATCCATCTAGGGGGGAATGTATATTCAATCGAGCGTTCGACATTCTTAATCGTTCAAGTTTTTCCGAGATTAAAAATGCGTTAAGTTATAATCGCATTTGGAAGTGCATAATTTAAATTTCAAATTCGACGGCGATAATGATTTATAAGGAGATTAAATAATCGGGATAAGAGGAAGACACCCTGTAGATTCTCTCGTTTTCTTCTCCGCACACGTTATACCTCGTGACTTACCGATGCAGCCTGCATGACTAGCGACTGAACCCTCGTAATGCAGGTTAATCGATGCACCGACCCGTGTAAAACACCAGCAGGAGAAGTTGCGTTATGCAGTAGACGCAACGAAATGCAGTCAACGGAGTATTTCTTATGTAACCGTTTGCCTCTTCGTCCATATTTCCCATTTCCGAGTTGGCACGATTTTCCCATTTTCGATCCCATAATCGGTATCATCTTAGAATAGAACAATGTTTTCTTCGAGGAAATCGTGTCTTCAATTATGAAACATTAACGCCTGCTAATTATTATTTTGAGACATTTTTTTAATTTGATTTATATTTTAAAGTCGCACGATTTGAAATTTTGAAATTGGCTTCATCAGATTAATATTATTATTAATGAGTTAAGAAAAGAAATTAAAAAATAAATTTTTATTAATAAAAAGAGGAAAGTATATTAATATTCCTTGGATGACTTATATTCCAAAAAATTGTTTCAAATTTATTTAAAAATTAAATGTAAATTAAATGTATCCTTTTTAATAACACATAATGACACTCAAAACTTCGATTCACGCATATATTCGAACATCTGCATAAATTTTCTATGTAACGAAAACTCGATTTTCCATCCAAAGAATAATAACAAAAAAAAAAAAGAAAAGTCATTAAAAGATATATCGACATACGGTATTTCGATTCTCCAACCCTATCTAGGCATTCATGAATTTTAATATTTCATCGAATCAATCCTTTTCCCGTGTATCTATCCTCAGATACGATTCAATCGAATTCGAGCATCACGATGCTATTATAATTTTCGCCCATTTGAATATTCCTCCCCAAAAAAGGGTTGGAAAGACTGTTGATGCTTCCAGATGCATCCCGATGCCATCTGATCATAATGACTTGCGAAAAAAATGGCGTAATGAAAGAAAATTCGGTGCGAAGGGCGCAACGCGATCTGTTGACGTTTATTGTGTTTAAACGGTCGAAATGGTGCCATTAAAATTTCCTGCATTCTTCCACGGTTCACCCCTTGGGTTTATTAGTGCAAGTCACCATGGGAAGACACCCAGATTGTTGGATAAGTCGTGGGGAGGGAAGATGGCGTTCGACGATCGACCTTTTCTCTTACTTATTGATTGATGGCTTGTAAAAGGGTTCCAGCTATTTTGTTCGGATGTTTAGTCATGCAGAATAGTAGCTGGGGACAATGTCTCTCCTTCCTGCATGAGCACGATTTTTAAAACGAGCAGTAAAAGTTAACGAGTATTGGGTCATGGAACGGTTGGAAATTTGTAGGAAGTTTGTTGGATCAATGCTGAAGGAGCTATTAAAAATATATTCGATATACTACGAACACTCGTAAAAATATATCTCCTAAGAAGTTTATAGGTCATTATAATATTAATAATTTCAAGTTACTACAACTATGAATGAGATTCATAAATTATTTTTTTACCATAAAAAATCTGAATCCTAACTGAATGTCGCTTAAATATGTTAAATATTTGTTCCTAAAGAGGTTATAAATATTACCAAACAGAAGTTTTTAAAAAAAAATCTCCGTCAATTTTGTATAACAAAATGTGTAATAAGAAAAAATATTATTAAATTTATTTTATTATTTATTCAATTAACAATATAAAATTACGTATAGCCATAACATATTTTCCAAAAAACACTTACTTTATATACTCTTATATATTTCTCATACTTTCCACGAATCTCGTCAATAAATAAAATAAAATCTCTTTATATATATACGTGTAAATTCAAAAGCTGCATAAATTACGCTTCACCAAGGTGTCAAAAACGTTGTTCGATTCTGTCATGTACATAATAAATCCTTAGAAAACAGCGGCATGTTCGGAGGATGGACATGTCAGAGGCGAAAATCAAGCATCGACACGGATTGATCCTGATTCACGAGGACGCGATATAATCCCCTATCCCGTTGTCTCACCCCGCCTGTTCGCCACTCCGACCCACCCGTGTGTTGTCTTCCATAAATTGGCCTTTAACAAAGCTCCCGTCCATGGTATGCATAAAGAGGCGAAAGAAGAAGCCCCTGTTGCTCACCTGCCGACAAAAACGAGAGCGAAAGAGCTTTAACCATAATTTAATAACCGATTCGGCCTTTTAGTTTTGAGACGGCCGCTCAAGAGAGAAGGAGAGTGAAGGAGTGGGGCCCAACGTTGCTGCCGTCGAACAAGTTTAAAGCCCGAAACGGCCTCATAAATAAGACCCGGGCGGAATTACAATAATCCGATCCAATTAAACCGGAAATTTATAGTGGCAAAAAGCGTATAGACGCGTCCCCCGCCAACGATTTGCATTTTGAAATTTGCAAGCGTAATTTCGAATTTGCTTAATGGGGCCCCGAGACTCCATCCCCACTCGCGAGATGAGACATCATTCCTCGGTTACTCTCGGTGTGATAGATACTATTTTCGTGTTATATAGTCGTTGGATATGCGTACACCTATGACGGAGAGGGAGGAGGAGAAAAAAAAGAAGGGAGATGGAAGATCACGCTGGGCCTTGAAAGTCTTTGAAAAGGGCCGACGTCCATTATGAATTTCATACACTGACCCTCTTTCTGCTCGTTTAATGGGGGCGGCGCCCGTAACTCTCGACCATTTACCATACTTTGCTCCAGGTAAACCTGTACTCGATTCCTCGTATAGGTTAGACTACTTTCTATCGGAATCAATCGTGTGGTGAATGGCGTCGTTTTAGGTTAGGATCATATTTTTCGTGTGACGATGTGTACGTGATAATCGAGCTAGGTTCTATTTCTAAGTTTCTTCAATTTTTAGACGATACAAAATTCTTTCAATTTTCTCTCCTTAGTACTAAGATGTTCAACATCTGAAAATTATTAACTTTTAAAAGATAAAATATGTGGAAATCTGATTAGATCATTGGCACATTTACTATTCCAAGTTTAAAATTATTCTAAGAAAGAGCGTTAAAATTAGAAATAGAAAATATGCTAGAACGTAGAACGTAGAACGATATGAAATTTACCAAATGAAAAATTCAACTGAAATATTCTTAGTGACTCCTCGTGATCCACAACCTTCGATCGTCTATCTTAGAGCCGCCTTTTTAAAAACAACACTCACTCGTTCAGGCGTTCTGCTATAATATTCGATGGATCGAAACCAGATCTAACAATCATCACTGGAGAGGCGGACGAGCCGGTGCCAAATTCGTAGGAGCCCTAAAATTTTCTGCTCGGCCATTAGCATAAATTACCAGCATCAAGGTGACCGAGCACCAAGCCCATTATTCCGCTCGCGTAATCCTGATCGCTAATGTCATATATTCCCCGTTTTAGAGGTGTTGAAAACGAGGCCGCAAGAGTAGCGAAACAACAGAAACGCAAGAAACTGATCGAAATGGCGAGCACCTTAATCAGAATTCGTCAAAATGTCAGTGATTCGTGTATTTTTAGTCCTAATGATGTCTAAACGATTGTATCCCCTCAACAACACGCCTGATCGAACGAATCCTATCAATTTTGTTCTTTCGTACAGGTGCATCGCGTTTTTGGTGTAATTTCCTTGAATTACTTTGGCCAGATGGTTTTCAGTCTAAATCGATTTCGATCTATCTATCGAAGAAATTGCATTGATATTTACGCAATCCATGTATTAAGATTTCAAATCAAGCATGAAATTTTTCAAGTTCAAAGATTAATTTCTTATATTTGTTCCGATAATTTTTCGCTACCCAATAGTTTATTACAATTCTTTCTACTGTTTCTCAATGATGAAAAAAAGTGCACAACAATCGTATGGCTATCACTTTTCACTTATACTTTAAGATTAATAACCTGCGTCATTATGTCATACTTTTAGTGAAAGTGATCGAGACAAGCGAAACATGGAACCGTGAAAAATTGCAACACGATGGTAACCTCAATGCTCTGAAGCAACTTTTCCTTTTTTTCCTCTTTTGAAATCGTTCTCGATCGTTTCTGGATCGGATTGAGCCGTCAGCGAAAGCGTTGGTATTTCACCCGGATGGCAATCGATACGCGATTATTCTATTCGAGGGTCAACCTTTGAGACCCCGGAAAACGCTTTTTGAAAAACCTTTCTTCATCGTATCTTCATCTGGTTTGGGTAAAAGCATCCGATTTTTCGCGATCTGCTCACGCCATCCAGCAGATTTTCGATCTTCTCGTCCACTTGTTCGAAAGATGGGCGAGACTGATTGCAATGGATAATCCTATCTGCTTTTCGAACGACTTACTCTATCTGATTGCGGACGAGGAAAACGCTAGCTCGACAGCTTTTATTTCCCGGAGACTTTTAGACTTCTCTCGAAGATCGATAATCAGCTTTTCGAGTGATTCGTGAAATTCTGGTTAGATTTCGAACGAATGATTTTAGAGGTTAAGAAAAAAAAAATTTTTCTATGAAACGTACATATTTATATTTTGATTATCTCTTCTTTGCTTTCTTCTTATTTTTAAGTTGATTTATTGCGATTTAATATTTATTTTACTTCGTAATATGTCGAGTTTCGACTTTCGAAGCGATAAGTGAAGTTATGGTTATAGATGCAAAGAAATACAAAGATGAGCCGAGTCTTCCTCTTTTTCAGACCGACTTTCTTCCATTCAACATTCTCGTCAATAAAAGTGTCTGTGCAAATAAAAAACTGAATCCGCGTTTTTAAAGAACAGAAGGAGAACACTTTCGTGCACCAGGAACATCAAACATCCCGCCGAGAAATCATTCAGAAACCAATCCTACCGCGTGAATCTTCCTTAAATTCCCACCTGACATCCGTTTCGCCCGAATTCTCCCGGTAATTATGCAAATATCCGTCGATTTTTCTTTTTTAAAATCGGCCGAGGATTCGGCGCGAGGATACATTGCTCGGCCGGTAATCGGGGGTAATTTTAAGGAATCGAATAAAATCGGCCGGTCTCCTCGGCTCTCCTCGTTGAATAATTGAAACGTTTGTTTGCATATCGCATCGCATCCCTTTGTTCCATCCCCGACCCGGGGGATATAATTCACGCGGCCGTTTCGAAACCACCTCTGCTCTCTGTGGGTCTCGAATTCGAATTCCACGAGGGCGAGAGGTTTCTCCCCATCCCACCTCCCCTTCCCCTCCCTCCTCGTCCCATTTCCTTCCGCTTCTCGCTTTTACTCGGCTCCTGGATAGGAATCCCGAGCGTTTCAGGAACTCGAGACGATTCCCTCGGTGCCCCCCCGTGTTAACGCTCGTTATACGCTCCTGGAATAAAATGCCTCCTCGCAGGAGGAGCGCTCTCTTAAAATGGTCGGCCATTGTTCCCGGGGGCCCTTGGACGCTGTCGATGGCAAAAGGGCGACCTTAAATCTCGCGTAATGCGCCCGTTGTACACGCGAACAGGAGACTCGGCCCTCGTGTTCTTCTCCCTCCTTCTTCCAGGCCTTGTTAAAGGGAAGGAAGAAAAAGAAAAGAGAAAAAGAGAGAGAGAGGCTGATGATCGCGGGATCTACGGTGTTCTCGGATCCTCGCTACTGGAGACACGAGAAATTAATGTCGTACATGAGGGGAGACTGCTTGTTGCGCTTAAGAACAGGAAATTGTATAATTAATGAATTTTATTAATTTTAAAATTTTTTTAGATCGTATAAATTTTTTGCAAATTTAAAGCAGAAAATATTATATGTACAATTGTATTGAAAGTTAAGAATTAATTGCGAATCAAATTTTAAAAGACACAAAAGAAGAATGAAATAATCGTACAGTCTCGATAATTAACTTGAAAACTTATTTTGAGTTTGAATATTTTGGGGTTGAATTTCGCGGATGAATATGAAGATGTTCCGCGATTTTTTTCTTTTCTCTTAGTACGTCGAAGGCAGTGGCTTCGACTTGGACTAAGGAGCAGCTGGTGAAGAAGTTGGGTCTATCTGGAGCGATCTTGAGCCCCAAGATTCAGGATCAAGATCGAGAGAAGATAAGCGCAGGAAACCCCGCGGATTATGCCTGTACGACGTGCTTGTCATACGACCGCGTTAAAAGTTTCTCATTCTCCTGGTTATTGTGTCGCTTGTCGTCGATTCCATTCCAGAGAAAATATTTAGCCCTTATTTCTCACAACACTGGACACCTTTCTGCATCATCACACAGATTCCTTTGTGTCACATAGACAAGAGGAATTTTATTGAGAAATTTATCTTCGTAAATACTTTTTCAATTCTATTCTATGCCTATTTTTAAAAAATTCTTTCTCTCTGTCTCTCTCTCTCACAAAACTTTCGATATCCATACTGCATCTTTTGCATAATTTTAAAAAATTCTTTGGGTTGAAAACTTAGAAAACGTTAAGAAGCTAAGCTTTAGAAAACCTTAGGGACTCCGTTGAAAACTTTCCTCCCTTCGTTCAATTCACTCCTCTTCAAAGTTTTCAAAGTTCCTCGAACGCGGTGTGCAACTCGAATTTCGTGGCGACACTCAGCCGGGAAACGGAATCGTGAGATTACGTAAACTCGGTTAAAACCGCAGCACGCTCGTTCTTCGTTCCTCGCCCGTTCGACGATTTTTATAGCCGACAGTAAAGGCACGTGCTCGCCTCGAAGAAGATTTAAATTTCCTGACCTGGAGGAAACACGCTCGCAACACGGTGGTTTTATTTCCACGCATAAAACCTGCCCCTCCCTCTTAAAATTTTGGTCGCTTGGACCGCTTCTTTTTTTACGAGGCAACGTAACACGTATATACCTTGGCAACGTTTTAATTGCTCTGAAGGAAAAAAGCGCCTTTTTGAGCGCCTCCTCTTATCGCGTAATTGCGCGATAATTAACCAAGTCGTTTCGTCCTCAAAGTATCAAAACTGCACTTTTTCCCTATTTTCGAAAAAAAAAATGCCAGAAGGTATTTAATATTAATTGGTCCTTCCGATTCTTTTATATACGTCGATTTAAAATTCGATGTAACAATGTATATGTGATTTCCAAAAGAATAAATACGTCTTTTGCAGTCATTCTGAATGACCAATCACGATCTTGCAATTTGCCTTTCTCGTCTGAGAACTCGAGACTTGCCAGCAATCCGGATAATTGTCTGTGACCCAATACTTAAACCCCATATACACGATTACCGCTCGATGACGCCGTCGAATCGTTTTTGTCAGTGGTAAAACAGATTAACGCGATTTTTCTTCCACTCGTGCACTTTCTCTTCAATCGGTATCTCTGTTCCCGAAATCACAAACCGCCGTGAGACATCTCTATCCTTCTCACACACTTTCCGTCCCCTTCTCTCTCTCTCTCCAATGCGAGCTGCAAAAAGTGCAAAGAAAATTCTTCCTTGTCTTTCATTTCATCTGAATCGAGCGTGTTACGAGAAGAACACGAGAATCCTCTCGTTTCTCATTAAACGAAAAAAAATGCTCGTGTCGAGTGGAGTTCAGGTCGAAACAAGGAAATTTACGATTCCATCCTATGTATTATCTGAATGCTCCTTTCACCGATCGAAGAGCACGTCGAATCGTCTATAGATGGCGGTGGAATTGGTCGGTATCGACCTCTGGAGCAAAGCGAAACAACTTCCCTGTTGGTTGCGCGCTTCCGTGTTCGAAATGCGAAACACGCGGCGTCTCTGTTGTGTACACGCCAGTTTAACCAATTAGTCTTCGTTAATCCGCTCGTTATCCCCGGATATCTGATCATCGATGGCTGGTCGGCATTGTACGTCTTTATCGTCAACGAGATCAAATTATCCGTGAAAGGGCGGATACACTCGAGTAGTTCGAGAAATGGGCAGCCTCTTGTTTGACGATTTCTTGTCGAAATCTAATACGAGCAACGACGTTGCGATCGTCGATGAGATGGTGGATTCTAGCTAGATTTCGGTAGATTTTATTTTGTTTCTTCTTCTTTCTTTCTTTCTTTCTCTTTATATTTCTGTCAGAGTGTCAGGTTGGATCGTATTGGATTTTTCTCCTCTGAACGAAAGAATCTTATGGTTGATGGCGTTTGAATCGAAGGATGCATCGGTTTGATAAATTGACGAATTAAATTTCATGTATTAACATCCTGATAGAATGATTATTATTATTCAATTATAGCTTGACAGCAAATGACAAATTACCATAAAATGTATAATTATCAAAAAATGATTACACATGATAAAATTACATTAATCATTGCCGCAGCTCATTCAATCGCTTTAAATAATATCCTGAGCCTTAAGAACAAAAATACCGTGAAACTTTCTCCTCTCATAAAACAGTCTCGATTATCTTTAAAATTAATATATTATCGGAAATTTTCATTCTCTTGGTACGTTAATAATCTAAAATATATTATCTATAAAATACATATATATCTTTATACTACTATTATAATTTTTAACACGAATCGATATTTAAATTTATTCTCATGAAAAAAAAGAAATATAAAAGAATTGCTAAAATTTAAAAATCGCAAGATGAAAAATTTAAAAAAAAAAAAATAGAACTTTGGAAAAGTTCGAAGAGTCAAATCTTCTTCCTATTACACTTATTTCCTATTACACTGTCCAACATTCATCACACCGCGTCAAACGACGTTTCACCCCCGGAACAACTGCTCTGGATCTGTCTCACGGAATCGCGCCATCAGAATTCAACTCCCGATAAAAATCTTGAACCCGTGGACGTGTAAGATAGCTCGAGGTTTCCCCAATAACCCGGCACTGGCTGAAACTGTCGCAGTATCGTGTATCCCTATCAGATGATCAGATGCTATGACCGGTCACATCATTGAAACGCCCACGTTGCCCAAAGAGATTGCGATCTAAGATAGGGAGCAATAGAAGGCCGAGATATCTTGGTGCTTCGGACACCTTTCTCTGTTATCTTCTTGGATACTGTTATATTTGCACCGTGAGAGGGGCGCAAAATCTGTCGGCGATCGTTTCGATCACCGGTGTTTATATCGATCCTTTACGGAGGGGGGCGAGAGGGGGAGGAAATCGGTTCGGAAGATCATACGGACTTAGCGGTTCTTATCCCTCCCTTATTCCCTTTGTGCTCGTGGTAATCGTAAAGTGGAGAATCTCGAGGGACTCAAGTATCCCAAGACTCAATCTTGGGAGACGAAAGTCGGAGTTTATTATCGGAGGAAAAGTTACGAGTTGAAGCGGAGGTATACGAGTTGACGGAGATGAGAAAGAATGATAATAGGGTTGGACACCGTCTTCTCGTTTCTTCTCTCGATTAATTCTATTCGAACTGTGCGCAGTGAAAATAAATTAGAAAGGAAAAAAATGTTGGAAAGAGATCGGCGGGACGGAGTTGAAAGAGCGGACGCCGTTGCATAAAAACCCGGCAAGAAGGGAATTTCTTTAGAAAGAAAGAAGCGAAAAGAAATTCGATATTAATCCGAGAGATCGTGTAATTGCACGCGAGCAATCAGCGTCTCGAGGGCAGGCGGAAAAAGTGGTAGGAGCGGCAGGCCGGTCTGTGAGGACCTGAGGGACCATGGAGGACGCACAAGACACGGAACACAATGGACAGGCCGTGTGGCCCCCTGGTGGGCCCCGCGAACACCGCACCGTCTTATCTGGGCGAGATCTATGGGGCCACGGACTAGGAGCCAGGGGCCCTGTTAGAAATATCGCTCGGCCCGATCGCAGATAGGACCGCGATAACAGCCCCTCTTTTCACCGCAGCCAGACCTCTGACGTGCATCCCGGGTATGGCTGGAGGGGGTGGCGGATTACGGGCAGCTGGTGGGCCCCTAGACAGTTTACAATAAACCGCACTTGCAGCAAATTCGTTCGAGCGGAGAGGAAGATGGGGGGTGGACGTTGGTGGAACGGAGGGGACTGACGTCTTGGTTTTGACAATGAGGCGGGACTGGTTCGATGAGACGAGGCCCACGAAAGAAGGTATAGCACTCTTTGTCACTATTTCGATTCAATTTCCATTGTGGATGTTTCCTTTATATTTCTTATGTATTTTATGTATCTTCAATGTTCGACAAGAATTTTTGCCATTTTGTTTGTACTTATTCCCGACGAAGATCATCGAGACGTCATTATCGATCATCGTCCACTTGCGACGACAATTATGGGACACCTGCGAGATAGGAATGCCTCGAATGCTTCAGGCATCTTTGTGGAATCCGCGATGTAACGTAAAATCAATACCTTAACTAAACGATCGACGGATCGCCATTCGAAGCGAAAGGGAATCAAAGTATCGACGAATAATCATTGCATCAAAATTCCAAAAAAATAATCTTCGAGTCACGATCTTGATATCGCATAAACATATATGTATCGACTACCTACAAAAAACAATCCCCTAACCTTACACTGCTCACCTTCCAAAAAAAAAAAAAAAAAAAAACAAGCCCACTTTCCAAATCACAATTATCCCGTGTAAGAAATCACAGCTTTCCATAATAAGCGTCAGGTGAACGTTTCAACTTTTTTTTTTTTTTGCTTCTCCGGATGATTATCCCGGAACCTGGTCGCGTCGTCTCGTTCTCTCTATCCGCTTCACGACGGATCTTGATCGTCGAAATAATTAGATATTAACCGTCCGAGACTACCGTGGGGGGTGATGGCGTATCGGAGGCGCGAGTCATTCGGCTTAATACGGCCCCGATCGCCTTCTGCTGGCCGGCACAGGTGGATCCGGACGCTCATTAGGAGGGGCTCCATCGTTAATTACAGAGATCGTATTCATCGGAGGCCAGCGCGTTCCCTTTCCCTTTGACATCGCGCTAGAAAAGTCGTTTCATCTCGCCGAAATATTAATTTCTCTTGGGATGGATCCAAGTGGATGGTGAGGGGAGGGAGGGAAGGGGTCTCTCTTTTAACGAGGGCGAATGAGGAGAGACACGAGAAGGAACAAGGTAACGGGTGCAACGTAAACACCACCTTCTGAATTATTATCGCCTTCCGTGGCTTCTAATCAGTGGCTATTATTTATAGGATAGGTTGGGCCGGCTGGTTCGTCGTCGATCGGCATTCTGCCGCGCTTCAAAGAGGTGCATGATCTCAAGGAGGTTGTTTAATGTCCAATTTGGTGTAAGGAGTTTGGGTAGTTGTTACTTTTTTCTTTCTTTTCTTTTCTGATTAGGATGTTGGTGCGTGAGGGATAGTCGATAAACTCGTGGATCTTTTTTCTTTTTTTTTGGGAGGGAGGAGAGGGGGGCTGATTCGATTATGATGGTGGCTGTTTTGGAAGAAGCGAGTTTTATAAGAATCGTGAATCTATTTTAAGGATTTGAAGTAAGTGGGAACAAATTAAGTGTGATTTTTATCGTTGAAACTTATTTATGAAGGCGTAATTAAGTAGATTCTGTATATAAATCAATTTATCCGATATTTATAAAATCTTTAAGTATTTAATTTGTTCTATCTATTCTATCTGTTCTATTGTCCAAATAATTGCTGATATCTCATTACTTATACTTAACTACGAATCGAAATCTCAATAATGAATTTAATTTACCAACACGCATCACTCACTTATCCGCTATAACCTATTAGATTAGTATTCAACGAACTTCGTTCGCCCAATAATCGATCCTTATCTCTCAACGAGACTGAAATATTCGGTCAGCTGTCAACAAATTGGTAGGTTAGATCGCGTGTCAGTAAGGGTGAGACGATTACTATGATCCCGACAGATTTTCACTCCTCTTTCTTACACTAGTTTCGTGACTCCTCTATGATTAATTCCTCCTCTTTTTTCAAAGTTTTTCAAACAGAACGAGACCATGATCTACAAATCCGATCGAATCCAAAGAATAAAAGTGAAACTTTCTTAGAAAAAAGATTTGCTCTTTTTCGTTATCGTGTACATCGAAATCTCAAACAAGAAGGTAGGAGATATTTCGATTATTCTCGACTTATCTGCGTGGAGGATCTTCGAAAATTACACGTCGAGAGTTAGTCCGGTTTCACGGTGAAACTTTGCTGTTAAGCCCGCGAAATGGTGTAACAAATCCATTTAGCGAGCAATTCGTACGTAGGTAGGTTTGTTCGACCCTCGTCAGCTGTTGGTGGCAAACATTCGTTGCACACACTGTCTTCCTTGTAGGACGTCGCGTTATCAATGGAACCATGTTTTAAGTTAACGTTTAACGCGTTTATAATTTGCCGTGAAACGTCTCATCTCACGCTGATTTTTCTTGGAGGCTTGGCTCGATTCGTTCGAAAGAAATATATATTTGGCGAGTTTTTGGTTTGTGGTTGTTGGTGGTTCGGTCGAGTAAATTTGAGTTGGCTTACATGTTTGCGTGAGAAAGGTTTTATACATGGCGAGATGAAAGTGAATTTTATGGAAGAGGTGTCTGTCTTTTAGCTGGACGTTTAATTGGAAATCTGACAGGTGTTTTAATGATGGATGAATTTTTTTTTTAAAAATTGGTATTAATTTTTATTTTATTTTTGTATTGCAACGAAGGAGGAATGTTATACAAGTTCTTAGATTTATTAATTTTAAATAATGAGATGGCTCGTTTCCAAGCATAATTATTATGCTAATTATCGCGCAACACTTCAAAAATAAAAGAAAAGAGACTAAGAAGTTCAACCCTTGACTCCTTCCTAGTTTCGAAATATAATGTCGTGGGCACCCAGTGTCACACGAACGACCTGTATTGTCCAGTTGTAATGAAACAATGCCGGGTCGTGGCACCTTGTATCACACCTTGCACTTCCCTTTCACGACCCTTATTGTTTGGTCCAACAAAAGGGCTTTTTTTTTTCTTTGCCTCGTGTTCTTCGTCCACGATGCTGCACCTTCTCGCCTTTATTTCGTCAAAGTCTCATTGTCTCTTATTCCCCGGACAGGTGAACAGGGTCAGATCTATAGAAAGCGTGGACTCCCCCAAGGAGTCACAATGGCCAACAATGTTGCCAGATTTTTATCGCGATTTAAATCATCTTCTCTCGTGAAAAAATTATTAAATTATTCGATCATAACTTTAAATATTTCTTTACAAAAATTACAATTTTTTTAAAAATTACTTATCTTCTTATTCCAATAATTGATAATTTTGGAAACCCAAAAATCTCCATGCAGATAAAATATATGCATTTGTGTATAAATTACGTGAGCAAATTGGTAATGCATGTACATATGTCGCGTTGAATTTACATGAATCACCTCGAAACCCCTTTCAATCGCGCCGATGGGACCGTTTAGGGAGCAAATATGCGATAATGTACGATAATCGTTGATAATGAAGATACGCCCAGCGAGCAGGTAGAAAACGATCGATTCCAAAGAACCGGATAATCAGGCATTAAAGTGTGCGTAATCTTTCATATATATATACGTATATATAACGTTTCTCCCGGTTCAGTTTGTCTGTGAACGTGTATCGTGATCATTATTGTAACGTTACACCGATTTATTGTAATACGACATGTTTCCGTTCACTTTCACATAATGACAATCAAATTTTCTGACTTTTCTTTTTGTAAATTTTAATGAATATCGCGTCGCATATTTTACAATATATTTCATGTTATAATTATTCAAATTATAAAATAATTATCGATAATTGATATAATTAAAATTCATGTAACACGAGGAATTTGGTTCCCGATACGTAATTAAGGGTTATTATTAGAATTTTTATTAAGGAATTAAGAAAATTATGAAGTTATATTATGAATAAGGAAAATTAGTATTATATTTGATCAATATTGTGACAAAAAAAGAAGAGAAAAAAAAGAGTTCTATAATATTATGTTCAAAAACATTGAGGTTAGATTGACAATCGTTGACATGTAGTTTCTTACATGAAAAAAAGTATTATAAAATAAGGAATTAAATTTTTAATTCCTTATTTTTTTAGAAACAAATTGATTCTTTCAGTTTACTTATTCGATTTTTTATAACCTCTATAGCGCAAAAATAAAAATCCAGATGATAATCTCATTCGAAAAAGAAACGAAATCATCCTTAAACGCAGTCTCAACAATCTTCTCCAATTTCCATTTATGTTTAAACGATCATTGTATCTTCTCGACACCTGCACTTAGTCCATCTCGTGTCTTTCTCCCACCATCCTAATTGAGAATTAATTAACCTCTCATCATCGAAAGGCGTGACAAACACCGTACTTATACACCTTGTAATGCTCTGACAAGTCATCAATCCCCTATACAAAACCAAATAAACGCTATCGAATTACCAACGATAAGTTCGTCAAACCCAAACCATTTGCAACACCTCGTAACAACGCCTCAACGACGACATCGATCGTCGTTCCAGAATGGCTCGTTTCGAATAGGCTCTTGCACGAGATGAATCGAGGTCAGAGAGACGATGCAAAAAGTATTTAAATACATCAGAGAAGCGAGAAAAAGTGTGCTCGGGGGTTCGAAATGATCTTTACTAAAAATACGTTGCTTGCATACTTTATTCTTAATGCGTGAGTGCCACGTGTGCACTCGAGTAAGGGCACTCGGTTATATAGCCGCCATTTAAGGGCCGCCTGATCATCTCCTCGAGAATGGAAGTACGTGCAGCAGCCCTCGTTTTCTTGATCGAGACGGAGCTCGTTTCGCGATTTCTCTGGACACGATTTAGAGGAAGGCGTTCAAATTAATGACACCGGGCCGTGAAGTCTTAAACGATGATGCGCTGGATATATATATGTATATAGGTGAGGGTTGATGACGGTAAGAAACTTTCTCTTTCGCTTCAATTTTTAGCCAGACGACTGAACACAGCTGGCCCTTGCAATTAGACCTCGTTTAGGGGCGTTTAGGGGCCCCCTTATCGCCGCCATTACTGTTATTATCGACTTATTACGAGGCTGATGCATCGCCACGCTCGTTCGGGATCGGTGGCTAAATACGTCCCGCGAGGAGACGTGTCTGATGCTGATGTGTCTAATGCTAATGATCATTGATAGGGGCTATGGGATAGGATCGATGGAGGATTAATGGATCTTTGGTCAGGTTGGGTGAGTTCTTGTTAGTGGACCTCGAGGCGAGGAAGGTATTTATGTAGCTACGTGATATGAAGTGGAATGTTTTAATCTTTGCGTCGTGTAATTAATTTATGTAAATATTTTTTGGAGACGCGTTGGTTTTGGGTTACAAGAGTCTTTTTTTTCTTTTTTTTGAATTTTTTGGAGTTATTAGCATAAATGGAAGAGGATTCTACATAATCTAACTTTTTATTATCGACTCGATTTCAAAAGATAAATTAATTTGGAATTAATAAGGATTTTTGTTTGCAGAAATATGTGAATTTTTGATTGGTTTCAAGTAGAAAATATTTGATAGTATTTTAAGAGAGTATTAATATTTTATTTGATATATATGTGTGTGTTTGTGAGATATTTGTTAAAATTTTTAATAAAAATAAACTTTTTTGTAATAATATAGATAAATTGGTAAATGTTCGACAATTTTTATAATCTCCATTTTATTATATACGATATTTTATGAGAAACAAATTACCCCATTACATCATGATTATCTGCATAATATTCAAGTATAAGTACACGAAGGTCGATAAATTTTTTGTTATTCTTGTCATATCCTTAGTTCCTCTTTTACATTTTTTTATATTTCTCTCCTTCTTTTTCTTCTATTTCTCTCACTATTATACAAATTACTGAAAATAATTTGTATAGATCGTATAAAATAATCAGAATATTTAACAACTTTATTCTGATTTTTCTTCTCTTATTATTATCCAAATTTTCTATACAAAATTATATTTCCAATTTTGTACAATATATTACAATTTTACAACTGGAAATAAATCTTCAAAAAATCATAAAATATTTCTACAAAACATGCAATTAATCAACAATTAATTAATTCGAATTATATCTCTTCCTTCTAATTCTATTCTAAAAATATTTCTTCGCTTCAATTAAGCACTTACCAATGAAATATTAATCATTTACACTTTCCTATCTTTTCACTACTGGTTCACACTAAATGTAGCTAATGAACAGATGTCGATAACGTCATCATCCTTCACCGAACCTTCATCGATGCATAGGCGGGTCTTATTATCGTGCATTATGCATTCAGCCCTTCGTACCAGAGTGCAACAGGTTGCACGAACGAAGGACTGTTACTATTCAGAAGGATATAGTAGAATAATAAAGGAGTAGAAAAGCAGCGGATCTCAGATCGCAACAATTGTATAATTACTCATTGAAACTTTCTTAATACATGACATTTTGACAGAGACGATTTAAATGCACGTTTCTCTTTTTTTCTTCAATTTAAATTTTAAATAAAATTACAAGATTTTGTAGAATGTTACGAATAAAAAGCGTGAAAATGGGTTAGAAGTTCATTATTTTTTTGATGAATTTTTTTTTTGCTCGAGTATCTTCATAATAACGACATTACACATACAAACACACATACATAGTATATATATATATACATATGACGTATCTAGTCGTTAATGCTGATTTATGTTACCTTCGATTTGATTCAGGCTTCGCGTGACTTTTGCCAGTATTCTGGTAAAAAAAAAAACTTAACGATGTCGTGATATACAGCAGCGTACTTTTAATCAGAATGTATTTAACCTCTTTTACCTTATCGAATTCTAAAGAACGAAACAGCAAATTCAACAGTTTTAAGTAATAAAACTCTCACAATTTATACTTGAAATTTATACTTTCTTTTCTACATGTTACTCTTTTTTTTTTTTTAGAATTAATTATTATTCCATTTATTAAATTTGTACCATCATTCTCGATGCACATACAAAAGTAAAAGAATCGGAACGAACTTTCTTTTACATATAATTACATACTCATTACAACATTCATTTAATTTCAGTTCACGCAATAATTAATATTTACCCAATTTTCATGTCATTTTATCCATCAATTTAAATCACCAAATGTGTAAAACTAATTTAACCGGAACAGATGAAGCTGATCCTTCACACCTAACCTAACCTATTTTCGTTTCATCATCCGAAACCACATTGATAAACGACACTCTTGCCTCAACAACGCGTTAACAACTCTTACATGATTCTGTATATGTACAAACGCGTTTATATGTGTTATTCTCTTTCATTGTCTGGACTTCCATTGCCCGCGGTTTGGAAAGTTTAAGAAATGATCCTAACGGTCCCATCATGGAGGTAGAATATCATCGACGATTACAAAAATGAAAAATCACGGAGACCGACCAAGATGGAGTAATTACAACGAGATTAATCTTTCTTTCACCGTGGGTTCAATACCTCGCCTTCTCAACCAGCGGCAAATGGATCATCGTTACACACGTGCGGGATTCAGATAGATTCTTAAAAGGAAATCGTTCTGTCTGCTCTTGCCTTTATTTGGCCTCCTCTCCTCCCCTCGCGAATATTTCATATTTTTCTTTTACTCATCGAAGTTGGCTTTTGTTCTAATGTAATAAGAGTACAGATGGAAATAATCGAACAGTGGAAATTATCTTTTTTTTATCTTTAATTAAAAAAATTATCTTTTAAATCGAAGATTTCATTCTGTTTGACGATAATATTAGATAAAAGCCAAAGTTGGCTTTTGTTCTAATGTAATAAGAGTAAAGATGATAATAATCGAACAGTGGAAATTATCTTTTCTTTAAATCGAAGATTTCATTCTGTTTGACGATAATATTTTTCAATCTGTCATATAAATAACTATAATCCAAGGATTAATATTTCGTTGAAAATTTTTATTTATTCACTGAAAGCATTTAAAATTGAAACTCTAATCAAAATTATATTCTTCTCTTCGTTGGAGAGAATAAATTTCAAAAGAATCGAAGATTCTCTCTCGTATTTTTGAAAAAAAGATCGGAACGAACCCTCGCTATTATTCTTAGACGTCATTCGCATATCTCACGCGCTCGACCACCTGTTCCTTCCTCAATCCCTTGAAAATCGGCGGGAGTGATCTCCTTCGAAGATCGATGCCACTCGTGAGGATCACCCGCTCAGGTCTCGAACAATTTTCTTTCGCGGAAGATTCACCACGTCCACTATGAAGAATTTATCCTCTCCATGACGTTTCAAGACTATGCAAATCCCGGAGAAAACGATCCTCTTCCTCGTTTCTCCTTATTGTTTGGCCGTACAAAGAAAAATGCGGCAGGCCAGCCGCGAAGTGGGCGAAACGTGGCCAAGGACAATGCTCTACCTGCCGTGGTATTGGCGATCGACAATGGCGAAAGAGAATGAGGGAGAGATGGTTATATGAAGAGGGTACGGGTGAATAGAACCTGCTGTTTTCCTTTCGCCTCGAAAAAGTCCTCGAGGATGAATGGGATCATTAGTCCGCGGGGAAACTGCGAGGAGTCACTGATCGAGATCCATTATTCTTCGGTATATTTTGGTAGGATCGGTGGATACCCGTCAGAAAGGGAAGAAGAAGGAGGATTCTCAAGGGCCGCGTCTCGATGTCGCTGACAAATTGTCTTCGCTTCGTCACTGAAACCTTTCACAGAGAGATATAACTCCCGTTCGATTTTCGATCTTTCTTCCAAGTCTTGGGTAACTTCCTGAGAGATGATCGGTATGGGTAGTTTCATTAGTCACTGATGAACGAAGAATTGTTCGTTGGATGGTTCATTTCTACCTGGAGACGATAACGAGATACAAAGAAAGATTTTGTAGAAAAAATTTTGTAGAAAAATCTTTTTTTCCGGAATTTTTATTTCGAAGATTAATTTAATGTTAATGATAAGAATGAAACGTTAAAAATATTGTTTGTATTATATATATTTTTGGAATGGTTTTTTGGAATATATTTCAATAATATTATTTCTCAATTTTTAATCTTGTTTTGCAATTTTCTTATTTATCGTTAATGAAAATTAATATCCTGTTGTGAATTTTTATTGAATTGTAATATGAAATTAGAGTATAGCTCTCATTAAAGTTATTGTAATTTTAGTATAGATAGGAGCAAGCGTCGCCCACGTTCGTTTAGAGAAATAAAATATACTTGCATTTTCTCACTAATAGATTCATATTTTTTAATTACTATTTATTAATTACTATTAATCAATTCAAATATGTAATAACAATAATCGATATTATTTATATTAATTCTTAATTAAGTTAATTAATTAATAAAAACTTTTCTATGACAGATAGATAGATTAATAGAATAAAGATATATTAATAAATTCTAATTATCATGAAACATATCAACGTCTTACAAATCTTTGTATAATACAGACATTACAAAAGATAGATCCATGGTAGATTTAGATCATCAACGTTGGAAAAAGAGAAAATAAATTTCGCCCATAGTGTGATCGAGTTTCATGCTTTCGATTTTTACGACTCGTTTAAACGCGCATTATTTCACAATTTTCACAGCGTCGGGTGTCAGGAAAGAAACGATTCATGGTAGTGGAACAGTGGTACCGCTCCGGCGTGGCGATTGTCCCAAAAATTAATAGTAGGCGCAACAGTTCATGCACGTGGAAAGGTCAGACCGGTAATAAAGTTGGCGCATGACACGGCCCTCGTTCGATGATTTTTCCGTGCATTGATATATTTTCCACTCGAACCGATCGATGCAATAAAATGCCGTTTGCCCGGCCACGAAAATTACATAGCGCGATAATTTATTACGCCAGCTCGATAATGTAATTCATATAATTTGCGTAATAAATTATCAAAGCAACTTATACTATTTGCATACACGGTTACTCGAACCAGTCTCTGTGTCAATAACATCTGCGATGTCCATCGAGTGTTTTACGAGGTTGGTCCAACTTTGTATCCGACTCGCTTTCACCGATGCGTACAAACAAGTTTTGACAAAATTATGGCACGATTAACGTGCCACGAACCTCGTATCGTTCCAGGTTTTTATCCTCGGTAAGAGTTCCGATTTCTGTGAGAAACCCGGCCACTATTGCATCCCGCAACAGGTTTCATTCAGCCGCTGTGAATCTTTCTCGCTCGACGGATCGTGTTAAAACGTTTAATGTTTTAAGTAGCTCCGAATTGCGTGTACTCGTATATCATATTAATTGACGTGTTATCGGTTCGATTATAATATGTAACTAGTTCAAGTTTTTTGCACGTTTGCTCGTTACTCAGGAATCTTAATTGATATCTATTTTAATTTCATTCGCAATGATTTATGAATTTTAATGACGTAGAAATTTTCTTCGATTGAATCGAAACGTTAACGTGTTGTATATAATATATCTATCTCCGTGGGAAAAGATTTAAAAATATCGATATCAGAGATAAAGATATTAGAGAAAGAGAAAATATTGCGTTTCTGCGTTACAGAATTCTTCATTTATTGTTATTCAACTTAAAATTTAAAGAATAAATTTTTAAAATGATTGATAACAAAGAATTGAGAATAAGGGGGAAAAAAACGAAAGCGCGTTTTTACTTCGTAAAATTGTTGGAGCAAGCACCATACGAGTCATGTCGAGCACGTACGGGTCTGATTTACAGCATTAACTCCGGCTCAAGGGGCTAATTAAGGTGCGTAAACAAACGAAAAGGTGCAAAACACGAAGCCGGGTGCGAAACGACGACGATACACGCATCTCTCGACTCGCGGCATATACACGCGAACTGATCAGTTGGCCACGAGCTTCTAAACAACCAGTTAGCCAAGAACAATCAGGCTAAGTGGTATGTAGGGTCTAGCTAACTAGTTAACGCACTCGCAAAAGCATCGAGGAATAAAAGTAAAAAAAGCTATATATAAAATTTTGGTGAGAGAAGAAACGAAATTGTTATTGTTGAAAGATTATATGGTTAAGTTATCTTGAAAAAGTTAGTCTGAATTTAAGGATATTCCTGAATCTTTCAACTTAATTCCTTTTTCTACTTTCGTTCTTTTACCGTTCAGGTTGATAATTACGAGAATTAGAGACTTGTTGTCCCGTTGAAAAATAAAAAATTTTCACAAATTAAATTTCCTAGAAACTTCAAATTTCCAATCTTGTCAGAATTCGTTTATTTCGATCGATCCAAATTTCAAAAAAAAAAAAAAAAAACTTCCACAAAGGACCAAGAGCGTTTCGCACAATCACAAATCTTAAACCTCTTCACACTCACGAAGATTCTTCTTCGATTTCATTCCTCCCCATTTCTTTTACCCGAAGCAGCCAGCCATCATCTCGTGCACACGTGTCCTGGCGATCCACGCTCGGAGTTGCCACGCGAGTTGCACCGCTCGTAATCACGGTTCTAGGGCAGTGGCCAGCGGACAGGGCTCGTTCGAACTCGGTCGATCCCGTGCCTGTAATTTTCACACCGTTTCGACCAGTTGGGCTTGTAAATGTGCGAATGATAGCTCGTTCGTTGAATTCAGCGCAGCGTGATTGGGACGAGGAAGAAAGAGTGAGAGACGGAAGAATGGAGGGAGGAGCGAAAACGAGTGTTGGTTGTACTGTCTTTCGTCGAACGTAGCGTATACCAATGCGATTTTCGAGACCCTTCCAGATCCTCTTATGCATATATCGCCCCTCCAGGGCTCAATGTGGCTACTTAGCGGATCGACGCCGCTGCAATTTCGATACCCTTGTTAAGCCGAACCGACTTCCTCCTTTCTTCCCTCCCCCCTCCCCATCCTTCGTCCAGAGGATGGCTGTCATTGGAATCGGCCCGGTGTCGGTGGTAGTGGAAATTCGTGGTTTCGCGGCCTGGTAAATGTACGGCCCCTGCATAAAATCACTTTGGACCCGTGCAATCTCGCCTAATATACGATGCTGGCCAGGGTGTACTTCCGTCGGATATCGCCCTCTTTTCAACCGGTGGAATCGATAGTTGATGAGCGTATTACGGCTCTACGGCCGTTAATATTACCCAGGATTGATTCGAATGCTCGTGGTAAATCGATCGTGGCCTCACCTTGGGGCGTAGACGCCACGTAGAGGCGATCATCACCGTCCTAATGACGGCTAATTGATCAATTTTAATATCAGCTTGGCCATGCGTGTCGCTCGCTTCAATTACGCTATTCCTCGATCATTCCTCGATCACTGTGATCCATTGAACATGGTCGCATGATTCTGGTGGCGCGTCGTTTTGCGCTCGATTAAAGGGTAGGCCACTCGAATCTGAGATGAAAAATAGCTCATTAGAGATGTTTGGCGCGTTTCGTTGGTCGCGTGTATGGTCTGCGTAGAATATTAAAGGTGATTAACGGAGATTCGAGGATAAATAAGAAAGTGGTAAATTGAAGGGTTTCTGGGTTTTGATGTACAGCCTTGGCTTGTCTAATCATTGCTAGGAGCGTGGCGAATTGGAAATTGTGATTGACAGTGATTGACCGCGGTTGTTAGAGGATATGATCTTGTCTGGAAACGAATGAAATTTTATCCGCGAAAGAATGTTTCGTTTCTCGAGTACTTTCTTTGAGAACCGATTGTGAAAATAATGGAATTTTGTTGTACAATGATAGAAAATTTTAGTATAGCTTATTATTGTATTATAAGAAAAGAGGAAATAAGGGAACGGTTAATAGACAAATTTTTATGATCATAATCAAAATGATAGTCAGAGATTTATTTCATCCTGACGTGAATGTTATTATTAAAACGTGGATTTTAAAATCTAAATTTGTAAATCTACATCTCGAGCAAGTTTATAAACGAACTTGAGGAAGATTATAATAATTTCTTCATTCCTTAACAAGACCAATTACGCAATCAATCTTTGATCCTGCCTCGTTAATAAGTTAAACACGAGTCGGGCTTGATATTTCATATAATAAGAGTTCATCAATAAAATGAAGAGTTTGACGATGAATGTGATTCCCTATGCGAATACGCATAAAAATACGAATTTTAATGTTGCAAATGGCAACCTCAAAATTGGACACCAGGACGGGCAGGTGGAGCTGAATGGGCGAACGTAATTTTGATACCCTCGTTACTAAACATTTCCGAGGTATTCATCACCTGCACTCGAACCGATGGACCCAGACAGTCGGAATTCTCGTAATAAATGGCTCCGAGGTTGGAATTATTTTGGACCTTTAATTTTCTCAACTCTATTACCTTAGGTGTCCGTCGTTATGCACCCTGCCACGAACTGATTATCACCTAATGACACCGTATCGCGACAAACCGAGGCGAATCGTCTTCTAGACCGCTTTATTCGTCCGGAAATTCCTTGTTATATCAATATAAAGATATCTTGTTGTCTGCAGATGAAATTAAAAAGATAATAATAATAATAATAATAATCGATAAGAATTCTTCAAATATTCTTTCATTTTACTCCTCACGTATTTATACATATCCTCTTTTATCTGTCTCTCTCTCTCTCTCTCTCTCTCTCTCTCTCTCTCTCTTTCTCTCTCTTTCTTTCTCTTTCTCCTACTATACAGAATAATTATCATTCTCTTAATTTTTACCTATCTTAAGCTTCCCACAAAAGAAGCAATCAACAATTATCTGCCAAAAATTTGTTGAAACCGTTGCCACGTTCCGTGCAAAACGTTCCTCTCGAACCGTTTGAAGCGGCCGACCGCAAAAACGAAGATCGACTCGCGTCATTTTTCTCTAGACCAGACAAGATACTAATAAAACTGGAACAAAAACCGCCTTCGAGGCTGTTTCATGCGAGCCCATTAACAGTCTGCGGAGGAAGTCGTAAGGCCTCGGACTTTCTCGACTATCAGCATTTTTCCTGCCCTCTTTCCTACGCTTTTTTTACCGACTCCTGCATCCTTTCATCACCGCTGCTGACGCGCGTGCACCTTCGCGGGAACGCCAGTTATCCCGGGACAAGGCTTTATAACCCGACGACTGTCCGCCTCAGTGATTTAGGGCTGCCGAGCACGAGAATTTGCGGGAAACAACGAGGTGTAAAGAATACCGGCTCTGCCCCACGAATCTCGCCTATATTCCTCGTCTGGACACGCCGCTTTTCGACCGGCCAGCTCGGGCGTAAACCGAGAAACTACCTTCCATAACCGTGACCGACTAACAGCGTGTGTTATCCTCTCCCCGCTTTGCTTTCTTTAAATATTTTGAATTCTCCACCGTTGAATTCAAGACAAAAATCGTGACAATTGAATCGAAGAAAACGAAATTAGAAATTATTAACCACATTATTAACTGGAAGTTTAATTTCTCATTATGTGCGTGAAATTGTATTTAAATTAGAAAAGGAAACCTTGAATTTAAATCAACCTGCAGAACGAATCTTAAAATCATTAAATAGAACCTTCAAATTCGAAACATATCAATTCTAAATCCATATTCTAAGGTAAAATGAATTTCAAACTTTTTCAAACTTTTTCAAACTTTCTTAGATTTTTTCAAATACTTCTTCAAATTCGAAATATCGATTCTAAATCCATATTCTAAGGTAAAATGAATTTCAAACTTCTTCAAACTTTCTCAAACTTTTTCAAACTTTCTCAGATTTCTTCAAATACTTCTTCAAATTCAAAATATTGATTCTAAATCCATATTTTAAGGTAAAATGAATTTCAAACATCTTCAAACTTTCTCAAACTTTTTCAAACTTTCTCAGATTTTTTCAAATACTTCTTCAAATTCGAAATATATCAATTTTAAATCCATATTCTAAGGTAAAATGAATTTCAAACTTTTTCAAACTTTCTCAGATTTTTTCAAATACTTCTTCAAATTCGAAACATCGATTCTAAATCCATATTCTAAGATGAAATGAATTTCAAACTTCTTCAAACTTTCTCAAACTTTTTCAAAATTTCTCAGATTTCTTCAAATGTTTCTTCAAATTCTTCCAATTCCTCAATTGAGTCTTTTCTTTATTCTATATCTGTGAAACATGAGGCAAACTTATCCTTATACTTCTTTCAATTCATCAATTTAAGTTACCGATCTAATCTTATCGAAGTTTTTATTTCTTCGGCTTGAACGCAATGGTTCCGTTGCGTAATCTCAAAAAAGAATCGATTCGGAAGAAACAAGAAAAGCAATGAAAAAAAGATAATGTAGCCTTGTAACGAAAGATAGAGGGACGATTGTTTCTGTAGGAATGGTCGTAGTCGCGTGGCCTGCGTCAATCACCACGACCTGTCAAGATCTAAGCTCGTATTATAATAAAGAGAGCTCCGGGTCACGAGTTGCTCCCTTTTTTCGAGGGAAATGATTAAGGTTGTCCATTGTACGGTTGTGGTCGCGTGCGATAGTCACGCCACGTTACGTGTAGGGAATGATGCTTTGAATCCTTGGGTAATTTTCTAAATCGATCTAACAGCTGCGACCCAATGCAAGTCTCATTGGTGTCTCCTTCGAATTCGAAAAATATATTTTATATTTCATAATAATTGTCTTCTCCCATCAAACTTCGCGTGTTTCTATGTCGTCTATTGGTTCGAGTATCTAGAAGGGATTTTTAGAACCTAGAAGGGCGCAATAATGCGAACATCTCTTCAAATATTTTGACACAATAATGCTGTTCTTGGGATGATTAGATGGGATCGAGAAGAAAGACGTTTTGTGAGAAGGAAATGACATGGCAATTTGAAATAATTTGCTTCTTAGAGAGGCAACTTGAACTAGGCTTCGTTTTTCGTGGATCTTGTGCCACGATTGTTGTAAACGATTCTTGATTACACGATATGTGTTATTTTCGTCTTGACTTCCAATCATTATTAGAACCATTTTTTTCAAGACTATAAATCAAATAAATTTTATTACACAAATTACTTGTCCAAAAAAGAAAAAAGGAAAGAATCGGAAATGTAAAAAAGGGATTGTCATCATGGAATTTCATCAATTACATGGAACACGGTTCGTTATCAAAGAACTTGCAGCCGGCTAATGGGAAGTTTACAACCTGTCGCCGCCGGTGAGCGTACGAATCGCGATTTCGAAAGGCGTAAACATCTGGTCCTGGTCTCGTTAACAAGAAATTCGTGCGAGGGAACGCGTCGCGTTCGATACGAGTTGACAAACCGCGCTAGATGATCGGACTTGGAGAAGGAAAAAAAAAAAAAAACTCCGGTCGAAAGGTAAAAAGAAGAAATTACAAAAGAAAGGAAGAAAAAAAGGAATCAATGCCGTCGTCGAAATCCCATTCCTTTCTCGTTCTTGTCGATTCGTATCGTTGACAGATTTAGGTAAGAGAGCTAACTGTCTGTTCGATTTAATTGGGACGCGGAAATTTCACGAGCGGTGCCAAAGCGAAGCGGAATTCATTTCGAACGGTCTAATGAATTCGAAGTGCGCCATTACGGTTGAAAGAAAGCGTAAAATGAACAGGATTCTGGTCGAATTTCGTCCAATTTCGAGTGGAGCATCATCGATGGTGGACCTTTTTGATTTTAAAAATATCGGCCAATAAACGACGTTGGATGTCTTATTTTACGTTTGAGAATGGAGTAAAACGAATAATTTTGGGAAGGGAAAGCGAAGAAAACTTTTTTTTGGGGACGAGAAATAGGACGTTTTACGAGCGGAGACGAGTTCTTTGCGTTCTTGTTCTCTGATAAAAATGTCGTCGACGTATCTGGCCAAGGGCTTGTAAAAGATGTAGATATCGATGCTCGATATGGATCGAACGATCGATATCGTTTTTTGCATGCACTCTTCGAATTTTCTTTTTTTTAAAAAATACATTTTATTACAGTGTATGATATTTCGAATAAATTATTATGTTTAATTTCGAAAAGTTAAAAAAGATGAGCAAAAGTTAAAGAAGATGATTATAAGATATTAATTGAGTTATGTAATTATAATTCGAATGAGTAGATGTAAAAATATCAAATTTTTAGTGTTTACTTCAAATATTAAATATCAAATACAAGTGTTACAACAAATTTCAAATATCAAATTCAAGTATCAAGTATTAAATTTTTTAATATTTACATTTATTCATTTTCGCGTGTCACGTTTATGAAATATGAGATCATATCATACAATTTGCATCATATATTTATGCTATATTTGCAATATTATTAACATCGTATTCGATAAATTTTATTGTAATATTTATCCAACACGCATGATTGAATTTTCAATGATTCAAAAGAACGAAATGCAGTTTCTTTTTATATGTTTCGATAAATATACAAGGCACGATAAGACAAATAATGGACAAATCAAAGAATCACGTCTGGAATGGAGGGTTGAAGAAAGGCTCCATCGACACCTGCGCCCTATCTTTAATTCATCGAGGCTGGTTCGCGAAATATGATGCACGTGGCGCACGTCAAATCGATAGAAATCGATTGTACAGTTGAAATGAGTTTTTTGTATCGATACAGATCGGTATTCGACCGAAGAAAAGATTTCGTTCACCAAGGATATTCCTTGTTTATTTAACGCGAGTCACGTCAGCAATAAAAGTTAATATGGTTGCGTTACAAATTGATCGAATCTTAGATGACGATATATCATATTGAATTTGTAACACGTTTCTCATAAGACATATAAGATTAAGACATTCCATGAATACTAATCGCGTATATTCATTTCTCTAGATATAAATATTAATATTTCCTTATATCTTTTCCAAATTTTTATCAAAAACTTATAACTCATTTCTCAATTACATATTACATTTAGTCTATCTCTTATTTACTTATTTTAATTATTATTTAAAAAATAATTATTCCATTCTTCCGAATGATCAAAATTATTCTCAAAACTGCTTATTATTATTTTCAACGTTCTCCTTCTATCTCGCCTATCTTATGGCTATCTCTATCCTTTTTTTCATTCCATCTCTCCCGCTTCAAAAAGATCTCTCTTCCACTCGTCGGTCGCGAGACGAACGTCCCCCAAACATCCAGCTACCATTTCCCCGAAATCTCGAGTGTAACCAGTTTCTGGATCACTTCTATTAGTCTGCTTAGCACGTAAACACGTCGAACGATCTCGTTTAGAGTCAACGGTGCTCCATCTTAGAGACTCTCTCGAAATAGCTTGGAAACTACCTCGTCTCGCGCCATCCAAAGATTGTCGGCAATTAGGCCGTTTCTCGGGAACGTAATTAACGCCGGCGGCGTTAATGAGGGCGCGGAGGTGTCGAAGCAGCCGGCTGTTCGCCTCGTTTCAAGAACAGAGAGATTCACATGATTCGAGCTCAACTCGAATCGAGAACAACCGCAAAGATCGTAAAGACACGTGGGTCCGGCACACCCACGCTTGGCGACCAGTCGCCAATAATTGGCTTCTGGATGTATCGTGTCATCGAGAATTTATTCGAGTTTGTCGTCGATGTATAAAAACCTCGATCTCACAACGATTGGATGGATGACGGGAATCTCGAACATTGTGCGAAACGTTAACTTAAAATAGCTAACGAGGCCCTGATATTTATTACAACTTCATAAATTTTCTCACTGAATTTTCCCTATTAATAATTCTTTAACTTTTTGAAAATAATCTTTTAATTATTACGATTTCGAGTGATTGAGCTAATTATTGTATTTCATAAATTTGTTCTTTCCACCTCATAATATTTTTCTAAACTAACGTTTTCAAAATAATGTTTTTACTCATGATTTATATTAATAGAGAGAAGATATCGATATCTAATTTAATTTAATTTAATGATCAATTTCCCTTAATTAATTTAATGATCAAAATCCCTTAGTCTCACATTTTCCAACCAAAACCACAAAAAATTCTTCCAAGAATAAATAAAATCAATCCAAGTGACAAAAAAAGGAAAATAAAAAAATAAGGATTTAAAAAAGCACTTAAATCGAACACATCGCTGTCGAGCTCGAAGACATTTAAATTTCATCGCGCAAAAACCGATCGATGGTATCTGCATACTCCAACTGTACCGTGTTATCCTTCCCCTCCTCCTTCTCTTTCCAGTGCCATCCAACTAGGACAGCTTGACGTGGAATCGTTGAAAAACGCGCATAAAGTCGGCGATTCGTTTTACGGGCACGAGGGGCGTGCTGCCACCAAAGAAATTCGCAAGCTCATGCATATACAGGGGGAGGCAAGGGGATGGACCGTTTCAATGGTATCAATAGCCGATCGAAAAACTGGTACAATCTTGCACGCCGCGTTCCCTGCGAGCCTCGATCCATCCCTCCTTACTTTTGCCTCCATTCTCTGTGCCCGTTGGTTTGTCGGCAATCACTGCCAGGAAGGCCTCACCTGGGCCTTTTTGCACGAGTCATTGTACTTGCGCGAGCGTGCCCGAAATATTAATCCCGGTCTCGTGCATGAACCGACTCGGCCACCTGTACCACAAAGGGACTGAACCCGATGGAACACGAAGATTTGAACGAGGGGCGAGTTGCCAATTGGTTTAGACACGAGCTCCTATCGTGCGGACTCATCTGGCAAAGGGTTGAAGGGATTTGTCGGCGTTTTGGTAACGGATGACAGTCGAAAGTTTTTTTTTTCTTTTAGGTTAGTTAGTGCGTGATTCAGTTGTTGGATGAACGCGTTTTTTTTTTGAGGATTGTTTGATATGGTTTGTGGAAATAGATTGTAAAATAGATTGAAGGCAGGTTAAATTCATGTGTTATATTTACATTAATCCGAATCTCAAAGACCACAAAAAGGATTGAAGGGATTTGTCGATAACTCTAAAGAGGTTCTTTTTTTCTTTTAGACAAATTAGTGATTCAATTACTGGACGCGTTTTATTTTTTGAGGAGTTGATGTGGTTTGATATAGTTTGTGATAGTAGATTGTAAAATAGGTTGAAAATTAAATTCGTGTGTTGGAGAGTGTTTGAAAATCTCAGAAACTAGAAAAGAGGTTGAAAAAAGAAATCGAATACTATTATTAGTATTATTAGTATTAATACATTTATACTAATCCGAATTTCAAAAACCACAAAAAGGATTGAATAGATTTGACGGCATTTTAAGAAGCTTTTTTAGATTGATTGGTTGAGTAATTCGATGGATGGATGAATTCTTTCGAGAATGGTTGATGTAACATGATGTTTTGTAGAGCAGATTAAGTTAAATTCGCCTGTCTAAGAATGTTTGAACATTCAGAATCGATCTTGAGAATCTCAGAAATCAGAAAAGTTGTTGAGTTGAAAGAAGAAATCGAACTATCGCTAACTATCACCGCTATATTTACATTAATCGGAATCAGTGAAAAAGAAAAAATCAAATAAACGACGCCACGTATCCGGGAAATGGATTTTTATCAAATAGCTTCGAACCAGATCGGAATGCCTCGAAATTAGTAAGTGAACGCGAGTGTCGCTGTAGGTAACACGAAAAAGCTATTCGAGATATTGAAAACTGGGTGGGGAAGACACGTCCGTGGAGACACGAGAGATTATCGTTCTTAATGCAAAACCCTTTCGGACGCCGACAAAAAGCGGCGATGGAATTTATCGTAGCCGAAAATACGTGATATTCGTCCCTTCCTAGAGAGAGGTACACGTTTAGAAATGGCCGCCTTAAATTGTCGGGACAGAATGTACGGGCCCTACGTGGTCGGAGTCCTCGGACGGGATCAAAAGACGCCTGGAGGATACTAGAGAAAGGAGTGGCTGAACTGGATCCCTAGGTAAGATAAGAGGAGCCACTACCGTGCTACCATACAGCATAGAGATAGGATAGCGTTCAGGAGAAACTCATTACCCTCTAATAGTTCCTCGTACCGTAAAGGTTCCGCGGAAGGGCTATCCAGAATTTCAATTTGAGAGAGCACGACCGACCGAGAGATCCGGGGCCGAACTGGCCACGCTTTGCATAATAAATAACCACGGTTTCGAAGATCCTGGGATTTCGGGAACATGGCCTAGGTTAGATTATTGGGAGGGGATATTTTATCCTGGGAAGGAGGTATTGAGAGAGCTTCTTATTTTTATTTTGAGGTTATTTTAATGGATGGAAATTTTTTTTTGAGGGGTGAGGAGAGGGTGGATAGTGGTAGAGTTTGATGAGGGGAGATGATTAAAGTCAAATAGTGTTTGGAGATTATGGGCAAATTGGTGAGATTGCGTTATAAATGATTTTGTTTTTATTGGTAGTGTTTAATTAGCGTTGAATTATGAAAATCTTTTTATCGTATTAATTTATAAAAAAAATTAAATGTACCAAATTTTTATGAATTCGAATGATTTTTTTTTCATTTCATTTCGTTTTTTTTTGCATTTGCGTAAATATAAAGAAATAAAAACAAAGTACTTTAACGAGAAGTCTTAGAAAGATTTGAATACAGAAATACATATCAAAAGAGAATTTCAATAATTACGAAACTCATTAATATAAAATTTTACATACGTATTTAAATTGCGTTTAAAGATTTCTCGTTTAACGAGATGTTCGACTAGTATATGGCCGAATCAGCTTTTAAGTTCATGCGAAAGATAGTATCTTTTAGAATGTACTTGCTTATAAGTTGAGATAGAATCATTAAATTTATGTTAGTATAAAGAAAACAAAGATTATTAAAGAAAATAGTGTTTCGTTTATATATTTTTAAAGAAAACATAAATTGATTTCCTTTTAAAGTACAATTTGATCAGGAAATACGAGAATTAAAAAAATAGATAATCATTATTAACAATAGAAATTATAAATTATAGATCAACAATTTTATTATAAAACGCACACTTTTAAAATCAGACTTTGTAAATCCATAAAATCCATATTTTACAGAATTCCCTCAAAGTATTCCTACAAGTATTTCAAAAAAATCCAATTTTCTGTCTCAATAAATTTCCTGTATCTTCTTCTCAGCATTCCAAAACACAACTTCCACGATTTCTTCCCTTCAACATATTCCAAACTTCACATCGGTCGTTACGCCTTCTGATGCACCGTTCAACCGCCATTTTACTATCGAACGTAGAGGTTAGGAAACCGTGGAGTGTTGGAAAATTAATTTCCTTATCGCGAACATCTAAACGACAAAGACACGCCATCTCTAGAATAGAAAAGGAGGGAATGATCACTCGAGAAAACAAGATACCGAGAGACGTTAAAATGGCCTCAACTTTTCGGCAGTGGCACGGGCAACAAGCGGTATTTTAACGATCTAACGACACGTCCGTCCGGTTGACATTTTCGAATCCATTCCACGAGGCCTCGTGGTCGCTCCTCTGAATAGATAGGACCCCGAGTAGCTCCCTTAATTGGGCCCCATGTTGGCTCGCTATCGCCAGTAGCGGACGGTAGTTGAGCTACCTCTTCCTCTTCCCTTCTTTTTCCACCATCTTTACTCGATCTCCGTTCGTTTTCGGTCGAAACATTATATCGCGTCCTTGTTCAACCCTTCGCGGAACTCGTGGACTCGTAGGCTTCGTGTCTTCGACTTTTATCTCGTCGTTGATGCACGTCGTGCGCGGGTGCGCCTGATTCTTGGTGGATAAAACGGAGTCAGTCAGTTGTGAACGTGGCCAACTAGGGTGGCTACGTTTGGTACGTAGATAGAATAGAGGATCGAAGATTTATCGAGAGAAGATCCGAGGATTGAGTATAAGAGTGGATGATCAGACTATGGATGTGCTTGTGTTTTTGGAAAATTTGAATTTGAGAGAGAATTTGTTTACGTGTTTGTTGCGAATACACGTCACACTATATTGGCGGATTAGACGTGTGCTGATGACAGGTGGCCAGATTGGTGAAACTCCGGGGAAGATCGAATGACCTCGAGTGTATACCAGTAGCGTGGAACTCGATACAGGGTCGAAAGTAGCTCGTCCAAGTTAATTTGGTATACGAAGAGGAATTCTATACAAAATGACAAGGGCCTTCCGTAGAGCAACTCTTCTTGTGCGAACACCAGCTGACACACCCGGCTCAATTTACGTCGGCATCAAAGATAAACTTATCATCCGTTTCGCGTTAATTCGTTTTGACGTTTGAACAGGAAAAGCTTTTCGAAAGTATCGGGTGATATGGAAATTTCCATTAAAAGATTTCTTGTCGAGTGTCAATTCCTTGATGACGAAGAGATTGTAGAAATTGTAGGTTAATGGAATTTTAACCAGATAATCAGAAACTCAAAATTATTTTATTATTCATATCTTCCATTAAATCATACAAAATATTCTTCGTACGAAACAAAACTTTTTATTCATGTCTACAATATTCAATTACTAAAAGGCCAAATAAATAACCAAACTTACTTGCACAAGCATAATACAAATTGTTTTTATGGATTCAAATTCCTTTTAGAATTTGCAACAAATGGACAGCCAATATGTGTCTATACACTATCCTGTTCAGAGGATTCTCATTTTCCTGTTGAAATACGCGTGGGTCGCGACCCACGATGCTTTAATTAAAGCGTCGCGTAAAGTTTATTTATGGGAAAAGCACCGGCCCATGAACAGAGCAACGGAAGCCAATTAGGCCGGGCACCACTTCATCGTCTGCACCGCCACCTCCTCTGCTTATCGACTTCTCGTTTCTTCTCCTCATCTCCTCTCTCTTCTACTTTCACGGTTTCATTTCCTCTGTTCTTTCTTTTGTCGTTGTCTCGTTACGATCCTCGAGAGCAGCGTGGAAACGCGACGATAGAGTCGTACGCGACTCGACTGATAATTAAGAGTTCTAATTACCTACGGAGGGATCGTCTTTAACAATTTACATTTTCGACGATTGCTCTATCGCAACAGATCGTTGATGTACGAATCGTTCGACATTCGTTTTATCGTCGGATGAAGAGAAGAAAATGGAGGAACAGGTGCAATGTTTTTGTTGAGAGAAAGTGTAATTAACTACAACGGCATTTTTGTTTGCTCATGAAACGAGGAAACGTGATTTGATCTAGATCTAGAAGACCTCTTATCGAATGGAATTCATCTATCGGCAGGGATTGGTTTTGTGATTGCTGCATTCCATTTGTAATTCGTGTAATCACAGAACGATTTAAGGGAAGAAGATTGTTATTATGATGATTTTAATTGAAGGTTATTAATAATTTAGTTGCGAAAATATTTTTTGATATTGAAGATATTGATCAAGAGAATGTTTGCAGTTATAGAAAGTATATCAATTTTTTTTTGGAAAATTGGATGGAGAATTGTAATTGAGTCAAGTCGAATAATATAAGTATAAATAAAATCGTTAGAGTATAGTGTAATTGGTCTGGATTGAGTAAAGATAATTATTGATCCGTCGATTAAATTGTTCTTTAATCAATATTGCCTTATCTGATCTATAATATCAAACATCATAAGTATCTCTATACTCTTGTTAAATTAATCTTGCTTTCATCAAATTGCTAGTTAACATGAAGAAAACAATCTTGAAATCATTTCAGCATACATCAGAACGCAAACCTAACCTAACCTTAATCAAACCTTTCTCACTCAAGAAATCTACAATCCACTAACCTAAAAACCATTCTTCGAACGTCCACTTTAAAAATTCCACTGTCATAATCGTCGAAAATCGTTCTCCATTTTCCCTCTCTCACCCTTCCCCTTTCCTCTCAAAGAAAAAAGAAAAAGAAAATTCTTGTGAAATATTTTCGCGCCGTCCGACCAATTTGTCCACATCGCGTAGACCCGGTCGTAAAATAGAGCACTCGGTCCTACGCGACTCACGACACACAAAGAGGAGAGAGAAGGAGAGATCGGGTCGGAATACCAATGAGAGAGGCGGCTTCTTTCGCAGGTCGCCGACAGTGGCTCCATGGGAAGCAGGCCTGAGCTCGTTCTCGTGCTAGTCGCGCGGCAACTCGATTGACACACACTCGCGCGCCAGCCTCGAGAGAGAGAGAGAGAGAGAGAGAGAGAGGAGAGAGATGAACGAGAGATCGGATCGCGGTCCCCTTTATAAATCCAAGGGGGCGCAGCTGGCAATTTCGGGCCAGGTTCGGATTGCCCGATACGGGAACCCTGTAGGCGGCAATGAGAGATGAACCGCGGAATCGTAATCGAATCCTGGTCACATTGTTTTGGTTGCGTCCTGGCGCCGCGCACGGTGATCAATATTGTAAATCTTTGGCTGGCAGGTAGGCAGGCAAAGTGGAGCACAGTTACCACGGGGCTTCTTATCGGGATGCTTTCGCCCGGCCTTTTGTGTTTGTGTTTCCATTTATGGGCCCGTTGAGGGTGGTTCGAAAGAGTTTGAAATGATGGTTTCGGGGAAGACAGATATTGACAGACGCTGGAGTGAAGGATTTCGATGAGTAGATTAATGATAGAAGGGCTAACGAAAAGGATTTTCGTATCAATAGGATTTTTGAGGTTAGATTGTTTGGAGATTAGTTGCGATTTTTGATTATATGATATTTGAAGAAATTGTGATGTTTGCATGGAATTGTCTCAACATAATTTTTAAATAGAATTATTATCATCTTTTATAATCTTAATTGATCAAAGTTTTTGAAGTTTTTGAAGTTATTTATTCGGATAATAAAATAATAAATCTCAAGATAATTTTTATACATTTGTTATACAGTCTTAAACAAATAAGACATCCTGTGCATAGAGAGATTTATTTCTCTTCCACTTTCGAAGAGAATCTTTGCAAAGAATCGCACTCGGTCGCGGAACAAAAGTTTCACCGTATAATTAATTCACACGCTCTCTTTATTCTCGCACACGTACGCGATGTAACAGCGAACAGCCGGGCTGCGACAACATTTCACGCGTGTCTCGATAATTCACCGGAATCTGGAGCGTATACCAATAAATTCATACAATCTAGACGAAGTTCGTCCACGGTAAACCAGTTCGAGCAAGGCCAGATACATGGAGCATGATTTGTCATAGCGTTCCGCCGTCATGAATTGTATCGCGAGCGTGCAATTATTCGATGCTTACAGACTAATTTAGACGATTAAGACGGTAAAACGGCGCCAGCTCTTTTTGCCCTGTTTCTCTTTATTTCTCTTCTTTCGCGCCTCCTCCTCTTTTTTGCTTTCTTCCGATTTTTCTTCCGAAGAAACGCGTCGTCGAGATTCGTAAGTCGTTGCAGAGAGGCTTGTAATTATTCTATTACGGGAGCGAATTCATGTCGTGCCGCGCGAAATTTCTACCCCGTACGGAACGACTTCCTTCTTGTGAAACCGTGAGAATCAGTTTCCATCGTGTTCCGTGAAAGTTGATGAACGCTCTAGCCCGCGGGACCCGTCATCTCGCGCGGAAGTTGGGAAGTTTTCTTGGAACCAGTTAGGAACCTAGATTCGAGGCTTTTATAAAGTATCGTGACCGAATAAATCCTTTCGTGGATTCAACTTAAAAATTCTCAAATATAGGAAAAAGGGGATATAACGAAAATTTTCTTTTTTTTTTTTTACCAAGTCTCAAACGATCAAGGTTTCTCTTTTCTCACACACTATATCTTCACGCTTTTACCTCAGCCTGAACTCAACAAGAATACTCTCGTAATATTTCACGTTGGTGTTGCGACTTAACACCAGCGTTGTCGATCGTGATTTATCTATGATCCTCCAGAAAGGATACAAGTGTCGCGGATAAACGCGAGGAAAACGTCGTGCTTTTCTTTCTATGCTTTTACACAATGTAAAAGAAGAAGGAAAAAAAGGAAAAAAAATTAGAAAAAAAAGCAACGATACACGGTTGAATAAGAAACTGGTGTCGGAGGTAGTAAGAGGCACATGTGTTCCTGGTTAACCTTACGATTCCAAGGATCAGAGAAACGAGCCGCTCGTTACTGACGCGACCTCCACAGTTATGCAATTACCAGGATTCAATGATTCCTGGTGGTCTTCTTCCCGCTGTCGTGGAATATGGTTTGCGTTTCTGGATAAGATGAACGCCTCTTCCGTATATACCTGTCCGCCTCGCGCATTCGCCGCTTGATGCGCGTGTTGTTTTGTACTTGTTGAGGATGGTGAAACGTATGTGAAATTGTTTCATATTGCACGCTGTATTCTTATGTATTATATATTTGTTTTGTAATAAGAATCGTAAATGAAAATTATTAATTGAAATTGGAAGAAAATTATTGGATGGAAAACTGGTTGTTTATGAAATTTGTTTGTGTATCTTTATTAAATTTGAAGAATTTGTTATTGGATTGTATTGAAATTGTTATTAACATTATTATCAGTTTTGAACCGTGGGAAAGTTGAGTTTTCCAGAAGGGAAAGTTACACGACCAAGTTGCATTAACTCGACTCGTAATCAGGTAGCGTTATTACAGGCAGTTTCTTCCTTTCCAAGAAAAGTAATCGACGAATTGCATGAAGGAACGATTTTACAAGTTTTTCTTTTTTTCTTATGTCATTACACGAATTATTAACTCTTGACACAGAATTATCATAATTACAATTATATATTTATCACATTCGTTAAGATCTGACTTCGAATTAACAGACACATTTTTGTCAAACTTAATGAAAATTCTAATAAAAATTATTACAAAATTTCGATCTAAAAATCAAAGAACATATTATTTCATATAAAATCTCAATTTTCATTTTTTAAATTAAAAATTCCACTCGCTAATTAATCCTCGCAATGCAATTTTCAACACTCTCAAAATACAAAAACACATATTTACAAAATTTCATGTTCTATGTTCTCACGTTACAACGATCGAAAAACGAATACCAGAAGTCACCGCAATGTAATTGCCATCCGTTCGTTTTAAATTCAAAATCCTCGTCCCCCGCAATCCAATTTTCAACGCTCTCAAATATTTCGATTTAGAAAAATTCGCGTTATTCTTATCCGCGAATTATCCGTGCAAAACAAATCCCTGGTCAATCTGTCAACATCGCAATAGTGGCGAGGAATGCGCCACGGAATTAATTGGACGCGAAGGCGATAATAGTCGGTCGAGGTCTGCCGCGTTTCACGATTCATTTTTCGGATTGGCCGGGACAGGGAGAGAGATTAATTGATCGACACGGGTCAAGAGGAGAATTGGCCGTGTCGCTTCGAGATAAAGTCACCGCCGCGTTTTCTCGGTTACGCTCGGTGGTCAAACACAAAGGGGGAACGGAACGTCGACGCCCGCGGTCACGTCGTCGTCGTCGTCGCTCTGGAATCGCGTGGGAGTCCGGTGGAATTGTTAGATGAACTGGAGAATTGCTCACACCCACGATCGGGAAACGGCCGCCGTTATAAATCGGCCGCCGTACCCTCTCCCCCCTCCCCTCGCGCAATCTTAAAATTGAATTCCCATTTCTCTTATGACTCACTTCTCTCTTTCGGCTCGAGGGAGAGAACGAGACAATTTCGATATTCGAGTTGTGGCACGAGAAACGATGGTTCGAGTATCGGAGGAGAGGAAACGCTTTGGCGCCTGCCTTTCTGCAACCCGGCTTGCGTGCGGCTCCCTGTGACTTTACCATGCGAGTTATATATTATCGGGTGGTACTTTTTATAGTGAAAAGGGTTTTAATTATTTAACGACGATGGAGTGTGAGATAGAAACGGAGATGGAGAAGATTTGTAGTTTTAATTGCCAGATTGGATTACTTTTGTTATTAAAGTATTAATATTTATGGAAGGACGAAGAAGGAAAAGTTAAATTTTTTTTTAAAAATATTTATCTTATTCCTCTATGTATTTATTCTCTAGGAGGAGAATAGATGTTAATGAAATTAATTATAAAATAATTAACGATAATTTAGATTCATGATAATGCTAGTTCCTTTCTATTACCTAACGAGAAGGATAGAATAAATTAATCAAATGTAATATCCAAGTATTAAAACAATCAGTTTATTGATTGGAGTATCGATTCAAGGACCCTTACAATGAACAATTTATGATTGCTATTTGCTTTCTCGTTTGCTAACCATGAAGATAATAAATTTTGCCATTTGTCAAGAGACAAGTTGCCCAACACCAAATAGGCAAATTAAGTTTCCTTCTCGAAAAAGAAAAATTTCAAAATGAGAAAAGAAAAAAACTTCTAAATTTCACGTCCAATTATCTAGAAATTTTTAAGAAATAAAATCAACGATGTCACAATTGAACTTTTCATTTCTCTCTTAAGTAACTCCCTTTCGTTTTCCACTCTTTGTTCGCTGTCACGAACATTGCCGTCATCGCCATTTTATATCGACGTGCACGCGGATTTACTGGTGTCCCAGAAAGCGCGGGAACTCCGCGCTGTTTCTCGCACCGATCGTCGTACGCATTTCGCATAGTTTGCCCACGCACGTGAGTCAATAGGCGCACGATGACGCCATGGCCCTTGGTGACACCACGTTTGAGTCATGCCCTCGTATATCGATATTTCGACAACACCCTGTCACGATTAATTCGCGATTAATCTTTCGCTATTGAGAACATAATCAATCAGATAATTTAATTATTTACAATAAATTCAGGAACATTTTCGTTATACTAATTATTAAATGCTTTTAAAAGAAAAACTATAAATCGTAAAGCCTAGATTTCTTATCGAAGCGAAATATTATATGTGAATATTATATGGAGAATCTTTGAATGTTAATCGATATAAACGACTTGTTGATATCCTGTTGCTTGATAAATGGTTGGAACATCGAATAATTGAAAAATGTATACGCGTTAACTTTCAGAAGTCGAGTGATAATTAAAAAAGAGAAGGTTATCCTGAGTAGATGGAATAAATTAAACATATGCGACCGCCGTTCAAAATTGCTTTTTGAGCAATTTTTCATTCAAGATTCAAGTAAATTTATCTCGACGAAATTAAATAATTCATCGGCATAAAATCAATATAGAATATTTATATACATTTCAGAAAACTTAATGGCTTTCTGATATATTTTATCGTTATCCATTATCTTTTTTAAAAATCCTTCATAATTTATCGTCACAAAATTTCTCGTGTCCTGGATTTTTTTTCAAATGATTTTTAACGTTTTTTTTTTTTGATGATTCGAAGAAACAATTTTGCGAAAATTACACATTGGAATTTCTCACGTGGTGAGAGGGAATGCCTGCAATTTCTTCCTTCGAACGTGAAAATATATTGCCACAACCATGTATTTTTATTTCTCACCTCGGCTTTCACTGCTCTCGTGTCTCATAGACGAATATTTCGTTCATTTATTCGTGGACGGTGCGGAAAATTAGCTACCATAAGGTAACAGTTGCACGATTGTTCGAACGGGAACAGTTATTACCATACTATTATCGCTTCTGGCCATTAGCTTAAGGATCGGTAGAAAGGCTCATTAGGCTGTTATCTAATACACTTTCGAACCTGTTCACTTATCCGCCAGGGCTTTCGCGCTTTTTTAACAATGCCTTGAATTCATTTTATCTTAATTTGATTGGAATAAAGAGAGAATAAAAAATATACATATGTATAGAAAAGAATTATTTTACAGTTGAGATTTTTTATTCGTTGTAAACATGTCTTAAATATAATGAAAAAATAAGGGATGATAATAATAATAGCAATTTAGCAATTAAATTTTGAATTTTTTTTGAAATTTATTTTTAAATCATTATTATTTAAAAAAATCTCGCGATTTATTTGTGTTATATATGAGTTACTAGCACTAGTAAATCATTATTGATTTTTCTGAGAATTCCCATTCATAAATATGCTCGATGTAACGAAAACTGTTTGCTTGGTGTAACGGTTGCTTAAGTGAATTGTTTTAAAAATACCAGGAAATATACTATGTTTTCATTGAGACGAAATGAATCAATGCGCAAAAGTTAATTCAAATGACCAAAGTGATTTAAGTATTCAGCTCAAATTTCATTGAGAATGCGTCATGCGCGACCTTTACTCACTATTCTCGGAACTATGCTGGTACGTGTAAAGAACACCACCCACGCTTAGTTAGAGTATCACACCTTCGGGGCTTCATTCGCTTTTTCTTTTTAAAGATGGCTGTCGTCGTTTTATTAATTTGCAACCTCTTTATTCCTCGGTAAATTGCGAAGCCTCGATAAATTAAACACTTATAATGTGATCGATATTTCAAAATTGTCGCAATCACGCGTAGAATATCCTAATTATTTCCACTGTGTTTGCTCAATCTCTCAACGCTTTGCCAAGTTTCTACCAAGTTCCACCCATTTTAATTTATCGACGATATTACCTATAAATATCACCCTCTTGTATCCTATCGAAATCATACTTTATTATTCCTTTAATTTCAATAAATTTTCATCGTGACAGAAATAACTCGGAATCGTTTTCGAAAGGTCGAACAGATTTCAATTTTTAATCGTTCCGCAATCTCTCTATCCTCTCTTGCGAAATATTGTCCCAACGTGTTTGCACCTCCGATCGAAATCACGTAAGATGCTAAACCACGAAGAGGAATCTCTCGACAGGAAGATGAACGGGTGCGAATGGCGCTTTCATAATCGTTCCCGAGGCGAGTGTCGAGGCTTCTTCGAGTGGACAAGGGAAACACGAATCGTACGAATCGTCCGATAACATCTGATATTTCCGTTGCAAACGGCCCTGTGTTCCGACCTTTAGCCGCTGCGAACAAGGTCGGGGGCCTCCCGAGCCCCGTAAACCATCTTCAACATCCGTGAAAGGATTCCAACACCCACGGCCGAGAACGAAGCCGGCCACCACTCGGCTCACTCCCCCACATCGCGGATCTGCGAGTTGGAAACGAGGATGAGGTTGCAGGGATTACGATTCTCGGAACGGTGGAAAGGATTATTCAGGATCTGGGACTTAGGAGAAAAGGATACGTGGCCTGAATGAATATCGTGGACGGTTGATCAATTGGATTTGAGATTTTATTATTTAATCATGGTGAGCTCGTTTTTCGTCTATTCTCATCTTCGATTTGCAGGATTTAATCAGTTTAAGCTAAACGTTAAGCGTTTCATGTTTCATTCTCAAAACGATGATAATAAATAGGAACAATTATAGTTCATTGCTACTTTCTCACTTTTATTTGAAAATAACAAGCAAAATTGTTATATAATATTCTATAACCAAACTATTTTTGATTCATAAGAACAATTCATTGCTACTTCCTCATCTTTATTTGTAAGTAAATATAACAAGCAAAATTGTAACAATCTTTGATTCATAAGAACAATTGTTCAACAAAAATTCATTGCTACTTCCTCACTTTTATTTGAAAATAAGTATAACAAGCAAAATAGTAATAAATAAATTAGTTACTCCTAATTTAAATACACAAAAGCACAAAACAATAATTTCACCTAGAATAACTCCGTCGTCTCCGCTACACGAACAAATAACGTGCCAATCATTGAAACCGAGACAATGATTCCACACGCAATTGGTATCTCGATTTCACGATTAAGAACCACCTGCATCGGGAGAAAATGTGTAACAACGTCGACGTTGAATAACTTGATAATCTTGTCCGCGGCGAGTTTTGCGGTACGATTGAAAATTGAAAATTGAATGAAATACGCGTTCAGTCGTATGTCCTGCGACGCGATAGCAGGGCAGGGGATCGATGCAAAAAACAATTGAGGTACAAGGTTGCGGTTTCGAAGCGAAAGGGCGAAGAAGTCGCGAAATGATCGATCCATCCAACATCGAGGCGAATTCCTCGTGCTATCATTCCGCGAAGCATCGCGTGTTGGACAGGAGAGTGTTCACGCGCCACCAGCTCGAGGACCGCAAGCGCTCGATCGTCGCCTAAAAAGTAGGATCATGGGTGAAACTAAGCGATCGACCGCAGGGTGTACCGTTAACGTTGTTGGAACGTTCAGTTCCGCTGCGCTTTATTCTCCGGGATGAAATGGATGGATCGAGATTGAGAAAACGATCTGAAGGTCTATTTGTGCAAAAGGAAACAGAAAAAAGAAAAGAAAAGAAAAGAAAAAGAAGCGATAGTAGAGGGAATTGGATTTTGATGAGATTCGATATTTTTTAGAATAATGCATCCTAAATGTTTCAATTATGTTTGATAATGGTGATTTAGAAAGTGTTGAATATGATGTGACTTTTGTGAGACTTAATCTTAAAACACAGAATTTTTTAGTGAATTTTAGAACCATAGGAAAATAATTGATATTGGGTATTAAATTTATGGTTATATTTATGTTTTATGCGATTTGGGATTTAATATTGTGCAAAAGGATTTAATATTGGATTGTAATACATTTCGTGCTTGTTTTATGAGATTTCATTTTCCCAAGATATTATGATTATTAGAAATGTTAATCGTACTTTGTAGCATTTAATTATTCAAGAAGATGGGATTCTTATGGGAATGGGAATTCTCAATTCCGGTAGTTATAAATCCGTGTTAATGCAAATAAGACGACGTTGTACTACATACTTTCATTATAATTTCAATTATGTATGTTTTATATTCGTACGAAACTTCTCCTTCCTCCCTCCCTTACAAATAATATATTTTTTTATATGGATGAGAACGAAAAAGAAAAATTATAATAAGTTAAAAATACTAGTTTTATTGAATATAATTTATAAGGAATTTCAAAAGATCGTTAATGATTATCATAAATTTATTTTTTCTTCATAATAAAATTGTCAGTAGATATTCATAAATTGAATATGATTTATTATTAAACGAAATATTAAACAAAATGTCACTACCGCTATAAATCTAACGAGATTGGCATGAAGAATCACAATAATCGAATCTTCAGTGAATTTTAATTGAATTGTTAACATTTTTTTTTCTTTATTCTTCTTCTTCTTCTTCTTTTTTTTTTTTTTAATAATAAATCCGTACACAAATTCTCTCTTTACGATCGAGCATCAGATTTTATCGTTGCAACGACGATTATTTCACATATTTCGCATCATATTTCACACATGTTGCAACGTTCTTCGTTTTTATTCAACAATGTTGCTCTTAATAGCTTCGCAATAGGATGCAAATGCAAAGATACGAGTTTCTTCGCTATACCTGTTACCACTTTTATATTTCTTAGTCGGCCAGTAGTAGCTGTCGTTTCTACTTGGAAGACTCGTTACTTCGTTTTGTTTTTTCGTTCCACTGATTTCCACTTGTTACAAAAATTCGTTGTAACAGTTTTTTTTTTTTTGCGAATGAGAATTTGAAAGCTTTCCACATCCAAGAATAGATAAATGGATGATTGTTTATTTTATCGAGACGATAAAATAGATATATCGTTTAATCGGATGTTGTCAAGTAGGTTTCTTTGATTTATAAGATGATTTTTGTGGTTTTGATTTCTTAAACGATTTCTTAAATATTTTTAGTTTTATAATGAAAAGAATATTCTGAAATGGAATATTCTGGAAATATAAGAGAAATTTTTTGGGAAGATTTTTTTTTTTCTGGCGTTGGAATTTGGAATTAAATAATAAATTTTTACGAAATTTTGAGACTTGGAATTTTTATTTTTTCTCGAATCGAAAAAAGTTTTTTTTATCTCAAACCTTAATGGCCTCTGTTTTACTTGGAATCTTGACTGTAAATGTTCGAATGAAATCATTCGATTAACATTAACAGGTATGGCAAAGCGATATTTATTTATAATTTACAAATCTGGAGAAATCTTCTTCTAGCTGTCATCGTTACCTCGGCCATTTTATTATCCATAAAAACGATCAACGTATTACGTTTATACATTTACGGTTCTACGGAAGGAGGACGAATGCTTATTCAAATATCATTTTAAATATCATTTTATGGTAAAGAGACGAAGAATCTCAATTTTCTTCTTAAAAAAAAAATTAAAACGCGAACCAATGCCAGGTAAACGTTTCTCGGTCAATCTTTACATAATTCAAGGGTATAATAAAATCAACGAATTCGCGTGACTTATGAACGCTTATGGTGGAGAGGTGTTTCTCGCCGGCCTGATAAGACCACCTGCGCGTCAAGGCTCTTTTCAGATAAAAATCTTGCGCTTCGCGTAGCCGGCACGGTGGTGAGTCCATAGGTAGTGCCCACCATCCACCACAATGGTTATTGTTTCACCACGGTATGCGAGCGGCGTTGTGTGCCGCCTATTTATGACACATTATGCGAAAGCGCACCCGATAGAGTACGAGTATTGCATTTCGTGCCATTGTGATGGCAACAATGATATACCCCGGAGCCCATATACCCTGGTACCACTACATAAATCACGATTCGTGCCGCGCATCGATGCCCTTGCCTCGATGCTTTGCCCAGGTAGGTGTAGCCCACAAATACTTCGCGCCCTTTTTCCTTTCCTCTTTTTCATTTTATAAATATCGAAAATGCCTCGATTCCATTTCATCCGACTTCCTTCACTGAAAATTCCTTCGCTGAAAAAAAAAGGAATTCCGTTTTTTTTTTATTATTTTCAAAGATTTTATGTACTTAATACTTTGTCTTCGATTTCGATATAAATTCTTCGAATATTCTTATAAGATAACTCTGCAAAGAAGAATCATTGGAAAATTACAATATTGGAAAATTCCTATCCCCACTCTTTCATCCCACAATTCGCGCGAATTTCCATCCATTACACACGTCAAGTGACAAGGTTAAAATTTACAGTTGGCGATAACTAAGAGCACTGTAGTAGCGTGGACAGTGGCGGCCATACATCGCGGTGGCGCCAGAATCGCAGAATTCGTGTCCTCGGACGTTAACGTTCATTAGGCTGGTCGTTAAAGACCAGAAAAGAAAACGACCCGATTTACTGGGATTTCTGCCGCTCGAAAATGATATTTTCTGCGGCGGAGGCGTGTGTCTTGGTTCGTGCGTTGTGGAACGTTGCAAGATGAGGCGAGGAGCAGAAGGAAAAAGGGAGAAGGAAGGAGTAGCCACACGGTGGTTTATTCGCGAGGGCAGAGAGAGGGAGAGGCAACGGTATGCAAATCGTGGCTTTACCTTCGATATAGAGAGCCAAGGTGCGCGCGATTCGAAGGTAGGGACTGCTGCCTCCAACGTTCGCCATATATCCTCGTAATTAAGTCGGTCCCTCTTATTAAGCACCGTGCGTTCCCTAGGTATATATAGTGTCGCTGATTAAAGGACACAGCCTGTGGCGAGGATTCTCTCCTTCCAGAGGCCCATGTTGACTCATAGACATCGGTTAGTCGTCGTTTTCTATACGTTGGTCCAAGGTTCAGACGGGATAATCGACGATACAATTCATTGGAAAAGTTTAGAGAGAGAATGGGTGTTGTAAATTTCGAGTCAATTGGATTTATTGAAAGAGACTATTTCTAAATTATGTTGGGGAATTAATAGATTAATGAAGATGATTTTGAAAATGTTTTAGAATCTGATTTGCAAAATAGTTTTGAGATTATGTATGCTAAGAAGGGAAAAAGATTTATTATCATTAATAATATGATTATCAAATTTTTATGAAAAGATTTTTGAGAATTCGTAGAAATATTTAAAAAACTATTAAAATTATACGGTGTGAATAATCTGTTTTCTTCTTAACGAGGAAAAGAAGTTTTGTTACAAGTGTCTTTGTGGTTATTAGGTAATTGGCATAAAAAATACTATTACTTCGATAAAATTTCTGAGAACATTTAGAATATTAAGATGATCATGATTTCGCGAACAATCTTTTTATCCTTCTTCGCATTCTTCAATCCTCTTTCTCTAAGGAATAATTTCCCCCCCCCCCCTTGAATTTTTATTGTTATAGGAGTTAAAACGTGAAGGGGTTGCTGAAAGCTTGTTTAACTGTTGGAATTTCCAGAATGATTTTCTTGACCCGAAGAATTCTCTTCTGTCCCTCATTCAATGAAACTATTTCTTATTCCGCTCGTTCAATCGCTAAATGCACGCTGTTAGAATTACTCTACGCAAAACGTTCTTACGTTTCTTAACCCCAGAGAACTTGGCGCAAAAATTATATCCTTTAAATTTACTCTTTACTACTTCTTTAAATTATAATTCAACGCAGTATTCCCATCTCCGTCAATGATATCATCTAATAGAAATGCTTCTAAGACATAACCGAGATGCTATTATCATTAGCATTAAGTATAAAATGATACACTCTTTATTACACATCTTTCACGTTAACGCAAACAAAGCTATGTCACCTCAGATTTTATAGCTAACATTATCTTCCTTCTTCAAAAACCATCTAATCAAGACAAGAGAAACCAATTAACGACCACACCTCTGCTCAAAAGAAACGAAAAGAAACGAAAAGAATTAGAGAGAGAGAGAGAGGGGGGAAAGAAAGAGAGGGAGGGGGAAAGGAGTAGAGAGAGGAAGAGAGAGATTTGCAGGTTTGCAGAATATCGTTTGATTTGACGGCAGCTAGCCGGAAAGCCAGCTTCTCAATCCCCTTTTCCCATTGGCCACGGCGCGTTTCAGTCGCTCGCGACAGCACGGTCGCGCCGCATTCCAGCCACGCGCCTTGCCTAGGAACACTGGCGTAACTACCGAGCCTTAACGAGCCGATTTGTCAACCGGTATATATGCCGTGGCCCTCGATAAGAAGACACGTCGCTCGAGATGACGATTACGAGGCAATCGATCGTGAAATGCCACCAGGCGATCGGATCCCCGATTGTCGCCCCACTTTTACAAATCGATCGCTGGTGCGGCCTCCACGTTTCCGATTGGGAACGGGTATCCGTGATGTTTTCTTCTGCGGCCTCCATTCCGTCGAACAAAGGGAGGACACCAGTTTTTATTTTTGCCGAAACATTCTGCCTTCTGCTGGAAGGAAATAAAGAAATATCGGGGGAAGATTATTTCTGCGGTTCGTGGTTTTCTTTCGAGAATTGCGATGAAAAGGTTCTTAGAGAAATGGTTCAGAACAGGGATCGGAAAGTGGAGTTGATCTCTCTCTTATAATTATAATTTTTAACGAGCGTTTGTACATATTTTTATAAATATTGAATAAAAACTTACGATTGAGTTATAGAATTTTCTATTTCTATATTTATTTTTAAATAGATATTTTATTATACAACAAGAATCGTGAAGAAAATTTTTTAAATCCTTTCAATTCGTTCTTCCTCAAAGTAAAGAAAGAAAAAAAAAATATATGAAAAGGAAATTACTGAAACGCCATCAGATATATTCACATTCTTCCCTACAAAATAAGAAAAAATCCATCGAAAATTCACCAAACTGACCTTCTTCACGAGAAAAAAGAGGAAGAAGGAAAAAAAAAACAGAAAAGAAAAATTTTCGAGAAGGATGATTATTTTCGAAAATCGTAGCTACCTACGTCAATGGGAATCTGCTAGGTACAGCAAGAGCAGCAAAAGCAGCACGAGCCGGGGCTGTGTAGTCGTGGTCGAGCGGAGGCGGTGGGAGCCGTCCGCTCTACCGTGGCGTGGAGAAGCGAAAGAGGAGCAAAAAGGAGCCGCGCACGGCGAAAAGGCGTACGTGGTAGGGGATGAACGTGGAGAAGGTGGTGGTAGACGAGGAGAGTGGTATCGGAGTGGTGGAAGGATGGAGAGAGAGGGAAGAGCCGCGACACAATCACGTCCTGCACGCGCCGTGCCCGGAGCCACTTTCAGACGCTGTTACACGAGGCACCGGCTCCTTTCCTCGACTTCCGGACTGGCAAAGTAAGTTTTTATGTCGGAAACACTCCGCCATTCCCCATGATGCCTTCACCGTGACGCACGTGGGAACTATCTGGAACTTGTTCGTGACGTTAAGAAATTAAAAATTGATCATTTTTATCTAGGTTTAAATTATATCGTATCGTTCTTGTAATTTTATTTTTAGATTTATCCGTGAATGGCAAAACTTTTTTTTTTTTTAAGTATTCTGTTTTGATACTATTTTGGTACTATTTTGTTGAATTGTTGAGAGGTATTTTTTTCTTTTTTTGTTAAATGAGTAAAATTTCTTTCTTCGAGAATATTTTGTAATTGTGGTGAAAAGAATTAGAAAATGAGAACGGTTATAAGTTATTGAAATAGTTAATTGATAGATATTGATTAGAATAGAGTATATATGTAAGTAGAAGTACTTGAACTCCATCTAGACCATCCTCGAAATTGATTTAACCAATCAATTGATTAAATTAACTCACTTATAAACCATCGAATGTTCAATCAATCTCAAGATATATAATAGAATATAATTAATAATAACGTCAATTGCTTGTTGAAAACCATTTAAACGTAACCTAACCTAAAAACTTTTCCAATTTTTCTAATCAATATTCTATTACATAAAAAAACAAACTTTAACTCAACATCTGCCCATCGAAATTATTATTCATTAAACGATTTTTATGCAATCGATCCTCTATCGTATTAAATATATTGGCAGTAAAATTAAAAATTTGTCAGAAAACGAAGTTAAATCACTTCAACTTTTAAATAACATAGATATTCGAATATTCGAATCAACGAGGAAATAGGCAGCCGGAAATTTTGGATTCGTCTCGTGTAACATTACTTCGATCACGATCACCGCTCGAGGCGCGCACAGGCGTCTGACCCATGCGCTTCTAGCGCTCGAGGCAGCCTCCAAGTGTGGGAACTCCTCACCTCGAAGCCTCCCGACGACCTTTGCCGGCAACCTGCAACCGCATATCTCGCTACACCCTTGAAACATCGGCATAGATACGCCTCGACACGGTTCCCTCTTCTTCTTTTTTTTTTTCCCCTCCCTTCTTCTTCCTCTCTTTCTCTTTCCTTTCCTCCCCGCCTTTTTCCTTTTTCTTTCCTCTCACGAGTCGATCCCATCGGTCCCAAATGGAGTCCTCAGGATAACGGGTTCAAGGTGGACCATTAGCTGTGACGTATTCCGGTTTACAGAGGAACGTATTGTGTCGAGCTGATTGCACGCCGCGGGCAGAATGCCTGGGTCGGCCATTTATCTTGCGCCTTCGCGAACTCGCAGAAAAAGCGGCGATCGGGAAAAAAATGTAGCCGTTGAGAAAAAAATGAATCGGATCGGCCGTGGATTGAGCCGTTCAGCCTGGCCTTTTATTAGATTGGCGAAGTGGAATCTTGCGGTTCTTTCTGGATATTCCTTTGGTCATCGAATTAGAACTTGAAAATATACATATATATTTTTTTTTCGTGATCTGAGGAAATTTTAATGTATAACAAAATCTACGAATATTCTTCTGCGATTGTTGCAATTAGTTAATTAGTAAAGCAATCGTTTGATCGTTTATTCGATGATATTTGTGCATTAAAAGATTTTAGGTTTAACAATTGGTTCTCTGATAATTCTGTTGAATGATTCTTCTTTTATCTTCGAGTAAAAAAACATTATATTTTTAATTGTACGATTATTACGCGTCTCGGTTGTTTTATCAATATAGTTCTTGTAGTCTTTATATTAGACACGTTTCGTAAGACTAGAGTTTCTTAAGTATTTCCTTTATTAACTTCTTAATTATATGTTTTGATAAATTACTGGAACGTAGAATTATTTTTCATCGTTTTGAAATTTATATTGTTTCATTTAATCTTTAAAAATTCCGATAAAAATCATTCGATTATTAATCTATCAAATTTCTCGCGTAAAACTATTATAACTTTTTTTTATAATGTTTTATAAGCCTAATAATAATATTATATATTTTACATTTATAAATAACAATTCAAAATATAAATTTAAACGATTTCATGGATCAGTGAAAACACAATTGATAATGAAATTTGCAGTGTACTTAAATTTTATGGAATTCTCACGATTAAAACTTGTCATTAACACACACGGAACTGAAAAGTTGTCTGACTCTTCTTTGCGTCAAATAAGATTCCATACGTGTGGCGTCGATGTGATCATAAGCATCGCCGATTACGTTAAGCTAGGTGTGTTATCAAACCGTAATTACAGTGATTTTCCCTGTATCCTTGCCTCTTTTTAAGATTCTTTTTCCACGATAGACAAGCTTCGCGGGGCAGGGTTCAAGGCGAATTACTCGACATTTAACGAGTTTCTAGTCGTTTTGCTTGTTTGTATCGTTGTTTACGAAACGTTTTAAGCGTTACACGTTTTCATGAATATATAGAACGCATTTCCTGTAATTGAAAATAAAATTGATAATTATAAAAAAATAACATAATTCGTGCAATGATAATTTAGTTTTTATTCTATTTTTTTAAGAAAATAAATAATTAATTCGTTTTTTTTTAATAGATTTCGATAAGTATCGTGAAAATTGTATTTTTTATTGTAATTATCTATAATTATTTATTCGTTGAAATATTAATCTTTTAAAAAAACAGTTTTAAGAAAAGAATACGAAGTTACGTATTCAATTGTAAATCGTTTTGATTCTTTTAACTATTCTAAAATATTCTAGAATTGTTTTAAAGTACTTATAAAGAAAAATATCTAATTGGTAAATTTAATCTAAATATCTAATCAAAATGGTAAAATAAAATATGAAAAATATAAAAAAACATAAAATATATAAAAATATAAATAAAATAAAAAGAAATTTTTTCTTTTGATATTTAATATTACTATTGACACAAAAGTCGATATACAAAAATATCGCCTAAAGCTTGTTTTATTAAGTTATAAAGTATTACATAGTGTTAGATAAAGCACAATGGTACGCTGCGCCGTATAGCGGCGATAGAACGAAACAACTCCATCTCTGTCATATCGTCGATTCACTCTGTCTTACTTCATCTAATGCAAACTTCAATTAATTGTAATTGTTCGATCAAATTTTGTATCATGTTCTGACTTCTAGAATTCTCCAAAGAGACAGTTGTGTAACGACGAATTTATATAAAAATAGATTTAAAAAAAAAAACATAAAAAGAGTAAATAAAAATAAAAAAAAAATTATGAAAAAGATAAAAAAAAATGAAAAATATAAAAGATTCAAAACGTATAAAAACGAATAATTTTTCATCGATTCAATTTTCAAACGAACGAGTCACGAAGATAAAAAACAGAGAAAGAAAGTGAATAATCGGAGAGATATCTTCCCGTGACCTTTCGCCACGAGCGTGTACATAGCCCACTATGCGACCATGATCCTCGATCTGGATCGAACGAGTGATCCGGTTTCTGGTCGCATCGAAGGTGAAGGCTCGCAATTACTATCACAATGGCGAATCCTCGAGGGTGCATTCGGTCGTCGTGCGACCTAAGTACAGGCTACGCGGGCCTTCGCTCGCGTACGGATTGTTGCGTCCCCCGCGATCCCATCGTTCCCAATGATTGCTGCTCACGTTCGAGAAGGGACTTTTAAAGCCCTGCAGCTGCGTTTACATGTTCATCGACTCCTCGGTACCGAGGCAGAGTCAACCTCGTGATTTTTGTGCGGTGTTCATCGCTGGACGACTGTCAAGTGTTTGCTCAACGCTTTAAACCGCATTTTTCTTTTTCTTCGTGTTTTCTTCGAACTGCACGCCGTTCGAAAGTCTCTTCGAAGATTTCCTCTTTTTAGGAGAAATTTGAAATTTTGGTTATCAATGATTAATTTAATGTTCAATGAAGGAATGAGAATTGTTGGTAATTTAATTGAACAGAACAGGAATGATTTAAAATTTTCTCCTTTCAAGAACGGAAGAATTTAAAATAATATTGGAAATTTTGTAGTAGTTTTTTTTTTGAAATTGGTAGAAACCAAGATAAAAAAAAAATATATTAATATTTCATGACAGAATTTAAATTATTACAGAGAAATTCTGTTGCGAAGAGTGTTTTTATAAAATTAGAACCTTATTTAATACATTTGTCCAAGTTCAATTTTTCTAAGAACATATTTTTTATGTTAATTATTGAACTGGCTACTTGCGAGCATTCATTTTCCTGGTAAATGATGAGCAATCGTTAAATAAATATTCTATGACAAAGCATTATTCGAATGTAATGCAAATGAAATTCATAAATAGTATTATTGGAGAGAGAGAGAAAGAGAGAGAGAAAGAGAATATTTTAAATATTTCTAATACTTTGAATCTATTAGTTGAGACCCAAAAATCAAGAGAGGTCTATTTATGAAACAGACATGTTTATAATATCTATTATAACTATAAATTTCTTTTATAATTATAAATAATAATTGAGAAATCTTGTGTCTATAATTAAGTTTCGTATCGAAAGATCATTTCATTCAATTTTCAAATGATCTTTTCTCTGAAAAACATTCTTAATGAATTTTTTAACTCATTAGTCTGTATGTAGATCTGTTCTAGATTTTTTAACCCGTATATTTCTATTAATTAAGCTTCATTCAGATTGCATCGTATCTATCTACTTTTCAAATAATGGAGTAAAATAATTTAAAGGAACCACTGTTTTTATGCATTTCACTGTATCTAAATTTCATCAAGTAAGAAAACTCACGAACTCTTTTCCACAGAAAATTCTATTGTTATGTAAAATCAACATTAAAACAAAGAAATCTCCAGAGAATCTTTCTCTAAAATTTACCTGATTGTCAATTCTAATTTTTATTGTATTTCTCTTCCAAATCTCATCAATTCACTTAACATCTTATTTCTCCATTACTTTTCTCTTTATATATATATTATATATATTATATATTGTAATATATGCGACATCAAGGCCATTGTCTCAATTCAAGGACCAACGCGTGACCTTTGAATGACTGGATTATTTAGATGTTGAGTCGTTCGATTAACTGGACTATGACCAACGTTATACGTTATATACGCGTTTGCGTATCTAATGGTGCCAGCACACCTTTCTCCATCACGATGCTCGAACACCTGTTTTCAAACGTACGCTTTCATACGTGACGTACCTACGCAATCTTTCGAGATAGCCACACCTGTTTTGTCGTCGATAGATGTATCAGGCTTTAGGATAACGAGGAATCCAGTCTCGTCTATTCTTAATTATCCCGAAATCACGCTAACTTCGAAATTATGATGAATAAATTTGAGGATGAAGGAAAAATCACAGAAGTAGAACGTTTGAATTTTCTTTGATCATTTTGGAATATTGAAAGTGATTCTTGTGGTTATCTTACGTTGTGGAAAAATTAAACAAAATGGGAATTCTTTTTCTATTCCGCAATTTCGATGCACTTTACTTTTAATGGCTTTTATTCTTTTCCTATTTCCTATTTTATTCCTTTTTTTTTTCTTTACCAATGTTTCTGACGATGTGCGTTTCTTGTGAATCATATTTCCTCATAATAAATTTACATGAAGAATCAAAATAAAGAAAAGTAAAAGGAAAAGTCCCATTTATCACGATACCTGCTAGAAAAGTTTTGAAAAATTGATAATCTCTCTCTTTCTTTCAAATTAAAAATTCAAGATTATTTATCACAAATAAAAATATCTAATTCAAATTTTCTTACAAAATTAAATTATATCTTCCGGAAAACTTCTCAAACTTCAAATTACTCTTTGCTTCTCCACAACAGGAAATAACACACAGTCAGAAGCTTAACACGTTTGTCACAAAAACATTCCTAATAAAAACTTCAACCGCGTCTTCACACTGATCCCCCCATGATCGTTCTCGATTCAAAAGAAATCTTCTTTTTACACTTTTGCCCTCGTCAAATGCTCCACTACCGCGTCAACATTGTGAAAAAAGCGACAAAAAGAAAGAAACGAATAAAAAGTAGAAGTCGTTCGTACTTCCCACGTAGTTTTTTGTCCTCCGTTCTACTGGGTTCTCTCTATCCGGATTCCCGAGTTCATCCTCGTCCAGGAAGAAGGAAGGGAAAAAGAGACGACACGTGCGTCCAGTCTTCCGCCGGATTTTCATGACTCTTTGAGCGATGCCGCCAATTAAGCGCACCGACGATCGAACGACGATTTATCGCCGGTTAAGCCTCCTTTCTTGGACAGAGTGACAGTTGCCGCTCTGAAAACGTTTTCATTCCGGAGGAGGTTCGTATTCGGACTGCCGTGTGATTAGCACGTCGCGATGCCAGCCGTGAAATTTAAGGACTGACAGATCCTTAAAGCTTAAGATGGCTCGTTTTTCGATCGCGTGGATCGTAAAAAAGGAGATCGTAGGATTGATTCGTATGGATGTGATGGCGTAGTTGGGTAGTTTTAATGTAATTTTATCGAGCTTCGAGTAGTGAATTGGAAGGTGAAAGATGGATGGAGGTTTTGTTTTGGTGGATGATTGGTAGGATGATGGATGGAGTAGGAAATATAGTGGGTATAGGTTATTATAGAGAATGTAGTTTGTCGAGGGAAGTGTGAATGTGATAGGTAAATCGGGATGTGATGGATATATATTTTTCGAGTTTTCAGAATTTTTGGCAGTTGAATTTATATTATAACAATAATTTGACAGGCTGATAATAATGAAGCGTGATGAAAGAAATTTGAATTTTTATTCCTCTTCAAATCAAGCTTTAGTTTTATTAATGTGTTGGCGATAATTAATAATTTATGGCGAATATATATATATATCTTACATAATTTTATAAGATTGAATGGAATAATTAGCAAGCTGATAATTAATTTGTAAAATTTTGTTTGCATGTAAAATTTCACTTATTTAATTATCGAACTTGTTACTGCTATGAGAGAAAATTTATTACCACTGGTTATAATTTATGACTTATAAAATGTTATTAGTAATTAGGAGGCATGTAGAGGGGACTGATAGTGAATTGGTTTTATTACATGGATTTATAATACATGGTGATAACAGTGAAAATAGATTTGTGAATTTTTATTTGCACGTTTTTGTGAACGATGTTAAATTTCTGAGAAGCTGATTAATTAACACCGATAGTAAAGGAATAATAACGATGGAGAAACTTTCACTTGTATCCCAGTATTTAAAAAATTGGAACTATTCACTTGCAACTATTCGATTGGATCTCTGCGTACTCGGAATTTTTTCCTCGTAATATCTTGTATCAGATAAATTGTTACAAGTCACCAAGACTTCTTAGAACTTCCTTTCGCCGTGAACTTTCTTGCTCGTTTCTCTGAATCCTTATCTTCAACTGGATTTATCATTAAACGTAAATCTTATCATTTTTTATTGCAAAAAGTTCCTGTACATTTGAAAAATATTTCAGTTATTTTTAAGAATTTGTAACAAATTTATCTTTAAAGATTTTAAAATCTTCGATAATTCTCTGAAATAGTATCTCGTTTCCTCATAAGTGTTAGGGTCGCGCATATTTGTTCTCCAATCTCTATTAACGGTTCACAAATATTTAAATCCACACCTTTTACTAGTTTCACTTCAAAACAAATTGCACGTACAGTACATATATAGCTATCTAATCTAGTCCTTTAGATCTATGCCATTCACTATATCATACTTTCAACACCAACCACGATTTTAAATTATTCGTATGCGTTCATCGAGATATGCGGATACTTATTGAAAATTTCTCAAAGATTACCTCTTAATCGAATCTTAGCCAAGCTATCTTTAAAATCCTCTCTAAAAACTCTACTTCATCACATGATACACAATTTCCATTTCAAAACTCTTGACAACTGTTGAAAATATTTCTCGAAACTATCCTTTTAGCAGATCTAGAATCGAATCACCACCCCAACCAAAACAGATACATATCAAAAACTCCTTGTCTCCTATAACTCTCTCATCGTCACTAACACCGCACAATTTCCAATTTCGCAACTTCGAAACGCGCAATCCCAACTCCTCGCTCCTCCTCGTCCGCGAGAAATCGGCGCGCTTCCCTATTTATTTTCTCGTCGCCAATTAATTCGGCCGCGGTGGCGTGGCTCCGCGTGGACCAAGACAAAGCAATCGCGCTCTGGTATCTGCGGTGGCGGGCCTCCTCGGTCGTTTAATTAGCGAGTATTGTGCACCGAGAGGGCGACCGGCCTATCCCTCTCCACCGGCCGGATATCGCGTAACAAGATCTTATTCAGCGTCCGCCGCATCGAGGGTTAATGATGCTATCGCCATACAGTGCCAAAGCGATCGCATTACAGATACTATTCCGCCGTATTCGCCGAGTGGACCGAGTTCTCGCAACGAGTCGCTTACGACGTCGATATTTCTTTAACGATCCGCCGCTGATCCCACGTGGCCCATCCAACCCGGTGGCTCCGCCATCCTCCTCGTCTCTTCCTCCGTTACTTCTGCCTTTTACTCCGGTTGGCAAACATCTCGCGTCCAGTGGCCCACTCTCTCTCTTTCTTTCTCTTTCTCTCCTCCCTTTTTCGAGCTTTTGTTCGATCGGAGGAAGAGGAAGCTTGTCCCTCGCGTGTGTTACCTGGTAAGGATTTCGTAAGGGGCTTGAAGCGATTAATCGACGAGAACGAACCGAGGATTGGATCTTATGAAGATTTTATCATCGGTTTGCTCTTGCACGGTGCAAGCAGCGTGCTTGAAAATTACGTTACGTTTGTTGTTGTGTTCGGATTCGAGGGTGTGGTGGGTGGATAGGTGGAGTTTGGAGAGGTTTGGGATATGTATATGTTTGTATTAGCGATGGGAGGAAGATTTAACGTTTGAATAAATGTTATTCGTAAGCATTTCAATAAGTGATTAACTTTATTCGAAATTTTTAATTGGTTAGTTTTTTCAATTTTATATATATATATATATTAACATTTATTTTTCGTTTTAAAAAGTTTCTTCGCTTTTGGGAGGATTATTTTTATAGGATACACTTTAAGAAATTAAGTTTTGAAACTTTTGATTCGAATTAGATACAATATTCTTGAGAAAAATATATTCGCATAGTTTATCCTATATTTATCCTATAATTTATTGTTGAGAAAGTAAGATTCCACCTTTTTACAAAGTACGCACTTACTTCGAGTCACTACCTTCCCTATCTCCACTTGCCACAATTTCACGCTCCATAAACCAAATTCCACTTCGCCTTAAAATTCCAAATCATGAAAAACATTCAGAATTATCACAATCTTCTAAACATAAACTATTCAGAGTTAGCCTGAAACCACGTTTACAAAAAAGAAAAAAAACATAATACTTAATCCAATGATTTAATAAAATCCATTCCTAAATTCCACCTTCCTCGACACTTTTCCATCGGCCAAAGAAATTCTCACAGCTTCTGATACGCTTTAAGGAAAAAAAGAAAGAAAGAAAGAAAGAGAGAAAGAGAGAAATGTCGATTAAGGATCGGGATCTTCGCATTCTCGTGCGCCATTCTTCGACGTTGACGACGGTGAAGGCCGCACGATTTCCTTGACGTTTGTGGGAACACGGGCGCTTCTCACATCGCCGCTTATACAAACGGCGCGAACTAGATGATGGGAAGCGTCTGATTACGACCGTCTGGATTCACTGCCGACTCGATCGATATCGATCCGGATTCCAACACCGTTTTGCATATCCCCATTTCCGACTCGTTTCCAACAGCTCCTCGGCGTTAACTTAATTGCACGCTACAGCATATTCGCGTTCACCTGTTATCGATATCCATCGAGGTGTATGGTAAAATCTGGTTGGAAGAGTTTATAACGGGAAGAATGTTGAGCATTCCATTTATTTTTAGTCGATGAAGCGATCTGGGGAAACGTTGTGCCGGTATGTGGATGAGATGTTAATCTGACAAAATTTTCTTTAAAAATAGTTACAACAATTCTATGTCCAATATCTCTTCGTCTCTCTCTCCTGTCTTTCTTTATTTAATCCCGGTCATAGATCAATCGAATTTTTTCTTTCATTTTGAGAAAAAGTAATGTTCTTATATCCGGTGGATTTTTATTCAACGTTGAATAATTATTGCACATCATCGTTCGATCGATTAACGATTAACTGCATGGGTCGAAGGAATGGGTGGAGTCGTATGTCGTGTAAACGCCACGATTCCTAATTACAATATTAATCGCCATGCCTTATTGATTAAGATCGAGCCACTGGATTAAAGAAAAGATTTTGATCAAAAATTAACCGTGCATCGGAGATTGTAACCATTTAAAAGATTTAATACGTCGATAACGTGTATCATTATATTTATACGCGCAATAATACGAGAAAGGTTTCAAAGTGTAAATATTCGAATTTTTTTAACGCTGTTCTTTAATGAAATTTATTTTTTATTGGAACAGGTGCGCGTGTATTTTATTTAATTAACGTGGTGTGATAAATTTCTGGGTATTTATAGGTACAAATATTAGGTAAAAGTGAATAAATGAAACAATATTTTCATTTTTGAAAAGGAAGGGTGTGATTAAATATAATCGTGAAGTATTGACAGATACACGTCTAATAATTTATCATTGAAAGGAAACTGGATAAATATAAATGAGAATTTATAAACCTAAATAAAAAACCAATATAAAATTATTTTTCGTATTTAATTATCCCTCAAAGAGTATCATTACGAATGAAATTTCATATCAAAGGAATAACAATTTCTAATCTCTTTCGATTGAAATTAAAACAAATTTACAATCATCCTATTCATTAATTTAATAAATTTTCAAATGATAAATTCCGATATATATTCCTTCTTTATATTTCTTTACATCTTAGAAACAAACTTTCACAAATTATCCAAAAAATTACAAATTCAATGTGAAATGGATCAAATTTCACGCATTATACTTATACATAGATACATAGAAAGAACCCATTCCATATGACCACAACCTGGAGACACAGAAACCTACATTGCTGCCATTCGAGGGTCTAGCAATGGGTATTTCGGGGTGTGGGTTTTCGTGGAACGGCAGTAAAGCCAGCCGGGGTCGGAGCAGACCGCAGATTTATGCGTAGTAAAGGCGGACTGGCTGGTCTTCTCCTCTTCATCCCCTTTTTCTCCTGTTCGGCTCGCGCGCTCGCGCTCGCAAGCCACGCGAGGATGGACATTAGCGTTGCTCTCACCGGTACTTACCAACGGTTATCAAGCGGCATCGTAAATTATTGCCCACGCCCCGAAACTTTTAGTGGTGCTTTTGGACTTTTCGAGTGGAACAAACGTTTCCAGCCTATGTGGTTTCGGTGGAAGAAAAAGAAATGAATCAGAAGATGCAAAAAAAAATTGTATATTTTTTGCATATTTGTATTATCGTCTGGACTTAGTCTAGAAGGAGAATCCATAAGAGAATGAAATAGAATATGAACATATAATGATTTGATCATTTTTATAAATTATCGAATGATGGATTTCTGCATTTGATTAAACGATTGTGAAAAAAATTCTATAAAAAATTTTTGATTGATATCTAATTTTAAATTGTAAAAATAAATTGAAAAATTATTTTATCATCAGCAGCCTGTAAGAATAAAGTGCTTCAAAAGATTTATTTTTCTAGAAAGCTTTTTAATTAAAAAAGTTTTGCAGAATAATATTTCTTTTGAAATAATTTAAAAATATACAAAGTTTCCTTTTTTTATATTTTAACGGAGTTCTCGAAATGAAAGTGTTTGTGAACATGATTTTAATTTGGATTATGTTGTTTTTCATTTGATTGCTATTTTTATATGAAAGTAAGGAAAGTATTTTATTATTTCGATACTAAAAAATGTAATTGATTAATAATTATAGAATAAAGTTTTCCTTTCGAATGACACTGTTTGATATTTATTTTAATATAGCACAAAACACTTATGTTGCATTAACACTTATGCAATAATGGTAATTATTGCATATTAGACACATTGCAGTACCGTTTAATTAATCGAGAACATGTGTAATTATTCGCGTAAATATTCACATTTCATAATTAAGAATATTTACATAGAGAACATATAAGAATTTCTTTAACATGTCATAACTACTTTTTACTATTCTATATCAAACGCAAGTATATAATGTCAATCATATGCGTGTTTTCTCAAACTTATCACGTATATAAAAAATAAATACCTACGTAAATAATTTATGATATTCAAGAAAAATATTTAAAATAGCGACTTACTTATTTTTAATTCATAAAATAAAAAAAGTAGTATTAATATTATCAAAAGCAAAAAAGAAAAGTAAAAAATCTATAATTTTCAATACTCTCTTTTATACATTTTCTCAGAGAAATGTAATTCATAATTTTTCACACGTAATCTTTACCTAACTATAATGTTCCTAATATTTTTTAACAAACCAGTATATGACAAATATGTAAATTACTCCTTTTTTTGTATCATCTCCTGTGTAATGGACAATCTTCTGTGTAAATATACAAGTTCATCGTATCGCCATTTTCACCACGTAAAAAATAAATACCTATATAAATAACTTGTAATAATAAAAAAAAATAGCAACTTACTACTTTTAAATCATAAAATAAAAAAAGTAGCATTAATATTACCAAGAACAAAAAAAAAATAAATAAAAAATCCATAATCTTCCACCTCTTTTATACACTTTCTCAAAGAAACATAATTCATAATTTTTCACACATTTATAATCTTTATCTAACTATAATGTTTCTAATATCTTTTAACAAACCAGTATATGACAAATATCTGTAAATTACTCCTTTCTTTGTATCATCTCCTGTATAATGGATGTAAGCACACAAGTTCGCCGTATCCGCGCATCAGTATCATCGCAGAGTACCCATGGCAACAAACAAGCCGCTGAAGATCCTAATCCACCATCATCTCGCAACGATGATGATCACGCTACAACTATCCCCGGCCTAACGTATCATCCCATGCCCAATACATCTCGTGCCCGGATAAAAACGATCATTTATTAACGAAATAACAAACGCCGTGGCCGGCTTCTTGCTTTCCGTCGTATCGGCATTACACTGCCGCCTGTTAAGGATCGCGACGCGGTAAATCCTCTTCAAAGATCTTGCAACGGCATGGTTGGTGCGTTTCCAAGCGTGTGACGCGTTATCGTGACGTGAGATAAAAAGCTCGTTAAGAGTGTAAATCTCCGACAAGTATCCTTCGTGATCGGGGAAAGAGTTGAAGTGGGAAATGAAAATAAAAAGGAGGAGAGCGATCGAACAGTGAGAATTCACGCTTTTGGAATCGTAATGGCCAGGGTTGAGTTTCCAGTATATTACAGCGAGGGAAAGTAATTTTTTTCGCGAAGAGGAAATAGTTGGAGTAAAAAACGGAGAAAGAATTATATTTATAAGTAGATTAGTATGTTTAGATTGAACATATACGTTCCTTTGAGTGAATTTAGAATTATTTTCTGTAACGAAATATTTTACAATTTGAAATTTTTCTATTCTCTTTAAATTCTGATAGGAAAAATTGGTAAATTGGAGTTTTCGATTTTAAATATTTTTATAACGAATTTTTTTTCTTGATATTTTACTATGCATTTTTTAATTTTCTAGTTAAGTTATGTATCACGAAAATTCATTGAATGATCTCTACTTGTAATCTTATGGTCTCTTAGAATTGGACATTAATTCATCAAAGTTTCAAATAAAGTAATTACTTTAAAAAACTTATTAAAATGCTTAAGTAACGTTTATTCATAGCTATTATAATCGATCTGATTTTCATATAATCTGGACAATTATTATTACGTTTTGAACAATAAATTATTGAAGTAATTTTATTCGTAACTTCAACTACTAAATTTTGCTCGCCATTGATCTTTATGTAGTATAAGTTCAGAGCTCGATAACAGAGACACTCCTTGGTTTCGATTATCGCGAAAAAAATTTATGTCTCCGATAGTCTTACTCAGAACAAATACCTTCTATGTAAGTTCAGATATCGAACTGTCTTTCGCGGATTTCTAGGCAACCAGCAATTGCACACAATGACTTTTGTCTTGAAAAATATTTTTATCTATAAAAATATTCACTATTTTTCATCTATTTCCATAAGAGTATATATTCCATATATAATTTTTTGAATCATCCAAAAGAAAAGAAAAGATATTATTTCATTTACATTGAAAATATTAAATGAAATATCAAGTGAATAAGAATAAAAATCAATGGAACAACATTTCCAAAGAAGAGAGATTTGTGAACAGTTGTCGACAATAGTGTGGCATGATCAATTTCGAAATTTATTAATATATCCTTTCTTCTTACGCTCAGTTCTTCATCTTTGCTACGAATTTCATGCGAATCCCGCGCTCTAGTTTATGGATCTCGTAAATAGCGAACGTAATACATTGAGTTTCGTACGATGAACAGTCTTTGCCGTTTCGTTCTCGCCGAAAGGGTTCGAACGGAAGCGTATCTGTATACGCTGGGAGCTTCTGAACCGAAGCTTATACCCTCGCCAATGATCATCGATAAGCTCGCGCTAATTTATCGCCTTTTTCCCTTCGAGGTTAACGCACCTTGCAGTCATACGTTCCGTGCCGCGGTTATCATTCCTCTCTTCCTGTCATTTTTTTTCGCGAATTTTTCTAGACAAATTTTAAAACAAAAATATTCGATAAAGTTAAAAAATCAACAAGTATGTATCAACGTTTCGTTGAGAGAAAACAAGAAAAGATATTCCCAAATTTTCAAACATCATTTGAAAGATTATCGATCCTAAAAAATCAAATCTAACTTCAAACGATTACTTCACAAGATGGAAATAATCCAAAACTCCACCTAAATCTCAACGACATAGCAAACTCGTTTCTTAAATTTTCCTCAACAACACCACCCGCCAATTCCGAACGTGTCAAACAAAAATCCGCAGAATCCTCGACATTGCGCGTTACATAATCCCACGAAGTGGTCCGTGCGTAGCCCCCAGTACAACTTCATACCGAGTCCGTGCGTGTAGACCCCTTGCACCTGCGATCGATCCGCGATACCTCGAGGTGGTCCCCTCGCATACTCGAGAGTTCCTCGCGGCCCTCAACGAATCCGATAACGCGACGCTGCCCTGCCCTGCCCTGCCCTGGCTTGCCCTGCACGCGGTCTTCCCTCGCTGTACGCGGCCGGCCGCGCGACATAAAACATTCGAGGGGCCGATATAAATCGGCCGCGCAACGAGATCGATCCTCGTTACCGCATCGAGTTCGCAGACAGTGGACGGGCTCGAGGCTGCGACCGGTCAAGAGGGATGGCGCGGAGCAGGGCTGGACCGGCGCCTTTTGTTTTTGCCCCGTACATCAGATACTAGCCCCGGCGCGTTATCAAAGAGTGGTATCAGGCCCACGGCGAGGAGGATGTAAGTAAGTATACGCGGCGCGTTCCTCGGCGCACACTGTGCGCCTCAGATAAGATATCTCTCCAGGGTGGAGGGGGGCACCACCGATGCCTCTGTCCACCGTCGCGCCCCACCTGTCCCAAGAATCGTGGCAATAAATAACACGGAACCCATCGGTTTTTGCCGATCGAAACGTTCCACCCTCCTCCCCGTGGAGGTGTAAGTGCTAGGTCATTTCGAAATGTAGAGATACCTTTTTTTTCTTTTCTTTGAGAAGAAAGATGAGCTGTGAAATTTCGTGATGGAGAGATTTTTGGAATGTTTGGCAAATTTGGCGAGTTAAAATAAATAGTTAAAATAGAGCGTTCGAGTTGGGAATCGCGAAAGGATATAGAGCAACGCTCGACAGATCGGTATCACGAATCTGACTCGATCACCGTGAAATCTTCGTCCATGGCATCCAGTTTTTTTTGCCTTTGTACACATATTTTTTTTATCGAACGTTCATTTTACACGCGTGGCACGGAATCGCACGCGATTTCGTGAACTGGATAATTCGAGAGCGGTTCTCGTTCCGCGACGCCATTAAGGGAGAGCTCGTTCGTTCGATGTCCTCGAAATGGTGGATCGCGGTGGGCACGAGCGTCCCCGCGGATCTCTCTCTCCCTTTCTCTCTCTCCCTTTCCCTCTCTGGAACAACTAAAATTACGATTGGGCCAGTGCAGTCGGTTTAGCAAGTTAAAACATGTCTTGCGGCGGCAGATCGGAATCGGACCTGGCCACCCTATATAATCTGCGCTCAGGAAATTACACGATGATGTCTTGCCGGATAAATTCTGGGAAGATGATAATGTTCAACGGCCATGCAAACGGATCGAAATCGATGTCTTCGGAATACGTCTTCTACATTTTCTCTCCTCCTCTCTTTCCTTTTTTTTCCCCCCCACATTTCCTTCCTCGTCGTCGCCGTCGTCGAGCAGCACGCCAACGAATGATAAGATCGAGATCGATTACGATCCTCCGTACCGGGAACGAGTTTAAGGATACGCGCTGTCGGTCGAGTTTGATTGCTATACGGTGGAATGGCAATTTTCGCTGTTAATGTCTTAACGGCTTCGAATTTTGTCGATACGATGGCCGTCGCGCTCGATCAATGTCAGACATGCCAGATCGGTGATCTCTTATTCTACTTAGGCGGTGCTTCGACAGATTGGATCGTCACGTGTTGCTCGGTTAATGATACGGTTCGTTGTCGTTATTCGAGCAAAGTGTAAAGTAGTTACACTCGCGTTTGTTCTTTTTTTTTCTTCTTCTTCTTTTCGTTTTGAAGTGGGAGGAGTCGTTGAGAAGATGAACTTTAACAATGTTTTACATATTTCACGTAAGTTTTTATTTTAAAACAATTCGTACGATTCATAATTCGACGTGATTTTCAACTCGCTATTTTATATATATATATATATATATATATATATATATAATATATATCTCTATATATATATATATATATATATATATATATATATAGTAGATTGATTTTCTGATATTGTTGCGTAAGACACGAGGATGCAACCGATGGATCGAAACACGACGTGCGTGCACCGATGCAAGAGAAGGAAAGAAAAAATTTCTCGCGATCCCACGAACGCCACGCGATGCTTCATGCCACGTGCACGTGACCCCGCGACCTTAGATGCAACAGCACTATTTCCCTTCGCCGACGGATCTTCTCCCCCCTCCCTTCCTTTCCTTGTGGCTGTACGTTGCAGGACGTGGCACGACACGAGACCGGAGATTAATATTATCTCGCGTGAACCGGCGAGATCGTTTCAGAGTTCCTGCACGTAGAGAGGCTGCCGCTCGGTACTGGTCTCGCTTCTTCCATGTCTTGCACGCTTCCGTTCAACTCCGAGAGATTGGAAGGATGGTGGAAGATGGAGGAAGTGGAATAGGATTCCTTTCCTCTTTGCTTTCCCTCTTCTTTTGAAATTACAAATATTTTTGTTTAATCAAGGGGTTGTGGAAGAAATTCTTTGATATTATTGGAAAAGTATCATTAAACAACATTTTTTTTTGTTTTTCGATCCTCGTATCGATTTCCAAAATCAGAAAGAAACAATTTTTTTCTATATGTAACGTTTTTTAAAAATATTCGTCAATATTTAAATATCGATATTTGGAGTATATTTTGATTCGATTCTTAAAATTTCATTCAAAAAAAAAGTATTAATCTTGAGAAGATAGATCAATTTTTCAATTTAATTTCACGGATTCCGGATCGTTGAAAAAAAATTCTTCCGCGTAGAAGGAACGGCGAAAAAACAACTGGCTCGAATCTGTACAAGGCTGCACGCGTGCTGCTATCAAGCAAACACGATGCAAGCCGGGTATTATTCAAAACGGTGGTGGTGCGGCAGGCAACCGTGGCTCTTCGAACGTCATTAACATACACCGTTCGCATATGCATATCGCTACCGTGCTTTGTACACGAGTACACGCGTGTCGTATGAAAGCACGACGAGTTCGTACGCGGAACAATAATGTGTACAAAGAGCGATACGGGTGTACAGGAGCCGATAAAAAAGTGCCGCTTATATTTCCCGCGTTCGCCTTTTGTGCGTGACGTGCGCGAGCCACGGTTCCAGCCGCGTTTTTCTGAGAATGTGTCGTAAGTTTTCTGCCAGTCAAAGCACCCTGAAACGATTATTTTCGGTTCGGCTTCTTAGACGGCTGTTTTGTTTCGCGATATACAGTGAATGAATGGAATTCGTTCGCGGAATTCGTACGGTGAAACTCGGTTGTATGAATTGGTAGGTGGTTGCTATTGCTTCTTCCCTTCGACAAAATTTCAATATTTTAAACGTGTTCGTCTCGATGTTCCAGTAATTGGTCGATTTTTTTTTTTGAAGGAGAAATGTTAATTTTAAGGTATATTTGCGTGTAACGCGTATATGTGTAATCGTACGATGATCATCAAAAGTATCGAACGTTATAATTACAATATTATAATCGCGAGATAAATCAAATTAGAATTAACGTTTAATCTTTAAATCGGACAGACACGTGGATTTTGAACAATAGTAAAATAACTTGATGAGAATTATCCCACTGGTTCATAAGTTAACCAGTCATTTCTAGTTCAAAACAGATCGCAGCATTTACAAATATTCTATTTATTAATCTTATGTAATTCTGTAATATCATTACGATTATTCATCATTCTCTTATCTTCTTTCTAACCATCAAAAATCATCGATTCAACGCTCGAAACAGCAACGCGATAAGAAGAAACGACGTTCTCGATTACCATTAACCTCGCCAGAACTTGCAAGCAGTCCAGAAACCGGCGTGTATGCCGAGACCATTGAACAGAACGGAATAATCACCGTGCAAGAAGGCGTTCGTGCATCGGTACGATGCAAATCGGGAGGATGCAAAGAATGCACGAGTATCACCTCTCCTCCACCAGTTCGGAACGATTCAAAAATCCGCCACGGGCGATCGACCAAAAACGAGTGGCCTCTGTACGAGGAGGATGGATCGGGATGAACAATGACGCGGGAGGAGGAGGAGGAGTAAGAAACTGTGTGCACCGGCAGCTGGCAGTGTTTAACGCGTTCGTCGATGCGCGAAAACGCGTCTGGTAGCATTCTTACGAGTACGTAAGGCCTCATTAAAGGGTCCAGGAAGACGGTAGTGCATCGTTGTCGATTTCTTCGCATCCCCCTTTCGTTACTTCCGCTTTCGTTCTTGCACGTACGGTACGAATGTACGAATGATGTCGAGAGATTGAATTTGAATCAGGATCGCATTGATCGTAATTTTCATTTTCATGTTTACCCATTTTTTGAAAAAGTGAATGAGTAGGAAAGAGGAAACGTTTTTCGAAAGTTTGTTTTGATAAAAGTAATGGGGGAAAAAATTGTGGAGTTGAATTGATTTTTTAGGAATCATCAAGTATCGAAAAACGTGAATAATTATTGGTTCTTTTGAAAATTTAATTTTAGAGACTGTAATAAGTACTTCGAAGAGAGGAGAATATTGTTTTTATGATACTTCATTATACTGTTTTTCTCTTCGAGTTTGATTAAATTGATACCACGAATTCCATTTGAGCAGCGAATTCTTGATATGTTGTGCTGAGCATAAGAGAAAAGAATCTGCATAGATAATAAATTTCGCGTACACAGCTTTAAAAATTTGAGAATTCGCACACGATTGATTTACGAACACGGTCAAACACGTGCACTTCCTCACTCGAGATGTATTTCAAGTATTCTTGATTTCTCTAAAAATAAATAACATGATTTAAAATGATAAAAAGAAATATAATAATATAAATTTACAACATTTAATTATTATAATCTTAATAATTAACAATAAGCGTCGCAAGTAAAATTTGAAATAATTTTGCAAAAATTATAATTCACAGTTGAAATGAAAGAAGATAAAATTCATACGACTCAAAATTCCTAAAAAAAAAAGAAAAAGAAAGAAAAAAAAAGAGAAAAAAATCGTCGACAAAACGCAAAAATAAAAGAAGAAGAAAAGGAGTGAAACATCTCCTTCGCCGGGAGAAAAAAATTCTGACGAGAGAGAGAGAGAGAGAGAGAGAGGAAAAAAAGAAAAAAATATTCGAAAGGGAACATTGTCAGCGAAGAAACAGGAGGGTTCCACTTGACTACCTTCCCAGGAGAAGTCCTTTGAGAAACCGAAGAGACCGTCGCTGGTCTTCACGGTCGCCTTGGTTTTTTGCGCCGGCTTAATTCTCATCCTACGGTGTTGCCTCGAAAGAGAAGCACGGATAATTTTAGCGAGTCACCGCGTGATGATACTCGTCCGTGTTTCTCACGTACTACCTCCGATGATAGCACCACGTGGTGGTCATTAAAGCCTCGCGAAAGATGCGGAACGCGAGGACAGCCTCCTCTGCAAAGAGAAATATAATCCTCCTAGTGTGTGTGTGTGTATGTGTGTATTGGCGGTGCTTGTTTAAAATAACGAGACGCAATCACTTTCATTCGTGGGAAAATTTTAGCTGTTTGTTGATTGTGAATGTTGAAAAATATCGTGGCTTCCATTAACACTTTCAGTTTTAAATTGTTTTAGGGTTACGAGCGTTTGTTGCACGTTGAAAGAGGCAATTTTAATAATTCTGGGATGCTTTATAACTGTCTCGTAGAAATAAAAAATTATTTTCTGATTCGAAAAAGCTGGTAAGGAATGGTAAAAAAAAAAAAAAAGAAAAGAATACGGTGAAAATATTGGGAGAATTAAAGAAATTAGAAATTCGTTAATTTTGGAATGAAAATAAAGAAGAAAAATATGATTCGTGGTGTTAATTAGAGAAGTGACGTAATCTAGATTGGAAGGAACAAGATTGGAGCAAGTTTTAAAGAGAGGGGAAAAAAAACTCAGGAACGGCACGCATTACACAACAATTTAAATCAAATTTAATAAATACAATTCGACACGCGATGTTCAAACTCGTACTTCGTACATTCAGCAATAAATACACCTGCATGAACGAGACTTGCTCCAGGGTGCCGGGCAAATGCTCGAAACTTGCAAATTCATCGCAATAATCATTACCATTGGCAATTCATCACGTCGGACAGACCTCCCAGCACACAAACGTTTCTGCGACACGATTCTCGAATAATAATCGCGCGCATCAAAACAATCTTAAATTTTTCTTACGTATTTTTAATCGCGCTAGATTGATTGAAATTTTAATGCGATTTAACGTAATATATATCGCGTAATAAATCTTAATTGATACTTTTACGTATGCGTACATCGTCATGCTTCCTAAATCTAACTAGAATGTATAATACATTCGTGGAGACATTTTTAGAAAACCAATTCTCGAAGCCAAAACAAAAAAACATAAAAGTTGGTATACAAAAATTTCGATCAAGACTTATTTATGAAGTTATAAGCGTTTGAAGTTTCGGTTAAACGAGGCGAAATAGAAATAGAGTGAGACAGTTTTATTCCTGTTACGCAATTGCGCCACAGCGTGGCGCGACGTGTCATTCTCTCTCTGTCTCGCTTCATCTGACGTAAACTTCAATCAATTTATAACTCGGTAAATAAATTTCTCTTTTTCTATATCATTTTTTTAATACTTTTGTGCATCAATATATATTCTAATAATAACATTATTATTATTATTTCTTCGATATCTCTTTCAGACAGATTTACAATAAATATGCGAAAAAATTGTTAAAAATTCTAAATTTTAACACAATTCGCGATACGATATCTTTTCTATATTATCTGTATCTCGTGTCAACTATCAGTATCAATTCCATCCAACGTATAATATGAAAAAAAGGGGACACGAGGTGATTCTGTCCCTCGGTAAGGTTAAATTATCGCCGTGGGCGAGGGTTTCTCATAAAGCACCGCGCAAATTAAGTAGCCAAGGAAAAGGGAGAGGGATAACGTGTCGTTAGCGAGCGAAAGAAAGTGCAACGAGTGGCATGATGGAGGCCGTTCGTAATTTTTATAAAAATTATTATCGCCGATAGGAGGTAGACTAGAATTATCATAAATTATCATAAATATACCGAATCGCTTTTAGTTTTGCTTCTTCTCTAATTATTATTTGGCAATTAAACTTTACTGCGTGTCACGACGTCCTGCAACGACGTCACTCTTTCCCGCTCTTTCTTCTTTCTGGATCCTCGTCGCTTGAACTTAGACATCCAATATCGGTAAAAGACCAAAGGGAGAGATCGTTGTATATCGTGAATATCTTGCTCCTTCTTAAGAGATATCGACGATCAACTTTTACGACATTGCTTCAGTAATGAAATTTAATAAGTTGTTTTTAAAAATTTGAATGGTTAAACGGGATTTTTTTCTTTCTTTCTTTCTTTCTTGTATTTCATTACACGATACACGATATCGAAGTGCGTGCATCAGTGATTAAAGGATGTTATGGATATGAATTTTCTCAGCTTGACGTCTGATAAGTTAATAATTTTTATTATACCATTTTTGGTTTAGATAATTTTTGATTGCAAAGAAGAGATTGCTTTCCAGAAGAAAGAGAATCTATTTTGAATAAAATTTCAATAAATCACGAGTTATTTTTAATGAAATTCCCAGATTTCTCATTGTACGCAAAAAAAAAAAAAAATATTCATGAAAACTCATCAACTTAAGAATTTCCAAAGCAGATCCAATCACCGAGAAACGCAGACACGTCCATAAATTGAGAGTAACAGATTCGAATTACCATGTAATCATTCCTCAAACTCTTGAATTGATACTCGTTATTAACCACACGAAATATCGAAAGTTCAAACGGCAAATGGCAAATTGTTTAATTATAATATTTCTTCGCCATGTTGTATATCATAATTATTCCACCCAGACCCTTACCTCTCTTGAAGAGTCTTCGAACACTCTCGAATATTTTCTCCAGCTTCGTATTTTGAATACGAATAATAATATCTAAATTAACACAGACACGACTTGCATATAATTATACGGTTAACATGCTCGCGGCTTGTTAAATAATACCAAGTACTTATACGCTTTTACAAACTGGCCACGTTTCCAACCATGCTGTTCAACTTTTATTAAGCAATCTTTTCCCTTTTCTTTCGCTTTGCACACCATCGACAAAATAAATTCGAGCGTTACACGGGACCGTGCACCGGTTAATAGATGTTGCATATAATTATCCAATTAGCAATGTATGTTCTCGACGGCGTAGCCGACAAATTGTCGTTTAACACGGAGAAGAAGGTAGGACCGTGACGGCGAGGAACATCCTTGTAAACAAACCTGTGTGCTGTGTATCACATATGTATCATCTCGAACATTGTCATACAACACAATCCCCCCACCCCTTGATAAATCGCGTCGCCACGCGCGTTTTCACGACGCGCGTTTTCGCGATAACTTTATTTGCATTGCGCGGAACCGCCGCGATAATAATCATCTTTAATCGAGGCTTCATGTTCGATCAAGAAGAAACAGACGAGTTTTAGATAGACGTTGTAACACGTGTTGCGATAATTGGCATGAGACGTGGGATGGTGTCAGCAAAGTAAGGAATTTTTTTTTCCTCTCTCGCTTCAGATTTCTCGTGATACGTCCGCGATAACGAATTATATATATAATCATCAATGGTTTAAAAAAATATGCCTGAAGACAAAAGATACGATATAATTTCGATAAAAATCTCACGCTTGAGAGGAAAGAACTTGCTCAACATCTTTCAAAAAAAGAGAAGGAAAGAAAGAAGGAAGGAAGGGAGAAAAGGAAGAGAGAAAAAATCTTTTTTCAACAAGCGTTACACTTTGAACGGGTAAAAGGAGCTCGGTAGAAACGAGCACGAAGCGTACGACTCTCCTAATCTCTTTTAAAAACATCTCGGCAAGCCTCGAAGCACGTGTCCGTTTGAATGACGTCGGGGACAGGCGGCGTACCCACCGCAGGATTCTCCCGGCTCGCCTCTCCTTTCCATCGTTGCCGCTAACCAGGCTGCGCATTCGGTTTACCCCGCCGGGTAATAATGACACCGGTAAACGTAGGAACGGCGTGTGGTTGAGGAGCGGAGCCGCGCGTGACCAGACTGAACAAATTTGCTTTGGCCGGTTTCGGGCTTGAAGTCGAGGCAACGAGTGCCCGATGTAAATTAACGAGAGGCCAGGGCCTCGAGGGAAAATCCCGGGAAAAATCGTGCTGGCCCGGATCAACGACAGCCGAATTATCGCCTTTTAAAACCAATTAGTGGCCAATCCTTGCGTCACGCTCACGATTCACGTACGTAATTCTTTCTGTATGCCCGGTGGTCTTTTCGGAATAAAGGATTTTTACAGAATAATATGTATCACGCGTGACGTTTGAACGTGACATTTCGACAGTTTTAGTTTTGTAGTAGTGAATTTTGGACGAGTTATTAAGAACGGATACAGAAATTTTATATTTTTCATTTCGGAGATTTTTTTTTAGAAAATGTATATTAAAATGAAAAACTTTTGAGCTGAGGATTGAACAGAGAATTTTCGAAGGATATAGAAAAACAAATCTTTTTTTTTTCATAAATATTTAATTGAACAATTGTATAACGAAGTAGAGGTCTGAACACAATTTTCTCAAATTCTTTGAGTCTAGGATAGTTAAAGGGGAAAGTTATAGACCGTGCAATTACGGCGAATCTGGACAATTTGAAACTCACATCAAAATTCGTTCCTTTCGAAAATGGCCGGGACAGTTGCAAAGGAACGATCACACTAATACACATGCATACACACATACAACAAGTTTGGAGTATGGCGGTGCATATCCAGGCTCGTTAAGCCATTAAATGACAACAGGCCCCGCGGGTTATCGTCGCGCTAATAAAGCCGGCATTGCGAACACGGTACCGCGATAAGGAAGCTCGTTTTATTTCCTCCGGCTCTCGATCTTCGTCGTAAACGTGCGTAACACGCGAGCCTGTCGAGGAATCGAGATAAGGCACGCAGATATATCGGCGAGCCGACACGGACCTCGTCAAAGATTGCGCTAATACGCGACAACGTGGACGATCGGCCGACACGCGGCTTTTACCGCCGACTCAAAGCCGCTTGAACGCCATTTTTTCCCTTTTATATATATATATATGTTTGTGTATGTGTGTGTGCATCACTTTTTTTCTCCATTTTTTGATCGATCGATTGATCGTTTGCGCGAGTCCATCCACATATTATGTAGACGTTGATTGGTAATAAGAGAGATATGTTAAATTGATCGTGTTGAATTGGAAATTTGGAAATTGAAATTTAATTATGTGTTAATTATTGGAATAAATTTCGTGCGAGAATGGGATCTTTTTAAGAAACGATTTGTATATTTGGGAAATCGATAACTTTACGTTGTTTGGAATTTAATTTTTCGCTCGATCTAGTTACTACCTCGATACACAATTTGGTTATTATAATTGGAAATTCTTTCATTCAACAATTTTCAACTCATTCGATTAGGATTGTACGATTTGTAACATTCTCGTTTAAATATAAATAATCAAATTGAACGCGTTATTGCAATGATGAAATTGCCACGAAACACGATTACATAGGAACAAGAATTAAATTGCTAGATAAACCTACGAATCACGAGTCCGCGATTCCAGCATCCCGTCACGCAGCTGTTCGATCAATCCTCTAACACGCGTATATATCTTCAAAAATAATCCACGACACGCTTGGCCACGTGCCCGTGAACGTGATCGTTCGACAACAGAGGAAATCTTTGCTCGCATAATTCTATTCGTGGAAATTTATAACGCGAGTAATATAACTCGTGTACACTCTCCTCCCTCCACTCCCTCTCCTCGCATCTTTTCCCTGTTTCAACACGAGATAAAATAACGAGTGAAAGGGGAATCGCACGACCAAAGATCCGACGATCCGTCTCGTGATCCGCGTCCAAGTTCCACGAGCTGGACCACGACCTCTTGCGACAGGCTTCACAGGGGAGATCGAGGCAATTAAAACCGATAAAACCGGCGTCCGTTCCCGCCATGTCTGTGTTTTCGAGTTATCGTTTAACCGTTTCGATTTCCACGGCACATAACACCCTCCACGGACTTTGAGCGCCTCGTTAAGATTGTTTACGTAGAAATCTTCTTCGAGTTAAGTTAAAGGGAAATATTCTTTTCCCCTTTTTGGAGTAGCGCGTAATTCCCCTTTCTTTTTTTTCTACTTCTTTTCTTTTTTTTTTTTTTTTTTTTTTGAGAAATCGTTTGTTGAAGGCATTAGTGATGACGAATAATTATATCGTATGTTAAATGTTGTTGAAATCGTTTGAGCTGGTTTGAATCGGTTTGACGATGTTTGAAACGAATGAATTCTTTTTCGTGTCGCGTCAAAAAGAATTTTACGGAATATATGAATGAGAGATTGGATGGACGATGTCGGATTGCGTGTAGTTGTTTCGCAATCGACAATTTATTCGTCGATGGCGATGAAGTTTGAATTGGTTTGGAAGAAGCGATTTTGATGATTACGCGAATGATCGAATCACAATCGGTGTTTGAAGATATTCGATTTTCGAATAAATCGATGAAATATTCAAAACACGATTGAAACACGATGACGAGGCAAGGAAATTTCCTTGATAACACTCATTAGCGCGCAGATATTCTTTTGAATAAAAAAATAACTCTTTCGAAGTCGAACAACTACTTCACATTAGTCACGTAACATTAATAAACGAGAAAGAAAAATATTGTGCAAAATGCTATCTCATTTAATAGTAAAATCATCTTACAGTACGCAATTATATTACGTATAATTGCAAAAACATTGATTGCGATATTTGAATTGAAACGATAATCTCAATATTCTACTACTTTTTATTTTTATCTTCATTTTTATTCTTGTTTACGCGTTCATGCTTATTTTTGTTCTTTTTTTTCTTTTTTTTTTTTTTCATATGCGAATTCTTATCTCAACTTCGTGACATAATATTTTTATTTCTTCGAATGCGAGCCATTTCGAAAAATGAAGCAACGATACTATTTCGTTTGAAATAAGTTCGCACAATTATTTGCCGAAAATTTGATACAATTTTAAACGGCAGAAATCAATAAAAGATGAATGTTAATGCGTAAAAGAACACTTTCCATTACAGATTACAAATCCACAAATTCAAAACTTAAAATAAAAAATAAAAAATTCAAGTATCCAAATAGTTATTTCTATTTACGTATACCAAGAAATCTGTCATAAAATTTTTCTTTTATTCGATCTCGACTCAGTCAAAATATTTGCGAAAATCTCGAATTTAAGCGAACTTCGATACACTCAAGCATATTTCGCGAATATACTCAATATATACTTACTTATTTCCAAGAAATAACGTGGTAGAAATCTTCGATATCTTGCTCATTCTTGGCCTCGGTTTGGTCAAAATATTTGCGAAAAATATTCTCTCGTCGAGTATTAGACATCTGGGAATTGCGGCGCGATAACAGGGAGTCAATGATCCTTATTGGTCGCCGAACCAGACGGCTCGAACTGGTTATCGTTTCTGGAGCACCGTTATCGTCGGTCGCCAGTTCTTCGACGGATGTCAGGCGCCTCGTTACCTGCCATTTCGTTTCTTCGTCGCTACGCGGACACGAACGAGGCATCGTCTAGACGTGGCCGCAAAAACCGTGGATAATTGCCTGGAAAAATGATGTCTCGATGCCTGTTGTGCGCGCGAGGCAGAAATTTCCATTTGATTCCGTGAAAGGAAAAAAAAAGAAAAAAAAAAGAAGGCGTTATCAATTATTAATCTCGAGACACGGACGGGTCACGTAATTCGTTATTTCTTGCAAGAAAGTTGGGGGTAGGGGAATTTTATGATTCCGTTTATGACGTTTATTCGAGACACAATATGCATTTCGCGAATTACGCGGTATTTTTTTCTCTCTCTCTCTCTTTTTAATGTTTATTTATAAAAGAAAAATATATTTTTCCATAATTTTTAATTGACATGTAAATTTATACTTCGAGGTAATCGAAAAGAACATTTTCTCGGTCGTGATACTGATAACGATAACGAATGAAATGAATTTTTTTTTTCGTATTGGATTGGTGATTTTTATACAAGTTTTTAAATAATTTTTGAAATTATTATATATTGTTTTAATTGCTTGCTGATTCTTCTACGAGCTCTTAAAAAAATTCACTATTTCAAAGTATATATCAGTATTGCTGTATAAAATATTAAATATTGAAATGGTTCTACAACAAATACTTGTAAAGGAAATTAAATGGTTCAAAGTTGAAAAATAATCCATTTGTTAAATACTATGTGATTACATCTTTCATTGTACGATTAAAGTAATAATAATAATAATAGTAATAAACTCTCTGTTCTTTAAAAAATTTCAAGAGTATTGGATGCAACGACAAAAATGTAGTAAATATTGAAATTTACTTTTAAATTTTTCCATGAGCGGAACGTAACGTAGCAATGATATAACAAAGTGATTATTTATCGATTCAAAAATAATTGTCCACTCGATTAGAACATGACGGACTGTTATATGAGATTGTTTTACCATGAAATCACACAAAATCTCGAAGAATTTTAGATTATATCTACGAGACAGCTTTAGAATACAAGTATTAGAACTATTATCTAATTATCTAACAATTGCAATATTCGAATAATATTATTGATACTTGTACACATTAGATTATTATTTCACCAAAATTAAAATATTCTCTTGCGAATCTTTTCCTTCTTAACCATAAAAATATAATATTCTATTCTAAAACATAAAACTATTCAAAATCATTATTATTCAAAATCAAAAGAAAAATCAACCTAACCAAACATCATGTAAACTCCTTCCACTTCGTTTTTTCGACGAAATAGCTTCTACACTGTTTATCGGCATTTCTAGCAGCTTCGTAAACGTGGCAATTGAAAGTTGGCCTTGACTAGTACAGACCGATCATTCAGCGTGACGTGTAAGTCACGAGGCCGCTCGTGAACGCGCTCATGCATAGTTTTGTGTGCTAGGTTATGGTTTCGCGTTTCGTTTCACCGTTTCTCCCAATAAAGAACCCGGAATCGACCGATTTCAACCGATTTCAACCGATTTCAACCTAACCGAATGTAACCGCGTCACAAACAAACGAAATTTCATCGTGGCGCCAACCGTGAGATCAAAGTGGACGATGCCTTTCCGTAATGCCGTCGTAAATTTTCCTTCTCGTGGGTGCTCGCGTGACTCTTGCTCTTATTACTGCGTAATATCCGTTACGAGACCAGCTACTCCCACGCGATCGTTTCCGCAACGTTTTGGTTTTCCCCATTCGTTAATCATCCTTGACTACCGCCTCATCTACCATTTTCGTTTTTGTATTGTTGTATGCAGTGCGCGCAACGTTAAATTTCATTTGAAATTTTAATTTTTTTTTTTTTATGAGCAAGAATATTTATATTTGAACTTCAATCTTTTGATTTGAAATTTTAATTTTTAGGATGTGGTTAATTTATATTGTGATGTAGTTACAGTTGATAAATATTTCATAGCGTTTCGAACTTGAAACTTTTATTCAAAGACGTAGATTCCTATATTTAGATTCGAAAGGGGGAAATTGGATTTCGAAATTTTTTCTTTCTTTTTTTTTCTTTCTTTTTTTGTATTACTTTTGTAATGAAGAGAATTTTCAAAAGTTTCTTCGAGAATTTTTTGATTCCAATTGTATCGAAGGAGTTAATTACATTCTTCGATGATCGATAATCATCAAAGTGCGTCATAAGATATCTTAAATGACACGTATAAGATTTTTCCCTATGCTTTTTTACTTCACTTATTATTTTTGTTAACATTTATCGTGTCTAATAACTTATTTACCTCTTCTTTTATCTGAAATCTTGTCTTTAATTGATAACTTACGTGATACTAACGATTTATCAGATTGAGTGTTTTGTTGTATTTCCAAGTTTCATAATCGACATATTATTCTAATCCTTTCGGAAAATTGCGACTAGTTTCGTAACGGAGATCTTTGAATTTCATTTCATAGTAATTTTGTTTTTTATATGGATTTACACATTGATAAAGATAAAGAATTATTTAATAAATAATCGAACTTTAACGTTAATGAATTAAAATGAAAAAAAAATAAAACAGAAAAATTTCTATTCAAATCGCAAGACTCACTTATCACGTATGTAAATCAATTGATTATATTTAAAAATTTATTTCACGCGAAAGTGCTTCCCAATATTTAACTCGAACTGTTAAAATATATCTCATTTGATACTCCTCTTTCCCAACAAAGAAGATATTATCGATCTCTACAGATTGTTATAAAAATTTACATTTTTTTAAAATCAATTCCCAATATTCAAATATCATAAATAAAATACCGACGTACGATTAAAATTTGAAATTTTTAAAATTGCCTTGGTTCAAAGATTTATCAAGTATTTAAATTAAACGAGTTAAATGTTTGTTTTCAAACAAAAAAAAAGAAAATTGAAAATTCCCCGAATGACTTTCGATTCGTACGAACACGTTCCTCGCATCGAGAAACTTCCCGTTTCCATTATTTATACTTTAATGTTATTCGTGGCGGGTGACTGTTCGCCGGAAGTATCGTAACGACACGTCTCCCATTCACATACTCGGTATATTGTTTCATGAGAACTGTGACGCGCGGAAAAGGGTCATGTGAACGTGTCACGGGCATCCACCGCGTATACTTTGCGCCGCGAATTCGAGCTCGTGGGATGTTGACCGAATATACGGACGAATGTCTGCAACGCGAATCGAATTGGACACTTGGCACGGGACTCTGGTGGGTAATCGTACGCCCGTGCACGGACGCGTTCAACCTTCTGCATATTTTAAGGATCGAATTGATCCGGGTTGATCGATTCCACGTTTCAAAACAATTTCATCGAATGACGATGAACGAGCCGAGAAACGATTAGACGATCGTTGTAACGTAAGCGGAAGGTAATTCGAGGATCTGCCTGCCAATGCGCGGAATGGAATTGTAAAGGGTTCGATGACATTGCTTGCATTCTTCTGCTTGCGAAAGATGTAGGAAGGAGGAAGATTTATTTTACGTTTATTCCGCGTTGCTTGAATTATCAGTGACTTTGGAATTTCCTCGAGACTCGGGATCGTTCGATTGTTACGCGACATAGCGTTTCGTATTTCCTTTTCGTAAGAAATTTGTAGGATAATATACGCGAAGATTTCGAATAAAATTGGAGGATAACTCTATCGCGACGAGTTAATATATTCTCGACACGAATTCGATAAAACTTGGGAAAAATTGTGCTCGTTCTCTGTTTTCAAAGGAACTGATAGGTAATAGGTAATTTCTGGAGAAATTCTAGCCGAACCTAATATCAAAAAGCTTCGATTTTAAGAGGGCAGAATCCGTTAACGAGCCCTCCTTCGTTCTCGGTACCGCAGTCAGCTCGGCTGTATTTCACAGCTCGTTACCGCAATAAATTCTGCATTCCGGCAGGAACGAGGGACAAAGTGGCGCGAACGGCGCCATTTACCCTCGAAACGGCGGGAAAAACAAGGCGTACAGGCCGATTTATACGCCGGTATAAATGTTGCGTATGCAATCGGACAACAAGCGCCTATTACCCACGAGGAAGAATGTTTTATCCAAGGATCCTCGTTTCGCCAAGGAGCTTCGGTCACGGCGTAGTATCCATAATAATGCGTCGAAGAATGTGTCGGTCGGAAATGGCAATTTATATTTCACCGTGCTTCAAGGAAAGTTTTTTCGATCGCTCGCCAAGTTAACGACAAGAGTTGGGCCACTAAACGAGTGCCATTGATGACAACCGTTCATTTATAAATTTGTTCTCATCCTCTCTGGCTCTAAGCCTTCGCGCAACATAGATAATTACAAATTTTGATTTGAAGAAAATACACTTTGACGAAATATAGCGCGTATCAGCGCGCTAATGGTGAGACTGCATAAAGGAGGCTTGCTCCTGCACTGGGAGAAGTGGACGCACGCCAATCCCCACCACTGGTCAATTGGACGTACGGTGCGACCCGTGCCTCCTTATGCCGCGTTCACAACGCTGGTTGCCCCTGTATGGTGCTTTTTCGCCCGGTTCGGTTCGTTTCCCTCGATTGGCTTGCAAGGATTTTTTGTTCCTTGGAAGATCGAACTTCCAAAAAATCTTTGTCCCTGATAAATTTCCCGACGGAAAGTAATTGCAAAGTTTGCAATATTTTCTCGAATTTTGCAATTCGAAGGAAAATTCATATTTCTGTGATCGAACGCTCCATATCCCACAAGAGACATTTCCGCTGATTCCGCTGATGGAAGCTCGTTTTCAACTTTCACACCTTGCTCCCGTGTGCTGGAAACGTGATTCAGGGAACAAAAGTCTTGCCAGTCGCGTGAATTAAACGCGGGACAGTGTCGTTTTACTGCAACGTTATACGCGCTTATGCCAGCCCCATATATACGATACGAAAAGTCGATGCACCTTCGCGTTTACCTTCTTGCGCGCCGCGTCCAGGACAGTCTTATTTTGCGCTGATATAACGGCGATTAAAGCGTTTGCCTCCTTGAGTTTCTTCTCGGTGGATACCAATTAACCACGGCGGAGTACGCGAAGAAAACACGTAGGGAGATCGCACGATCTCCCACGGTCGGAACAAGGAGGGAAGTTTGTCGTGAAACCGGAAGACACTGCCGCGGCTTCGGATAACCGGAGAATCTCCGTGAACGATAAACTTACACCGTTTTACTTAAACGTTTGCTCGACATTATTATCTTTAAGTATTTCTTGAACAACTTTCAATGATTCGTTGGTTATTTTAATCTATTGGATTTTTGATGCTTTCAATAAAATCGATGCGAAAATTAGCATTATATAATCGAATCTGAAATCTAAGTAAAATTTAAATTAATTTTTTAAATTGTAAATCTTAGCGCTTTTAGGTTTTAAGAAAGTTTTGGATTACTGTCTGGCAAAAGTTGGCAATGATTAAACGTTAATACTCATATTTATAACAATTGAACATGAAGTACGATCGCGCTATTCCCCATCCTACTGAAATACCCTAACTCAGACAGCCGCAATAAACCCGTCAAACCGGACTCAACCTTCCAATAACCGATCAAACAAACATCCCTTTTCACCCACCTCTCGTCGTTACCTCCTAAAACGATACATTAAATCCGTCTCGCCACTCATAAAAGGGTAACGCAACAGGGTATTATTTTTAGCGGTGAAAAGAGGATGAAAAACGGACGAGGGAGAGACAGGGATCGGGGAGGACAGAGGAGGGGATCGAGAACGAGAGTGTTTCTTTCAGGGCAAGCGGCGGCGTAATCCAGAAATCAGATTAAATGTCGGATATCCTGGACGGGGGACCGTCTCCCTTTCCCTGTGCAGTTTGCGAACAGCAGGAAGCTCCAGTCATTACCTCGACTGGCGGGCCCCTCGCGCGCATCCTCCGCGGACACACTCCGATTCACACATTCAAAGAATCACAGTGTGATGCGCACGCACACTCGTCCACCCGTGCATCGGCCATGCGGGCACGTGAAACGATCGTAAACACGTGCAGAGAGCGCACAGTTGTTCCCGTGTTCAATTCGACGTATATTCCATCTTGGATGATACTGGAGAGATTTCGTTTCGTTTCGTTTCGTTTCATTTCGTTTCGTTGCACGTGACACAACGTTGGAACGACGTGTGAATTTCAACGCGTAGTTGAATTTAATTAAATTTAGAGGAGCCAGTTTTAGGTTAGGTTAGAAAAGAAAGGAAATAGAATCATTGATATCGAATAAAATTTCTTCTGAAAAGTTAACTGCTTGCATTCTAACATCATTAGTTCACGAAATCGACGATGTTTTCCCTAATAGAGACACTGAGGAACGAGGATTTCTTTGACCAGTGACTTCGTTTAACCACCGCTTAACGAATTTCCGTCGTTTCCCAGCCGAATCATCAGTCAAACGAATCGTTGCGGCAGGCTGCGCGTTAACCAACGACGATTAGTCTCTTTCCCTAATTCGAGGCTCTTTATTTAGCACCGCCACCCAAAGCAACAGGATGGAAAGGACATCGCGTTAATATACCGGATGGCGGGCAATTAACTGGCAGCTTTGAAAACAGCGTCACGTCGCGCGTTATTTTTCATTGAACGCATGTATGCATATACGTATATGTATATATATAGGAATTTTTTTATAACGGTTCGTTGACGCACTCGCGCGATAATGAAGTTAACAAGCGTCACGCAATGGCGACTTAATCACTACCATTTCTCCAATATCGCAGTTTTTTGCTAAACGTTTCACGTGACGAGCATCAGTTACGAAACGTTGTTATTATTGATGGGTGGAACGTGCGAGTGACAATTGTGCAACGGGAGGCTTCACAGTGTGATGTTTCATAAAAGTGAATTCGACGTTTCGCAATTGAGAAAGATTTTCTTTTTTCTCTTTTTTCGATGTGAAACTAAATTGGCGATTCTAAACTATTTTTTTCTTTAAATTCGACATTTTTAAATTTCATTCATCATCGATTTTATCCATTATTAATTCCACTCTTTTCTTAATATTTATTTCCTGTAATAAAAAAGAAATATATATATACACTATCTTGACAGCATTTCCAATGCAAAAATACATATTTCCTCGATGTAGAAGAAAAAAGAGAAAAGTAGGAAAAATATCGACATAAAAAATCCAGACTTATTACTCTGCTCTTCAATGAAGAGTACGCCGGAATGAAGATCGAGGGAATCGATACGATCGATAGGCAATTCCGCCGAGCGCGCACATACGAGTACAAACGCGGAACAATTCGCTGCTCGTTTGGTCGGGTAATTTGGCCAGTTTTTGGCCGTTCCCAATAATCATGGGCCGTGGCTCGTATCGCAAATAAATCGGCGCTGTCATGAATAAACAGGTGCGTTTTATTGCTCGTAATTCCTGGCTATGAAATCGCTGCTTGTCGAGAAATGAGAGGTCGCGTGTAAAGAGAGAGGGAGGGAGGGAGAGAGAGATAAATAGAGAAAAAAAATAGCGAAAAAGAGAACGAAAGGAATGGTATTACAGAGTGAGGGTGAAATAGAAGGAAGAAGGAAGAATATCAGGGGAGAGGAATCGATTATTGTCTGCCTTCTCGTATTAATTATCGAAGTTGGTGCCAGTGCCACCCCTCGTAGCTTCATCCGGTTCGAGTTACGCCACGCGCTCCCATTAACAATGGCTCGACGGACCCTCGTTTCCACTTGATGCCTGCACCCAACGATTCTTTTCGTCTCATCATCAGATTTTTAAAATGAAAGCATGCGATTTCCACACGTGTCTCTCCTCGCGTGTGCAACGATGCGCATTTATCTTTCGGTTAATTTCATTCGAGAATTCATTAATTACTTTTCTGTCACCTTTAACGGAGGTTTTGAAATTTTTTTGAGATAATTTGAAGTTGATTTGTCTTCTTTTGTATCGGTTTAATATTTTATAATTATATCGTACGATGATATCTTATATTTAAAATTGCATAACTTTCACCGCCATTACTAATATTATTATTATCCATAAATTATAACACAAGGGCGTTAGTAATCGCACGAAACATTTATCCATTTATCCAATTTCAATTCAATAAATCTAAAAATATCCCCTTCTTGAATCTCCTCTTTCCATTATAATATATCGAAAGCAAAATAACAGTCAAAATATGAACAAACAACAAATAAGCAGCCTCAAAAGTCGACCCAATCTCCTTACATCCTTTCATACCTTTCGACTCGAGACTTCGAAGAAAAACAGGTATAATTCACTCTGTCGGCGAATCAACGTGAAAATAGATGACGCCCTACCTACGTTCTATTTTTCATTCGAGTTTCACCGAGTGGGTTACGAAAAGAAATACGAGAATGCGCACATCCGTGTCGCACTCTTCATTGCCCTCTTCATAATTTAACATATTCGCGGGAATGTAATTTTTTTTTCTTTTTTTTTTTTTTAGTCGGTGCCTTCTAGCAGAGGTTTTGTCACCGCGCCGCCGCGTTTCTCCCGCAATTTCCTTTCCGCCGTTCATTTGTCAAGGGATCCCCCTTAAGCCCAACGATTTCGACGCCGCTCCACGTACCAGGCGGCGAGACGGCGACACTCGGCTTTAATTTTTCAAGCTTTGGCCGCTCCATGATCGCCGCTGTTTTTCTTCTGCCCCTTCTTGCTTCCCGTGTTTCCAGAGCCGCGTAATTATTCCGTGAAGGTGGCGGCGTGCATCATTTGTCAGGATGAGGATCCTTCCGAGGCAGGATCCCTCCGAGAAAATGGCCGCCATAACCTCACGGATGCACCGTCGAGAAAGGGAGAGCCGTGTCTTGAGCAGTGTCATTGACAGTTGGAGTGAAATCGAGCTGGTCTGCGTTAATCTTTTGACGAGTGGTGTTGAGATCCGGAAGATCGTGAATGGGTCGGGATTTTGGAGGCCGGCTTCGGTGTATTTTATTCGTAATGGTCTGGAATAATGGATTATTTTGGCTGCTTTACGAGAGGGGTTTACAGTGGGCGCGTACGAATGCATGTGTTAGGTAAATGTTAGGAAATAAAAAGATACGATGTTGAATCATATTCATATCTTTATTGTCGGATATTTATTTTGAATATTCCTTTTTTTCTTAAATCCACATCATTCGTTTCTTAATTTTAATTTAATAATAATAATAATAATTCTTCTTTTAATAATAATGTAGGAAAAATAATTTTATTTTGTATAAATTAATCTTTTTTTATTTTTATTTATTTATTTTTATTTAGTTTATTTAAATAATATATTTGAATATTAGTATTACGGATTTGATTTTAAATAAGAATCGAATCAATATAAATATAAATGAGTCTCCTTTAAAAATTAATTCTTTCGTGTATTAATAATATTAGGAATACAAAATCTCGAGCCAAAATTGAATATTTAAATTAATATTTGTGGTCGCAAATCTGCACAGTATATTTTTGGACCAAGTCCACCAATGCCAGGTAGCAATTTCGGCATCTTATGGGCCGACTCGCTCTGCTCGATGGTTCGCGATTCCGTCCAATTACAGATTAGCCACACTACACGAATCGGGCCACACCGGTAGCTCTAATCGCCGTCAACTACCTTGTATCTCAATTCGTCGTACACCCTGGAATATTGATTTTTTGTCACGTTTGTTCTTTTTCTTTTCTTTTCGCTTCTTTTCTTTTCTTTTTGCCCAAACATGGTCCTTCTCGCTTTAAGAAGCTTCTAAACTACTTGTGGTTTGGGGAATTTTCATTCTTCCTTGGTGGTCCTTATATACGTTGTAAAATTTACTCGACGTATTCTTTATTATTATTATTATTTATTTATTTATTTATTTTGCTCATTTATTTTTCTTTTTTCTTCTTTTCTTTTTCATTCTTTCTTGCGGTTTAAGATTAACCGATCTTCCACGTCAAGTGCCTTTCTATCGATTTAAATGGAAGAATAGAAACTCTCTTCCGTTCAAAAGAGAAACTCATAATTATGGAAGATGATTAAGTTTCCTGTATAGCGAGTCAGGTTTATAAAATTCCACAGAGGATTTTCTATTTCCATCTCAAATGTGGTTTATAACGTTCATTTAAGAAACTTTAATGATCCGTTAAATATATCTTTAAACCCAGAGAAAACGTATTATTGATTAAAGTACCAAGAAATAAAATCTTCGGTCATCGTTTCTAATATTCATTTAATGTCTCAATGTATATAATAAACGATAATTCGAACTTTCACAAAATTAAATTACATAATAAAATCTTCTAATGTAAAATCTACGATATTTCAATATATTCCAAGCAAATTACAAATTACTTCAACCCTCCATCGATCCACCAAGCCTCAACACCAAGTCTCCTGCGCTTCTCTCGAGATTGTTTCGAAAAAAAGAAAAAACTTTGCTTTCAAAATTCAAAAAAAAAAAAGAAAAAATCAAAAACAAATGAAATCAAAGAAAAAGAGAGAGAAAAGAAACTAACTTCTTACCGAAGCAATCGGCAAGAACAGCAACAGCAGCAACAAGTTTCGATTTGACAAACAAAAAAGTAATCGCACGCCAATCGTCGTAATTACGGAAGCTGGTGTACGATCAGGATCCAAAAAGCGTGGATCCGGGTTCGCGAGCGAAAAGCACGCGCGTATGTATCGAGAATTGGACGAGCGGTGTGGTCCTTCATTTCGCCACCTGTCCACCTGGACAAATGATGGTGGCGCGCAGAAATCGTACACTCGCGGAGCCACGTCCGATAACGGCGTGGAGCCTGTTAAAAGGAAATTAGGCTGGCGTGGCCACCGTACGAAAATCGGCCCTCGGGATCGGACCACGGATAATCTGGTGTCATTGAGGAGGAGGAGAGGTATAATGGGCCACCCTGGATGCCGTTTCATTCCGGCCAATCCACGCTTCTCCTCCATAGAGGTGATCCACCTCGAGCTGGATGAAGAAATTCCTGTTTGCCACGGACCGTGCGAAATCACTCGCAGATTCGAGGGGATAACCTCGTCTGGAACGTGGGTTTCTTTTTGAAGTGGTTTTGGAAGGTATTGCAGGTAACGATAAGGTAAGGTGGAGATATAATATAATGTCTTTTTTGGAGATTTTTCAAGGGGATTTTTGAGAAATTTCGAGAGATGGTATTTGTTGTGAAGTAACGATGATAGCAGGTAGTATGTAGCGTAAGATAACGTGTAAGTAATAATATGATAATAGAAATTGTGAGAATGATAATTATATAATGGAATAATGTTGGAAGATCGATTGATAATTATTGTAAAAGAGGGGAAAATATTTGATTTTTACATTTTTTAATGTAATATAAATAAGAATATTAAAGTAATGATTCTTTTAGTAATTTTCTTTTTTCTTTTTTCTTTTCTCAAGTTGGAAACATAATATAAAAGATGGAGATAAGTTGAATAGGAACAGGAAATTAGATAGATTAAGGAGGCTTATTTTTAATTTTTCTTTTGAGACGCACCGTTGCCAAGAATGTTGATCGGTGTGCATTAATTTTAACGACATAAGTACTGTACGCTTCAATATTTTTTATCTTGGAATTTGTCAATGTCTCTATTTTGCGAAGCGAGAAATATATTTCTTATAAAAAGTCATCGAGTCATGTTCTTATAATAAAATTTTTATATTTTTTCCAGTTTAATTCCATGTTCAACTTTGGTGAGTCTATATCTATATCTATAATCTTTACACTTATTACGCGCAATAAACGTATCGTATGATTACTTACTAATATTTAAAAAAAATATATACACTATAATCTATCACTACACACATAAACCTCGGCTGACAACCGCTTCCAACCCTATCTCCCCAAACCCAAGTGTCCCCGTAACAGGTGTATGGAAGTTTTCCGGGTCGTATCGTGTTATCGTAATATCGTGAACGAAACGACGATGTCATCCGTGAACTGCGCTTTTTACAACGTCGATTAGCTTATCTTCGGGCTGCGTAATGGCGGCGAGCACTGGGTCTGACGACGTGCGCAAAAATAAGCGAGGACAACAGTCGAGGAGGACGTTTTATCTGGCACTACGCCTGGTGAAACATTATTTTCAGTGCCGCGATTCGAAAATCGTCACGAAACGACCTAATTACGAGTCGAATGACCATACAGATTCGAATAATTGCGAAATAATTGCGAAAAATAAACCTCGTAGAATAGGATAGCAGAGTAGAATAACAGTAAATCCCAAAAATTTAACTCCAAAATTTTAATTCGATCAAAATTCCCTTTGTATTTTCTCATAGAAAGGAACAGTTAAAATATATTTGAATACAGATTCGATATCCATACAAATTTGAATAATTATGAAATAATTGGGAAAAATAACTCTCGTAGATTAGCAATAAATCCTAAAAATTTAATCCCAAAATTTTAATTTCCCTTTTGTATTTTCTCATGGAAAGGAACAGTTATATTAAAATACATTTGAACGGATTCACGGATTCGATGTCCATACAAATTCGAATAATTGCGAAATAATTACGAAAAATAAGAGTAATTATTTCTCGTAGAGTAAAATAGCAGAGTGGAATAGCAATAGATCCTAAAAATCCCAAAATTTTAATTCGATCGAAATTCCAAGTTCCCTTTTTTATTTTTCTCATAGAAAGTTAAACAGTTATATTAAAATACATTTGAACGGATTCACGCATTCGAGAGAAATAGTCTTATAAAGATCATCTACGCCGCAATTATTCCGCGCGATCATCCAATTTTTATCGTGACGGAGGATCGACATTGGATACACCAAGTTCTATCATTCGATCCAGCTATTCGAGGGGGTTTTATCGGGAAACCGGGTGGCCCGGCTACGCCTTATCTTGCGAACCGGACGAACGAGATCGAGGATCTGGATGGTACGATCGCGAGGCGCGGCCACTCCGTGTATCGGAAATCGATACAGATCGCGTACTACTCGAGTTGTCACGCGAATAAGAAACTGTCGCCTCGACGCGCACAGTCACTTCCACGCTCTTTATTTGGCTTGATAAGATTAGATACACGCCACCTTATTGCCAAGGTAAACGCATAAATTGGGGAGTTGGCGGTGTTGATTCGCCTGTAATTTCTTGCGATTGTTTGAATATACCGGGTGAGATTATTCGATTAATCAGTTGCAACAGATATTGAAATTTGGATTTTTGTGATTCTATGCTAAGTGGAATTTTTCTTTTTTTTTTTTTTAAGTTAGCTTAGTACGTAATTGCAATTTGCATCTATGGAAGATGACATGATTTTTGTTTAGGAAAGAGATTAATTTCAAGTAATTTGTATAGGGATAAATTATAACCCGAATCTATGAATTTGAATTTTGTAAGTATTGTAAGTATTGTGGAGGTGATTGTGGATATCAATGAGTGTTTAATAATAGATTTAAAATTTAAAGAAAGTACGGAATTAAGAGTTAAGAATTGTAAGTACAAGTTTGTATTTGTAGATAATCCGGTTAACTTTCGAAATGAAATTAATGTGGTAGCAATTTCTTTTATCAAATTATATACATATAAATATCTTATTTGTAATATTTTGTATATAAATAATTTCTTGCACGAATGAAAATGAGAAAACAAGTTACCTTTTACAGAATTGCAGGTAGAAAGACAGTCCATATTTCTTTGCAATTTGTACGAGAATATCATATTAGGAGATGCAATTATTCCAAATATGAGCCTGAATACTTTAACTGTTAAGTGAAAAAGTCAACTTGCATCAATGTCTTAATTTTAAATCATCCCGTATTATTAATCCTTAAACTTTAAAGAAATTTGATCAAAAGAAAAACCTCTGCCAAAATGGATAGCGTTTCTTTAAAGAAGAAATCGGTCTTTTTCGAATCATTTCTTTCACTTACGAAAAACAACGTAATTATAAACAATAAACGATATCAACAGATACTCGAAATAAAAATATACTAATTCGAAATAATATATTCGAAAAAAAGAATGTGACAATTTAATTTCCAATAATCATGAAAAAAAAACAAAAATCTTTATTTCTCCTACCATATCCATATTTTCTCTATCAACTAAAAAAAAAACCCATTGATTCTAACGCTTCTATCTTCCAAAACCGATTGCCATTCCCAAGAATTCAAGAATTCGAAGACGTTTAAAAAAAAATCCACGTGAAAACGATCGAGGACTGCAGGGAATCTTATAAAAAAGACAAATACGTTTCAACCTTTTTTTTTTTCTACGAGATCAATTAAAACTACCATCTATCCTCGCGTTCCCAGAATTTTCCCCATTTCCTAGTAAAACAGTGGACTGGACGTCTTCTCTGGCCGCGTCTCTGTTACGATGTCGAGGCTCGTCACACGAGTTTTCTAATGCATCTGCCGCTTCTAAGTAAACGAGGAGCAAAAGAGAAAGAAAAAAAAAAGAAAGAAGAAGAAAAGGGGAAACGAAAGAAGAAGAAGAAGAAAAAGAAGAAAGAAAAAGAGGAGGGGGAAAGAAAAAAGAAACGTGTCGCGCGGAGCGCCTCTGCTGGAAAACGTGTTTAAGTGTAGAACGTCAGCTCTTTCCACGATTCGTTAAGTCGTCTCGCGACAGGCACACGAACGGCACGTAAAACAAATATACGCGCCGAGTGCAGCCATGGGTGGACCTGATCAAATAGCGGCGGTATCTGTTAAAATAAGGTCAGACGGCTGCACCTTATTAAACGCAGCCTTGTTCCACGTGTATTCCGGGACCACTGGGTGGAAACCAGTGTATATTCATACAAACACACCGACCGAAAAAACTTTTGGAATTATTCTTTCTTTCTTCCCTTTTCCTCCGATTGATGGTTTCCTCGTTTAACTCTCTACTGGATATCAATAGTGATTTATAGTATTTAACTGTACTAATATATTAACGACAGTGATAGACGTAAATTATATGGTGATAGCTGATTTCGAGGAATTTTTTTTAGGAAAGAATTGTTTAATCTAATCTAGAATTTTAACCCAATTATTTTGTAAATAACTTACCACACTTTAGAATTCCAAACTTTAGATTGATATAGATACGTGTATTTTATTCGTTATAGAAGCTTGTTTTGATGCCTTTGAACATCTTTGTTTCCACGTTACGGCGCGTAATTATTCAACGAGGAAGCGAGTTGATGCTCGTTAGATGTTCCTCAATATTTTATAGCTATTACACGATTCTCTCATTAATATATCTTAATATATCTTGTGACGAACCTACGATCAGATTGGATAATTAATCTTAAAATCTCTCGCGTCGATCTCTTCTCTGCACGGAATATTAAATAGGAAGAAAATAATTTCCTTTTACATTCTTTAATCTTAATTTTTCATTCTCAACCATTTCCCTCCCCTCATTCTATAATCAAAATAACTCAAAGAACGATATTTCGATCGTTACTATTTTTTCCAGAATTGATTATATTAGTCGGAAGTATGCCGAGCAAATTTAAAAGTAAAATACGTTCCCCCTCGCGTCCCCATTTTCCCAGCACGTGCCCGATAAACGCAGCCGGTCGTTAACGTTATGCGAATTTTTAGCGGCGATAAAACGCTAAAGAAACGTGCCCGTCGAGCACCATCACGCGATTAGGCCGAAGGTGAGGCGACGGAAACGTCATTGTCCAATGCATCACGACTCCGGTTCGCGATACGCGTGCCAGGCCGCGTATATTCGTTCCTCGCGTATACTCGCCTTCTGACACGAGCTTCGTCGATTTCTTTTTTTTTTTTTTCGATGTGGAATTTCACGCCGATATGGAATATCGCGCGCGTAATAATCGCGTGAGAAATACTACGACGCTGTAATTATCGATAATTGCGGCATTATTGGGAATGCAACGAAACACGCAACGAGGTTTTGAAGTTTTGGAATTTTCATTCTGATATTATATTTTAGGATTTTTTTTTATTATTATTAATAAAGAAAAAAATAAATATTGCAATCATTAAACGCGTGACGGAGCATATATGAGATGTTTTTGTTATAAGAAATTTTAAGATTTCGCGGTATTTTTGTTAATCGATTCAGAGAATTTTTGTTAAGAATAGGAGTGGGAGTGGATGACGTGTCGTTGGGAAATTTAGTTTTTTTAATGAACGTACGAGTTAAAAATGTAAAGTAGATGATAATAAGATACTTAGAAATAAGGTGCATTCATGTTTGCACAAGTGTTTTCAGCCTTATACGTTAAATAGTGTTGGGGATTAGCATAGTCCTTGAATAAATGTTGGAAAATATTGGGATCTATCATTTCGTGGTTCTATCTGATATAAATTCAAATTTCTCCTCTCAATGTTTTCTTTATTTCAATTGTTCAAACAAGATTCTTATCTTTCTTCATTTTTCAATTACTCGATTCTTAGAAATAAAATACAAATCTAATCGTAAATTTAAGAAGAAATTTATTTCAAAGTAAATCAAATTTTTTATCTATATATATATATAATAAAAATATGACGATTTTATCAAGATAAAAGTACAAAAATCGACGAAAAATCATTTTTCCATTTTATGGAAACATCTTCACATTTCCCTATTGATTAAGATAAAAAAATATTTTAATTAAAATAACGTTACAAATTGAAACAATCTATCTTCCAAATAAATCTACTTACATATTTAATTATAAAATAAAATTCAATAGTTTCAATCAAATTCCGACCTATCACTACTAACAAATCTTTCAAATACTTTTCCTTTTGCATACTTTCGTACAGATAAAAAGAATCAAAAAAAAAAAAAAAAAGAAGAAAAAAAAGGAAAAAAGAGGAGAAAGAATAGTTTGATGTGTCCTCGAAACGCGAAGGAATTTTTTAAATGACTCCATCCGGCGATACTCCACCCGCCCTTGATGGACGAGAAACTTAATCTCGAAGAAGAACGCTGTTATCTAGGGTTGAAAACGCGACGTATGGTATCTAACCCGGCTGAGACAACATTTGAGGAAACTTAGAACCTGAGCCTTCGCAGGTAGATATATACGGTTCAGAACCGCTCCTCTCTGCTCTGGGAAAGTCAAACAGTCAAACAACCACGCGCACCAAGTGTTGACTCGCGGCATACATTTGGTAGGAACACTTCCCCTTCGCCTCGCAAAACAAACAACCTGTCGTGATAATGATACACCAGGATAACGGCAGATAAAAGTGCAAAGGCGCTGGATAAAAAGAAACGAGACGAGGATATTGGTAGCGTTTATTTGGAGGATAGGAAGGGAGCAATTCGAAAAACCGATGATTTTTATTCGAGAAGGACGAAGGATAAAAATTGGTCAGGATCTTAAAATAAGAATTTTTTGATTCGTAAAAAGCATCAAATTTTGTTGCTGCCGCTTTATACTGTTAAAAGAATTTATACTTCTATATTGCAATGATTCTTTGGCCACTGAAGAATGCAAAATCTTCGTAATGCAAAACGATATTGTGAGAAAGTCTGTTAAAGAAATTCTGCAAATAAATACTTAAAACCATTAACATTCCACTAAAGATTCTTTCTTTAATGTCATAACAAACGTTCTCTATGTTAATATCAAATTCGGTTTCCCTTTCAAGACTCGTTTGCTTGATTTGTTGAAATTTTAACCATCACACTGGATAAAATTTAAAGTTTAAACCTATATCAATCAAGTTAACTTAAGAATTTAAAAAAAATCATTAAGATGTTCGTTTTAAATCATCAGAATCTAGCTCGCAGTTTTATGATCCCTAACCTATAAGTCACAACGTAGCCATTGTTTATCACTTTATGTAATCTTATGTACATAAAAAGATTAATTTTAAAGAATTTAAAAGGATCAAAACCATTGAGATATTCGCATTAAATCATCAGGCTTTCAGGCTTAAAAACAAGTAATAAAATAATATATCTCTAAATCTAACTCACAATCCCCTCCTATGATTCCTAACCTATAAGTCACAACGAAGCCATATCACTTTACGTAACCTTGCGTATGTAAAGAGATCAATTCGAGGATTAAAAAAAGTACGTCACAGCTGAAAAAAAAAGATTAAATTACAGGGATAAACTGCAAAACTCCTTCTCCACTTTCGATCTCGACTAATCTAGTGTAGAAGGATCGTTCTTTCCAGACCAGGAATTTTTCCACTGACCCGTACCTTTCCAATCATCCTCCTCTCCGCGTTCACGAACGCTCGAAGGCTTTCCAAGCCGATTTTCAGCGTGGGTGCACGCGAGGATCGTTGAGCCTACCATCACGAACAGCGGAACGAGACGAGAAGAGACACGAGAAGAGAAGAGAGGAAGAAAGGGAGAGAGAAAGAGAGAGAGCAACGACGAATCATTCCCACAATTACGCAACCGAGTTCCCCGAGTGCCCCGTCCTTCGAATTCGTCCTTAATGAAGGATAATCACGTTTAATTGCCCGCCCCGAGGCGTTGGTTGCAACCCTCCGGCCGGGATCTCTTACAGCGTTAGGAACAGTTTCGTGAGACCATCTCCCAGGCAGAGGAGGAGACCCTTTGCAGCCACGCAATTAGTAGAGTTGGGTCAAAGAAAACGTTAACGACTTTCGGATCGTGGATCCATCAAGGATGGCTCCGGGTCGTGCGTTAATTTCGATCTAGGATCGAGAACTAGGATGAAACGAAGGGAATGAAGCGTTTGCGCACCCTTCGTCGATTAAAGCTGTTGGCTTTTTGCATCGAGGGACACGAATTTTTTAAGAAATTGCGAGGAAGGATGATGATTTACGCGCAGAAATGCTATTCCTTCTTGCTTCGTGGATAAGTTTTATGGTTTTGAAAGGTTTTATGGTTTTTTGTATATTTAAATGAAAAGAGTTTTTGTTGTTCTATCTTAGAAATTTTTAATAGGTTTTTATTATGATTTGGAATGTACGTGTATAACGATAAGAGTCAACAATGTTTCTTCAATTATTTCTTTTTATTTCACATAGTTAATGGACTGAATGAATGATTAAAAATAAATAGGAATTTATATAAAATTATATATTCTAAAAAAAAAAGGTAGCCATTATCAAATTAATTTTTTCTTATAACGTTTAAAATAAAATTTTAAAATGGATAATTTCAAGACGTCGATCTTTACTTCAACAGAACAATTGATCTACTCTTTATCATTTTTCACAGTGAATAAGAAATCGACGATTGAAAAAATTACTCAAACGAATTTACTTATCCTTTCCAAAAGGAAAAAAGAAGAAAGAGAAAAGAATTGCGTCAACGCGATATTTTCTTTCTCAAACCTTCTAAAGATCAAACTCTCGCGAAATAAATTCAAACTTTGCTACCCTCCTTTACCATTAACTTCACTCTTCGAGCCCATCACGAATACACGATGGCCAACCAACCTCACAAACATTCACCATCGTTCCCAGAATTCTCTCCGGTAAACACTCGCGCCTCGCTCTCAAAAATCTCCTCCTCGAGGTGAGGACGTTCAATTTACAACTCGGCCATTCCTCGACCTCCCCTCGAGCTTTCCCTTCCTCGTTCATATTCCTCGATAAATCATCCCGTGAAAATTCCCCTGATCGACCGCCACGAAGCGGTCTAATCACTCGAATAATACCCGTGAAAGGGAAAAGCCGCGCGGCGTGTCAACGGTTTTAACCACGATGTAAATCAAGCCGATAAGTATCGCGCTGCCGCGTGCTGCCGCCACGTCGAGCGGGCAAGGTCGACGTGTCTCTCGCTCCTCGCCGTGTAATTAATCATTTTCGTACGCCGCGCGGTAATCCCTCTTCTTCGTCTTTCTCGTCTTTTTCCTTTTTTTTTTCACCGCGTCTCATCTCCTCTTTCCCCTTCTCTCTTTTCCATTCTTTTTCCTTTTCTTCTTTTTCTTTTTCTTTTTCTTCGACGGAGAGCCGATGGATAGAGGGGGATCCTTGGGTGTAATAGAGACGACGATCTCGGGATGATTAATCGAATGATTTGGAGTGGGGTGATGGTATTTATTGAATACGGTGATTGGTGGAGGAGGATGATCGGGGGAGGTGCGCGTGTGTGAGAGGGATTTCGATTTGTTGGGAAGAGGGGGGGTTAAGGTGAGACGAGTAAAGAGCATTGGAAAGTGTAAGTACGAGGAAGTGTACGAGATGATTAACTCGTGATGCGAGATGATGCGTTTCTACCACTTGCTTGTAAATTGGTTTTCTGGTTTATTATTGGAATATAACGTGTGGAAAGTGTTTATACGATAGTAGGAAAAGATAGGAAAATATAGAAAAACGTAGAACGTGTTATAATTATTATAAATTTGTTGGAAAGCTAGGAGGAAGTATGATGATTAATAATATGTAACATATAATGTCGAAACTAGTTACGAAAAAGGTAAAAGGAAAGAAATGGGGAGAAAAAGTTTATAAATGCGGAAATAATCTAATTTTTTTACGTTTTTCTTTCTCGACCTTTAACAGTCAGATTGATATCTTTTTTTAAATAAGGAATCGGATAAATCGACTAATTTTAAGAACAAAATTTAATCGAACTTTTTCCGATGTTCTTTCTTCAAGTTGATCTCTTCTCGCGAAATAAGAAATCAGACGAATTTTTTCGCAATGAAAACGCGGGTGAAATCGAATCTTTCTAACGGATTACAGCAGTCCGTCCATAAAACTCGAGATTTAACGCGGCAAGGAACAGCCAGATCGAAGCCCACGCGTTTTCCAGCGCGTGAAACACGAGTACCTCGTCTCGGTAGCGGCAATCGGCCGCATTAGAGCCGACACTAGATCCGAGTATGCGAATTTTTCTCCGCCACTCTGTCCCCGGCGTAAAAGATACTTGTACGTACCTATACACGCCGTATTTATGCCATTTCCAATGCGAATTCCATTCCTAATGTTCAGAAAGTCGTTTCAGAGGCGGGCTCGCGGCCATTTTCCTGCCAAGGAAAATCGCGATATGGAAAATGGTACGACGATTTTGAAGTGGTTCCGCCTCGCTGAAGGTTTCAATTTTCTTTATACGAGGAAGTTTTAGAGGCCGTGAGGAGGATTTCCAGAAGGTGAGTGCGCGATGAATTTATGAAGGGAACGAAGCGGATGTTTCATGTTTCTTTAATGGAATTGAATAATAGTTGATTTAGCGATTGTTCGTTAAACGGACGTATCGAATTTCTTCGATGGAATTCAATAATAATAATGATTCTTTTGCAACATTCGACGCAAAAAATTGTATTAACTCGAAGATACAACTTGTACGATTAATCTTTTCAGCTATGAAGATTCATTCCTTTGACGTGATAATTATTATTGTTATTATTAGAACGAATTAGGAAAATAATTGTAATGCGAAGGTTAATTTTAATACAAAATTTTAATAAAAAACGTAAAAACAAAACCTAAAGGGTTTGTTGCAACGACAAAACATTTAACCAATAATTCCAACGACTTGACTTAATTATTAGCGTAATCGTCACAAAATCGTCATTTTGGATCGAACTTTTTACACAACCCACTCTCCCTCCCCTAATCATTCTTCCTCTCGCTTGAAAAATATTCGAGGATCGTCCATTTGGGACTATAACCGATCATAAATGGCGACAAATATTAATTAGTCGTTTAGACTCTTATAAATTGTCGGATGGGAGCGTGTCGTTTAGGGTGTTCATAAATAAGACCGAAAGTATGATTTCGCCCGATAGCAGCCTCGGGGGTAATTAAAATCCCTCTGCTTGGCTATAGAATATCTCTCGAGGCTGTCAGCTCGAAGGAATGTTAGAGAGAATATTTTACATCGAGGCTCGTGGGGGATGGGTTAGGTGGTCGCGTGGTTAGGCTCAGCCTCTTCCCTTTCCCTCTTCGTCCTCGTGCTTTCTGCGCGGCAAGCAATCACCATGAATCATCTGGCTTAAAATGCATCTTCGTGCGGTGGTTTCAAGTTTGCAAATTTTTCTCGAATTTTTCTTCGTTGCGTCTTGAAAACAACAACGATTATCACGAGATTTCTTAATAGGAAGGGATAAAGAATATTGGGATAAAGATGGGAATAAATGGGATAAAGAATATTGTAGTATCAGAAAAGTGAATTTCTTGGTAACAGTTGTAACTCAAATGGAGAATGGCTGTTTTGCCAAAGATTTTTTTCTTAATTCTATTATTCTTTTATCTCTTTTAAATTATAAAATATATAAAATCCTCCAAAGAATTAAAACGTACCAAGTTTTTAATTTACTCGAGTAAAACTGTATCTTACCATTTCATTATCATCATAGGGAATAGAATAAAGAGTGCTAGTATCAGAAAAAGTGAATTTCTTGGTTTGCCAAAGATATTTTCTTAATTCTGTTATTTGCAATCTTCTGTAAAATATTATACAAAATCCTTCAAAGAATTAGAACCAAGTGTTTAATTTACTCGAATAAAATTTTATCTTACTATTTCATTATCATCATAATAATTATCACAGAGAAAAAGTATATATAAAAGTAGGGAATGGAATAAAGAGTGCTACAGTGTCAGAAAAAATAAATTTCTTCGTTTGCCAAAGATTTTTTTCTTAATTCTCTTATTTGCATGCTTTTTCAAAATATTATACAAGATCCTCCAAAGAATTAGAACGAATAAAACTGTATCTTACTACTTCATCGTCGTAACGATCACCACAGAAAAATTGTAACCGCTCTCGAAAATCGAAAGAGCGTCTACGAGCAGACGTTCAAAAATCCAGCACCGTTCTCGGCCAGCCATCCTCCTACCATCACCGATCCGCTCATTCCAATTTAGCACGATGATCCCACAGGGAATCTTCACCGAAAAACCAGCTCCCTATTAAAAACGAAAGAGGTCACGTCAAAGGCTGGTCGCTCGTTAGCCATCGTTAGACAGAATACTCTCGCCGCGCGTTAATCCCCCGGGGAATTATTATCATTATCGTTGATCAGTCTTTGTTGCTCGTTCCATTGCTACGTTCACACGAAACCGCCGATAATTTTGTATCGGTCATTAGGTTTATTGGCCGGTGATGCGAGGCGTGTTATCGATGACTTACGATGGAACGGATCAAAGTGCGGTAATTATTCGCGGCGCGGGGAAAATAATCGGTTGCCTGATTGCTCAATCGTGTAGGAGGGGAGGGGGAGGGGAACGAGGCCGCTGGCTTCGTGCGATCGACGATCGTCCTCGAAAAATCGGGAGGGGAGGGGAGGGGAGCAGAGCATCGTCCGGTTCCACCGACTTTTAATTTACGCATTAGCGGCTCTATATACGCGGCCGAAAAGAAACAAAGAATTAGTTATCCGTCTATGCTTTTATTAATTATTACTCGTTTAAACGTTGATCTCTGGTTAACGGATTTCGATCGAGGATTTTTATTAACGACGTGTTTGTTTCGATGTTTCGCCAAACGAAACGCGGTGGGCGGCGACTCTGGTTTTTTGTTGAAACCAACGTGGTTTCGATCGTATCTCCACGAAACTGGTTTTGGACAATGTTGTTTTCATTCATGCAAAAGGAATCGAATTGTTCGAGGCGATGCTTTTCTCTCTTTTTGAATTTTTTCTTTTTTTTTTTTCTTGGGGAGGGATTATTCGTTCTTTGAGACGCTTTGAGACGTATTAGAATGTTTTGTTCGTATTCAGATCGATCTATGATAATTATTATAGATACGAAGATATTTCTAAAATGTTTCTTTTGCGTATAAAGTTATTTTCGATTCCAAACGTTTTATATGCAAAGTGTTGATATATTCGTAGGACATTTTTGAAAGATCAATTTTAGAAGTTGAAAATTAATGTAGAAAAGTGAAGCTTATTTATTATAAACGAACTTTGTGAAGTTAGATGAAGCGAGATGGAGAAATGGAGAAAGTTATCTCGTTCTATCGTTTCAGCCCTTAGAATCGACCTTTCAAAGATGTTGCACAAATATATATATATATATATAAATACATTCTTATATCGTGAAAGAATAATCAATGAGATAAAAAAATTTGGTATAACCACTCGATTGATAAATAAATAATTTAATCTAAGTTTAGATTAACGAAAACAGCGATCATTCGTATCTCAATTTTCGCAAGAATCAAAGTCAAACTCTTTTAAAATTGTCAAATAAAATCTTTTTTTCTTTTTTAAGTATTCTTAGAAACAATTTTATTATCAGCTGCTTCAATCGTAAATTTAACTTGAATTTCTCTATGCGTATACAAAACGATAATGGAATAATTTTGAAAACGACGATCATCGAAAACGTTCCATCTGGGATGAAACACGAAGGATTAATTCAATTTCACGATCATGACTTTTACTCGCCACGGAATCGTTCCGTGGACACCATAAGCATCGACTTCCGGGATTCGTTCGACACGTTCGCAGTTTCCACTTTCCAAAGCATCGGTGAGCCGGTTCCTCTATCGTGAGGCTGATTCCACGAAGAAGGAAGCGACGAGACTGACAACAGGCTACTGACACGGTTCGATGCTTCCTGTGCCGTGGCAGACTTCCGCTTTTGATTTCTGTATCGGGGGACAGGTGGCCGCAGAAGCCTCGGCCACCGGCTATTTCCGCTTTTTTACTTTCCCCTCAGATTTGCATTCGAAGCTATTCCTCGACCGGAAATTTGATAATAAATCAGAAAGGAAGGAAAACGATTTTTCGTAAGCGTTAAACGTATCGAATCGTTGATGATTAATTCTTGGAAAAAGAATTCTTGGAAAATATTATTTTCTTTTTTTTCTTTTGAACACGATTAACGTTGAAGTGGCTGAAGTTGAAGTGTATGTATCGGCGTGATGATCGATCGAAAGGAATTCAATGTGAATCATTCGTTATCACACGTGAGTCATTAACGCGAAAAAGATTAGAAAGTATGGAAAGTTGCTGAGTAATTTCGCGAAATTTTTTGACGTCTTTAAGTCGCGTCTTTCACAGCTTGTGAATATATGGATTGATTGAACTTGGATGAAAAAATTGATCGTGAAAATTAATTCGAATATGACACGAATCCCATAAATAGCTACTATGAATGTAAATTAAATATATCTCGTCTAATCGGTATGAAATTATGAAAATCTTCGCTCAATATTAACTCAAAAAAATAAGCCAAGGATCACAATTTCAAAAATTTCCATAAATTTTCATAGATGTATCGTACAATACCTTATCTTTAAATGTACAATGATTCGTTGAATATATAAAAATATTTAAAAATGATAAAACAATCTAATTATATCAAAAAAAAGGGACAAACATAATATTGATATTTCGCTTATAAAAACAAAATTAAAAAAAATACTCAAAGTCATCACTCTATAATATACACATATATATATATTTTTGCATTGACCAATTCCAAATGATTTTCAATAAGCTATGTAAATCCAGGGGTTGGTAACAAATTATTTAATAATGGAAATCGAGCGTGAAAACGGTCGAAAGCAATTTGGATAGGGTGAAACCGAATCGAAACACATAAGTTTCAAACACACCGAACAAAAGCGAACGACGAACTTGACTCATTCGTGATCAACTTCGTGTGCAAATGGCATTCACGGTTCGACGAGGCTGCCCCTTTTCCTGCGACAGGAAACCTCGGCCCGATGAGTTTTAGGGGGTTAGAGGGTGCATCCTTTCCTGTTACGGAATGCTTGTTGCGCTTCCGTGTCGGGTTCCGGTCTTCGTTACAGGTGCATCTGCCACTTGTCGAAAAAAGAAAAAAAAGGGGGGAACGTAGAAGCGTTAACCGTTGCTGATCGTGCAATTATCAACTCGATTCAAGGTCGATCCATAACACCGAGAAAAACATTTTCAAAAATTCAAAGAAATACATATTCTATTTACCCTTTCCTCCAAACTTCACGTCCTCTCAAAAAAAAAAAAAAAAAAATTCACCTACATATCCTCTCACAATTTTCAATCGACTCTAGTGACACAGATTCGCCAACCACGCGTGCACCTGCGAGACAAAAATTCCTCCGTTTCACCGCACGTTGTTGTAAACCTGTATGTAAACCGAAGCCAAGAAATCGACCGAACCGACCAGAAAAGAAACGGGAGAAAATAAAAAAAGAAAAGGGAAAAGAAATCAGGGAAGCGCGCGCGCAAAAAGGAAGGAGGGGAGAAGAAAAAGAGAGAAAAAGGAAAAAGAAAGACGAACTTTCGTCGCGTTCATCCCTTTCTGTTCTGCCACTCCTCGATACACACTTCCGCGGGCAGGAAACAGGTCCTGCTATTACGCACAGCTGCATCTGCCACGAATTAAATCTCGTGATCGGGTACATACGTTCGCCGATTTCGTTTCTCGAGCAACAGGTTTCGTTAATGAACGACCACCGAGGGGGGAGGGGAGGGGAGGGAAGTGCCTCGAGAGGGGATTACGTAAGCGTAATAACGGATCGGCGAGGCGAGCGCTCTACCCATACTCCTCGCACGATCGTCTACCCGCGAGGCGGATCGAAATCGTAAAAAAGCAAACCGCGTTGCACGCGTCGTGATTTCGCAACAGGAGTCTCTCCTCGTGTCGTTCTGGTAATGCACGCATAATGTCAAGGATAACTCGTGCGTTACGAGTATCGCCGGCAGCTGTCGATGTCGAAAAAAAAAACAAGGAAGAGGAGGAGGAGGAGGAGGAAGAAAAGAAAAAGAGAAAGAGGAAGAAGAGAATTTTCGGCCGATGACAAATGACATAATGAATCGATCGGCGCGGAAAGATTGAGAAAGGATTATGTAAGGATCCGTGAGATGGACAGAGAAACGAACAGCTCGTGGATCGTGCGCAATCGGTGGTTGGAAACGTGGAAACTGGTTTACCGGATCGAAAGTGCATCAGGAATGCTCAAAAGATAATGGCTGGCCAGCTGCGGCAGGGGACAAAAACCGATACAAATGGCTGTCGGTCGGTTTTTGATTTAATTATGATTTATAAGCGGGGAATGGTGGCGTGGATGGATAGCAGACCGGTATCGTCTCCGTTGCGAAAGAATCGGGAATAGGAGGAAGAGGAGATTGCGGTGAAATTGGCTTGGTGGGTCGTTTTTGGAAAGCCGCGTTTTCGACGGCTCGTTAATAAATCAAGGTTTAATTGCTCGGTGCTATAGAATAATTGGTGTTGGTGATATGGAAAATTTGAAGGGGCATTATTCATTTCGCGCGATACGATGGCTCGTTCGTTCTCTGCGATCGACCGATAACTCCTTTGATTTATTATATAAGGCGGATAATACCGTGGAATTTCTAATAATTTCGTTACCATCTTCCTTCTCTTGTAATTTAATATATAAATCGAATTTAATTTTAACTTTTGTATTCTAATTTGGACTCACATTGATTTCCACGAGGGAAATAAAGTCGAGGATAAAAATTTTCTCAAAGTATTAATGCTAGGATTTGTCACTAATAAACGATAGTCGATGGTATGAAGTCAGAGACTAGAATGAAAACAAGAAACTGCATTCCTCCTTTTGCTCATTATATGTATATAAACATGACGTATCTCTGTTTGAAATTCCTAACTTTAAAATTGCATACCACGTATAAAGTATATAAACGTGACACGAATAAAACTCTCAATTTAATCGTATTACTCATCGAAACTTTAATAATATCCTAAAGAACAGGACATTTCGTGAAAACACATATGCATTTGCATATAAACGTAATTTACGAACTGTTTATAATAAAATACGTACGATCTCTCTCTCTCTCTCTAAATTTTCACATAAATAAACTTCTCAATAAAACTGATGATCGATGATTCTGAAAATTTTTTGCCTAAACAACTTACGTAAATTGTATAAAGAGAGGATCAAGTTTATTAGAGTATCCAAGTTCCAGCTCGTGCATAAATAAATCAACCTCGCCCCTTAATATTTCCATTCGACGATCCGAACGCTCGTTCGAGATCTCCATTTAAGATCAGAGAAACGGTTTCACCCGCTCTCGGATCGATCTTCTTTCGCCAAGGAAAAATTGCGAGGAAAGAGGCAGATTCCGCTCTCGAAGCGGATGTCTCGCCCGCGCGCAGCAGCGATAACCTTTGCACGCGGCATCGGACACATCTCTCACCCCTTCCTCTCCCTCCCTCCCTCCTCCCCGGTTAATGAGTGTGCGCCGTTAATAAGTGTTTACGTGTCGCCGGAAGATAAATCGCGGACGCCGGCTTCGTGTGGGGTTACGATAAGTTTCGCAGGCTTTTAGCCTGCGTGCAGAAGCGCACGAGCTGTTATCGTTATCAGCGGCCGATACGCCGGCCTTAATGCGCCGATCGGCCGACCCTCGTCAATAAAAGGCTTGTGAACTCGAGGTCGTCTCGGCTTTCCGCCAGTTCACACAGAGGAGGACTGATCGGCAGTGGCCTCCTCAGATATTCGCTTTTCAGACGTATGACCGTTTCGAATTGTTGGAATAAGAAATTTAAGGTCCGTCTGGGCGGCTCGTGCTCTTTCAGGTGGATTTGATGAATTTGGAAACGGATATGGATATGGTCAGATGCGATCGTTGTTGTTCCTTGGAATGGAATGAATTACGTTGTCGTTTGAAAACGTTATTTCGTTCTATTTTTTCTTTCTGATGGAAAAATTTTTGTTTCGTTTCTCTCTTCAGATTTGATTTCTTTCTTTCGTTCTTTCTTTTTTTTCATCGAATAAATTTGATGGATGTGCGAGATACGGGTAGTCGGGTGACTAGTGATTTTTAATGGAGGTTGCTGGGTCGATGATGAACTTTTGCAAGTCATTTTCGTACATGTTATTTGAAGTATTTTTTTTTTATTATTATTATTTTTTTTAATAGCGATTGTTTATTTTTCGTGCTATAAATTATTTGATTTTCATTTTATTTATATATAGAAGAAAATGAACGTCGTAAGTTTTTTATTCAGGAATCTTCTTTTAGAATACGAGAGATTAATGAAAAATATAAAAAATAGGAGATAAAAATTCGAAAAAAAAAGCTACTATGCTATTTAATTTTTTTTTTGTTCCGTTATTTTTATCCTACGCTTACCTGCTACAATCGTTTCTTTATCAAAATAGTGAAATAACTTTGTTACTATAATTTATTATTAAATATTCTTTCTCTCTCGCAAGATTTTTAATTATCAGACGAATTAATTGCAAAACTGAATCCTTTGCGTAATCTTTGCATTGCTAATTTTGCAACATTGACTTGTTTACCGCATAAGCGTAAATCGCTTATGCAAAACAGTCAATTAGAAAAATCGAGAGAAATATGCGGTGAATATAATTGTGCAATACTGATCACGACGCAGTTCCTCATCCTCATTTTTCAGATCGATCTTCAAATTTTTCGAACTTATCGTCTTACCATCCTCTCCTTCTTCTTCCCTTCCTTTCTTTCTTTTTCCTCTTCTCCTTTCTTTTTTTTTTTTTTTTAAGAATTACAAACGATCAATTAACTTTGGTGTTACAAAACCACGAGTGTCGCATAAAGTGTCACGAACTCTATTTCTTTTTTCTTCTTTTCCTCCTTCTTTTTTTTTTCCATTTCTCTAGAAATTCGAAATCGTTAATCTCTCATACCCTCGAAAGGTTTAGATTGGATGTATGATCTCGGGGGTTATCAGGCTGATAGAGCTCCGGAGTTTTCCTTTCTTAGATTAGATTAGTTCTCGAGAGCGGTCTATTTCGATAATTTCCTCCAGACTCGTGCTCCTAATTTTTTTCCCCCCTTTCTTTTTCTTTTCTTTACTAAACCGCCTCATAATCAGTGGCCGACATCATGGCGCACCGGGGTCGGGGACTTTTGTTTTGGCGCTTTCGATATTGCACGCTAAATGTTACAATGTCGATACTGATAATTGAAGAAGGAAATGAGGAATATATAAAATGAAGATCATTCTTACATTTGTCAGAATTGATGGGAATTTAAATTTTTATTAAATGAAAATAACTAAAGAAGTAAAGTTTAAACGGAGATCTTCTTTAAACGTTATAATTATTATATATTTTTTGAATATTTTCCACAAATAATCTAATAATCTAATATTTAATTTATTCTAGAACAACATAGAACAAGTAATATCAAGTTATTGATTCTTTCCGTTTAAAATCTGTCGATTTAAATCATTCTCTTTTGATTTCATACTTTTATCCATGCTTGATTGTACATGGAATTGTACGTAGAATTATTGATTATAGAATAAAGAATAATCAAAGTTACAAAAAAAAAAATCCAATTTAATCCATTTCCTTTGTAACTTGTATCCGTTAATACAAGTCTTTATCTTTTTATCGTATATCTTCCTATCGTCTCGATCTAAATCTTCGTCACTTCGCGTATCTTCGAGTAATATTCTGAATTCAAATCTCTTCCCCATTATCTTTACAATAAAGAAAAAACATTTACACATCGAATCAACTCTTTCAATTTTTCCATTTAACAAAACGAAATAAATCGTATCACAATGTCAATATTCTTACTTCATGATAAATAAAATCGATTTCCTTTCATTCAATTTACATTTTTCTCTTCTAAGATTCCATTCATTCGTCCATTCTTCTCCATAATCGAAAACGGCAAAATGTCCAAGGCGAATCTCCAACGATAGAAATAAAAGTCTCCTTCATTTCGCAATTTCCATCGTCGATATAATTAAACGCGTATCGAGTTCGCGGCAAGGTTGAATCGAGGATTTTCGTTACGGAATTTTATTTAACAATTCGTAATGTCTCTGTTGGGGAGACGGCAAGGAGAAATGTTAGCCGCTGAAACGAGCTGGAAAACGCTTCGTTAGTACGTCGTATTTCACGAATACTTAATTACTCCCGACTGCGTTTCAACGCGGATACAAATAATCGTAAACTCAACGTATATATTAATATTATAAGCGAACTATTAGGTATACCTGAGTAGCGAGTATTTATCGTCCACAGTATAATTTTTCGTCGACAATAATTTTCGCCACGAAGTCACTTTTCCCGCGTTTATTTTATCGCGCCGATCGTTTCTTCTTCGTCGTTTCCGTCCATTGAAAATTTCTCGCGCTTCGATCTCTTCGTTCGAATCGCAGTTTGGATTTTATATAAACGAAGAGGGGAATTCGTTCGAATCGCGAATGTACGATTGATAGAAAAATGATGATTATATAATGATATGAATTCTTGATGAATACTTTCCAACGATTTTTTTTTCTTGAGAATTTTGATAAGATAGTTTTCGTTATTTGATGTTAATTTATAAAAATATATACATATATATACAGTTTCAAATATTATAATTAGGATTATTCTACATTGTTTGAAGATATCTACTTTTTTAATAATAAAGAACTTTTATGTTACGTACTTATTCTGAATCTGTATTTGATTTCAAAGATGTGCTTGTATTTAATTTCTAACAAAATTGAAGAACAAAAAAAAAAGAAAATATCTTCGAGTGAACCCAAAATAAATCTAAATTAAATAACCGTTATATATAACAAAAAATTAAATTCAAATCAAAGTATTGTAGAAAGAAATTTCTTGGAAGAAAAAAGGGGAGAAAATTTCTTACTTATTCGGTTGCTACTACTCGCTTTCTCCACTTCAAGATGGATAGAGAGAGAGAGAGGGGCGGAGAAGGAGAGGGAGAAAGAGCAAGCAAGTATCGAGATCCATAAAGCACGTGTAGTGAATCGCGTGTGCGCGGAGGAGCACACTGCCGAGGCATGCTCGTGTCTCACAAAAACGATTATTCCGGCCTTCTTGAACCGGCAGGACGGCATTATCTCCGTGGAAGAAGCCACCGCCGCCATTGACGCACGAGTAGAGTCCGATAAAAGAGGCTAAAAGGTATTCTTTCCTTCGACCTCCGCGCAGTGTTATCATCGCATGCGAGCCGCTCGTAAGAATCGTCCACGATAAAAGCCCGATCTTCCTTGTTCGTCGTTCTTGGATCAACTCTTTCTTTATCCCTTCTTCTTCTTTTATATCCATTTTGTCTTCTTCGTTTTCCTCCGTGCATTTCCTTTTACGCTTCGTTCGAATTTTTTTTTCTTCTTCTTCTTCTTTATTTCTGATCTCGAATCTATATATTGCGATTTTTATAATTCTTCTTTTTTTTTTTAGAACAAGATTATTAATAATAGGTAAGATAAAGTATTGGTGAAATTCAAGGAAATATGTATTGTATTGTATTTTTGATCGTTATTGACCGTTTTTGAAGTTTTTTTTCTTTTTAGAAATGTGTTAGAAAATGTGTTAATTTTATTGGATGTTCGATTGATGAAAAACTTAAGGTGAGATTATAATTTAAGTTAGAAGAAATGAAAGATTAAGAATTCAGAAAAAACTTTTCTTTATGCAATTTTTAACAATTTTTAAATATTAATTTTTGTATTCTTATGATTATTTTCATTTTGGCTCGTTCTTTTAAATTGTTGGATCTATATAATGAGGAAAAAAGAGAGAGATATATTTATTTAATTTTTTCTATGCTTGCAATAAATTTTTAACGTTATCTTTATTTCTTTTCTGCGAAACGCTATAATATAATCTATTTAATTTTCATAGATGTAGTTCTAGGAGAGAATGAGCCAAAATGGAATTACACAGTTGCTTATTAATTTTGCTTAAGTTTTATTTTCCTGGAAATGCTGCAATCTTATTTGTTGCACACATATTATTGTGTAATTTTGTTATCATTCGATACTTTTACGATAGCCGTGTCTTTATCGTTCCGGTTTTCAACTAAAAAAAGCGCTTTGACTGGTTTATTTCCTATTCTCGACATATATTGCTCATTTTCTGTATCAAAAAAATATCATAGATATAACAATCCTAAGTCTTTTTGCAATATTTGCAATCATCGAAGTATAATATTTTCCTACTAAGTAAATAACATTAGATACAATAATCCGAAAAATCGAAAAATGTATTTATATAGACACGTACGTATCAACAATCTCTTCCACTTTCATACAAAAAAATACCCATCCCCTTTATTAAAAAGAAAAGAAAAAAGAAAAAGAAAAATTCCTTTCACCACCCTCACAAAAATACTACTCGATGCTCAATTTGCCAAAAAGAATGCCAATCTCAAATATCGAGTTCACCTCTACGATCACCATCCGAAGATTTAACCTCTACCCCCTCCTCCTCCTCTCTCCTCCAACGAAAGAAAACTGCATCCCCCGTGCAACACCCCATTACACTCCATCTTCGAAGCGAGGCATCATCGCCCCATAAAATTCCCCGAATACCTCCCCATAAACCACCATCCTTCCCTCATTCCCCCTTCCCCTCCCGTGGCTCCCCTTCCCCCTTTCGCGTGGCTCGTCCATTTTTCTCTGTCCACTCTGGTGGGGGCATCGGCGGTGTCCCCTTCGGCAGCGTACAAAAGCTTCGGTTTGCGTGCGCCGGTATCTCCGACCTTAGACCCACGGCTCGGCTCCTTATTTCTCTTGGGGAGACGAGAAGGCTCGAAAAAACACGGGCGCGCGTGTTATCGCGTGCGCGCAGGGGGCATCGCGGCTATCCTCTGGCCGTGGGTCACGCCGTGGGGTCATCCTCGTGACCCGGCCGGGCCCGTCGACTCCCGCCTAGCGATGGGAACGAGACGGTTCGATCCTCGAGAACGTTCCGTTGTTCCGAATGAGCGATAACTCGGGTGATGGCTTCCTCGCCGTTTATTGGGGAGGAGGAAGGGGAGGGTGATTAATGGCGAGGGAAAAGGGGGAGAGAGGATTTTAAACGGGTGGATCTTGGATATTTGATATTGGATATTGGAATTTTGGAAGGACGGGTAAATCTCGAGTGTTTTAGAATATTATTGTATATTATTGTATTTTCTACGTTTTTGTTGTGGATAAAGAAGAGTTTCTTTTTTTTCTCAAATTCATCAATATTTATAATATATTTAATAAAAGCGGAAAGAGGTGATTAGAAATTATAAATATCGAGCGTATGCCAGCCGAGACAATGATAGTTTGGTGGTGTTGAAATGGTTCTTTTCCACTTGATTATACAGAAGTCATCGATTTCAAATGTGACCCAAGATTTGCAAATAAATGGAACCGAGGCTCTAATCTGTGTAATTTTTACATACATAAATTCTTTTATGCGAAACAGTTCTCATTTCTTTTTCTTATTTTTTTTTTTTTTTTTTCATAGAATTTTGCTATAAATTTTTCATTATTACACGCGATGCTCCAACATCATCTTATGAAAATTCCTATCAGAATTTAACTTCGTTACATTTTTATTGGCTAAGACGATCTTTTTTCATCGAAGTAAGAACGAAATTAAATATGAATTTCTATTTTCTAAATCTCACGATCTCGTTCACTTTTTATATTTTATCGCATCCTATCTTCGTATTATCTTAAATACCATCTCCTTTTCGTAATTTGATTCTTTCATCAAAACCACCATTGCAATTAATAGTATCTGCACAAGATCGTTCCAACCGCATAGTTACAAGAAGCGTATCGAGCTCATGACTCACTCGGTCTTCTAATAAGTCTTCTGAACGTGGAAATTCCATCGAACGGAAGGGAGGGGGGGGAGAGGCGGAAGGACATCGACTGTACGATAATCCAGAATCTGGCTTCTGATAAACGGTTCTGATAATACAGGCGATAAACCACAGGAGCTGTTTACTCGTGGCTCAGTCACAACGTACGTATACACGATAAACACGTTTATTCCTGGTCACATTGCTATCTATACACAGTGCTCCCACTGAATCGTGATCGATCTGGCCGCGCAGGCAGGTAAATACCGATCTCTGCCAGTTTTTGGCAGCGCGGCTGATTAGAAACTGATCGAATGTTAATCCGCTTACGTCACTTCGTGGTCTGACTCGCTCGATTCATCCATCATTAGCGAACGATCGAGATTTCGATAGCGCATGATCGAGGGATCCGATCACGAGTGTGTTGTCCGAGGAATGATTTCCGATGCAGTATTTGTCCGGTCGAAAACAAAACGTAGCGAAACGAATTTTTATTTTTAGATCGAAAGATTGTACAAAAGTTGCGAGTGGTTTGAAGATGTTGGAACTAGAAGAAAGTTGAAATAGAAGATTCTCTGATATTTATAGAACGATTGTCATATGTAAGACAATATGTAACGTAACTTTTACTATTGTTTGAAAATGTTGGATAAAGATTATATATAGTTCAGTGAAATGATATCACGTCGCGACAATGTCATGATTTCTTAGACACGATCACTAAGAAATGCAAGCTGAACATTTAAAATAAAGATAATTTAAAACAAGTCACAGAGAATATTTAAAATATATAAATAAATTCGATTCCACGCACAAAGTTTCCAGAAACAGTTTCCGTACTCGATTCGAATCGATCAATCGTTCCAATTATCCCCGATCTTTCGCATCGAGTCCTATTAACCGACTGCGCAGCCAACAATCAATTCTTTCTGCCGAGAAAAGAAAAAAAAAAGAAGAGCAAGAGAGAGACAGAAAAAAGGAAAGAAAGTACGAAAGGAAATAAAAAATGGATCATCATCACGAGCAATCAGCGTAATCATCGAATCGGCCGGTCTCTCTGATTGTCCGTTGGTCAGGTAAAATTAATAAATCGAGGGGCCGACAATCGAGCGGACCCATCTCGAGCGCGTGACATTTAAGGGAAAAAGAAAAGCGAGAGTCACGGGGAAGCGAAGCGGCGAGAGAGAGCGTAATCTCAATGGTCGTCGGACCGGCTGCTCGTTGGAGCTGGTTGGGGCTGGCCGGTTGGTTTGGCCCACTGGAGCGGACACCCGGAGGAAGCACACCCGCCGGAACGTGGCACGCTTTGTAGCCTCGCGCATGGTATACCGGCACACGTGCAGCCACGGATACTCGCGGACACTTCCATGCGAGTATATATACTTGGCCGTATCATCTACAGGGTGGCCCTTTCATCTTTGACACGGTGTATTGTGTTCGTGTCGCGTTCTTTTTAGGGTATTGTTGTTGGAGGAGGTTTGAGATAGTCCATTGTGCTATGCTTAGTTGCGATATTGTGGAAATATTGTATCAGAGTCGAATGAGAGTGGAGCGAGATGGATATTTCGTTTTTTTTTTTTTTGGGAAAGTTGTGAATAGTTTGAAGCGAAATTCGTTCCTGAGATTTTGTGTAATCCGATGTTTGATAATATTCAGAGAGAAGTTGAAGTCTTTTTTGTTTCTCCCTGAAAGCTTTTTCTTTATTCTTGGAGATGTTGAAGGAAGTTTTGGGATGAAAAAAGTTTGATGAGAAAATATGAAAGATTGAAATAAGTAAAAATTTATTTATTCGTTAAAAAACAGGTGTATACGAAACAATTTCAATTAAATATAATATAAATTCAATTTCACGTTATCGAACACACAAGATCTCACAAAAGAATAATATTACCAATCCAAACTCATCTCCAAATATGATCGGTCATTCATCAAACGTATTCAAACTTTCACTTCAATCATCAAACAACTCGTTTCCACAACGTTATCCTATCTCGCATACTTCGAAATGATCCCAAACATCATAAATAAAATCGTTATTAATTGAAATACAAACGAAGGTATCGAGGCATAAAAAATTGAAATTTCCATTTCGCCTTTTATTCGAAAGAGAGAGATTCGCGAGAGATCGAAATAAATCTTAATATCGAAATAAAAATGTGAATTAGCAAAGCAATCGCTTCGTTACATTCCGATTAAAGCGTTTAACAAACACGAGAAAATCTCGAACGAAATTTTTGCACGACGAAAGTTTTTTCGTTTATCTCGGTGTCCACGATCAATCCTCCAAATATTCTCGAATACGTTAACACCCTGTATATGCGCAAACGTGACAGGGTGAACGCGCGAAGGAGCAAGTGAAAAGGAAAAACAGGGGACGAGGAAAAGAGAGAGCGGGTTCAGAAAGAGAATATACGGACCGAAAGGGAACTGCGCACCACTAGCCGGAACCGTCCATGGCGCAGTCATCGCGACCATCTCTCGTGTCTATCGCATCTGCATACGTGAGTGACGAGTCGAACGTTGTCTGTGTGCTGCACGCGTGCACGTACGCACAGGCATGCGTGCACGATCTGTGCACGGTCATAGAAGGCTGAGAAGCGTGGATCTTGCATACGAGTGGCGCAAATCGAAGACGAATAATTAACGCGTTAACGCAAACGTCGTTAAAGCGAACTTTATCTCTCATCGTTGGCGTTGGTTTGACTTTGTTGCATTGAATTCGATTGGTAGTATTTGATAGTTTCCTTTTTCTTCTATTTTTTTGGAAAATATTCGATGTGTGAAATTGTCAGAGGATACTTTGTTTCTTATTGTTTGATATCGGTTTGATTGAGATTGGTATTGAGTTGATTGGATGTAGACTTTTCTTTTCCTTTTCTTTTCCTGGGTATAATTTTAGTTTTAGAAATATTAGAAATGGAAATTTTGTTTGGAATTTGAAAATCGATTTCAAATTTTGAAAAAAATTGCAGAAGAATGGATCGATGAAATTTCTTTTTCTTCAGAATTTTGATATTTGAAATCGTGAATTTATTAGCAACAGATATCGATTGTATTGCAAGAGTTCCAACAAAGACATTCTTCTTTAATTCGTCAACTAGTATTTTAAAATTTTCTATCCTATGAATACGTGGTCGCAGCGTGAATCCTATCACGTGCTTTTCCAATCCGTCCTCGTCAGGAACCAAAAGATATAGCCGCTTCGTGGTGAGAGAGGTAAATAGGCATGGCAGCTAGGTCTGGGAAAAGTACCAAGACAGAATGAACTTCGAGGTGTGAATTTTAAGCAGCTAGATGCAGTGAACGCAGTAGTCGGAACAAGACCTGAAAGTGATGTCTGAAAGTGAAGATCGTTGTTGTCGGCGTACCCCATTTACGTAATTTCCATATTTCCTTTAAAATATAGGCTCTCATTATTTATTTCCTCCAACAAAGATATTTTTAAATGATTGTTTAATTTTTATGTTTTTTTTATTTATTTTAGAGAGAATATCAAAAATATCATCTAGAAAAGAAACAATTTCAGTGATTTACTCGATCTTTGTAATTTCTAATTTTCCTAAGATATGCAATCTCCTATTAATGTAATATAAACGAATGAATTAAGTGAATGAAATAAGTGAAAAAAGCTTGGAATTCTTACTTATTTTATTTGTTCCAGCAATCTAACTCTTATGAAAATTTTTTAATGAATTCTTTGTATAATTTAAATATATATCCAAGTTAATACATAATATCCAAGTTATCTTGATAAGATTTAAAAATGAATTCATAATGAACTCTTCGCGCAAAAACTTCATATATGTAAAAATATACAATTTCTCGCCATGCCGTTCAAACTGAATAAAAAAATATCGTATAAAACAAATAAGAATTATTCTATATATAATATACGATTAAAAATCAACCAAATAAGACTCGTATCTATTTGTTCATTGCATTGTCAAAATCAACATTTCTCTTTGTTTCAAAACCATTATCAAAATATTTATAACATAAAATTGTTATTACACGAATAAATTATCCATCGAAAATTCAATGTAACTGAAATTTATAAATCAAAAAAAAAAAAAAACACTCTAAATCGCGAAGAAAGGTAATATAATAAAATAAAAAGGATAGATCAGGTTGGAAAATAACGAAATGCTCCGTTGCACATCACTTTGGGCACGTGGCAGTCGACCCTATTCGACCTCTCCACTTCGTGATACCAAACGATTTTCCTTCGTCCCTTTCCGTGTCCTTTTCGCCTCTCGCTCGTTTTTCGATTAGCCGAGCCAGCCGAGCGAATCGTCGGGTTCCGGAAGGCGAAGCAGGCTCGTCGATACGGATCCCAATGGCGCACCCACGACCCTTCGAAACCGGCTATCGTGGAGAACGTGGTCGATGCATTTTTTCGCTCAACCGTGATCGTTCCATCTCCACGTGACTATTTTCACAGGGATTCGTGTCGTAATCTTGGATAAAGAAGAGAGAGGGAGAGAGAAATAGGACCGGGAATTTTTCTTTTTCATTTATCTATAGAATTTTTTTTTAATCGAATCGATCGATTTCATGAAAAATTCCCACTCTTTCAACCTATCCAACATGTAAAAATAACGAACTTTCATCGGTATAATCGTAGAAAATAGATCCTAGGAGAAATCCAATTGCTATAAAAAAAAAAAACAACGTGTTAACGATCGATTGGAGACTCCAAGAGGAAAGAAAAAGAAAGAATAGGAAGAAAGAGGACTGAAAAAAAAAAGATATCGTTAAGCCAAAAAAGCTGCCTGAAATTTCACGTGTGAACGCTCAACTTCCATCCGGTATTCGCGCGTCACGCGAGTATCTACCCCGGCGATCAGGCCGCTTCAGCGTCTGAATCACTCGGTGGATCGGTGCATTCGTGGCTCAGATCCGTTTCCTTTTTTTCCTCCTCCTCCCGATTTTCGTCACGGTGCGTTAGGATCGCCGAAAAATTTCGACTGGCCGGAGCTCGGGCCAAGCTCGAGTGATTCCTTTGTTTTCCCCGTGCGGTTATGCAAAGGAGGCAAAGCGGGACGAGTGCGAGGTGTAACGCCCTGCCGATTTTTCGAAGCGGCCGCTCGCGCTCCGAAACGAAAAACGGTGTGCGAAAAGGAGGGGAGAGGGGAGGGCGAGGATAACGAGCGCGCCTTCTCGAATGCGTCGGGCGTTTGGAGGGCATAGCCTCGGAGCGCGTCACCGTGACACTTAAGCGGAACGCGAAACTTGGCGGCGAATAATTGCACCACGTTCGAGTGCAACAACACCGACCGCAACAACGAGCCACGTCAACGGCGCGCGCTCGTGTGGGCATAACCACACGGCTGCACCCACTCGGGCCCAACCACTGCCGGCCAATTAACCCGAATGGTAACGAGCCGCGTCGCCTGTGAACGTCGCCTCGCGCGCCACGAAAATTTCATTCCACTCGCCGAAATTTCGTCGATTCGAACTTTTGGAAATTCCAGCATTTTTTTTCTTTTTTTTCGTACGTTATTCGCGTTGATCTTGGATGAAACACTCGTTCGAGTTTATATCTATGTAAAATACGTGCAATTGCGCTAATTTTGCATCAGAATGGTTCGACAAGCCAATTATTTATTTGTTTGAATAATCTTGGAGTATCGGTTCGAGTTTGACAGTCGTAGCAATAAAAAGTGTTATTTTCAAAGTTTTTAAGAGTTCCGTAAAAATTAGTTCGAGCGAGATGAATTCGATTTTTAATTAAAACGACGAATTTTTATTCAGAAATTACTGTTGCATCTAAGCTCCTCTCTTACGATCATACGAAGCGTAGAATAATATACAAATGGCTAGATTTTTCTTATCTCAAATCAGATCCGTAATCGGACTGCATTTTCGAGCATTAGTCCGAGTTTGACAATTGTAGAAAATAGAACGCGTTATTTTCAAAGTTTTTGAGTTTCGTAAGCTCGTAAAAATTAGTTCGAGCGTTTTAATTTTTCGTTATCGAGATTACTTTTATTGACGAAAAAATTACTGTTCTAACGCGTAGAAATACACAGTCGAAAATACGCAAATATCCATTCCATCCCAGATAGAATAAAGATAAGACGAGAGAACAAGTGTCGAGCAATCCATTCCCCCTCTCCCCCGACGAAATTCGTCGTATCCGGTGTCCGACCTTCCCCGTTATCACCAGGCCCGATGTATCGACGTGGGTGTGTCGCGAAGGAAGTTATCGAGACAAGATAAGAGGCGTGAGGAGATAAGGAAAAATGTAGAGAGTTGCGTAACGCTTCGCGTCTGCGCGAGCCCCGAGAAAAAAGAAAGAAAGGATTGGAATCGGTGGTTGGTTGCCCGGAACAAAGGTAAACACGAAGTTAAATAGGATGGATGCACGTGTGGTGCAGGTGCACACCACGGCTACCGCAAGGGAATGCGACTAACAACTCGCCCGTTAACTTGCGCAACGTCGAGTGCAATCTGGTTTCTCGCGTGCTCGCGACTGATTATTTAACGACTTAACGGGTTAACAGCGAGCGAGGAACGGAGCTCGATTCGCCTTTTCCCCATGTAAGTGACATGTTAATTCGTGGGTCAATTGAAAATATGATGGATCGGTGCGATTACGATCCCGTTCCTCGTAACGGGAAAGAATTAATTGATCTCTCTGATGATGATCGGGGTGACTTTATCGCGGCTCCGTTCCTCTTCTTTTTCTCCTTCTTCCTTTGGAAATGCCAGTTCCGAAATTTGCCTCCAATTTTTCATTTTTTTAATCGCCGTCGAGGCTCGAGACGAAGTTCGGAATACTAAGTGCTCGAGGGATAACATCTGCGGGGTAATAGCGTGTATAATGAGTTGTTGCTTTACGATATTGTCCTCGATCTTTGGGAAGATGCTACATTGATACTCCTTTTTGTTTTCTTTTTTTTTTAACAATTTTCAATTATTTCTAAAAATACGAATACTGTATAAAAGTCTGAAACATATGATAAATTTTTAAACATGAGTATCACTCTTCGAATCTAATCTAATCAAACCCCTTATATAATACGTTCTAAATTTACTCATCTCGAATCTAAAAGAATCTTCATATTTCGTACCTGCAAAAAACGAATCAAGCCTATGAAAAAAGATTAAATTCCAATCCTAATAATCCGAAAGAATTCTCGCCTCGATGCTTCCAAATTGGATCGATCGATCTATCTCCCCGATCATTCCCCAAAAGAACAACCAGAAATGTTTGGTTCCTCGAAACCGGACTATCGTGAAGCGTTCCAATTCCTAGCAAAGCGCCCCGGATAATAATAATATCGAAATCAGCGGGGATCTCGGGTGTAATTGGCGGTGTCGAGCGTTCGCGTATAGAAAATAGAAGAAATCGAAACCCACGCGTGTTCGGAAGCTCGTTCGAAGTCGCGTCGAAATCGATCGGATTCGGTTTAGTAAGCTTGTTTAAAGCGTCGATTGGAATGATACGAGGCGGATAATTCTCGTAGAGATCCAACACGCGTGAAACACGAGGATCTCTGAGGATTGATTATTAATCTCGATTCCCAGCAATTTCCATTAGCGGAAACGCCGCGTTTCACGCGTTTCGCGGAAAGAGAAAAACAGAAAGCAGCCCGTGCGATTCGAAAGGGAAGACATTGATGGCTGCCGCTAATTGTCCGATGGACGACGCCCATAAACACAGCGCCGTTTAATGGGAATTCGTTGCAGGTATCCGCGACGATGCTCGCTTGTGGGTTTGATTTATCGCCGGTTCGAAGGAAGGTGCGCTACGATTGCAGGTGGATTCGTTGCGCAATCGTTGACTCGTCCAGTGATAATTTTATCGCGTAGAATGCGCTGTTGAGCGATATCGAGGCTGCTTTTGAAAAGATTCTTTTCTTTTTTCTCTCTTTCTTTCCTTATTTTCTTTTTTTTTTTTTGGAAGAAATTGCGCGAAATAATTTTGACGAATTGGAAGGTTGTTATTCGTTGAGTATTTATTTATTATGATAATTCTTGTAAAAGTGAGTTTATTCGATCTAATGTATTATTTAAAACAGTTATATTTAGCTTTTTGGAAAATTATTTCCAATCATTTCCAAATATAATGCGTAAAGATTTAACACACTGAAAATTTTCTAAGTAAAAAAGAATAATGATTTAACGTGTACATTTAACAATTCTTATTTTCCGTTCCAATTACCTGAAATTATTTACCCAAAATCGAGATAATCTAATAGAGTAATTTCTTGTTCGCACGTTTCTCGACGATACACGTTGTAACACAACGCGCGTAAAAACAATTCCGTTTGGAACAAGTTGAGATTCCGCTGGTTCACGCGTTCACGATCGACCGGCTCGTAAACGTTCCAAATCGTCGATTTCACATTCGAGCAAGCATGAAGTTTCTTCGGTTTCTCGGCCAGGGGACAGGAGGCGGGGGCGGAGGAGGAGAAGGGTGGAAATGAAATAGCGGGGGAAAGAAAGAGGTCTTTCGCGGTTTTACGACCGAACGAGCCCGGACTCGGAAAGAAAATCTTTAATAGAACTGTTCGCGGACGATGGTCGGAGCAAAAGCACGAAACCGCAACCTCCGGTTCCCACCGATCGAGGCGGCGTTATTAATTACGAAATATTTAGCGTTAAATTTTGTGGAACGACCGCGGTATCCCCCTTTTTCAATCTTTGTCGTGGCCGTAGGAATTTCAGGGTGAAATCAGGGTGACCGCAAAACGCTCCATCGTAGACACGACATCCTTCGACATTCCTTTTCCCTCGAGCTCCACTCCCTGTTACCTTCGCCGCCATTTCGAACGATGGGTTTTTGAAACCGATATTGAAGCTGATAAATAATTACCAGCAAATAAATTTAGGTAATTAAAAAATTGCTGTCTAAGAAAGATAATTGGGAAGATAAAGGGGGAATTTAATTGGTATAATACATAATAGTACGCGTTTAAGACCAAAGAAATTAAAAAAAGGAACGTCAACAATGGAGCGTTGTTAACCTGATTCTCCGAGCATTCTGCGGTTCATTGTTTCACCCGGCTCTTTTCGGTAGTCTTTTCTCTCCTCTTTTAAAGTTCTCCTTTTGTTCTTCGTCGCGTAGCCTAATTTTTCGAGGCGGTGCACGGAAAATTCCGTATCTTAATCGTGATTTCACGGCTTGATATACCTGTTTTTACGTTTCCTTTAACGTGAAATCTACGCTTTCGAATTTCACACTTTATCAAAAAGTTATTTCCCATACAAAACTCGATGGTTCAAACTTTTTATTCTCATCGAAATTTGTATACGATAATTTCTATATTTTATACAATTTCTATATGATATCATCCTTTGTAAAATAATAAAACAGAGAACACATTTTACAAAATCCAAAAATCCTTTCCATTTAAATACGTTAGATTTCGAGGCCTCTAAAAAAAAGATAATTCCCAAATACTTATTCAACACCGCGATCACAATTTGCATACTAAAGTATCCAATCTTCCCTCGAACAGGACAAAAACAGGAGGACTGTACAACAATCTTCCTACTCCAATATCGAGCCATCCTCTCATCAAGATAAAAAATCTACCACCATCATAGAACATTATCAACCTCTTTAAGACGTCGAATAGTCAAAAATGAAGAACAAGGGTTTAAGATGGGAAAAAAAGTTTCCTAGTTCGAGCGGAGAGGGTTATATTCGATCGTTCGACGTCTAGGTAAAAACCAGATCTCCCTCTCTCTCTCTCTTTCTCTCTCTGTTTTTTTTCTCTCTCTCCAGGCTGCGGCAAAAGGGTCTGAAAATAGCCCATTTAATCCACGTGACTCCTCCCACTCGCTGCTATTAGCCTTTTGCATTTTTCCCCTATGAATTCATCTCCGAAAATTAACAACCCAATTAAAGCGGCCATTAACGTCTCGGTATCTCATTAGAGCGGGATCGTTTGCAACTTTTAATGGAGGGGGGCACCCGGTTTTTGTGGAAACACACAAACGCGCCGATTCGAACGCGGATTCTCATTAGGGGTTGAATAGGCGATTACGATACTTTCTTATCGGTGCTTACGATACGGGGGTGCGGTTGAACCAAGTGATTCGCAATTAACCGCACGTTTTTGTTGCGCGAATTTATGTTAATCGAGTTTTATTTGCCGAACGGTAGAAATCTTATCGCGATTACTAGCTAGATCCAAAACCTTCTCTCTTCTCGCGCTCCCCAACAGTCACATCCATTCGAACGTCCATCCATGGTTTAACACCAGCATAGCCGCACCCTTCCGCTTTATCGCCACAAATTCCACAGTAAAAGTATCGGCGATCGATTATCGTGGCAGGTGCAATGATGAGGGATCAATTTCGCTTCTAATCGCGCGGCAACGCCTCCCTTTTTACACGATTCTTCAAATCAAGGTTGGAAACAAGCGGCGATCCGGGCCATTCATCCATCATTGGCCGCGGCGTTTCGAGGCAGCTGCATTGTCTCGAGGCGACTTCAGCGATCTCTACAGTTTTCCATTGTCTCGACGGTTACGCACGATCGGCTCCCTAACCGGGATCGGCCTCGTTAAATACCATTTCAACGCCGATTAACCGAATCTCGTAACTTCTGGTTACCCGCCACCCCGACGAATCGAGAAAGGAAAAAGGAAAGGAAAGGAGGAAGAGAAGGGAAGGGCAAGTTTCACGGATGGGATCGAAAGGGCGACGGCTCGCTTTTTCCTTTTTTTTTTTTTGCCTATTGTCTTACTTTCACGCTCGATTACGCGGCCCACTTCGAGCTACGAACGCTCTTTGTCTCGCGCGGAATCGCTGAACAATGAGGTTTAATTAGGAAACGCCTCGGCTTCGATTTTTCGACCAACCGGGAAGAAATTGTTAATTGGGATTGTTTGGAGGTTTTGGAGATAATATAGGAGAAAGGGATTCTTATTGGATTTACTAGTTTCCATTTTGCAAGTTGTTGATTCGTCGAATGTATGATAATTGAAACGTTGTATCTAGATTCCCGCCAATTAATTTGGATAATAAATCGAGGACCACCCACAATCCATCCCCTTTCCGTCTTTAGCACGCACAATTAAATTCTCATCGCGCGTAACAATTCAATCAGAGGTAAATTAAATCTGATCTCGAACAAGAAGCGAGAGGAGTTTGCAGAGGAGGTCGGGAGAGAGAAAGCGTTAGCGCGAATAAAGAGCCGGAGGGGCCTTCCGAATCGAAGCTGGACGCATCGATCATTCGCGTCGTGGAAAAGAAGAAAAGGAAGAAAGAAAGAGGGAGAGAGTGAGCTTAGAAAGAGGAGGAAGGAATAATTAAATTTCGTGGCGGAACAAGGGGAGGGGGACAGGGAGAGGGATAAATTTATGCGACCTCCCCCAAGATGTGCCACCCTCATTAACGATATTCATTGGCGGTTCCATGCCGATAATTCAGCCATTCATCAACCCGATCTAACGATTCGTTCGGTTCTTGCGCCAGGCGAAATCGATTAAAGTGATCGACTGCGGCTCCGTCTCCTCTCTATAGAAAATGAAAGGAGAGGGGGAGATCCGTAAGGGTGACCGCGTTCGATTTCGTGAGCGCGCCAGTCCTCTCTAACTAATTCTCGGGACAATGCATCACCGTGTTCGGACAGAACACCTCATCAAGAAGCTTCGCGTTAATGAGCTGCGAGGAGAAATATCGTTTTATCCTCTTCCTTTTGTCAGATCGCGCGCCAATTTTGGAGAATGGATTTTGAAACACCGTCGAGTGGGGAGAGAGAGAGAGAATGAGAGATGGATCGAAAGAGAGATGTTACTTCTTTGTCTTCTTCGTTATTTTTGCTTCTTTCTTTCCTTTTCTTTGTTCGATTCGAAGAGTTTGAAAGGAAAGGATTTGAGTTTGGATCGAATTACATTCTCGTGTCTTTATTTTCCGTTCAGAGTTTAATTGGCTCGGTGTCTATAAAAGATCACTTGGATATTTTCGAGGTTGTTTTGTACACGGAACGAACAAGAACAATTAAAAATTTTCCCCTCTTATTGTCCACGATAATACTAAATAATTCCTTTTAACAACTCTTTCTCGACTCGAAACGAGATCGATCGAGAAAACGCGATTCGTCCACCTCAGCTCTTAACCTCCCTGTCACCGATCACGGTTCAAAGCGTCGTTTAACGACCGTCCATAAAAAGACGGTCCCACGTCTTCTCCTCCCCCTCCCCCAAAGGACAGATAACGATGTTCCCAACACGGAGCGATCGATCAAATGGACAGGGTCGTCCGTTGTGTACGTTAGATTCGTCAGTTTCGGTGGCATTTTTCTCGCCTTTGAGGTTTCCTTCGAGGATTCCTCTTCATCGAAGAGGAGGATTCGAATTTCCAAGTTGAGGGGCAGGTGAATCGCAGTCGGTGGTGCGCGCGTTTTTCACCAAGGTCTCGATCGGCCCAGCACGCGTTTTCGGGTTCGTCCAGGGCCGTCCCAACGGGGGTCTACCGGCACCCCGTCGCGCTGCCTTCTTCCTAAGGTTTGATTATACCCCTGTTTCAAGAGTCTCCGGATAATTAGCGGCCTCTGCCTCCACTACGGGTCGGCCGACCCGTTTTAATTGCTCTATTTAATTTAAACCGGTGATCTCTTGGCGACGATTGGCGCCTCTATCCTAACTATACACCCTATAACCCCGGCCTCGTGTAATTTAATTAAGGACCGGATGCAAATGAATATTATAATTGGACGATATTTTACGACCGATACCGCGAGAGGGCCCACCCGGCCCGTAATTATCGAATGGAACTCGATCTTCGTTCCCGAAGAGATCGTCGCTCGAGACCTCGCCTCGAATCTTCTTTCTTCTTCTTCTTCTTCTTTCTCTTCCTCTTCCTCTTCCTCTTCTTTTTTCCCTCGCGATTTGTAATAATGTTTGGACCCGCGTGTCGTGATTAATGCGATATACGTAGCTCGGAGTGGAAATTAATGCCAGTCGTCGCGAGGAACGTCGATGATCGCCGCGACGGTAACGAATGGAAATTCGTCACGCGAAGTCACGGCAGTTTTCGCAGCGGGGTGGTCGGGAATGGGGCCTATATATTGTTCCATCGCGAGAGCATCGTTTTGTGTTGTTGTGGAATTTATCTTGGGCGAGCGGGACACACCCTCGAATTTCCATTTCGGAGGAATGGAGCTGGGGACCAAGGTTGATCGGTTGATCCATCGAAAAAGAAAAATTGGAAGGATCAAGGGGTTGGTCATGAATTTTGTTCCGTGAATCGAGAGAATTTATGGGATCGATACGTTTGTGTTCGTTGTGTGCGTACAACCTCTTTTCTCTCTCTTTTTGTTTCCTTTTTTTGACAAATGATGGCCGATAATTTTTTTTCCCCCGGGGCGCGAAGGTATCGGTGTTTTGACGCAGCTGGTTTGGGGTGAAGTTGGAGCAAGGATTTATGCGGTGCACGGGTAATTAAGTAAGATTCGATTACTCGTTTTGAATCGAAGAAATATCTATCTTTGAAGATATATATTTTTAAATACATTTAACGGTACTATATTTGTAAATTATTGCAATAAATAATTTCTTCTCGACTCCCGCTCACCGTGGAAATCGAAAAAAAGGAAAAGGGAAAAAGATAGCGTCCAATGAAGCGGAATGTCGTCGCGTCTTAACACACGCCTATACATCCTCCCTCGTTATGCGATTCTAACGTCGCGGTTGTGCGCCTAAAAAGGCGTGCCTAAACAATGAAGTTTATGGGCTAAGGCCTGCGGCAGCGGCCATTAAAACAATCGACAGTCGCGCTTACAAGGGATGCAAATGTTGGCGCGAGCACAATGGCGTTTCGGGAGAGGCCGTGGCAGTAAATACCAGTATAATTGCCAGCCTCAAAAGTTAAAGCGGTTTTAAAAGGCCCTTCGGCCCTGTTTTCGCCTTCCCTTATATGCAAAACCGCATAAGCGGGCGCGTGTGCAGCCTTAGAATTTTAGACCGAAGGCGCAGCCGGTGTCCCTTTAATTTCGTTGCAACGTTAAAACGGACGTGATACCGATTTTATCTTCTCTTTTAATTTTTATACCATCGTGAAAATTCCAATCAACGGATTTCCTGCGGAATAACTTACATCTCTCTCTTTCGAGAATTTATTTCTTTTTAACTTTCGGGTCTTTTTTCTTTGCTTTTGCCCTCCAAATGAAGTTTCTCAAATTTTTATCCAACTTTTTACACTTTAATTCGATTCTATTAATTTTAAATCTTAATACTTGTGCGAAGCTCGATATAAAAAAATCTGGGTGCGGCGTCAATCTCTCAAGATATCGTCTCTGTGGATGAAAGTGAAAATTTTTTTCCCGAAACGTGATGCGATCGCATCGCATAAGCATAATGATTCGTAAGAAAACGGCTATGGCACATGTTCGAGCGGACGATGAAGGTGGCGAGAGAAAAAAGAAGGTGCAGTCACGAATCCAAAAGCAAATTATGCGACGCTCATGCGCAACGCCACGCCCGCCAAATGGCCAATTCGTGTTTGCAGATTGCCTCTATCTCGGCACCCTGTCGTGGACCAAGATTGCAGTTTCCTCTTTCCTTTAAAACGGCTCAACAGGAACGAAAGCGTGCCGCCATTGTCACGCGTGCACGCCCAATAAGAGTTCCAGTTGCAAAAATTATACCGAATTTCGGTGAATTCGATCCGATCAACATCGTTTTTAAAACGTTCTTCCCTCGGAAGAACAGTGGACCGCTCTTAAGCTCGAACGATAATTAACACGCGATGTGTCCGATCGAATGCTAAACGAGTGTTTTTTTTTTTTTTTTTAAATATCCTTTTAAATTGAATGGTTGCATATCATTATGTTAATCGTTATGTATACGAGTATTATTTTTATTTTATTTTTATGTATAAAGATTTTGAAGAAACATATCTTTTTTTAATTATTTTATATATTTAATTTATTGATTTTATTAGAAAAACTCTTTGATATATCGAAAAAAAAAATTGTAAAATATTATAGTATTGTTAACGATAAAAATATTATAAAAAATAAGATTATATCCTTATTCGAATATTAAAAAATTATTTTTAAATAATTAATATTTATAAAAATTATTTACAAAAATATATATATATTTGTAAATATATATAAATATATATATATATAATAAATAAATATATATATATAAATATATTAAAATATAATATATAATATATTAAAAATATATATATATATATATTTTTAAATAATTAATAAATATTAATATTTATAAAAATTATTTACAAAAATATATATATATTTGTAAATATATATAAATATATATATATAATAAATAAATATATATATATAAATATATAAATATATATATATATATATTTTTAAATAATTAATAAATATTAATATTTATAAAAATTATTTATAAATATATATATATATATCACGTTTAAAAGTAATGTTATTAATTAATAACCGTTCCACCAAAATTCAACGCGTTCAATAGTTTCGATTTTGTAAACACCGTAGATACTTGCCCTTGCGGGAAATAAATTTCGACAAATGGAATGGGGCTCAGTTCGTCTCGACCTTCCGTCGCGGAATGATCGACGTATTATCGCGTCGCGAATTTTAATACGCACGTCGAAAATTTTATTTCGTTCGATCGTTTTGCCATCTTTTTTATACGAGTCGCGTCCAACGGGCGCAGTATCGGTCTCGCGAGTGCAAGTGAGTGCAAACTCCTCCCTTTTCCGTCGCGAAATCATTCCTCATCGCGTCCAATGACCGCCATATTGATCTCTCGCGAGTGCATCTTCCCTCCCCTTTCCTTCTTTCTTTTCCCCTCGATTTTTAAACAATTCCTCGACGCTGCTTTCGCATTGTTTTCGCGTATCGCGAGTGTAACATTCGCCGGAGGACACGATTTAACGTCAGTTAAGATTATGTCGAGTATGCAGCAGTGGAGGTGCGCCGTATTAGGCATTCTCCGATTGAAGCGGTTCGCCTTCTCGCCGCTGCCTCGTAATCTGCATCGACGCCCCAATGTGCAGCACGAGCCAAATGTGGAGCGAGCCTCGTGTGAGTGCGATATCCTCGATATTCCATTTCAGATTGCTTCGCGGCGATCGATACGTGGAAAGATGTAGAAAGTTCTTTTATTGCCCCTTTTATTTTTACGTCGCGAATTACGATTTGCCCGCGAAGCAATCAAAGTTTTCTTGTTCCTTTTTTTCTTTCTTTCTTTCTCTCTTCCACTCTTTTCTTTTTGGATAAAATTAATAACCGCAATGAGTCACGTAACGTGTATGACTAACGCGTGTCGATGTACGAAGATTAAAATGACGCGTAGAATTCTTAAAAACATTTCGCGACATAAACACATCGAGGTTTCCGAGAATTCGAGCGTTCGAGGTTTCCGAGAATTCGAGTGGTGTCCACTATGAAATTTGTTTTCCATTTCTATTTGTTTACTTGTGTATACGTACCTGTATACATCCTACACATTTAAAATTTTATTTCGTATTTAAACTGAGAGCTGTATCTGCAATATTTCTCGTTAGATATAGGTATTTGTAATGTATTAATATATAATATAAAATTTGTTAGAATGTAATATTTCTCGCTCTAGTTTAAGAATATTCCAACAAATTTTCCACAAGTATACATATCTATAATACGAAATAAAATTTACAAATAATTCGCACATCTCGCTCCATTTCGAAAGTACTTCAACAAATTTTCCACACGAATACACTTACAATCTAATTAATACTATCATTACCATTACTATAAATTTTCCAATTTAATAACGGACGAATATCAATTTACACGCCTACAAATATATCACGCTCACATCTTAAGAATACTCGAGCAAATTTCCCACGAGCAAGACGATCTAATCAATGCTACGACCATCGCACACCATAAACCTATCAAACAACCTACGAAACAATTCTCAAATTTCAATTTGCAACACGTAGAAATTCCTGGTTCGATTCCGCGTTCGAATCGTTGTTGGCGTTCATAAGAGGCCGAGAATCCACGCGTTCGTATCCATATAAAGGCCGGAATCGAGCCGAGGCACGTCGCGAGAGGCCGAGATCTAGCCGCGATATATCGGCGGGGGAGGCGATTTCGCGTGGCCCGCATGGCCGCGTGACCGTAAATGAAATATCTCGACCCGGGTCGGAGGCGCCACGCCTCTGAAAACTGGGTCCACTTCGCTCTCGTTCCACGAGAAAGGCTCATCGTGGGTAAGGAGATTAAAAAAAAAGCTACTTCTCCCTCCTTTCACGATTATCGATCCGTTCTTTCTCGACGTGACGAGAGGAATTTCGCGAACGTTTCTTCGTTTTCAAAGCGCCAAGGCAGGATACGCAAGGCGTAAAAACTTAGTTAATAAATTCGAACGAGTGATGGTTATTATATTCCAATGAATTGGAAAGTATTGGAATCGTTGCGTAAGGATTTTAAAGAGTGGTGGAGAGATCACGAGAGATTGGATATGTTCCAGCTAGGTTCCAAGGTGGCCTCGTGTTCGAGTATTTATATTTTTTGTATTTATCGAAGTAAAAATTGAAATTATCGTAAAGATTAAAGAAAAAAAGAAACGAAGAATAAAAACGTAGCGGGTTAATCGGCAAATTTACTGCTCGTCGTAAGCAATGTAATTTAAATGAGCGAAAACGCGTCGAACATCTGGAACGATCAATAAATTTCCGATTATCAGGTTCTTCTTTTCAAATCCTTCTTTCCCCATTTCTCTTCTTTCGCTCCTCTTTCTTTTTATTTTTTATTTTTTTTTTCTTCCCTTGTTGGGGTCGAACGACGTGGCAGGCACGCGCGTGCGCTGTTGGTCAGGGAAGTCGGTCGAGTCGCGTTTGCTTTGAAAAGTGGGATATGCAAAATATGCGCGGGGCCATGGGGTACCTTGGGCTAAAAATTTCACCAATTCCCTTTCTTCTTTTGTACGCCGATATGGCGCCTCTCGCGATAAATCGCTCTCGCTTTTTTCCTTTCTTTCTTCTCTTTCCTTTTTTTTTTCTTCTTTTTTTTTTTCATCATTTCATTTTATCTTATTTATAAGGGAACGTTGGCTCGTTTTTAGGCACGAGAAATCGGAGCCGCGCTACGTGAAAATATTCGCGATGCAATGGATATTTTTAAAGCGTTCCCGCGAGTTTATCGCGGCATTGTTGCCGGCACGCGAGAATCTAGCGCCTGATATTTTCAGATCCGTGTAGCACTTACGAGCCAAATTCATTTTCCACCGGTGTTTCTGCGATTCTGTTGCGAATTCTCTCTTTTTTCTTTTTTTTCTTTTTCTTTTCTTCGATAAAATGATGTTAGATTATTGCTGCGTGTCGAGCAGCCTTCAAACTTTATCGAAAAGTGTAAAATATTTTACAGAATTGCAATTTTTAAAAAATTAAAGAATTTATAAATTAAATTAGAGTAGCGATCTTACTTATTGTATTTAGGCTCAGGAGTGTTCTTTCGTTTCAATTTTCAATCAATTCTTCTTTGCTCTTAAGGAGTCCGCTTATGAGTCAATAATATTAACAATAATATCGTTAAAAAAATATCGATAATCTTATTGCGATATTTTTAATATTTTCAATTTCCTCGAGACACCGATATTATTGATTCTACGTAGGCTTCTTAAGAAAAATATTAATTATTTTCAACAATACGTAATATTTTCTGGCCACGATTACAAATCATCGGTCTCGAAAATTCGAACATCGAATATAACGTCTAAATACACGCGTAAAATCATTGATCCGTAACCGTCGTTTCGAAAAGGAAAACGAAGTTTCGATGCTCGTGATCGTTCATCCGCGACCATCAAAAGAAGATCGCCATTTTTAAGACACGATGGAGAGAACTTTGGACCTTTTAAAGGCACCGTGTTATCGAGCGTACCTACTCCATTTCGTTACACTTTCTTCGACGGAGGAAGTAGTGGGGGCCACTTGGTAGGTTAACCAACAACCTTATCAAAGAGTGGTCGCTGCCAATATTGATTACACTGTGTACGGGGGCCGAGTTCGAGCAGATAGCCGCGACAAATTGCACGCCTTCGCGTTCACCGATAGTCGATTGCTGTTTATTACTTTGGCGCCGGTGCCACTGATGATATCGTAACAATATTTTTCCACGAAGAAATTCGATAAGAGCGAAATTTGGGAAAATTTGGGAAAGGGAAAAAATTTGAAATTGGATCCCTCTTGAATTTGATTTTGAGAAATTTTTAAAATATTCCTTCTCGAATGGAAAATGAAAGAAAAATTTACGAATGATTTTTCTAAATTTTCTAAAACTCAATCATCTTTAATTTATTTTTTACTTATCACAAGAAATTTAATTATTACTGTCTTTTATAATAATTCGTGGATTTCGGTGGTTCTTTATTAATTTTCAAAATAATTACGATAATTATTACACGAACACAAAGCTATTAATTTCTTCTCAACCTTCTGTCAATCAAGGATAACGAAATTTCGTCGAATTTACTTTCCACTTCCTCGAACGATATTATCTCTCCGTAATAAAAATCATAATATTAATCGATACCAGAGTATTAACACGTTGAAAAATTTCGAATAAAGTTACTTCAACTAATTATTAATTAAAATGCTCGAATAACATATTTATTCCTACCTATTACAATTGATCCACTTTTCGTATAACCTCGGTCCTTTGCCACCCCCAGTTATTTGCGATTATTATTATACTTCGAACAACAAATTATCGAAGTAACTTTATTCGACTAACTTCAACTATTAAATCTTCCCCATCGCTGATCGACACGAAGCCAGGCCACCCTCACCCTGTGACGATATTTCATTAAAAACCTTCCTGTTTACCCAGCGGGAAAGTGGAAAGTATCAGTGCAAAGCAGTATCCATATCCACCAATTAACCTCTCTATTCTTCCCAATATCGAGACCAGCTCGACTCGAACAAAGAGAACCATTTCTACCCGTTAATTAAGACCTTTATATCCATCTTATAGGACCAGTCTTGTCCGATCTCCACTTGCCCCTCTTGAGCGATATTTAGTTTCATAAGACAAAGTCTGATCAGGTAGTTCGTGATCGGGCCTGGAAAACGTTAGAAACGTATTTGAAGAGGATCGTGGGCAATCATGTCGAACATAATTGCCCGTGAAACCTCATCATCGAGGATCCAGGATCCAGCTTATATATAGAGACCGTGCTCGAGATTTCTATCTAGTGTTCTATGGTCCGGTGAACCCTGAACGAGATTGTCTTGAATAATCGATTAATCCGGTTCGCGGCCGATGTATATACGTTGCTACCGGATGAAGGGAGAGATAAATGACCTTAGGTCACTCCGTCCGCCATTATTATTTCATGAACATTCTTCGCCTTTCGCCCAAGATTCGAAATTTATATCGGTGGAACGGTTTTGAATTTTCCACGAAGGAGGACTGGTATCGGATTTGAATCGAAGTTAATTATGTAATTTAGATCGATCGTTTATTTATTAGCAGCCAGTGTCGATAACAGTGGAGACGGAAGGTTGAACTTGTTGAACTGGAATTAACTTTGGAATCTTGTAAGCACTTTTTCTTTTCTTTTTTTTTTTTCGTGATTGAAATCTAGATAGAGTTTGGAGAATTTTTCCTTCTTTTTCTCGTGATTTTGATGCTTGTTCGAGAATAGAATAATTTGTATAGTGTATTTTTATTATTATCGTTATATGATAAAGATCTTCTTTTCAAAATCTTCTTTCATATTTTATATTCTCGATACACGAAAATTTCTGTAATCCTGAAATAGATTTCTTCCTTCCTAAATAAATTTAAAAAATTACAATTTTCGTACCAGTTCCAAAGCGTATATTTTATTCTCCTCTAAAATACATTCTTCGTATATATATTCGGTTCTTTCAAGCAACCATCGTCCAAATTAGAATCTCCATACCCATATTAAATATCACAATTCTCCAATTCCACAATTCTCTCTCGTCAAAGGCCACTATGTAAATCCACGGTTGGATAACTGAAGCGCAAAGTAACGTGCCTCCATTCCGAAAACAGAGATCACGAGGACACACAAACGATTCCTCCTCCTAAGGTTTCGTGGGTCCGCGTTGTTTAGGCTACGCGTCGGTAGGATTAACGAACTCGTTGCTCGCCGAGCTAGGGCAAGAGGTGAAATATTTCTAAACAGGCGCGAGGGCGGGGACAGGAACGGTGGACAGAGAGAGGGGAAGAGAGCGAGAAACCGGAGCCAAAGCACGCGTATAATAATAGCTAATAAAGTGGACGTAAAAGGGAGGGAGGAGGGGGGAAGGGGAGGGGGTCTCTGGTAGGGCAGGTGGCCCTTGAAGCCTCCATGGGGGCACACTCCGGTTACCTCCGCTTCGTGGCCAAAAACCGCCTCGCCTCGGGGCCCACGCGAGTAAAACTCCTCCTATCTCTCTTTTTCTCCACGGTCGTCGAGCTGCCTTTGTCTGTCCGGAACCGAGCGACAAAAAAATAACCGAGCGCGTTGGAACGGAGAGAGGTCGTGAGAGAATCGTGGGGAACGTTAAACGAGCCCTTAAAACGTTGAACTTGAACTTTCTTGGTTCTTGAGTGTTTGAAGACAGGGAGGAGCTCGTTTTTCGGGGTGGGGCGGAATTAGATTCAATCCTCGAATTCAATGCGAAGAAACGGTCAGAGAATAAATTAAATTTATTGTCGAGTTATTCTTATGAAGCAGGTTGATATATATGACGTATCAAGATATTGATATTATCAAAATATAAAATTAGTCAGGCTTTAGAATTTTAAATTCGCTACTATTCGTTATAGTTATTTTCTTTCATTGTTATCATAAAATACTTCAATCAATATTCTAATAAAACGGGTGAATCGATCGTCTCTTAATTTCCATAATAGTCATAGATGCCATCTAACACTTCCTAACCTTTAAATTCTCTTTGTAATTCGGAATATCACTCGCATCGCAAAATGATATTATAAAAACTTGACTTAATTTCCAAAAATTCCCTGACAATCACATCAAATTTACTTCATCCGTGTTCGAGAATTTATAGAGAGCGTCTCGCTTATATTCCTAACCTCCAAACATTCTCCTTCGCAAATTTTCATCCTTGTCTCGTTGATCGGTCGATCAGAAAAGCGTGAAAGCCGGTCTAAGAAGGGGGGGATCGGCCGCATTAAAGAGGAAAGTCTGATTGCATCCCGTGGAAAGAAAATGATCTCATCTAAGAATTCTCCACGGACCGTGATCTCGTCTCGCGTGCGCATGCGTGTCAAGACAAGACCTGGAGTGGAAACGCGGCGAACCGCGCTTCGAAGACTCGTTGCGTTGCATTATTATGATATAAGACACGCGTGGCCTGCATTAACCATAAAACCACTGTTTCATCTGGCCGACTGACGCGGCCCCGAGAGCGTTTGTCAGAATGTATGATGCCACATTACCGTCACAAGGTGTGATTTCCTTTTTGCTTTCGAGGCGCAGCTGCGTTTTTCTTTCAACGATTCGGAAATTGATCGAGTTTGCGAATTTTTAATTTTTTATAGTACACTTGTCGCCGATTCCCTTGCATTACAACTCGTATTTCGTATTTCGTACGGTGGATTAAAGCGAGATAATTGAATCGAATTTTGTGTTATACAGGACAATCGTGGAAATCCCTTTGAAATGAAATATCGTGCTGATTTGATGGAATTACAAAAATAATTGGTAACTTTTCTTTTTTTAACGCGCGTCTGTTCTATTTTCGGAGCTCGTGGGATAATTTTAAAATAGCCTTTTCTTTTTTCGCGATCGCGCGAGAGAAACTGAAACGACGGCGCGACCGCATAAATTCGTTTTCATCGGTTGTAAAATAATACGGCAAACGTGAAACAGGATTATGGAGCAGTAAGTTCCGCGGGACAGTGTTCGAGTTTCGCTTTGGAAAATGTTAAATGAATGTGTTGCTGATACGAAACGAGTATCCCGTGGATCGATAAGAGTCGAAGATTTATGAAAAATTGCACGTTCGAGATTTTACGATTGGTTGCGAAAGAAAACGGTAATCGGTGAAAAACTCGTATATCCGTAGTAGTAGAGTGGGAGGTCTCGTTTGCATAAAGAAATTGAAAGGAAAAAAAAAGAAAAAATTTTGTTTTATCGTTCCACGCATGAAACATAACACGCACCGCGACGTTAAACAAATATTCCAACAATTTTTCTTTTATCGAGAGTACTAAATAAATTATTCCTGGACACAAACAATCCCCCAGTTTGCCTACGAGCGATTAATCGCGACAAAGTATTCGATAATGTATAATCTCGAAATTTAAATCGAGTTGGAGGAGTGACAAGTATCCTTTCCATATCCACGAATCGTGTATCGATTCAACACTCTCTTTCAATCCCCTTAATCTGAAGTTCTCAAAAAATTCAATTTCACCTTTCCCAATAAACTTTAAACAGAGACGAAGATCATCCGTCTCAAAAAAAGAAACACGAAAATCGAGGGGTGTGTTTCCCATCCATGGGGCGCGCAATCTTCATTTCAACCAAGATTTTCGATCCGACTTTCGCCCCGAAACGCAACGAAACCTTCAATCTCGCGAGTTTCACCGTTTCGACACGGAACCTCTCGACAGCGTACCGGAAGCGAGTTTGCGATATCGAATCGGCGACAGAGACGAGGCCACTATCGAGAGAAAGAGCGAGACGAGCGAAACGAGGACGAGTAGCACTCTTGCGTGAACGAGACAGAGGTACATCGACGAGGAGGAGAAAGAGAGAGCGAGGCGGAGAAGGAGAGAAGGAGAGAAGGAGGCAGAGTAATCGGCAAATGGAGATGGCCCCTAAGTTCTCTCCGCTCCCGCCCACGCGGCCAGACAGAATAAAACTACTCGGGGATGGTCGTAAGTACCGAGGAAGTACGCGGTGCTCTCGAGAAGAGAAACGAGCGTGGATCGAGCGTGGCGGAGGAAGGGGAGGAACGAGAGCCGTGACGATAGCCCTGGAGCGTCACGACGTCGTCCACGTGCACACGGACGACCGCTCCGTGTGTATACCGGGGGGAGGGGGGGCGTGGAAGGTGGAGAAGGAGAGAGGATGAGGAAGACGAAGCTGCGTAACATTTTACGGCTCCACCGGTCCAGTTCCACCGCTAATGTTTTCGAACTTTACGTGTGGGCGTGCCCCCGGGATCCAAGGACCTCGTGACACGTACGTTGTCTCGTGCGTGGACTGCTACGATTGTGACGGGTGGGAGGGAGGATAGATATGTTCCAGTTGGACGTGGTTCAATCGCTCGGGTGAATGGGAGAGGAGATTAATCCGTAAGGGCAGACGTCGTGTTTTTTTATGCAACGCTTGATATTTATTTTTATCGGTTTTTATCGTGGAATTTGATTTATTTTTTTATGCTACGAGATTAGCTTAGGTTTTTAAATCCATGTTCTTTAGATATAGATATTTATAGCTACTGGTATAAATCTGTTTCTTCAATTTTACTGTTTCATTTCAATCGATTTATTCCATTAATTTTTAATCGAAATAAAATAGTTATAGCACGAGGAAGGATTAACCGATGGAAGGATCGTAGGGTTGGAAATATCACGGTTCCCCTACGATCGAAAATAAGTCGAACTTAAACTTTCATCTCGAAAGTCGATTAAATTTCCATCCACTCGGAATCGTATCGTACGTCCAATATGTCGTACTATTTAAAAATTCTCAACATTGACTCGTCGTTATTCCCGCGACGAATCGTTATTTATCGAAACAACCCGCTTCCCGCTCTCTACCTGTTCGATCGGAGTAGCCCGTAAATCTGCGGCAAGGCCTGTGTGCGCCAGCTGGCCGAAAAAACAGGCGAACGCAACAACACCAACGAAACGACCTGCCGTGGGCCGTTGCAAGTTTCCCCGGATGATCTCGCCCACGCGCCGGTACTTAACGGCGGCAAAGGCGCTTATTAACGGTTATTACATCGGGGGGATGTTGGCCGATTAAAAAAGAAAGGGGGAGGGGTTTGAATCGGCAGCGATTCCGTGTATCGTCGATCGCGTCCACGCGAATTAACCGGCAATCGTTGGCCTTGATTTATTCCTTCGTAAATCATATTTGGGAATCGGGGATGGAGAGGAAGTGGGTCCATGTAAACGGAATGAAACGATTCTTTCAAGGGAAATTGAAATATATCTTTGCGCGATTATTCTATCGGTGGAAATATGAGAAAGTAAGGGATGCGATTTAAAGCTTTTCCTTTTCTTTTTTTTTTTCTTAATTTTTGAGTATAAGAAGGTTTAAAGGTTTAAGTTGAATTTTGTTCGAGATTTGTTTGGAAATTTATTTTTATTATTGGTTTTATGTAATTGGTTTTTTTTTTGCATTTTTAATTATTCAGTAAGAAATTATTTATTATAATAATAAATATAATAAACAATAAATAAAATTCGAAAACAGGGAAAATCGTATAGGAGTAAAATAAATTTCAAACGAAATAATCAAGAAATCCTGTTACTTTCTAATTAAGAAAGGAAAACATAAAAAGAAATAAAATATGCGAAAAGAATCGTTTTACTTATTATCAAAATAATTACGCTTATAAATTGTACATTGTGATCAGGTATATGTAAGCGTCGAAGAGTATGAATTTTCAAACTTTTCTTGAATATATATATATAGCGCATACATTACCTTTTAATGTTTGAAAGTATATAAATTTTATGCATAAATATGATCGTATTGGTATTTTTAAAAATCTTGAAGGAGGATCATGGAGATTGGACATAAATTATACAAGGTAGTTGTTGCGGCGTCATATATGGCGTATTTTTACGCGTCTCTTCCACAGGATTATTTTTACGTTCTGTGGATAGTGTGCCTCGTATCGTAATAGCCTCGAACAGGGATTGTAATGGGAGGGCTGTTTTATTGCGCGAAGCTTCCTGAATTTTTTTCGAATTTCCCCACACTTCCTTTAATGGTTTCGTTGCGCTTTGATGATACACGTTGTGCGTGTAAAGTCGATCGAAAGAGATTAAAGGATTAGGAAATGTCTGTTCTAAAAATAAACTCTTAGAATGTTTTAGATTCGAACATTATTAAATTATTTCTCTTTATTTTTAATACTTTTATGAAATTTTATGAAATATGCATTGTAGAAGATGCATCTACAATTGGATTACTGTAATAATAATGATAATAAGAAACCTACGATTCTTTGAAAAAAGAAAAATCATCTTTCATTTCTCAAATATTCTCCCAAATCCTTCAAAACGATCCCTCCTCCGTCTTCCAATATTCGAAACTCAACGCCAGGGAAGCTGGCTGGACCGTGTATCCCTCTCCATCCGCTCTTTGTTTCCATAAATCACAGCGCGGCAGAGCTCTCCAAGAATGGGCAGGTGCTGGGTGCACCCACTGTCACGCTTGGTGCACCCGTGGCCGCAACTCTTGCTTCGTTTCTTCTTCTCCTCTTCGTTATCCCACTGTTTCTTCGCTTCTTTCCCCCTTTCCTTCCAACATCCTTTCCTTCGTTGCCTCGCTACTTCTTCGTTTCGCGCAACTTCTTAAATGCTTTTTTACGTAGCTTCATAACTACTTTGTTTGCTTCTCTTTTCTTCTTCCTTTCCTCTTTGACAAAATTTTATCCTTTTCTCGTGTGATAGAACCAGTAAGATAATCCTTTGGGAATATTTCATCATTTTTTTCTTTTTTTTTGTAGCTCGTTCTTCGATTACGCACAATTATTTCTTCATTTTCCTTCTTTTTTCGATCCAGCATGTTTTTCTTTACGTTGTTTCATTATTTCATTTTTCTGCATCTTCTTCCATAACAGTTTCGCGCAACTTGTACGCTTTTACTTGTTTTTCTTTTTTTTTTCATGCTTCACTATTTTGTTTCGATTTACCTCTCTCTTCTCTTTTTTCTCCTCTTTCTTCCCGCAATTTTTCTCCTTTTCTTCTATGTATATTCTTCGCGTATGTTTCTCTCTCTTTCTCTTTCCCTCTCTCTGGTTTTTTTTCGCTCGTTCCTTTTCCGTTCATCCGTTGAAACGGGCCTTTACTTTTAGGCCTCCGGCGTAATTATCGCGTCTTGCGGTTTGCTAGCGGTTTGCCCCGCTGGTGTTGAGCCTACAGGTGGTCTCCCCGGGATCGAGATCCACGAAACGGGTTCCTCTGTTTTATTCTCCTTCCCTTTACCAGTGTTATTAAAGCGACTCGGAGCTTCCTCTCTCTACCGAATAACGCGTTCCCTACGTCTTCTTCTTTTTAATTGCGAGAATACTGTTTGATAAATTTTTTTGGAAAGGATTTTTTTTTTTTTAGATATCAGATTTTTTTAAGATAATATGATAGTGGTAGAATTTTTCATTCAGAATTATTATTTCGAACTGACTTTTGTTACTTCGTTAAATTTTGTCTGGATATACGATTTTGAGGAAAAAGAATTTTTCAAATTTAATTATTTAGAGAAAAATCCAAGATTTTTATCTTTTTCCTCTATCACGTGAAAATTTATAAAAAATTTGGAAGAGAAATTTTTGTTTATGCTTATTCAAAAAGTTATTATATTCGTTTAATTAATAATAAAAAATAATAATAATTCCAAGAACGAATCAATAATTCCAGCTAAAGAAATAAAAAAATTTCTCAAACAAAAATACATTGAAACGTATATACATCAAATTTTGTATAATTCAAGCCAAAAAAAAACCAACATAATATAATTAATCGAATAACATTCATCAAAATTATCCACGGAAACCAGCCATTTCATTATCTTACCCTTATCGTTTTAACAATCTCTTGACTCCATCCTCACCAACCCTCTTTAAAATCATTCTCCCTCAAACTTCTCCTCAAACTTTCCATCTAATCGGTTTTACGCGATTGCGCGATCAAAGGTGGCGAGTCGAGTAAAGATTTTTTTTACGATCCGATTCTTAATAATACTCGTTCGCCATCGAATATTCGCGAAACGAAGAAGGATAGCCCGTTCCCTTTTCCTTTCTCCCCTTCCCCTCCCCCCTCACGTTTCTCGACCGGTTGGCTTTTCTTCAAAACGAAGAAGCGGCAAAACGAACAGGTGGCATCGATTATCCCGGCATGCACTCTGAAACTTCCGCGATTTTTTAGTTCCCCTGCCCCCTCCCCCCATAATAAAGGCGTGCTCGCTCGCGCGACCGACCGTGCAAACTTTAAATACAGGGTGTTCCTTAAACATTCGGGGAAGAGAGTCGGTCGCTGATGGGATATGGGAGGAAGGGAGGAAAAAAAGGGTGGAGGGGAATGGGGAGAGAGGTTGGCAGAAACTTCGTGCAAGGATTTTTGGTCTTGTTCTCGAGTTACGAGTAGTTTTTGCCGAGACTATGGAACAGAAATGGGTTAGAGGGGTTCGTGAAGATTGATGATTTTTGAAGAGTTGAAGGTAGAAGAGCGTTTTGGAGTAGCGTGATTGAGAGAATAAGTAATCGTTTCGAAAGCGTGGAATTGTTTTGTATTTGATTTAGATTTAGATTTAGACGCGTGAAATGGAAGAATTTTGTTAACAAAGTTAAATTGATGTTTTAATATTTGATTTCTCAAGATTTCTCAATTTTCTCAAGAGAAATAAGATAAGATAATTTATTTTCTTTCGTGATTTTCAAAATTTAATTTCCACGCTTTTTCGAATTTCGAGCAATCGTATGAATCGTATAAATGTTCAAATTTTTCGACGATTATAAACCAGCATGCTGAAAGAGGAGGAGAGATAACCTTCTGAATGAAATACAATCTCTTCGCATAGTATTTAAAAACATTTCGATATCGCGAGTTAAGAGTCAATTTTTCGTTAGACCGACAATCTCGTAATTTATTTCCACATAGCATGCAGGGTTATTCGTGGCTTAACTGAACCTGCAAAATTGCGGCTAATCTTCTACACGCGAATATAAATGAATAATTAACTTGGGTCGTATGAAAAATCGCAAAATCTTGAACAATCGTGAAGCGATTTTCATTGTTTCATCTCAAATTATGATGTCTGAATTTCAAATATTTCCATATTAAAGTCACGATGAATCCGTCCATCGTATTCTTCCTCTTCTTCTTCTTTTTCTTCTTCTCCTTCTGAAGAAGAAGCATCTGAAAAATTTTTCCGTGAGTAATCCACCAAAATCTTCTACAAATCCTTCTTCATCTCGAGCCATCCGTCTTCACTCTCTTTCTTTATCGCGTGTCACGTAGAAAACATCCACCATTGCTGCCATAAAGCGTTGAAACCGCACTAAACTTCGAATTGCATCACCGAAACGATCCAGAGACAGCTTCGGCCGGATGACGCTAAGCTTGGAATAATTACCGTCCCCTTTTTAGATTAGCTGGGCTATCTGAAGCTTCCCTTTCGAAACAGAGAGTACCCTCGAGATACTCTCGGTTTTATTACGATGAAAATCCATCCGGCCGAAAACCACGGTCTTTAAACATCGTGTATATCTCCCGCTTCGCTTGACACACGGCGTCCAATATATCCAAACATAGTTGTACAGGATGGGCCAAAAATTCCCAGATTATTTAGAAACATATAATAACATTTATTACGTATGAACCTTTTGAAATTTTTTATTATACACAAGATAATAAATTATGGAGAATGGAGATCTTTTTTTTTTTTTTTTGACAAAATATTTATATCTTATTTCCTTGTATCTCAAATGTCACTACTCGTGATACGGTTATTCCAATTTTATCGACTCGATGGAAAGCTATCTTTTTGACGTGAGAATTTTCAAAGATCTCGAGGATTAAATGATAATTATTTTCCAATTATTTAGAATTTTTAAGTACTCAAGAGAATAGCTCAAAAACTTTCGGTCCACCTTGTATGAACAGAAAGAGCACGGAAAAAGAGGGAAGAAGAGGAAGAAGTCCCCGGAATAGGTCGAACGGGGGATCGATCAGGAGAAGATAAAGCTACGAAAGAACGTATATTTTACTCGCGACTCATCGGGCATCCAACACGTTGCACTTTGACTTTTATGCCGAAATAAACGTTTTATAATGATGCGGCAGTATCTCCGGAACTCGTTTCATCCATTAGCCGTTGCACCTGTATTGATACCTGCCGCCACAGAGCGGGTGAGGGTGCGTAGTGCTGCGACCAGAGCGGAAAGGGTTGCGTCGACCCTTTAATTTCACCTCCTAACCGAATACAGTTCAAGAGGGAGAAGCTTTCTAGGGTTTCAGGGTCGACGAGGTCAAGTCGACCTGTTATTTCTCTTTTTCCCTTCGTTTTTTTTCTTTTCTTTTTTTTTCTTTTTTTTCTTTTTTGTTGTTCTCGCGCTGGTTTGCGAGAGGGTGCGAGAGGGCGTTCTTCTATTTTGCTTCGCAAGGTTTGCGGTTGGGTAATGAACGAGGGGAGAGTATGATTGAGGTAAATTAGAAACCAGAAAGGTTCGTGAAAAATTTTTCTGTTATAATAATATTACAAGTATTAATTAACAATATTGGAGTATCGAAACGAGAAATAGTCGATTTTTCTTTAAACTTTATATCGATTCGCGTTCTTGTGAAATAATATAAAATATCCATATGACAATTGTAAAAATCCAATCCGCAAAAACTTATTTATTAACGTCTCTCTTATTCTCGTGATTCAACATCTAGGTGTATCTCTCGAAAATCGATTATCACGTTATCGATAACTCGTCGAAATGGTGTGATCAAACATACTCGAACCGCACTGTCTATACAAGAATAACGACACGTGTCTCTAAACTCGTTACCCGCTTCCGTGTAATTCTGTGATGCAACAATCGTGCTCGTCATCAGACCTTCACTTAAATGCCTCGATGTTAAAAATTGATCGTGCGAGAGATGCCAAGAGAAAATAGGAGAGGAGAGAGGGGAAGAGGAGAAAAACGAAATAAAAAAAAAGAATGAAAGAAAGAAAAAAAGAAGAAAGGAAAAAAGTAAGATGAAAACGAGCGATTATGGGCGAAGAAAGAGAGAAGAAGAGTGGATCGTGGAATTCACGAAGGAAGCCCGGAATTTATCGTCGTCGGGATATTTACAGCCGACCCGTATGAATATTCAGCCAGGTTTATTTTACGTGCTCGCCGCTTCCTTATGCCTCGGCTCGTACGCCACGGCTGGGGTCAGGGGTTAATGAAACTTGGTGAAAAAAATGCAAATAAGTCGAGAGTGCCGCGGCCTCGTGGCGTACATAGCGTACACGCGGCGGCGACCGATAAAAATATCCGGCAAACGCAAATTAGAGGTTCCGAAATGGCTGACAGAATTTGACCAACCGAGGCTTTTACTATGCAAACACTTTTAAACACGAATACACGCCAACGAAGGTAACGATTGTACCTCCGTTTCCAGGAATCGATGTCGTTTCCTTCGATATCACGATGTTTGTTATTCATAGAAAGTATACGTTTGAATTTGTTGTCCCGTGTTTGGAAATGTTTGAAAGTGGATGAGATTTTTTTTTACGGAAAATGATGAAGAAACGAATTTCCGTTAACTGATTTTCGTTCGAGTTGTTGCTCGATTGTTTTGGATTTGCTCGAGTTTGAAGTAGTTTGATTGGCAGAAGGAAGAGAAGAATCAGATTCATTGTCGATTGGCTTCGCTTTGAGTCAATTTTCGATACGCGGTACAGAGTTTAAGCTGGTTGTGTATCGTTTGATGAGCAATATTTTCAACAATATCGAAAAGGAATCGAATCTATCGTCAGAAGAGATACGTGTTAAACGCGTACGTTATAAATATTAGCGAAGGAGTGTCATTTTTCAAAACTAAACACGATTTATACGAGACGTCCAATGAAACCGTCAAGCATCAATCATTACAAATTCCTGATGTCGGTTCCTCGCGCGCCCGTTGGCCGGGTAATTAATTATTTCTCTTGCGCGCAAGGTGAAATTTCCACGATTATCGAGGCGGGAAAAAAAACCGACTTTCGACGGTGATTTACGTACCGTGACCTTTGCGCTGCCTGATGACGAGCACCGTCTGCGTGTACATAAATGAGGATAAGGCGGCAGGTGCACGTAACACGGTAGTTCCACACGATGAGAGGACCATCTGGTGACGTACCGTTTTCATGGCTGAAAGTGGGACGTAAAAGGATGCTAATAGGTACGACGCGACGTTTACCTTCGAACGAACGAGGAATTGCTCTTGTGAGAAATAGGAAGCTGTCTCACGGTTAGACACTCGCGATCGATCGATCGTTGAACATATATTGGAAATGGCAATACCAGGTACTGTTTACAAAGGTCGCCGGTTTAAATGGCTAATTAGAACGTCGTGTCGGTTATAAGTATCCGCTATAAAAATTCTCCGGTAAAAGTCGAGTTTCTTTAGCTTCATTTATAACTGGTTTTTATGAGAAAACTTGATTTCAAGTCTATTTTCTTGCGTCTGTAGAGATAATGATCGGTATATATATATATATATGAAAATAAATTTTTTCATTTCAATATTAATGGAAGTTTGAGCTAATCGTTAACTCGTTATCATATGATTTGTAATCACGTGGTACAATAAAATAGCAATGTCTTTTACGAGAGTGTAGAGAGTCTATTATTTAAATAGTTCACGTAGCCACGTTGTCTTCTGAAATTACGAATTTCATAGAAACTAGTTTCTTTCGTTTAAGTTAAAGAAATCGTGGGAAATATTTGTAAATGAATTTTTCACACCGGTTTTCGCATCTTGTGACAATTTTAGATTCTTATCAGATTCCATTCCTTAAGAAGCTTTTAGAGATTTAAACATCGCGGCGCGTTATTTGAAATAGAACAAGTAAGAAAAATGGAGTTGTTTTATTACAAAGTTAATTTATGTATCTTAAATTGTAAAAGTCTGATAACAGCCTGTTAGCTCGATGATAAGTATTTAAAACGACAAACTATATCATCGATAGCTATCTGTGTAAAAATGCCGAAGAAGCCAAGAATCTTTCTAGATCATATCATTCGATAACTACCGACAAAACGAAACAAATCCACAAACCATAAAACTAACCGTTTCCACCGTCGTGATCCCCTTCCCACTCACCCCTCTCCGAAAATACAAACTTGTTAAGACATTTCTGTCCGCCACTACGGACCCATTATCTATAACTTGGAATCACCTTATGTCAAAACGCAACCCCTCCACGGGGTTTCTCTATTTCCCTCCAGATGAACCGCCGTCCGCCATTACGACCTCGATAAAAAGCGCCACGGTGCGTGAAAGCGTCGAAATCCGCCAAGGCAGATCGTTTCTTTCGGATATTCTAATTAAACGCTGCCGTTAAAAACGGCCCTAATTAAAAACTCCGCATGCGGGAAACTGCGGAGTCGCGTCCGATTCGACACCGGTGCCGAATCTCACTTTGGAACGTAACTGTTACTTTTACGGCGAGATAGTAAAAATACATTTGGCCAGAGAGGAGCCGAATCCGGGCTGAGATATATCCTCCCCGACGCTCTTAAATTATAGATTTAATGGATTTGCCGGATACTTTGCAAACATTCTGCTTAAATGCCTCCACGCTGACCGCGCCGGGGGCTTGCAGCTGCGATCGTAAAACTTGCCGACTATGCCCAGACATTTTTCAAATGCCTTCTCGGTCATCTCGGTAGATCTCTGGGAGGCGAGGTGGAACGTCTCTCATCTCCTCGAGATGCGCCTCGCCCGCTCGCGAGAGTGGTTGATGAGATTTCTGCGCGTTTGATCGATTTCTTCTAGGCGTTGTTCCGGGGTAAGAAGTGAAGCATAAAAATTTCTATTCTTCTTTTTAAAATTTGTTTGAAAAAGTTTTATGATCGTGAAATATTTCGTGTTTATTTCGTTTATTCGACTATCGATATTTCCCTTTCGATTAATCTGTAAAATGAAATCGCCGACACGATAAATTTCTCTCTCTTAGAAAGATTGTATATAAGGTATCGTCTCGTCGATACATTATTCGAACGTCTAACGTTAAATACGATATCCTCGAATCGTAAATTTTATCAAGATTTCATTACGAATTAAAAATTGCTCGTCGATTGTTCCGCGTAATAAAAATTTCCTCTCTTGAAATTCTCTCGCGAAAAGAATTTAAGAATAAGACTTCTTGTATCATAAATTTCGATGAAACCAACTTTATCGTAAATAATCAAATCGTAATATCAACATGTTCATCGTTATTCCATATATCGTCTTCCTTATATCTTCGAAATAATAAAAATCGCGAAAACTCGTGATTATGCGAAACTAATCCTTTCTGTATTACAATAAACAAGGATTAATGTATTAAAAATCTCTCCAGAGAGAGAGAGAAAGAGAGAGAATGTTATAGAACGGATGATCACGATTTGTATCCCGGCCTCGCGATTTACGTTGCTAATAAAGTTCCCCGAAAATTTGCATAATACATCGCCAAACATGGTAGTCGTGACTTTCCCGCGGTTACCCCCTGATAGTAATGCAACGTGATTTACAACCCGGTCGACGGCCGCAACGTGTGTATTACCTTACAAAGCCAGGAGACTCCTTGCTCCCATGTTTGGTGATCGGTAATGCATGTTAATTATCGTACATTGTTTTAATTCCTGTGCGCCCGGCTTTATTATCGAGCGGCTTTTGATTTACGCGCCATGCGGCCCCCTTTTCGACCCGTTCCAACGTTTCACCCCATCTTTCCCCACGAAATTATTCCGTTCCCGTGAATGCCAGATCTCGATGATGATGCCACACGATTCCTCTGTACGGTGACATGATTTTTAAAACAGTTTATGATAGTTTTTATGATACTTAGTTTTCAATAGAATTGGAAAGGTGGTGTAGCGAGAAAGAGGATTTTTGATCGTTTAGAGATTATTTATTTCGAGAAGGAATAATAATTGAAATATAGTCGTGCAAGATGAGGGATGCACGTGTCTTTATTGCGTCAATTCGTCAATTCACGTGTCAATTCTTCGGTTCGATGGTCGAAAAAATGTTTCTGAAAAATCGTTATATATACATAAACAAATAAGCAATCTTTGCTATGATTTACCGCTACGCCGATATCGAACTATGTTTATATCACGATGAAAGCATAAGGAAAGGGGAGGGAAAAAGTGGGAGAGAGGGAAGGATCTATTAGAAGATCCAAAGGTATGACGATTAACCCTTCCTTCGTCCGCCATGGAGAAGAACCATTAAGATTTTTACCTTTAATATCGCGCATAAACACCGCGACAGAATTTACACCGGCGTGTTTAATCGACACTGTCTCTTAAAAGGGTTCCTCATCGAGTGTCTCGCCGTTTCTCGCTGTGGGTATTATTCCATAAATGGCATACCGTTTTATTTCGCTACCAAAAAGCGTGCCACGAAAATGGCCAGAGCAAGGAACAAAAATGGAAAAAGTTCGATCGGAAAAGAAGTTAACGTTTCAACTTGAAAATTATTCAAATTAAAAGAAATAAAATATAAAGAAATATCGTTTAACTTGTTAATTTATAGGATATAAAGGGGGGAAAAAATATCACACGATCGTTATTTTAAATAATACAACTTTTTAACGTTATTTAAATTTATTTAAATATCGTTTTCACTCGATCAATAATATGGGAAATTGATCGAGGTAGTTTGGTAAATTGGTAATCGATCCAAGTGGATCAATCCATCAACAAAATTTCTCGTTATCAAATCTAAAAATCCGCTCGAGTATCAGCGTGAAATTAACTTCGACTTTCGATACTGGTTTCGAAATCGTTTTATATTCCAAGTCGGGAATCCATAAGCGCATCGGGGTCATTATTAACATCGCATGTCTGGAAGCAGATGCACATAGACCTCCGTGGATTTAATTACATCCAATTAGCCTTCTTCGATGAGCCAAGAATTCGAGCCTTCTTATCCTCTTTTCCTCATCGATTTATCTTTCCTTCTTTTTAACATTATCCCCTCTCCTCCCCCGTTTCATGCAATAATATTAAATATCCTCTCCACTTTTTCCACTTGAAAATGTTGGAATACTTTTAATGAAATTTTAACCGAAGTCAAAGATCGTTGAAAACAAGGAGAATAAATCATCGCAAGTTAATAGTTATTAATTTAGAAATTAACGTTCAAGATTAATAAATTTTACGCGAAACAATTTTATAGGCTAGCAAAATTCTAATCGCTTGCCTCGAATTATTATTGGATTCCAAACTTTTTATCGCTAATATACGGTTGAATAAACAGTTAAGGAAATTCCTTGTTTAGGAGAATGGTGATTATGTTTTATTTACAAGATTATGATTAAATAAATTTAGAACCATCCATAGAACCCGCTTAAGCGAATAACTATTAATACTCTGTACGTTCATTTGGTTGACCGCATATAGTATATTGTGGTCGATTTACGAACGATCAATCGTTCGCCATTGCGATAATAATGATTTCATTGCGGTTATGCTAGCGCTTATCGATTACTTGCGCAACTACAGTTCAAAATTTGATAAACTAAACTAAATTAATTAACTTTTAAAAATTTAATAAATAACGAGAGCGCATAAAATACAATGCAATCTTGGAAAGGAGGTATACAAAGTATTCGTATTAAACAATTAAAAAAAAAAACTCACCTTTTTCTCTCAAATTATTAAAATAATTTAAGAGAAAAAAAAAAACAAAAATTTCCATAAATATACTACTCACGTGCTTCTCGTCATAACAATAAAGTTTCCCAATACAATAAAAAATCCACGCGCTCACAGAATATCTCCCGCCAAAAAAACCCTAGAAAGTTCCCACGCGATCTGCTGGAACTCTCGATGCACTGGAAAGGAGGAAGACCCTCTAAAAATCGCGGATGAATCGGATGGAATTGACGGTACGGCTCCCTTTAAGACCGCGACCCCTCCTCCCTCCTCTTCTCCCCCCGTAGAGAATTAATTCGGCAAATTACGCGGCGCGGATAAGCGTGTTTCCTCGTGGCGTGGTGCGCTCGCCAGCTTCCATCGGATCGGAGCGCGCGCTCGGCTACGAGCCTTTAACGATACGGAACGAAGGTTGCGCGGTATAACCGTTGGTTATTCGAGTGCTCGAGTAACATTCCAAACATCCCACGAGCGGTCACGCGATATTCCCCGGGGTCCTGGAGCATTCGTTCCTATATGGCGGCACATTATCCCGGAATCCGGCCAAACGGTCCGTTCCTTTCCCACGGGGCGTCCCGTGTTCGTGGCGGATTTCGCGTGTTCACTGCTTGCCGGCCACCGATTAATTATCCCTCTGTATCTAATCGCTGCCTGATAATTACGACCACGCCAAGCCAACGTGTGTTAAGGGGATCTTTCTTTCTCGAATATTTTTAGAAAGAAGTGGGGAAAGAAGGTACGAAGGTATAGGTTAAATAAATAAGTATAAAAATAATGGAGATTCGAGACGCTGGTACTGGAATAGAATGAATGCGCGTTTGATTGTGAGAAATTTGCTGGTTGGTTGAATAGGTTAGGTAACAGAAGTTTCTAGACGTTGCAGATGTCGCTGTTGAGTTGTCGTTGTTTGAAGTTAGAATAAAAAAAAAATAAAAAGTTGAGGTAGAAATGTGCGTTCGACGTGAAGAATGACGTGTGTATTTAAATTTGTATAGTGGTTTATATAGTTATAGATGAATAAGAGTAGAGATTAAATTATTTAATTTTAGGAGTTGTAAATTAATGAATTTAAGATATTTTTGTAGAAATATAGGAAATAAAATATAATTGATGAAACTATAAATATATATATTTAATCGTTTTAAAGTTATGTCTGTGGAGAAGAAAATGAAAAAGAGAAAAAAATGTTTGTTTCAAAGATATAAATATTCATGCAGATTGTTATCTGCAAATACGTTTAATATACGACGAGCTAGAGGAAATATATGGGTGTACAAAATTCATAACCGACCCTGAAACAATTCACGACTAAGACAAAAAGAAAATGATGGACGTCTTCGGGTAACGCTGTTTTTCGAGCGGCATAATTTTCTGGTGCACCGGTTTTTTCCTCGATGGGCGAACCACCATAAATAAATGTTGTTTTTACGGCTGCCAAATTGGGCATTTAAAATATATTCGGGTTTTACTGGCGGCGGAGTACGTCAAAGTTCTTCTTTTTTTTATTTTTTTATTTTTTCCTTTTTTCCGTTGGCAAGTGAGCCTTCGCTAACAAAAACGAACAAATTGTTATTTTGTAATGAGCTGTCATTTAAAACATCTAATACGATTCCATTTTTTTAAAAATCACAATCCAAAAATTATTTAAATATTTCTTCGGAATTTTCTTCAATTTTTCATTCCCTTAAACATTTGCATTTTTCTCGAATATTAATTTCGTAGAAATAAAATATAATTTTAAATCTACGAATAATTCGAGATCTAATTTTAAAAATTCTGGAGATCTTCGTTCAAACTCTACATTAATAAAATTGTAAATTTTTAATTAAAAAATGTTCGTAACGTATAAATATTCGTAAATGATACAAGAAGAACTTAGAATAAAGGATGGAACATTATCAAATTCCCTTCTCTCTCTCCCCCAATTCTTATGATTCTTCCGTGAAAGCATACAACGAAACAAGAGTACAAAACTGCCATTGGCCGAGGCAAGGGGCCAGGGTGTTCCTTGCCGGAGGTACTAATTTTTTCGTGAAGATAATACAGCACCGTAACGCATCGGGCACGCAAAAGTACCGTGTACCATCACCATCATCAGCGAAAAGCACCCATGACGAGAACCGAGCGCAACTTTGCTCGTGGAAATAGAATTGCAGCTACGTACCTGCGTCTCGCGAAATTGTTCTTGATATTTTTCAAAGCTGTTGCGAAGTTGTGAATTAATCTGTATTATTTTATCCATAATTTTCTTTTTTTTTTTTACTCAGAAATATCACGATATAGAGTTTGTATTGCATTCAACATAGTGTCGATAGTTGTTGAATTCGAAGGTTATTTCAGTTTATGAATTATTAAAATTTCTTGAAAATTAAGTGTTTTTATTTCGCATTAAATAATAATAAAAAATGATCGTGCCATAGTATTAGACGTTTGATTGATGTGGCGAAAAAATTTCATTGCTCAACGACTTTGCCATGCAAATGGATATTTTGAATGTAATAAGACATCGTTTGCATCTTGGAAGCACGGTAATAACATGCTCACGTATCTTACTTAACACGCAATTTGGCAAAACTAACGACGAGTTACTCGCACGATATGCCTCTGGCTATCTGGTTGATTTAACTTACAAAGTTTGCGAATCGATATTTATTAGAATGCAAAAAAAAAACTGCCAAAACTGATACATAATTGACACGTATATAATTTATCTTGCACTTTTATTTCAATTCAACTTTGTTATCGCATTTTTGATAAATTATTATAAAATTGATTACAAAAAAACAATTTTCTATCATCCTTTTTTCCTTATTCGAAAACCTGAGTAATCCACAAGATGACAAATTTGAGCACAAGAAGAGAAACGACGCAAAATTTAACAGTACAAGGATTACAAAATTGCTCGTTTATTTTTTCTAACTTACTCATTTTATCGAATCCACGAAAAACAATCAATCACATTTTTCCATTTCTTACACAATATCCACGAGTGTTACGTGTAAACTCTTTTTTCATCAGATTACTAAAATAAGCCTACGATATTACAGAGCAATTTTTCTCACTTACTCCATCACGTAACACGTATACCATGGACGGATAATGAGAGTTTTTTACGTACTTCGTAAGCGTATCGACGAAAGAGGACCTATTGTCCACGGTACGGACCCTCACTTTCGTTCGTGAACGATGCCTCCTCGCATGCCTCGCCTTGGCCAAGTATAATCAGACCCTATTTCTTTTAATAGGTTCCCTTCTTACGTTACATCGGACAAAATGCTATATATTTGACCTTCGGTAATTACTCGAACAACTCGGGATGAAGAGAAATTGGTTTTCGGAGAAAGTGAACTTCATCGATGATATACTCGCGTTACACTTTATGACGCAAAAAATATAAGAGAAGTCTGATCGCAGTGATGAAAACAATGTTTAAAATGGTTAGGAAATATTGAAGAATAAACGGAGAAGGAGCTTGATATTTGTTGCTATAATTTTACCAGAATTTTACAACTGCAGTTCTCATTCGACATTGAAGAAATACGTAAATTGTAATGATGCGAGACTCGTAACTTTCATTAATTCCCACACGAGCATCAAAATCGCTATATAATACGATCTATGTGAATTTTACACACACAAAGTACCGATTCGTTCAAAAAGAAAATCCAAATCACAAAGCCACGACATAACCTCACCCATAATACTTTCCTACGCTTACGTTCTCTACATAACCTCTGAACGCGATTCGAGAGGGAATCTTCCACTTGCCGGCGTTGCGTAGAAATTGCAGAAATCTGAAACGCGAGAAACGTTTCCACGTTTCGCTCGTGGCAATGACAGGCGCGCGTTCCAGAGATGAGAGACGAGGATCGAGTCGGATAGAAGAGAGTATCATCGATCGAGAGGCACGCTAATGACGGTGGATCTAGGTCTGGAACCAATGATGGTGGAAAGAGCGGGGAAGGAAAAAACGATGGGCTCGTTCCACTGCTCGGTCCGTGGCGTGCGAGCAAATCTCGAACTGGTTGATGCGCCGAGAAAGGTAATCGCCTCGCTCCGGGCATCCGCTCGGCGAGCGAACAGCACGCTCCGCCACGCTTCGACATCCCCACCCGCGCTTAAAGCCACGTTTACACGCCACGATCGTGACTACCGATTGTTCGCCGAGTACAATCAACCGATTAATCATCCGCCGCGGTTTATTGTTGAAAGTACAGCCCTGCAGCGTTGCGTTCTTTTTTCTTTGTTCTTCCCTTTTTTTTTAACGAATATCCCATTCATTTTCGAATTTTTTTCGAAATTTTTAAGTTCACCTAGTTTATAACTAATTATTTATCTTTTTGTCTGTTATAGGTATTTCGCTGTGGCATCTGCTTCTGATACGTAATCTGCTCGTGTTGGTAAGTCAAATTTTGCATGCAAATATATCTTTTAATTATAATTGTCGAATTAATCACAAGACATGATCTCGTAATATTAATAATTTTACGCTTTTAAGATAAAACAGGAAAAACAATTTAGAAATTAAGTATCGAGTCAATTTTGAGTGAAGTTTTACATCGAGAAGGGAATTAGACGAGATTTGTGAAAAAACGGAACAGAAGATTATTACTGTGAGATTAAAGTTCCCCGCGTAATCTTTTCGAAGACATTTCGAGGATTTGCAATACAGTGTCTCCCTTTGTCCGTTCACATGTAGGTGTTCAGCCTACCGTTCCTCGTTCCACCAAAGCCTCGAGGGTGACCATTACCCCCGCGCTAATGCACGGTCCCTTGATTTTAATACCGCTGTCACTCGCTAACTTTACGGCTCTTCGTTTCCATCCGACGTTACGGTTCGCGTCGTTGTCTTACCGGTTCGTTAGCGACAGATTTCACGTTCACCTCTCGCTGCCCGCCGGAATTATCAGCTTGTGAAAAGAAAGAAAAAGAAAAAGAAAGAGGAAAAGAAAAAAAAATAAGACGATTCCTCCGTTTCCTTCTTACTCACGTGGACCGTAAATGAATTCGGCCGGTAGTTGGCCGTGTAATTGGACGTGTTTTAATTGGTCGAATTCGGTGTGCGCGTGCAGGCACATGGAAGATAACGGCCGATGAATAAAAATTGAAATTAACGCTTGACGTCAATCGCGCGTGGAACTCGAAGAGTTTTCTGGCTCGTTTCGTGCACGAGTTTTAAGTGGCACGCGCGTAGGGAAAGGAATGGATCGAAATGGATTACGATTATCATTACGCGGAATTTTTATGATGAAAGAAGTTGGCCAAGTTCGATGTATCCAGATTTTTCTTTCTTTCTTTTTCTCTCTTTATCGGGGAATCGGAGTGGCGAAAACAAGTCCCTAAATTTGAGCGAGGGAATATTTGATAACGTTTGAGGGTCGATAACGTACCGATTTTAACAAGGAAAATTTTTCTACTGATTTTCAACACGTTTCTAACAGGACTTCCATTCACTACTGTCAACAGCATTTACGAGTTTAATAATTGGAAACGGGTTAATAATTGGATGCGGGGTCGTAAAAGGGAATAAGGGTACGCGATTCGTACACATGCGGGTCTTCCACTTTACGATCTATCTTAACAGGCACTCGAATCTTTCAATAAGAACGTCTCTCTCTCGTGACAAAATATTATTACAAAAATTCATTTCGAGTTATTTGTTAATGCAACATATATACGATATAATTTATCTTATAGCTCAACTTGTACCATTTCTTCGATGAAACTTTTTTTTGAACACTCAAATATTACTTTTAATTTAAATTAACATATTTCCTCTCGTGACTAGAGATAACCTCTTCGTCCTCAGAAATCGTTCTCGATCATGATCCTCGCGGACGTAAATATTCCATTTAGCGACGCTAAACTCGACTCGAAGAAACAATTATCGTGCGCCATCCATCCATCCTCGCCCATCCTGTCAAAACTTTTCCCCGGTTCGCGGTGAAATTGCGCTGAAAATTGGCCTGGATCGTTTCGCCCCCATTAACACACGTGTGAGAGTACCTGGAGCCAGATCGTTGCGTGTCCATAGCTGCCCGGTCGTTACAACTTCACGCTGACTTTTGCTCGCAGAGCCTTCTGCGAATGAAACGTGCCCGCGATGAACAAGCCTCGAACCGCCTCGAGCTGATCCAGTAAAATTGCGTAGGCAGATTACCCGAGTTGTTACCCGGCTACCCATTACTTGTCCGATGGAACACTCGAACCAATCGAGATTCTCTCCTTTCCCGGCTTATACTGGTTTCTCTCTCTCTCTCTCTCTCTCTTTCTCTGGTTAAAAACTTGGAGTGATCATTGAAGTTTTATAGGCAATTCGTGCGCAAAGATTTTCTATCTTGAGCGGTGGATTAAGTTTGAAACGAGGTTGCCTTTTCTCTTTCTTTTTTTTTTTTTTTTTATTGGAAGAGAAATTGTCGGTAAGACGTTGATCAAGCTTGATCAATTGCGATCAGTTTTTCTTGTTCAAAAGTAGTTAAATGTTAATACAAGTCGATTGTATAATCGGGATCTATGTTATGAGAACGATTTGAAATCATTGTAAGAGAGATATTTTTAGTGGTAACTCTTTTGGAAATTTTGATTCCCCATCGCTATGATAAACATTCTTAATCCATTGATATTAAAATGAACACCGATGTCAAAAATCTATTAGAACGACTAAAATTCTAAACATTGTTTTTTATATTTATCCTCAACAAACACGTTCCATCAGAACACGTTCTTTTCACTTGTCATTCCCACGAATTCTCCCCTCTTGGAAATTCGAAATCGCATAGGGTCGATATTTCCATGGTATTTTTGGATACTTTGATTCCTCTTCGCTATGATAAACATGCTTAATCCACCCACGTCAAAAATCTACCCGAAAATTCTTAACATTGTTTTTCTACTTTTTGATTCATCCTCAACAAACTTGCCATTTCCACGAATTCTTCCCTCTTGGAAATTCGAAATCGCACAGGATCGATATTTCAGTGGTATTTTTGGAAACTTTGATTCCTCTTCGCTATGATAAACATTCTTAATCCGTCCATGTCAAAAATCTATCCGAAAATTCTTAACATTGTTTTTCTACTTTTCGATATTTATCCTCAACAAACAAGTTCTTCTCACTTGCTATTTCCACGAATTCTCCCCTCTTGGAAATTCGAAATCGCATAGGGTCGATATTTCCATGGTATTTTTGGATACTTTGATTCCTCTTCGCTATGATAAACATCCATGTCAAAAATCTATCTAAATTCTTAACATTGTTTTTCTACTTTTTGATATTTATCCTCAACAAACACGTTGTTCTCTTGGAAATTCGAAATCGCATAGGGTCGAATCGGTCAGTTTTCGGTAAATCTTCCGGTTAACAATCTCGAGACAGAGAGAGAGCAGGCTTTCTCCTCGACAGGTGGTCGAACGTTAGCCGCGCAACGCTTCTGCGGTTCGATCGTTGCACGCAGAGGGGGCGCTGGCCAAATTTTTATCCATTGTCATCTCCGCGAGGCGCGTATCCGTGGAGAAAGGTGGTTGGGTCGAAAGCGTGCTGACGCCGGGCACGCGCCACACGCTGCGAAATAACTGTACCTGCCCTTGTTCCAGGATTTCCAATCTTAACGGCCGACCAAGAAGGTTGCGAGCACTTTTTACTCGTTCCCTCGTTGCGCGCGTGCAGATGTGTCGTTTAAATTCTGCGCGAAAGGCGACGACGACGCCCCCTGGAGGAGGAAAAGTCGAAGCGAAGTTGAATAAATTTGATATTTGGCGAGTACGGAGTGAAAGAGGTGAAGATCGAAGAGGAAGGATCGAGAATAGGGTTAAACACCGTGGCGAATCGAAATGAGAGGAAAGTTTTGAAATGGAATCTCACAAAATTGGGTTAAAAAAAATGGGATTATTCATAATATCGAAAGGACGAATAAGTAAGTAATTTTGATCGCGTAAAAAGGAAGGATGGACTTGTGAAAATTACTCGTTGAAATTATTCTCTGACGTAATACGTTTTAAACCATTTTTTGTGCAATTTTATTTAATTAGGGATTCGGATATTTTTGCACAATCATTCTCCATGTATAATGGAGACGTAATTATCAATAATTTCGTGCATTTAGCTTTATTATTATCGCGTTATGCCACTATCGATATCTTTATTAGGATCTTACGAGAATTGAATATGTAGATCGTTAAATTATATTAAGCTAAGAAAGTGATTCTCAAACTTTCTCGATCTCTTCGATTCCATCTTAAATCTCGATCAATTCTCATTCTCGATTCGCACGATTCAAAATACTATTCCAAAAATTACGTTAAAAATACCGTCTCGATCTCTCGTCCCTCTCGATAACCCATAATCTACGATACTTAAACAGACGTTAGAACAGAGTCAACTTTTATTATTCAAGAAAAAAAAATAATAATCAAAGGAAAATAATCATTTTCAAATATTATTAAATTTCACCTCTCGTAAATTGACACATTTTCATAAATTCAAACACGTACAATATAATTTATTTCTCTTTCTCATCTCAACGCCTTCTTAAATCTTTCAGTCTCTCGAGTCGAGCGAAACGAGGGGTTGGAAGAATTTGGGAACCGCTGTTAGACAGTGCCCCGGTGGAACCCTGCCCGTGATGAGAGCCTCCCGTCGTACGACGGTGGTCTGGAGAGGAGGAATCCACGGGGAACGCCTCTTCGTAATAGATTGTCATCCGCAGGTGGATGCGGCGGTGTTCTCCCCAGAGAGAGAGACGGTAAAAAGAAGCGCGTCGTTTAAACGGCGGGGCGAGGCGCTCGATGAGTTTGAAGTAATGACGGCCGTCGAGTAAATTGGGGCACGCGTGTAAACGTTAAATCGTTATGGGGAGGAGGATCGTGTGTGGCATTGCACGGCGAAAAAAAGAAAGGTGGCGTGCTGTCAGTGGAGAGGGTTGTTATCGGTAGCCTTGGTATCCTTATTAAAAATCGTCTTCGGGGAATAGTTCATAAATTGCGATTGATTCATTCCGTTCAGGTGTTCGTACCACTTGTCGGGCAGGGATATCGGGTTTTAATAAATTTTTTTATAGGCGTGCCTTTTTACACTTTTACACGGGGTTCGAAATGATCGGAAGAGAATGTATCATCTCGTTACCTTTGATGGAGAGTGGAGAAATTTAACGGTGGATCGAAAAATTTTATGCTTGATAAATATTATGGTTTTCTTCACGGTTGCAAATTTCGATTTAAAAAAAAAATTTAACAAACTGAAAATTAGCCGCGGTTCGTGAAAGTAGAATGAATTTCGCTTTCAATTATTCCCTTTTTCAACTTGCTCGAGATTGAAGATACTAAAAATTGGCTTCGCTTTCAAATATATCTTCTTTGCGAAACCTGTTACATTTTTAAAGACAATCAGCTGTTCGCAATACCGATTAAAATCACAATTTATTCGAGTCCTCCTATCCTATGTAATTTTAACAAAAATATACGATGTATCAATTATAGCGGGTCGACTAATATCATCAAAGTTACCAATTTATCGATTGTACATATTTTATTAACTCTTCTTTTGCATATTAACATGATGCGTGCAGGCTTGCACATCCATTGCATCGATGAATCATCGAATGTACATGATATCCCTTTAAATTGCATTTGCAATTTAGGCATGCGAGAAATCCGTCGTCGAAGTCTTCCAAACATCATCAGAAAATCGAGATCGAAAATCCAAATTTTGTTTACGAAGGGGGGAGGGAAGAAAGGATGGAAAAAGAAGGACACGATTGTTAAATACGAAATCTCTTTAATCCGTTCTTCTCCGTTTGATGGAATACTATCTTCATCGGCCGTTTCGTATGCGAGATCGATCAAACTGAAAGGGAGACTTTATCGTCCCATTAATTTCCATCTGTACATAAAGAATCCTTATTTCGAATTCGCCGACGAGACGCGGAAGACCCGCGGATGGCCGCAACGCTATTAAATCCCGCGCCGTTTATAAAAGGCTTTACACTGGGAACAGGAGTGGAAGCTTTTCATTTTAATTGGCTATTTTACATAAGCCCATCAAACGTGTATCATTCCGTGTATAATTAAACAAGGCGATCGCCGAATTACGTTCCACGGGAGCTGCGCAAGCTTGTGATTTAAGGGACGTCCGTTTTAATTGCGGCCATGTTATTTCCTTGCCTTATTGCTCTGACGATCTTTTCGAAAGATTTCGAAAGAACTTCTTGTTAGAAGATTGATATATAGGTTATAGAATTTTTCTTTGCATTTTTGTTTGGAGAAAAGAAGAATGAGAATATTCGAGAAAGAATCTTTTCTGTTTCATAACTCAAGATACACGAATATTCGAAATCAAAGTGTGATTCTCTCGATATGTGATAATTAATTCACGAATTAATTATATCTTTTTTCTTTAATCAACAATTTATTGAATTTTCAAATAACATTCTATTCAAATCATATCTTTCGAAGCACAATTTTTCGAATATCGTATTAAAAAAAAGAAATCATATCTTCGTTTAAATTATATGCGTGTCTCTTTTTTAACCAAAATATTCAATAATATATTTACGTATTCTTTAAAAAAAAAATTCTTAAAAATTCGTAACCTCGTTACGAATCTTATACATACCTTGACGAGACGAAATTCAGAATCACTTCAAGTTTTACCCTAACCTCCAAAGTTTTGCCCTTTATTACGCAACAAATGGCGACATACCTCTGGAAACGGTTCGTCGATTGCCGAATCCCGATCGAGGATTTCCATTCCTAAGATTTCTCCGTCTAATTACGGGGGTTAATCGCGGCGTATATTCGGGCAGGGTTTCGAGAAGCGGGATTCCGCGTGTTTTTCGAAATCGCGGCATGCCTAGGAGGCTAGAAGAATTCCCAGCTACCCGCGATCCTCGGCCGGGCGCAATTATCCAATGGACGAAAAGGAGCCGGCAGGTGATCACTCGGCCGAGAAACGTATTAGCAGATATCCCGAGTTTCTTTCGGCCTGGCTCGTGAGACAGGCAAAAAGCGTTGCCTAGTAGATGCCTAGGAAGACCTCGGTCGACGCCTGCCCCCGCCTTCCGCCTCCCCTCGTTCGCGGCAGGTGAAACGAAATGTAACGCGAAACGCCGCGCCGCTCCTCGAAGAAAAAAGGATTTTTTCTGCCTGTTGTTGTAACGCTCGATCGAGGCGAACGATCAGGATACGAATCACGAAATCGATGGGTTCGACTCTCCTCGTGTCTTTGTTCACGGGAGGTTTGGAGGGGAGTTGGAGGGATACGGACACGCGAGGATTCGATGGAAGGATTCGAGAAGGAAGTTCGTGATCGTTTTTTTCTGTTTAAATTAGGGTCAGGTTGTGGCGTGCTTAGTCACTGTGGGGAAGAGTTAATCCATGGCAGGGCGAGTTTTAAGAGGAATAATTTGTATATTGCTCTCTCCAGTTTTTATTTCTCGTTCGAGATGTTGGTAATTGTGGCTAGATATTTATTTTGATGCACTGATACATTTCATTTGGAAGAAACATGTTGGTAATTGTTTTATATCGTTGCAAAGTTTGTAGGTTATGCTTCCTTCCTTCTCAACTACGTCACGCTATTAATTGACAGGTTAAAAATGATTGGAGGTCAACGTAAAAATGAACTCACTATTTTTATATCTCGTACGTCACGAATTTTCTGTAATATTAATCAATTAATTAATATTAATTAAAAGATAATTCCTCCGAGTCAAAAATATACATCGTCATTAATAACATCCAAACTGAGAAATTTCTCTATATCCTTGAATATATATTCAAAATTATTAAGCGATTAATTACCCGAACATAACCTCCTCCTTCTCCTCCTCGGTCAAAGGGGACAAATCTCTCTCGCCCAAAAAGAAAGAAAGAATGTTTCTCCGATCGACGACCACGAATATCATCGACGTGGCAGGTGGACCATTAAACAATCTCGGCGACTAGTTCGTTGCGTGCTCGTTCGCGGCCTTGTTTGCAGATAGCGCGAGCAAGACGTCCATTCGTTCCCTGTCTCGAAGGTCTTCCTAGTCTCTTCTTCGATCCGACCGATGGAAACACGAAAGAATAAAATAAAGACGAAGAGAAAGAGAGAGAGAGAGTTTCTTTTTTTGAATATTTCAGCCTCGCACCTGCCACTGGACCGACGAGTTCAGACCTCAAGGACCTAGGAATAGTCGTGATTTTTTTGCGGCCACCGGCTAATTCGTTTCGCAGGCTCGTAAGTGTCACTCGAAGCGAGGCACGATTCGTTCGCCAGGCCGGTATCGAATCTCCTCGGTGCAGCAAGAGGAGAACGATCGTCTTTGGCGACTACCACTTTTTCTCGGCTACCGCATTTTCTTCGTGGCTCCCCCTTTTGCCTCGTGCCGCGAACACGCCGCCCGACATTTCGCTCGATCGTGATCCGTTGGATCGCGTTTCGTGAGATATCCTCCCTCCCTGTCGGGCTTCGATTTAGTCGTAAGTCTTAATGGCTGTGTTATTTACCCCGGCTTCGATCCAGCGGATTTTCTTAATGATGACGGCCTCGCTCGTCGTGACGCTCTGCTCGTTTTATCGACAACTTTTTCTTCGCTGGATTTCTTCTTACTCTTCTTCTTTCTCGATGGCTGGTCATGAAGAGGTTGAAGGTTGAGCGGGGAGGATGGAAGGTGAATGCGAATAGGAGAATGGAAGAATTTAGGTAAGTATTAACGAAATTGTTTGAATTACGACTCTTTTTCCATTCTTGTTGTTTATTATTGTTTATTGTTGCACAGGGTTGTAGAAAGGATTGTATTATTAATTTAGATTCAGAAATTTTATACGTGGTATTTCACTATATATATATATATAGGACTCAAATTTATTATAAATGTGCCGAATCAGAGAATCTACATACTTTGGGGTCTACTCTCTGAATATTTTCAACCGGTCCAGCCGCAGGAATGAATATTCAATTCGCAACATTGAACTTTTTCTTAATATTCGACTGGCGATGTTTGTCGGAACGACAGGTTCCTTAAAAAACCCGAAGAGAGACGCTTTATGTAACGCTTTCGAAATTGGCTACTGCCAATTCTTCAATCTCAAAAAAATAATCCCGTGAAACAAACGACACCCGAAACCGGTATTCTACCAACAAGCCAAGGTTAGGAAAAAAAAAGAAAGGAAAAAAAATATCCAGAATCTTTTCCAAGATCTGCAAACGATATCTCGAAGCAACAAAGTCACGGTCGGGTCCCGGTCGAGTTACAAATTTATCTCGTGCCGTTCTTCTTTTAACACGTGGCCCCTCCCGAACAAAGGAGCATCGCGAGGGTTGGCCGGGTTCAGGCAAAGGCGTTGGCGAGGTTGCGCAAATCAATTGCGTTCGAGGAAAACGAGAGGAAAAAGAATACGACGAGGCGAGGACGATTGATGGCGCGTGGGAATCGGGCGAGAGGCACGTGCCCCTGCTTTGGGACGACTGGTGGCGAACCAGGGTCGAGCTATTTCCGCGTGACGAGGAAATTGTTCTCCCCAGCCCGAGGCCGAAGCCGCGGGAGGCGGGAGGATTCGTCGCGCCCTCGCAGCGGGTGTTGGCCCTCGCGTGGTTTTTGACGTACGTCTTCCCGGTATACGTGCCGGTTTTAAAACGAAACCGCTCGGTTTCCAAGATGATAATCTGCGCGAGTCGCTGAGAAAAATGGTACGGGAGGGATCCCGGTAGAGAGATTTGGGTCTGAGAGAGGTTTTGGGAAAGGTTAAGGTGGAATTGGGAATTGGGAACGGATTGGGCAATCCCATTTCCTTTGAATAATTATTGTAAAACAATACGGCTACGAAGAATAATAATAAGAAGAATATCCCCAATTTTATTCTCACGGTACGTTTTTGTTTTTGTCGTCGCGCGAATGAACTTTGGAACTGCGCATTGTGTTAATCATAAAATATTCTTATTCGACTATATATACTCTCGTATATATATATATATAAAACAAAATTTTCAATAGAATGTCCAATTATCTATTAAACACACGACGTCTGAACTGAAACTACTACTCTCGGCGTAACTACGAACTTAGAATCGACCCCATTAATTAAGACACCATCATTTTCAACGCGATTGACCAAGTCAAATGACGAACAACTGCCGCGTGGACGTGTACAAATGAGAAGCAAAATTCGAGATCACGCGAAGAGAGGAGTCGATGGTCGTTAACATAGTAGGGGAATCGTAGATGTACGGAGAGAATAAGTCTAATCGATGAAGCCGTAGGCGAGCTCCTCGACGAGATGACCGACGATCGAACGTTGAGTCGCGGCCCCGCTTCGCATTCCGTACATCGTGCTAGCAAGCCCTAGAACTAGAGGGAACGCGTTCCATCGCGAGCATCTATTAATCTTGACGGGATCGTGGGCCAGTCATTAATATTAAAGGCGGCCGTATCTTGGTGAATTATCGTTCTTTCGGCCCCCGTGTCACTCGGATCCCAATCCTATCTTTCATTGCCACATTTTCTCTATTGACTCGTTCCGAAATTGTAACCGATTTCCAAGCTTGTTGTTTTTTCCCTCTCGAGAGGGAAGATATTATATTATATTTCCGATCGATACGAGGTTTCGATAAGGAGAAACCGTTGGACGAAGTGCCAAGGTTAGGTAATTGAATGTGAAACGGATGAGAAATGGAAAATGAGAAGTTTGGAGAAAGGCGACGAATCAAAGTATATTTTTCAGAAGGTAAAATTTCACGATCAGTTTGCGCTCAAACATCGGATAATCTTCTCCTTTGTCAAGAACGAGTCACTGAAAAAGAAAAAAAAAAGACGATAATCTTTAAAACGTAAGAATTGGAAAATTTTTGGATCGTTAATGGCACGAAAATGTGGCAACGCGTCGGATGAATGAAAAAAAGAAGAGAGAAAGAAAGCGATTCATCCTTCTCGATTCTCATCAATCTTCTCTCCGAATCCGCAAAGCACGATTCATTTCCAACTCTGATTCCTCGTAACACGATTTCATGCCCGTTTCACGAGTTCGCGATTGAGCGGCAGCTGGTCACGTTCCTCCGATTAATCTCTATTTTCATGCATTCTCGCGAAATCAGGTAAGCCTCTTACACACGTACGAGCATCACGTGCACGCATACGTAACCAGGAAAAATGGTGCACCGCTCGAATCAAATTCTACGATAATGAGCGCAATTACGAGTTAATCTGGCTGGCTCGGTATCAAGTGATCAGCCAGCATTAACTGACGACTTTCGCTCGTGTCCGACCGGTTCCCTTTGATTTCGTCCGCTTGATCGCTTCTGAAAAATAATGCCCGCGGTGAGGCATGAATCTTCCGAGCCGCCGATTCGACGACTCACGAACGAAAGTCGGGCATAGTCCTCCACTGTTCCCGAGAAATCGTAAGAGATCGTTGAATAATTTTTTTCTTTTGATGCTTAATTTCCCAAAGGTCTTCCCAAGTATAAGGTATTTATTAAAAAACGAATTTGGAGGATCGTTCTCGACCTCTTTCGACGGAATACGAGTTAATACGCGTCTCTTGTTCGGTGCATCAGGATTTCACTTCTTTATTTGATTTGTCACTTTTGTGTATTACATTCTCTGCGTTTCTCATATTTTTAATCAAAATATGATGGTGATTAGTCGAGTTAAATTAAGTTAAGGTAAGATCGTTTGTATCGCTTTTTGCGTTTCAATTTTGAAATTCTGATATTTTCAGATTCAAAAGAAATGTACTAAATTAAAATTTATATACATGTCACTGGAACACATTTTCGAAAGCTCTCCAATTCTTATTTCGAATATTAAATCTACGAAAAAAAGAAAATACCACGCGCGAAACAACGAAGCATCCAGTGAATCGACTTTTTCTAAAAAAAATCGAAAAAATAGAAGTAAAAGGAAAACGACTCTCTCCGAGGTACCATTTTCTATCTGTCGAAACGAAACTCGAGGATCGATCAACCGCCGATCGATACCATCGAAAGACAGACTGCCATCGTGGACTCGCTCTGGGCCATCCATAACACGGTTGGATATACGTTTTAAATAAAGTATAAACGAAAGAAAGCGCAGCGTTAGCTGCTCGATGGACATCGTGCGCAAACCGTGGACACCGTTAATTTCCGACCGATTCGTTATGCGAAACGTCTCGAGATTCGCGACACCGGCCGCCATCGTAATCGTGGCCGTGCTCGTCGAGCTCTGGCACCGGGTGACGCCAGATAAGCCACGGATGCAAATAGAGATTTCCAGCTGGGAGAGATGGATGATGCGACCGGTGATAAATGGTCCCCGCGATATTCCGCCCGTCGGATTTCTTTACAGCGGCGCGTTTCATGCTCGCCACCTACTAGATTTTTCTTCTTTTTCTTTTCCCTTTTTTTCTTTTCCAGCTCCCTACCCTCGTGTCGAGGATATCAAAGCGAGAACGACGATCGGTGGGATATTCAGGCTCGTGTATTTTCCACAGAGAATTCCTTTTCCATCGTGATGAATGTTTATCTGTTTTATTAAATATTTAGAAATTTGATTGATACTTTCAACCTTGGAAATTGGGAGCAGGGTTCTCGCTCTGGAATCCTTCAAAGGAAAATTGCAAAGGAGAGAAACGTGTCACGCGCTTCGTACTGTTGGAAATATATTAAAAATAAAAATGGCGAAGTGGTGCACGCGCGGTGCAGCCGACTCGACGCGACGATCTGTGCCACAGGCAGAAAAGAAGGAAAGGAAAAACTGGGGCTGGAGAAAAAAAAGTGGACGTAGTCATCGATTGCGTCAAAGTCGAGTTTATCGTTTGCAGTGTCGCTGGGTTGCGTAATCGTTCACGTAGTCGGTAGCGCGCTCTCGATCGCGAGTTAAATCGATCGCGCACAGGCAGGAAATTAATTCAGGAATTAAGAGCGCAGCGGGGTGGCGCGCCACGGGCCCCGGCGCGGTATAAATTATCGTCGAAATTGCGCCAGATGGTAATGGGCGCGGAGCAGAAACTCGCAGGGCCGCGAGTTTCGCCTCGGTCCTCGTCAAATCAGCGGCTGGAAAATCATATTTCATATTCTCGGTGGCCGGTGCGAAATTTAAAAATGATCGAGCCTCCTCACGGGTTGGAATTAAGGGTGCTCGCTGCTATGATTTTTCGAGAGATTATGCTCACTCGGATTTCCGCCGTTTTTGCACCGATGTGTCTTCATTTTTGAGGGTATATAATGGCAGCAATTTGCCGCGTGCGCTTTAATGCACGGTATTTCCTTGATTCATGAATCGTGCATCAGTCAAAAATTCTTGACGTGCTCGTTGGGACCGGGTATACTGGAACGATACCCTTAATTTTGGTGCTCGAACCAGGTTGCTTGGGGAAATTCGAAGCGTTATTCGTAATATCGATTAACGATTGCCATCAGTGATTTAATCATTTTTTCACACCATAATCGAACGAAAGTTGGAAGATTTTTCGGGAAAATGATTATACGATGTTCTACTCAATAGTACAAAATTAATATTACATTCTGTCGAACGAATTAATTATATTTCTCTGCAATGTTCTATTATTTTACAAAATTGGAAAATATCTTGTTTCAATAAAAAAAAAAAAAAAAGAATTGCACGTATCAAAAAAAGAAAAGAAGGCGAAATTATTGGAGGATGAAGGTTAAATTTCTTCTCCATAAAAATATACTTATTACCCGTGAAGAATTTAAATTTTTGAGCGCACGATTATGAACTCCCATATAAAATCCCGGAGGAACATGAACCAAAAGGCATCCAGCCCTAATTGCAACCGTGTTTTAGTTAATTGCGACCCAAGGCTTAATTGCAACAATTAGGCTCGATTATCCCGTTGATTGCACCTGATCTGACTTAACGGTCACCGGAGAGCAGGTTAACCGAGCTAGTTAATCCTTTCTAAAAGAATCAAGGTTAGCGGAGCTTCCGGTTTTTGCCGCCTCCTCTCCGTCCAATCACCGTGAAAATCCTCGTTTTTCATCTCGTCCATTCGTCGGTCCATTCTCACGGAATTCTTTGAGAACTTGGAGGAGATACTGTTAGACACGCGACATAAGTTTCTTCTCAACTGTGGAAGAAAACTGTCGTTGACCTGGCAATTAGACGAGATTCTTTTCGATGAAATTATCCCCCGATGGCGAAAAAAAATTGCCGCTCCGTTTAAATTAATGCGAAATTTTAATCTTCGAGATGGTACAAATAAATAATAATTCACGACGGAATTTCGTAACCGATACCAGAAACAGGAGAGCTCGAATAAAGAAAAGATTACAATTTTTCCTTATTGCTTTAAAACAAGTAATAATTGGATTCGAAATTTAAAAACATTTAAAACCTTTCTTCCCGATAAAATCATTGTTCTCGCAGCATCGAACTGCGGCAATAAGTTTAAAGTTGGATTAATCTAATCTAACTTGTGAAAAAGAAAAAAAGGAAAAGAAAAAAACTATGGAGGCAATTCCGAACGAATAAATGAAAGAAGGAGAAGAAGAAGAAGAATTACTTACGTTTCACAAGCGCACTCGATGGACCGCTATCGCGACGGCAGATAAAACGTCTGGAAGGCTATCGATATCTCGCAATTGGGATCTTAACGCTATCAACGCCAACGGTGCAGCCGCTATCAATTGTGTTACAGAACGTTGATGAATTTACGCGGAAAGTGTGGGCATTTATCTGTCGGTGTAATTCCAACGTGTCGGCCCTCGTACGTATCGAACCGATCATCATCGTCATCATCATCATCATCATCATCGTCATCGTCGTCCTCGTATACGTACGATAAATGATTTGAGCGGTCCACTGGACCACGTCTGACCATCGCGTGTCTATCCACTATACACTACGCCTCGCTCCTCCAACGATTTATCAAAGATCGAGGCGGGTAAACCGCGTAGTTGCATCCGATCTTGATATTGCATCACCCGAGAAATTTTTCGCGGCGAAACCACTCAAGATACGCTTAAGACCGAGGAGGAGATAAGACTTCGAAACTTCTCGCCAACGCCATTGTATTTGTACATCGAAGCCTTTTATCTCCCCTTTGCAAAACGTCTGCGCTCTTTTCTTTATGTTATACATTTTCCTTCCCTCCCCCCCTCTTTCTTACCCTTCCGCTGATTATTGAAGTTGAAGAGGAGCGCATTTCTTTGCGCTCTGTTGCAATGTTGCAATCGTGTCGCGTCGCGTCGGTAGGAAGATTTTCTCGGCTGATGATTTACGAACGCGTTACTTGTGTTTGAGAAGCGTGCTTGAAGCGAGGTTATCTTCTGTGTATTGTCTGTGTGTGCCGTTCGAATCTAAACAGCGCACGGTGTCGGTTTACGGTGTGCAGATATCGAGTGTTTATTGGTTAGAAATTAGATAAAGAGGTGTGAAAGAAAGGAAATGAAAAATTGGATTTATATAGACGCAATACACGTATATATATATATATATATATGTATAGAATAATTGAAATATAGATTATAAATAAAATCAATATTGACTTTGCATCGCATACGTTTCAACAAATTATCGAAATGTGCCATCGATACGTAATAAATACACGTGACTCGTTCATCAGAATATGAATCGATAATATGAAATGTCGGAAAATCTATCTAAAATATATATTCTCATCCCTTACCTCGGCCAGTGGTAATCCAGCTGCTCTCGTTACAGCATTTCGAATAATTGCCAACACGTTTTTATCTGAACACGGCGGTGCTAATTTGATAACGGGCGAGAGATTCGTGCAAAGATCCTCGCGGTCGGAGATCGGGTCAAAAAGGGACCGAACCCTTTCGTTCTTTCGTTAATTACGCCCGATCCGTACACGCAACTTGTAGATAAGATCCAAACGACGAGTTTTCAAAGAGAAATATGGAAGATTTTGTCGGTAGATAAGGGAGTAGCAACCAAGTGTCGCGGAAAAGTTAATTATTTCGGGCTGAATTGTAATTGACTCAAAGGGGGAAAATATTTTAGCGCCAAGTTTCACGCTTCTTTTTCTCGTGTATGTTTTTTTTTTTTTTATGCATAATGATGTAATCTACGTACGTCACGCGGAAAGCTCTAATTTTAGCTTCTTAAATGAGAAGCCAGCTATCAAAGTTGTTTCATTGTGATGCAAAGGTTATCGGGATTACTAATCAAGGTCTCAAGTGTCGTTGAGATCGTGCCACAGGCGGTTCGGGGTTTAAGGTTAACCCCCGATTTATTCAGAATCGTCTGAAGGAGCTAGAAAGTTTTGCAATTATTGCCGCGATAACGAATATACATATATTCAGATATTTCAATTTTCCATTTGTGTATCGAAACATAAATATTTATATTCATTTATACACACACTCGGATATCTATCTATACCCCCTGTTTAAAAATTTATTAAATACATTATTTTGTAATGTCATCCTCAAAATAGTAATTGTATCGTGTAAAAAAAAATCGATTTTTACTCTACGAGTAAAATATAATCGAAGCTTGGAACTTTATAAAGAATTTATTTATAAAGAATTGAAGAGAAATGAATGGAACGCAGCTACGTAACAAATCTGAAATGTACTCTTCTCCCTGATCGTTAAACGGCGATCAGCAACGCGTCAATCAGCAACGCTTCACCCACATACATGCCCGCCACCGTCTATCCCCTAATTAATAATTCAACATCGGTCAGTTTTGATCTCGATAAATAGCATTGGAGCTCCTGGTCGAGGTCCAGGTTTCCAATCGTATCAGATTGATTTCCGTCCACGGGTTGTATGTTTCACGAGTTGTGTAGGCAGACGCAGGATAGTAATCTGAAAAGTCGGGCAGAGGGACGAAGGACGACCGCCCCCGTGACAGGATTGTCCTATCACGAGATCGACGATCATTATTCAGGGGTTCAATTAAAGACTCGCTAGACCTCTAATTCGGCCGGCGCCGTGAGATTATACCGATATCTTTCGTATCGATTGCTTCCAGGTGGGCCTGCTCCTCTATACAGCGTGGCGTGTGCAGGGGCGGATCGATGGCGATGTTATTCCCTCGATGCAATTCCCTTGAATTACAAGCTCCTTACGATTCGTGTGATCGAGCTATGATTGATTAAAAATGTGCCGTTGGATGAGGTTCCATTGGTGAGAAGGAATCTCGGTTGTTGGTAGTTAAAATGTCGATTACAGTTTGATAGATCAGCCGTCTCGTTGATTTCGATTGAGGGAAATTAACGTTCGGCTTGACGCATTGAGTATATTTTTATAACGTAAGGTTATTATCTAAATACAATATTTTAATCTTTAAGAAAAAGGTATTAAAATTAAAAACAATCGTGGCCTGTCAATTTCGATATTCGCAACGATCTAAACAAAAAAATAAACGAATAAATAAATCAATGCAACCGATTTTTCTTCAAACTCTCTATATATATATCTGTCGAATTTAAGAGCTGAGATAGAAGAGGCATGATCGATTTCGAAAATACGGAAAGCTCGAGTCGGAAGCGAATTGAGCGAAAAAGCAGGGAAACAGTGGACAGGTATGCCCGCGGGATACTGTCTATCGCAGGGAGTTCGCTGTCGAAAAATATTAGCTGTCGGGCACAGTGGGTCAATCCGCCCCTGACAGTGCATCAGCGCGCGCCAAGGCAAAAGAGCGTGGGCGCACCTCGTTGTATCGATCTCAGATTCTTCGACGAGCATTTGAGAGCATGATACACTGGGTGGTCCATCGAGGGCATATAACAATGAATCATATCTCGGGGAAAAGGATTTCGGTGTGACACGGAACCGGCTGCACGCTCGCTCATCTGTCTTTATCCTTCTCTCTTTTTCTCTCTTTCTCTCTCTCTCTCTCTTTCCGCGCGCAGCCACGGGAAGAAAGAACGAGCACAACCGGAACCACGATTTCTCCCTGCGATCCTTTTACGAGCGCGGGATAAACGAGCCGGATGAATCGAGATAACGAAGTGGGTGAAACAAAGGATTTGAAATTCGCGCGATTTCGTTTGCTCGACGCCTTTCGGATACGGCGAACGTTTCGTGGAAGATTCGTGGGAAAATAAGGCGTGCGATCTTGGGAATTTTTTCGTTGGGAATATTCGTCGTTATTTGTTGATATTTGGTTGAATCGGATAGATTTTTAGGAATTTTTTTAGTTTTTTGGAGTTTCGTCTCTTTGATTGACGTAGAAGGATAGGATATTAATATTAGAAAGTTAAAATTTTTAAAAAGAAAAGTTTTAATTGATAAATACGACACAAAGGTTTTACAAGAAATTTTCGACAACGTTTGTATGTTTAAAATATAAAAGTTTGGGTTACAAAAGTTGTTGTAAATTTAAAGTAAAAGATGTACAATGGGTTTGATAATAAGTGCAATTTCGAGAGTAACGCGCGTATCAATTTTCTTCCGGGAACCAGCTTTGCAGCTTCATTTTAGCTCGAGTAAGTACACGGTATTTCTTGACTTGGCGTAATTAGAAGGTGGTTTGGTTAATTGCGGGTTTCATTCTGGGGAGTAGAATGAATGAGAGACATTAAAAGTTCGTTTGTAACCAATTTCTATCTCAAAATAAGCAAAACTAATTTTCTCGCAATTTTTTCGTTTTCTCCCTCTACTTGTTTCGAAGGCCGCTCCGTTCGTTCCGCTGAAATTTGTGTAATTAATATACACAAAATTACGTGCACGCGTAAAACACCAGCAGCAAATTATGCAACCGTAGAAAATTAAAAACCTTTCGGTAATTTCATTGGCGAGATGCAACGGTCGGCTGAAATTCCACGGACTTGAATTCGATTTACTTGATGAATGAAAACGACTTTCGAGAGGTTCCCATACAAGGCGCGGCAATTTGCTGACAGGATTAATCGATTACCGCCTCGAAACACTACGATTGCGCCACCTGGATTACGAAAAGGCAATGGCCGAATATTCTTCTGCGAGAAATCGAGAGATCTACTTTGAGAATCGTATTTCATATAAGTAGTTTATTATGTTACGCGATACGAATTTCTTGGGATTATTACTTGCTACTCCAATCTCTGATTAAGTTAATATTATTCCAGAACCGTAGGGAAGATAGTTTCTTCGTTTCTTTCATTTCTCGCTGCATCACGACTTCCAGCAATCAAGGACGATAATTATCGATGCAACTTCGAAAGCATCTTCCCAATCCTCTTCCACTTTCAACTATTCAACGATCCAACGTATACATAGCGTGTAAGTACAGTGCGCAAAATATATCTCATTCAAAATTAACTCGTCGAAAAAGTAGTAATTAATAAAAAATATTCACATAGCTTATCAATTATAATCGATCCGTTTCGCGCAGGTACAATTATTCCCGATTATTAAGTTTCGAGCAACAAATCGAAGTAACTTTATTCTTATAATTCTTCAACAATTAAATTTTCCCCAACACCTACATCTTCCACCACTTACATTTTCCTTCCTTTCTCCCTTCCCCCGCGCCACGGAGGCAGCAGCCGTCGACGTCAACAATTATCAACCAACACTCCCACCCCCTCCCCCTCCGCCAGGAGCAAACGCGCCTAATTAAATTAGGCGCTCGTTGATAGATTTCAATCAGGCTCTCACGTAGCCAGCCAACGTGGCGAGCTCGTTTAACCGTAAACGTAGAAGAAGAAGGAGGGAAAGGGGAGGGGGTGGTTTCCACCCGATCTCTACACGCCCCTAAAATTTAACGAGCTACCGAGGAGACAGCGTCCACAGCTCTTCCCGCATGTCATCCCGTCTCCTTCCTCCTCCGTGCAATTAATTAGCCCCTCTCAGCTTTTCTCCCCAGTTTCGTCTACCGTCATCCGTTGGACTCGACCGTTGGAGTTCATTCTTTCCCTCACCCTCCCCTCCTCCCAACCCTCTAGCTGTAATTTAATCCAGGCAGGATCTCGGGGTTGGTGCGGGTTCGCGCGACGTAAACGTTTCCGTGGGAGAAATGTAATTTTGTTTTGGCGAACGTGTACCAGACTCGTAATTTAGGAGGAAATTGCGGTCCCGGTGAGCTGCGATTCGAGGTTTATTAAAGTCGGGGACTCCGGTGGCGGTGTATCTCCTGGCAGTTTTTTTGTTTTGTTTCGGGTTGATTTTCGATTTTCCGCCTTGGATTTCAATTTTGTCTAAGACAAGAAGATTGGCAATAAGATAGATATCGTGTCGATGCGTGTGTTATCGTGAACTCTTTGAAAGAATATTCGAACGAGTACTGACACTCGTCGCGAAAATTTTATTAGAAAATGTTGTGTATAATAATAGAGAACGTACACTCGCGTCTCAATCGATCGAATATATAACGAGATTGCCATTTTGAATTTAAAAAATTATAATTATACCCAACTATTCTCGATGTACAAATACTGCCAATTTTAATTGAGTTTGAACTTAGTAAATTGCTCGATCATTCGAATCGATTGTTCGAATTGAAAAACGGATTAGATTAAGTTAATTTTAATTATCGGGACGGGTGGGATGTAGATATTTCAAAATCCTTGCGGACGTTTTCATCGAGTCGCGGCGTAATTCGATAATGGCGGGCACCTCGGCAATTTCTTTGCCCGCGATTATTCAATTAAAAGAGGAGAAACGTGAAAGCGGGGCGTGGACGAGTTGGAGATTAACCAATTGAACGGGATCGCGCGAAAAAGTGTAAGTCTTGCGGACGTATCTCACGAGCGGTCACCTCGTTCGGATAATTTTTTACCAGGACAGGTTTAATCGCGAACAGTGGAAAAAACGGCGGCACCAGCCGGCTCCCAGTGTCATTACGCATTAAATTAAATTTGTTTTTGCCGCTCGATCGCTCCTTTCTTCTCTCCCCCCCCTTCCCCACCCCTTTTTACTTTTTTCCTTTTTTTCTTGATGAATCGCTGTTATCCGCCGTAGGGGGACACTCGACGAGTTAATGCCCGACCCCGCGCTAACTAATTCATACGTGTTTTTATTTTCCGGCAAACTTTCGCCACGAAATTACGGCAACACTTTTGCCCCGTCACGTCACGAAGCTCGTCCAACCAAGCGAAAGCTGGTTAACGTTTACGATAGCCGATTACGTCTTCGAATCTTGCACCTTTTTCTCTTTTTTTTTTCTTCTCTCGAAGGAATCATTTCCCTGGTGGACACCTGCGATGGGCTGCCAACGAGGGAACAAAAGTGTCGACGATAAGAACGATAGACTTTATTGCGCTCGCCTTGTAATCTCTTAATTTCCCTTTGGTACCTGCGATATTGTATCGCAACAACGGATTGTATATATATATATATATATATATCTGCATAATCTGCGTTCGTTCGCTCGATTTGACAATTTGATTTAATTATCGAATCAAATGATTACGATTTTAAGCATCGATCGCAACGAAAAGAATATAAGTTTCCAATATTAAGACAAGATTGGGAAATAAAATATTGATTCGAAATGAATAACGGATGATTCATATATCCGCGAGGAATTATTTAATCGATCCAATTTCACCGTGTCGTCGTATTCAATTATCGGGGGAAGATACGTTCAAAAAAGAAGAAAGCGTTCGACGTTAACCGGATACGAAATGAAGTTAAGTATATACTCCTCGCCTAAGAAAAAAAGAAAAAGAACAGAGAGACGCATACACTTCCCTGAAGAAGAAGAAGAAGAAGATCCTCCTCTTACTTCCTCCCTTTATACGTCCGAAATTTCGTCGGCCGAAGAAATCTCCACCACGTGGAATTTCGTGCTGATTCTCGTTCCGATAACGATCTTCAATTATCCAGAGGCGTACGGGGTTCCTGTTTGCTTTATTCCTCGCGTGCTCGTGCATCGAAAATGATGAAAGTTACGGTTGTGATGCAACCCAGGTAAACGCGGTTGGTTCCTCGATCCCGGATAAGAAAGGTAACGAGGGGAAGGGAAGAGAATCTGGAGAGAGAGAGAGAGAGAGAGAGAGAGAGAGGGAGAGAGGGAGATAACAAGGGGAAAGAATCTGGATAAAAGCGAGGCAGCTGGCGAAAAGGCATTTATTGCCTGTTGCACCATTTCACGGTTTCTTAATTCCCTTTTGCCGCCGTTATCCCAGCATCCTGTAGGATCTGAAGAAGGCTGCCGCCGGACAATCCTTTGAGAAATTCACACTGTCCTAAACACCCTTGTACAATGAGGAGGGTGGGGAGGGGGAGGGAGAAGGGAGAGTTTTACGCGAGCAATAGTCGAGGACCTGGATGGTTGGCCGTGGAAAGGCATTAATTGATACGTGATGTCCACCGGAAGTTGGGATTCTTCGAGGTCGCTAATGGAGAAGGTGAAGCTTTATCTCGGAATAGGTGCTAATGGAGAACTTGTTTATCGAGTGATTCGTCATAGTTGGATATCAAGTTTTATAACCGATTTATCTCGAAATCTAATCGAATCTCGAGAGTTGACTGCACGATTTCTTTTTTTTTCTTTTTTTATCTTTCAATGATTCTTCTTTTCTTTCCTTTTTTTCTTAAAGTTAGAAGATAGAACGATGATAGGATGCGAGGAGGTTGAGTCGGAAGATTCAATTCGTCATTGCGATGATTCAATGATTTTATTGAATATTTTAAATCATCGTCAATCCATTGAGATTAGAATTAGGGCGATCTGAACAATCAAATTAACTAATTCATTTTTACGACTTATTATTTTGATTGTAATTTCTTTGGAAAAACAATTCTTAGAGTAGTCAGAGTAGTTTGAATTGTCAATATTTTCGAAACAAGGAAATTGTAAATTTCACTCGCGCAAAATTCCCGCGAATTTTTAACTTGTCAATACTTGAACATTTATCAATCAGTTATTAATCATTATTTCGCATCAAATTTCAGATTTTTCCAATTCACCAACTATCCGAAACAACGTCACAAAATTCGAGTATTTCTCTTTTTTCCCCCGATACAACGTAATGATTCGATAATCACATTTTAAAGGACTTAACGAATAGCAACGACAATAACGAATGGTTACATCGTAATCGGATTTTTATCCCCCTCCCCCGAAACACGATTGACCGATGAATAACGAATAACGTCGCGTCAACCAGAACCGAACCCGCAAAACGGTCTCTCCCCCTCCTCCCCCAGAATAACAAGAATGCATCGCACGAATAACGAACAGGCTGGAAATCATCCCTCTCCCGGGATCGGTGAAAAAACCGAGGCAGTAATAGCTCGCGTGTCGTATTTAGCCCGACAACTGGTGATCCTGACGTGGCGCAGAAGGGACAGAAACGAGAGAGGACCAGTTTTTATCGGGACGAGGGTGCGCGATCGATAATCGGTCGAGCACGAACCAGAACGAGCGAAGCCGGAGTAACAAATTCCGGAGAAACGGGTGAAACGGCAAGAAATTGGAATTTCTTTCCGTGGGATAATGGGGCATTAATGATTTTGATTGATTAGCTCACAGGGGAAATGATGAAGTTTCGTCGAGCAAAAGAATTTTCGTCCTATGGATTCATCGTCACTAGAATTAGAGAATTTGATTTTTTAAATTAGAGAATCGTCAAGTATGCATATCGTAGTGAGCTACGAGTTGTTGAAACTTGTTCGAAACGAAGAGTTAGAAGTAAGGGGATAAGAAATACGGAGGAAAATATTGTATATTATTATTTTTTCTTGTATCGTCAAAATTAATTAGTTTGCATTGGTTGGGATCCGCAATATTTCGGACAAATCGAAATCTTGCGCGAAAGGAAAAAATATCCGAAGATTAATCATTTGGAGAAATCCCAAGGACCGGTTTAACGCGAGATTTAAACACGAGCGAAAGTGTAATGGTAATAATAATAATAATAATAATAATTCAAGGTGATAACAAGCGTCGATCGGGTCGATAATTGAGTCGTCCTCGATTAATCAATTAAGAGGGTAAATTACGCGTGGACGATCGATATCTATCCGACGGCGCGATATCGTGGCGAGAAACGAGGCGATAAAAATCGCATATCCCCCTCCCTCTCCTCCCCGAATCTCGTTTTTACGAGGTCAGTCGTTTTCGAAATTGAAGAGCGGGAGATATATCTCCGATACATCTGCCGTCGCAAATTATCCCATTCAGATGTTGTTCCAAGTTTATCGTGGCGTCATTGTTGCGGTTATCAGAGCGGTGTCACTCCACGGATTGTCCCCGTTTCCCGCGTATATACGTGTCTCGGCGAGCGGTCGTATAAATTAAAAGAACGAGCGGGTCCACGCGTGAAAACGATTCGTTTTATCCTCGCCGCCACTTTATCGCGAGATGATCAAAATATTATTGTCCTTTGTACACCGTGTTTGGTTGAATTATCGCCGTGGAACAGTAAATATATGTAGATTTGAACGTGAGGATTTATTTATGGTGGACATTTCATGGACAATATCCCCGCGGACTGGCTTTCGTTTCCACCGCGATCGAACCCGTTACGGGCGATTGTTCGAACACAAGGAAACGTCACGACTTTTCGAATTTTTTCTCAAACGGATGAATTTATAATAACAAAAAGTAATTATTATTCCGAGAATAATAATAATCCTTTGAATTGCTGAAAGTAAACTACACTCTCGGACACGTGTGAGCGAGAGAGAAAGAGAGAGAGAGAGAGATTTTTACGTAATTAAGATTAATTATTACACCAAAGATATCGCGCAAAACGCGCGATCGAGTACAATGACCGGCTCTTGTTCCGGGAGAGAGAAGAAAGCGAGCGCCATCAAAAAAGAAGGAAAAAAGGAAAAGAATTTCGCGACTCCGACTCCCAATTAAAAACATCTCACCGCATGAATATATAATCGTAATCGGTTCAACGTTTTACACACGTGCGATCCGAACGACAGTCGTCGAGTCATTCTACGACTTTATTCCGCACCCGTAGCTGCACCCTCGTGTCGTTAATTATCCTTACAACGAAGGATCGAGGTTGCACAATTTAAAAGCCCGAGGAGATAAAGGCGCGCGCGGTCTCCACGGCCGTTGGTAGCTCTCCGCCGTACACGCCGCCGTTTCTCCGAACGATAAAAGAAGCACATCGTTGATTGCTGCGCCTCGAGCCGCGGCACAATGCGATTTCAATTTTATTGTGCCAGCTGCACACCGAGATAAGCGCCCGCGGCTCGACCGTAATTCACGCGGTGTCTTTCAACCCGTCGCTTCACGCCTCGAAACTGTGTTAAATCGGCGGATTCGCGCCAACAATGTTGCGCGATACGGTCCTCGAGTATCCGCTTGATAGCAACGCCGCAATCGTGCCGGACGCGCAAAGTGGACGGCATTCGAACGAGGATTGAGACGTTGTATCTTGAAGAGTTTGCAACGTGCGCTCGAGAAGAAGGCGTTTTAAAGATGCGGTGTTATTAAGAGACGGAGGGATTGGAAAGAGTATCTAGAATATTCTTGATTTCTTGTTTTTGAGATTGTTAAAAATGTCACGAAGTGATCAAAATTTTCTCAATCGACAAATTTCCGCTGTTGATGAAGAAGAAAGAATTGTATCATTATTTTTATTCGATCTTTAAACTCTCAGAAGATGTTCTTTCCATCAATGGACAAAGTTTGACCGCCATCCCATCCTCAAGCACTCTGTTCAATTCATATTAAGGTAATTAAAACTTTTTCAATCAACAAATAGAAATTTCTATTATTGAATGAAGAAGAAAGAACAATGTACTATGTACTTTATTTTGATTTATAGATCCTCGATGAGATTTTCGTATGCAATTCTTTTCACTAATTGCACAAAAAATTTTGTATCCATCAATTATCCAAAATAAATTCCGTCAATGGACGAAAGTTTGACCGCCATCCCATCCTCAAGCACCCTGTTCATATTAAGGTAATTAAAACTTTTTCAATCAACAAATAGAAATTTCTATTATTGAATGAAGAAGAAAGAACCAACAATCATCGTTCGTTTTGATTTATAGATCCTCGATGAGAAGGATCTTGTTTTCGTATGCAATTCTTTTCATCAACTCCACAAAAAATTTTGTATCCATCAATTATCCAAAATAAATTTCATCAATGGACAAAATTTGACTACCATCCTCAAGCACCCTGTTCAATTCATATTAAGGTAATTAAAACTTTTTCAATCAACAAATAGAAATTTCTATTATTGAATGAAGAAGAAAGAACCAACAATGTACTACGTACTTTGTTTTGATTTATAGATCCTCGATGAGAAGATTTTCGTATGCAATTCTTTTCACTAATTGCACAAGAAATTTTATATCCACCAATTACCCAAAATAAATTTCATCAATGGACAAAATTTGACTATCATCCCATCCTCAAGCACCCTGTTCAATTCATATTAAGATAATTAAAATCAACAAATAGAAATATCCACTGTTGACGAAGAAGAAAGAATGTATCGTTCGTTTCGCTCTCTCTCGGTATCCTGTTTTCGTACGCAATTCTTTTCACCAATTGCACAAGAGAATCTCATAGTCCACCAACCATACCACCGAAATAAATTCCGTCAAAAGTTTGTCCGCCATCCAACCCTCATCCAAGCGCCGCTTGAATCCGTGGCGTGATCGCGATCGTTTCGTTCCGCTCTATCTGTCAGGGTCGAGCCAGGCTCCAATTTGTCCCGGGGACCTCTTCCTGGGAATCATCCGTCGTCGTTTCGCCCAACGGTCGTTGTTCACCGTCAATTATTTGTCCAACCGGGCTGAAATTGCGGCGGCCGCGAGACCCGACCGGCCTCCATCCGCGGTAGATGAAAGGAAGCTTAATTGCTTTTAACCGTTACACGCGCCGCGGTGCGTGCGGACATGCACGTGTCCACGGACACCACGACCACGTTGCTTTACGACGGATAAATTGAAGGGGGAGGGGGTTGCCTTTGAGGCACCTACGGCCGTTTTTTTCCTTCTTCTTCTTTTCTTTTTTTCTTCTTTTTATCCTTTTTCTTTTTTTTTTTTCTCCTTTTTTAGGAAACCTTTTACGGTACATTGTGCGGTGTGGCGTCGCGCACCGGGGAAAATTGCGCTGCGCGCGCGTCGGGAGAGGAGGGGGAGAGGCGAGTTTTTTCTTCGCGGCGAGAGGTGCGATGGAAATTATGTTGAGAAATGAACGGTGAGGGGGGAATTCGTTGCATCCGAGGATGCATTGGAGGATGCTCGAATCTTTTGTGTTACGTCCGTGAAGTCGATGAAGAGGAAGGGGAGGGAGAGGGAGGGGGATCGAGGTGGTTTATTTTATGAAGACGTGGCCACGAAGAGAGGGACAATGGAGGAATTTGTAATGGAGATATTGGGGCGAGAAAAAAAATTATTGAGGTCGCTGTGATGCTTCTTTCGCGCCTCTTTGGAAATAAGTTTTTGGTCGATGAAAGGTTCTTTCATATTTTTTCTCTTTTTTCCTCTCTTCTTTTTTTTTCCTCTCTCTTCGATAGAACGACGATGGAATTTCAACTTCGATTTAAGCGTATAATTTATTTTTGAAATTTCTCGAAGTGCTACGAGAATCTTTTCAAAATTTTATACAGGTTCGGAACATGCGAGAATACGTTCGCACGAAATAATTTGTTGCGACTGATTCTTTGAAAAATTGAAATTTTATTAGCGTTTTTATCGACGTTAAGAGATACAGGCGGCAGCGTTGAACAGAGACATGGAAAATCGTGATTGCTGTGGATTCCCAGTTGAGGGTTGAAAAAAGCCCGCATGCAATTAACGAGTAGTTAAGGCGGACACCAGATACTAACAACTTTTATCGTCCCTCCGTTTTATCGTCATTAAGGAGCATCTGTTGCTGTTGTTTGATCGTCAAGTGGTAGAGTTCAGCCCTCGACTCGAATATCACGAACGTTGCGTGAGAGTGGACGATACACGCACGCCACTTTTACGGCGAATAAATTGCGAGAGATAGGATATTCATTGGTACAAACATTGTATAATGCAGTTATAATTGACGCAATAAAACGAGGAATCTTGAACGAGAGAATGTTTGATTCCTTTGGAAAGTCAAAATTTCTTAAAATTTGAAGCTAACGTACGTAAAATCCTCATTTTATTTATCAAGATATTATTCTTACAATTCTTTCGTTTGTTATACGATCAAAGAAGAAAGCTTTGGAAAAACACGAGTGTCAGAATAAAACAAATAAAACAAGACGCAAGGGAGAGTTAAACGATCCATTTATCCATTTTATAAAATGAAACTATATATTTTCGAACGCCTCCGCTTTTAAAAACATACAAAAATATTTAATTTCACAAACGAAATTTTTTTCCCCCTTTTATTTTGACTCGGTCGATTTAAATGAAACGTTCTCCACAACGTGCACGTGAAAGAAGTAAAAACACGAATTGAGAAAAATACAAAACAGATACGGACAAACGAATTTTAAAAATAATTAATCTCTCCAATTTAAATATTCTCTCTCCCCGCAAATTACATCCGCGAAACGTTTTACGTTTTGCATAAAAACTCGTAGAAATTCAAAGATATCGCGCTTCAAACATAAATATTCTCCGCGGTTTGCATTGTTGCTGCGCGAAACTCGAATTTCCCTGGAGGGACGGTTCGACTTCCGGTCGATAAATCTAGTTAAAAGCGGAGGCTTAGAGACCCATTCTATCCTACGGGATAGATGGGGAGGTAGAGAGATAGAAAACGGGCGATCCGCTAGGAGGAAGTTTTTAATTCGTTGAAATTCCCTGTTTGCCTGCCACGAAACCGGGTCGCTCGAGGTTATTGTTCCGCAGGTTATTGTTTTTCAAGGAAGGAAACGCTTCGTTGTAATTGTTGTTGTAAATTAAGCGCGATATCGAGCCGCGTAATTGCGCTGCTTTTGTTGAAAGTGGCTTTCAGTGTAACCGGTTTTTCAGCCAATTTTTTTGCCACCCTAACTTTCGAGCCTCCGCGGTTTCGTCTATTAAATGGAGGATTAAAGAACTGCCGATCCAGAATTGCCAGCCTATATTATTCTTGCCAATTTTGTTGCATGAATCGTTGGTTTTGAAAGTATCGTGAAAAACTCGGACAAACGGTACGTTGAAAGTAAGTTTTTTTATTATTGTTGCGCATTGTTACTCATTTTTTCTTTTTTTTTTTAGATTTCCTTGTAATGGTAATTATTCCACAACTATTTCTTACTTTTCTTCTTTTTATAAAAATATCGTGCGGTTTCAAAGAATTAAAAATTTCATTTTAAAAAAATTCAACTCCTCTATTTCCAAATGGACAACAATTCTGAAATTTCTCTTCGTATTTCATAACAAATAAACAATTTATACGAACAGTCTAGAAACAGTTCAGAAACTGTTACAGATTTTGTAAGTGTAAATGTATCATCCTTCGTTTATAGTTATATATATATATATATATAACTACCGATAAAAGATCAAAGAAATTTCACCGTAACAAATTTGTATCTCGCGGAAGAAGAGCGTGAGATTCGGCCGATTTTTTCGTTCCATTAAATCCGAAACGTGACAGACGCGCGTGGTTCGCGAGGCAGGTAGGAGGAGAAGGAGGAGGAGGAGGAGGAGGACACGTTCCATGAAACTTTATGGCGCCTCTCGAGGGCCCGGGCAGGGCTCTATTTACATAATGGCCGTCCAAACAAATGTCAGACGAGCTCACGCACCCTTTCCAATTATCAGAGCCGGCCGAGACACTCGAAACCCTCTTACCGGCTACCCGGTCCGGGGTGGCCGTCCTCCCAGATAAGCTAAAAGCAGGAAAAGGAGAAAGTGAGATAGAGTAGAGGCAGCCTCTCTCGCCATCTCGCATGTATATTTATGACACGTGCGACTCCATTCGCGCGAAACGCACGAGCCCAGCTCCGAAACATGCTAATGGAGTCTCGAAACGTGTCCACCTATCGATCGAGATCGAGGAACAGGGGGAGGGAGAGGTGAACCGCCTTTCGGTGGTTCGATTAAGTGGATGAGGTCGTCCGAATCTATTAGAATCCGAGTTTTATTTGACGTAGTCGATGGTAGTTTTACCGGGACGAATTCGTTCTTGGAAGAGTTGCCTCTTCTCTTTGAATCAATTCCTTTAATTATCAATTGTTTCTACCCACAATACTATACATTCTTATCTATATTCTTAACTTAAATTTCCTCGAATTCTAATAGGATAAAAGAATTCTTTCATCTATCCCCCCTCTTCAACTTCTCCCAGAAGTTCTCTCTCTCTCTCTCTCGATATCACGCGTTCGATATCTCCTCCGCGCTACCTTTGTCCGTCAAAGGACAAAGGGGCAGGTGGAGGGAGAGATAGGTGGAACCGTTGGAAACTTCTTAATTACAAAGCGTGTCCGCGTGTTCTCTCTATTCCCTGGACTACCGTTCACCGCTCCTGGCCTCCAATAAATCGCGGTCCCGCGTCCGTGGCTTAATACCGTGGCAAAATCAATTTAGCCTGGGTGGCTGCTATACATATCGAAAGGCCGTCGCTGTAATTAAATTGTTACTCGGGGCGGACCGCACGCCAATCGACATGGGCGGCCACCGAACACCCACGTACACCCCTGTATTTACGATCCTTTTATTCCGGCCCGCGTCCTCTATTAATAATCTCGGCCATTAATGAACCGGTGAAAGGATTCCGTACTCGCTTTCCAACCACCGCTCTCTCGCGTGGCTCTCAGATCGCGTGGGTGGGACGCGTCGTCGTAGGCGCCACGGGCGACCCTCTCGTCGATATTCCTACTCCTCCCTTCCTCTCTTGTTTCTCCATTACGCTTTTCATTTCCGAAACGTGACCGCGATTATCGTGTTATGATTATTCCGGGTTGAAACTGCGATGAGAAATAAGGGATGAAATTATCGATCGTCGATTTTGTTTCGCAAATGGAAGAGTTTTTTTCTTGTAAGATTTGATTTTTTGATGTAAAATAAAGAAAAATAGTGGATATTCTTACTCCTCCCTTCCTCTCTTGTTTCTCCATTACGCTTTTCATTTCCGAAACGTGACCGCGATTATCGTGTTATGATTATTCCGGGTTGAAATGGCGAAACTGCGATGAGAAATAAGGGATGAAATTATCGGTCGTCGATTTTGTTTCGCAAATGGAAGAGTTTTTTTCTTGTAAGATTTGATTTTTTGATGTAAAATAAAGAAAAATAGGAGTGGAGGAATATCCTTCTGGATAATAAAGTGATTTATAAAGTGATTTCGATGTTTAATTTTAGTTCTTCGGGTTGTGGGAGAAATTCCAACGTTGTTTTCGAAAATCGTATCGAATTTCTTTACAATGCATATATAATGAAACAATGTCCATAACTTTCATCACCCGAAAGACCCAAGGATGCTTTACAACTCTTTCCATATTAATTACCTCGTTAAAACAATCTCTAGTCCCTTTCTTCCAAAAAAAAGAACAGTACATATGTTCCCAAATCTCTAATAACTTAACTCTCCTTCAAATCTCCTTTAAAATTACATGGAAGGCAAACATTTTTATCCGGAATATAAATTATTCCTCTCGTGTCCAGCCGTTTATACGCAGCAAGATCGCGTTTAAATCATTCGCCCTTTGATCATTCCACGATCCTGTTGTTCGAACTCTGGAAGCCACACGCACGGAGAATAAACGCGAGGAAAGGCGCCATTGGGGTAGGTCTTGCGAGTCTCTCAACTCCTCCCGGTCACTACGGGAGAGATGTTTTGTTAGGGCTTGGGGTATTATTTCAGAGACTCGCCACCCATAACGCGTAACAATTGCCCCTGAAGCCGTGTCTGAGGTTACAAGTAGGATTGTGTTGCAAGGAGTCTAGGAAACGAGGTAGTAGACGGTGCAGTCTCGCGTGCTTGGGAACAATGAACGACATACAGACGAGGAAGGACGCTTGTGCGTGTTCTTGAATGGCCTGGAAAACGTGGAAAGGCCATTCTTGGCGAGCCTCGTGTTGAATCGCGTGAAACCAACATCCTCTCTCGCCTTCGTTCGATCCCGTGGCCATTTTTAATGGAAATATATCACGGATCTTCGATTCGATGGATGGTGCATTAGTTTCTCTTGAATTTTAAATTATTTTTATGAAAAGCCGCATTTTAAGATCGACGTATTTAAGTAAGTAATTTGAAAGATACATTGCACATGTATTTAAATAAGATAGACGATAATTTTAGAAAAGTTTCCTTTGTTTGAAGATAAATATTGAAGAGAGATTTCGCTCCGCGAACACAAAGTTCAAACCCCCGAGAAAATATTCAACTGACGAGTTAAATCCCTTCCACTGTTCTTGAATGGCCTGGGAAACGTGGAAAAGCGTTTTTGGCGGTAATTTTACGAGCCTCGCGTTGAATCCTGTGCAATATCCTCTCTCGCTTTCGTTCGATCCCGTGGCCATTTTTAATGGAAATTCTCCTTACATTTAAATTATTTTAAAACCTGCATTTTAAGATTGTATTTAAAATATTCTTCCCGAATGAACGAAGCAATTTGAAACATATACCGCAGGCGTATTTGGATAGAGCGAAAGATATTTTTAGGAAAGTTTCCTTTGTTTGAGGATAAATATTGAAGAGAGATTTCGCTTCACGTACACGAAGTTCGAAAAAAAAAAAATTCAAATTTCTCCAATGAGTGCTGACGAGTTAAATCTTCCGACCCCAACGATAATACGAGTCGCTTTTGTGGAATTTCTGGAAAAGCAGCCTCTCGAATGTCGCACTCCCGGGGGACAAAGGCTGCACGTGCTGATTCACAGCGGTGACCGACTTTTCTGGCGGGGATCGCGTGTCCAGGATGCTTGATTCGTTCCGCAAAATCTGGCGGAAGAGAGTGGCCGCTGTTTAGGCTGGAACGATATTATGGAGATCGGAATCCATTTAAGAAACCGGACAGACTGATAATCCTGAATGTCCTGGCTCCATTTTCGCTCCCAGAGCGAAAAGAAAAATTGCCCGTCGTCCTTATTACGATCGCAGCTGGTGCAATTATGTGAACATTTCGTGGAAAGCTCATTTTCTTGCTTTTAAGCGAGTTGAAAGCTTGAAATTGACGCGAGCAGCAAGGAGATATGATAGTCGGGATGATGTAACGTGAACGTTCTTCCTTGTCTCTTCGTTTAGATGGAATTTACGGTGATCTTATTTTTCATATTTTTATATACTTATATATATTTATATATATATATTTTTTTACTTTGCAGTATTTGAATAATCTTCATTATTTTCTCTATTGGAAAATTTTTCCACCATTTTACTTCTGTTATCATTTATCTCCGCTTCGTAATCTATCTAATTATAATCGAAAAGGTGTGCAATCGTGATCCAAGCACGGTTTCCACCTCCACGATTCCACAAACGATGAATTTTCTCTTACAAATCATCATTCAAAAATTCAATCCAAGCACGAAGCAACTCTTTTAACCTTCTGAGGCTGTACTCTCACACAACAACCGGCCCCTCGTTTTCCACCCTTTACGCGCGTCACTTCCGGCCCCTATTACGCCAGATTATCATAGCAGCCGGTGTCGTTGGTGGATATCCTTTTGAATAGTTGCCGCGTTTTATTGTGCCATCGAGTGAATAACCCACCCCGTTTAAACCCTAAATCCCTCGGTATTAGGTGAAACCCGTCCGGCTTTTCTCAAGCTATTCCCTTCGTATCGGCCAGCGACTAGACAGGTAGCTCCACCCTCGAGCTCGAGATCCGTATCTCGCGCCAACCATCCATTCAGAATTTCACCCCCTGTTCTCTTTCTCGAGGGTAAATATTTATCCTCGTTACGTTTCTCTCGTGGTGGAAGCATTTCGAGGGGCTTGCGTTCGTCCTCGAGGGATTTGCACGGGTTACCATTCGGATTCTTCGGCATGGAGCCAGGTGGAAGAAACGTAAGAAATTTTGGTCGGAAAAATTGCACGGGTATTTTGTATTTTGGGGAGGGGGAATAGATGGGTTTGGTTATTCGGGAAATAACATGATAAATTTGTTGCGAATTGTTGGAATAGTTAATTAATTTGCTTGCATGATCACGAGGGGAATGATTGAAGTGTCTCTCTCTTATTTCTCGAGTACTTTTCTTTTGTTGATTGAAAGTGTATGATTTATACAGTGATTTTAATGTTCTCTCTTCTTTTTTGGTGTGATTTGGATAGGGAGTTTGGTTTCTTTCTTCGGGAGAGTGGAAAAAAATTTGTACTCGTTTTGTTTATGTTTTGGACAATGTCTCAGATCGTTCATAAAACGGAAAATTGCAAGAATATAGGATAAAATTTCTTACACAGTACTTCGATTATTGTAATTCGTCGAGTTATCCCTTACTTTATTCCATTTTTCTTTTTACAAAAATTAATTTTTTCTTCGAACTTGCCACACGAAACATCGGGCGGACAAAGAAGCCGAGCATTTTGAAAATAATTCTGACGCTTGATTAGACACGACAGTCAGTTTCAAGTTTCTAACGAGCAGTTCTGTGACACGCCTCGTCGACGACTTAAAACAGAAATTAAGTAATTACGCCCTTATTAGGGAATTATCGATGGTGGACCTGCCTCGTCGTGATCTCGAGCGGAAGTTTGCGTTCGAGTCTTGTCTGTTCGCATTTGTCTAGACTGGAAAACGAGTGGCCGGTAATCGCTTTGTTTTAGACAGATCCTGGTCGTCTGTCTTTGCTTCTTCTGGAAACTTGAGGATTCTCGATGGAACGAAAGATAAAGGGCAGAAGGTAGTTTGGGAAATTCGTCTACGTCAGGTCAAATTTTCAGGAAGTTGAGTTCAATGTTTGTTCCAAAAATCACAACTGTAATTACAGAATATTTTAATAAGTGTATTCTTTTTATCGAAACTGTCCTAATAATTTCTTTGTGAAGTTTAAGGGACAATCGGTTCTTTGAAATCAATTTCTATTATTAATTATTGTTATCTTTCAAAATTGTTCGTATTAAAATTACGCAACTTTCCTTTTTCCAACTCCTCCATTTCTAATAATTTCTCTATACTTTCTAAACTATCAGCCTTTAAATATTCAATCTTCAGTTTCTCTCTAACAAATCATTTCTTCCGTTTAATTAAAAGAAAATTAAAATGTTCAAAAAAAAAAAGAAAAAAAGAAAGAGAAAGAAAATAATTTCTTACAAAATCCGTAACAAATCCATCACTTCCAAGATGTTCATTGTTTCCAATTTCTCTTCAACCGTGAATCCATTCTCGATGATAATGGAACGATGAACCAGCAGTTTCGAACTTACACGCAATAATTACGAGATAATAAGAGGATATCACGGTGTAAACGAATTCATCACTAGAAACCACGGAGTCCTTTGCGATTTGTGCAGAATTCGATTCACGGAACTCTTGGAAAAAGAAGAAAGAGAGAAGAGAAAGAGAGAAAGAAAGAGAGAGAAAGAGAGAGAGATGATGGGTCTCGCCAGCATTCGGGTGGTCCTTTGTTCGCGATCCGTGCAACTTCCTTCCGGTCGTACCGTTAACTAGCGGCTGTTGAAAGTCGATTCGATATTTCCAACTCCTTACTCATCTATTCACCATTGATTAAACTTCCTTTTCCATCTATTTATTTTATTATTTATTGCAACAAATCCCGATTCTTGAAACTTGTTAATATTCCGGATAAAAATTGCCTCATATAGTGCTCTATAAATTTCTATTCCATTCTATCCATTAAAAATAAATTTTTAATATATAAATATTCTAACAAATTTAACAAAAATTGCTCCTACAATCTCCCCTCCTCGAAATTGCCAAGTAAAACTCTCACCTCTTCCAGGAACATGTCGATAACAGAGACGCAATCGCATAATAATCAGGATTGACATCAAATAACGGGCAACAATACCTCGAAAAACCCTGAATCTCGCTCGAGGGGGTGTCGAGATTTCTTTCGCCAAGAGGGAGAGACAGAAAAAGAGAAAGTCTGGACCTTTTCCCTCGCGGAGGGAAGATTCGCGTATCGCGTGCGGACCGCTCGTTCGCGTAATTCGTGAGCTGTGGGCGTGCATTTTTGCACGGTACCCCCAGAGGGGGGGCTGGAGGCGATCTCCCTCGTTACGCCACCCGCCAGCGGTGAGCGTTTGATCCCCGCCACCGCTTGGCAAAGAAAGCCAACTATATAACGAAACCCGCTAGTCGGTCTCGAGCGTCCGTGGCCCGACGTGACTCGTTTGCCAAACTATCCTTAGAAAGGTTTCGCGTGCTCCTTTTTTCGGTGTCACGTAAAAATTCCCTCGCTCCCTCGCATCTGAATAACTAACCCTAATGCGCCGCGACCCGAGAAGAAACTGATTCCATGCTTATCCTCGAGGATGTGGTAGGGATGGTGTCGTGGAAGGGGAGGGGGATAGAGAATTTTGTCCCCCGCTGTATCGTCGAAATAGGATTGTTTTTGTTGCTGAGGGTGAAGAAGGAATTTTTGGAGGGGGTGGGATGGAGAGATTTCGGGAGAAAGGAAGAATTAGATGGTTCTTGCGGAGGAATTAATATTTAATGGGGGGTATAGGCATCGAATAGTCGTTGTTTGTTGGAAGAAATTTCAATTGGATCGATCGATTTGAAGAGAGGAGGAAGGGGAGAAGATAAAATTTCATATTTGTTCCTCGATAAGAGTTGTATGTATAGGAGATAAGAAAAGTCGGACAACACCTCTTGTAGAGGAAAAGCGTCCGTTTAAGCGGTGAGTTATCGATTTTAGAAAATTCCTAGAGGCCATAAGTGGCACTTTCAATCGACACAAAAACCACCTGCCGCTCGTCGGCCATAAAGCGACCGTAAATCGATCCGTGGGTTGACGCAACGAAAGAATTTCTCGTTTTATCGTTCTCAGCCGGATCGATACACTCCAAACAATCTAGTCTACATATATTTATATCTTCTACCTTTTCGAAAATCGAGAGGAAAATAGAATACATTCTCTATTTATAGAATAATCGGATATGATACGAATCGATAAAAGATATACAAGAAAGATGTATTTCCATTTTATAATTAGCATTCGTCGAAAAACATCGAATCTCCTTCTTCACGATACACCGCGCGCTACTGTGTTTATCGTTTCTCGTGCGATATTAACTCGATTATAAATCACATGATAATAAGAAGAAAACTGTGTCTGATTTATCGACTGGTAACTAAGAATCCGTTAACCGGTTTTCATGAGCCGTGCATCTCGAATTGCCCAACTCACAATCGGTGAATAATAGTATTTCGAAAATCCTATTACGCATCTTTAAGAAACTATTTCACAAACACAAATGATAAAAAAATAAATCGTACGATCGTTCGAAACGTCATCGTCACGAGGAATCAACAAACTCAAAAAACGAATCTCTTTCGTCCCAACAATCGATCTAGTTTGAAATGCTACGAAAAAAAAAAAAAAGAAAAAAGCGACGAGATCAGACGAATCGAACGATCGAATTATCGACGTCTATGCTCCAAAAGAATATCGGGCGATGAAAAATGAAGAAAAAGCATTCGGACGATGCTCGACGACGACGACGTTCAAGTAGCCAGAGGAGTGACTACATCCCGTCGTCCTTTGGCAAACGTCGGTATAGACACGGCGACCACTGACCGTCGTCTTCCATAAGGACCTACAGCAGCGCGGCTTTGCCCACTCGAGTGTATTTACGTGTTTCGGAATGTTATTATAAGTGGAAACACTCGTGGACCCCCGGAAAACCCTCTGGCCCCTCTGTAATCTCGCGTAAAACGCACGCTGACGCGATCCCGTAAACGCTGACGTAGTTGAGCACTCTATTGATTCAAGCACGCGTCGCGACTTTTTCTATTCGGTTTCCTGTCTGCCCATTTCTGGATCCGTACTCGAGCGCAAACACGGGCTGGACACTCGAGAAATTTTTTTCCAGCAGAAACGGACGACGGATCGTTTGAAATCGATGATTGTTTGAAATTATTTTTGCACCCAGGTGGTCCGAGGAGATGATTTCTAGAAGAGGAATCGAACGTTCAACTTTTAGCGTTGAATTGAGGTTAGGTTAACGGAAAGAGCAATGAATTTCTTTAAATCGTTGAGAAGATGATCGAGAATGTGTATCAATTTATAATCCTTGTTCCGAATTTAATTTAAGTTAATAGAAATAATGAAAAATTTTTCGATATATATCATATCTGCCAAATGGTGGATATTTCCTTTCCTGAATTCGAATTCCACAATTATTCCCCTTAAATCGTAAAAAGAGACAAATATTTCCTACTGAATTAAATCTAATTCCTATAACCTATCTCGACAAGAGTTGGTTCTTAGCATAGACAAAATGCAACTTACGCAAAATCCTAACCTAAAACATTCTCCAAAAGCAACCTTGGTCTGATCAATTTTCAAAATTCCATATAATAATCCAATAATCCATCGAAATTCAATTTTAATCCAAGCATCGTTAACTCATACTTTACGCTTCTTTTCCACTGTTCAATGTCGATCGATTTCAATTACAATTATCCCGGAAGAAACTGTGGAATTTCTGGCCGAAGAAGGATCGATTTAAGAACCGCCTTAACGAGGTGTTTACGAAAGAGCGATTCTCAATTAGCGATTCGGTATTCGGTTTGATAAAATGTTCGAATTATAATTTCGCCCCAACACGGACCGAAATTCGACATGGGCGGTCTCTCTTCCTCTTCGACGATTCTCTTCGACTTTTCGCGGCCCCAGCGAAACCGATTCGAACCTTCGATAAGCTGTTAAGCGAGTTAATAAATATGTCACGAACGATTCCGATCTTGGAATTATTCCACGCTGTCCCTACGAGAATTCTTCTTGCGAAAGAGTGGTCGGTTAAATTAGAATGACGTTTGAACGCGAAGGTTATTTGAGGATGGCCGTGTTGAGGATTAATTGACTTGGTATTTTTAATATTAATGAATTATATGTTACAGGTAATTTGCGATGATTGCTCGGTGGAAGTAAAAAGTTTAAAAAGTTTTGCAACTATTTATACGTTATATTGAGCGTTAAAATATTTCTTTTGAAGTTTTTCTTGAAGCGAAAGGAGAGATTGGTTTATCGAGGATTGATACTTGGTTCGATATTTCTTGATACTTTTTTAAAGAGACGAGTTTTTCTCGTAACTTATTATTTAAGTAATTCATAGCGTTTAAATATAGGGTATAATTAAAAGTGGCGATTAAATCAACGTTTCGGTTTCGTAAGTCGATTTTTTCGCCGAATAAAAAACTGAAGCAACTGAATACAAGTTTTCCTTTCGATTGTTCCTTTGTCTTTGCAGTTCATCGAAAGTTACGATGCACTTGCAAAAAAAGTTGAAGGTTACGAATAATTTGCAATGACAACCGTATCCGCACTTCTTGCTCGTGAGAACCAATAATTATTTTATGTAGCTATTAAATTCTTCGGCAAAAGACGTAAAATCTCGCATAAGTATTCAACGACTGGAAATCTCGAAACAACAACAGATGTTTCTTAATTTATATAGCAATGTGAGAAATAAAATGGTAATGGTTTCGAAAATACGCTTAAAAAACTACGAAAGATTTATTACTCGCGAATATTCTATAAATATTAACCAATAAAAATTAATATTACTATAAATTATCTTCCATACAGGACAAAACAGAATTTTCCATCACTTTTAGCATCATAAAATACATATAAAAGAATTATCTCTCTTCTAAAAAGAACAAACTGCAAAGTTCGAAAAAGTAAAACACGAGACTTCGCTCACGCTCTTCCACGAGGTAAGAATCAAATCTCGTTGCTTATGATTCTCCCTATATATATATATATATCCATATTACACGGTTAAAAAAGAACAAAAGTAAAAATCATTAAAAATTCCAGTAACTTTATCAATTATTGCAACATGAAACCGATCGGCGTGCAGATCGGTTAGGGTCGGAATTAATTAAACGCAAACTCTTTCTCTCTCGCTTCCAATTAAAACAATTCCCCGATGGCTCTAAGGGGTGGTCTCAAGTTTATAATCGATAAAATAACGTGGATGCACCTGCTCATCGGTAGAAGGAATTCTCGCGAGCCAAGGAGTCGGGTAACAATGTATGGCCTACCACTAGTGATTTCAATGCCTCTATTTACGAAGAAGAACACCGATTAAATCTATCGCGAGAAACAAAATCGATTCACGTGTCGATACTATTCAAGCTTTTAATGATCACATCGCTATGTCATCTAATTTGTTGACGTGAAATCGAAAACAAGAAACAAGTGATTCTTTTTATACATGGGAATGGGAAGATACAATAAAGAATCATTTCTTCTCAAGAAACATATAGATAACAAGAAATGACAACGATAATTAAAAAAATCTACAGATAATACATAAAAAGATAAAAAAATATTCAAATCAAAATATCCATAACATCTTTATTACTTCATCTAACAATTATATCCAATTATATCTACATACATAAACATCTTTATTACTTCATCTAATAATTATATCCATGAAAATCTGAATTTGAATTCAAATCAAAATATCCATTACTTCATTTACCAATCTGAATTTGAATTCAATTTGAATCTGAATTCAAATCAAAATATCCATTACAATATATAAAAGAACACTTTACTTTATTATTTCACTTAGCAATTATATCCATAAAAATCTGAATTTGAATTCAAATCAAAATATCCATTACAATATATAAAGAAACATTACTTCATCCATAAAGATCTGAATTAGCGTAAAGATCCTCAATTTACAGATATATCCCTTATAATCCCTTCGAGGGATTAACCACTTTCTGAAATCTGAAAATACGACGGATTCAGCTAATAATACGAATCCACGTACCACACCTTCGTAACCACGCGACAGAACGTGCATCTATTAAATTACAACCATTCAAGCAGCCCGCATCCCTCTCCTCCTCCTCCTCCCCCATCCCCCACCGCTTGTTCTTCGTCATTAGACGCACGATAAGCGCACGCGAGCTCTAACTCGTGCACGCGCCACGACGAGAGCTCGCCGTGCACGGGTTCCCCGTGGAACCCGAAAAAAGTATCGCGGCGGTAATTGGAGGTAACTCCTCGGCGAAGGAGAGGAAGTTTATTTTTGCCTTGTCGGACGGCGGAGGCGCAGCATGCGGTGAATTTATTTTTATGCGGTTTTAATACGGGAGCGCGCGTTGCGTGCCTCCTCTGCCTCCTTTTCCTTGCATAAAACAGCGCCCCCTTTCGGGAGCGGTCGCGAAAACGTTAAAACGGGCGCTCGATTGGACGGCGGCCGCCGTGTAATTAATAGCGAGAACGGTGCTCGATATTATGTAAAATTACATGACGTAACGGCGGATAGCCGGGCCAATCGCGCTGGCTTCACGATGATTACGAAATAAAATCGTGCACGATTACGAGAAAATCGTGGGGACGGGAGAAATCGGTCGGTAATGGCGTCGAATATACGTCGGATCAATAAAGTGGATGATGATCGTTCGTTCGTCTTGTGCTTCTCGACGTTTTGTTCAAAATCTTTGTATCTTCTTCTCGTTCAATTTTAGTAGAATTTTCGATTTGGTAACGCGAGTAAGGAAATTTTGTGAAATTTTTCTCTGACAGAACGAATTTAAATATCGAATTCTCGAACTTTTGATGTGACTTTCAATAAAATTCGTTATTTGTATATATATATGGTGATTTGGTAAGAGTAAAATTAGTTCTACTTTTGAGTCTTGTTGATCAAAGTTGTGAATATAATTTTGTTGGTTAATTATTTTTTACTTTTGTCTTATATAACAATTTGTATAATTTACACTTGGATATATTTATACAGTTCTATTTCTTCTTTTCTCTCCTCTCCTTTCCTCGTAGAAACGTATGATTATTAAGCAAGAGAGGAATTTTTCTTCTTCCCTTTTTTCGTGAAACGATCGGATATTCCCACCGTTTCGAAATGGTGAATGGTTGAAGCTGTTTCTTCTCGATCTTGATACACAAGCTACACGAGCAATTATGTACGAAACAGCAGCTCGAATTCGGTTTCGCAAAATGGATCTTAAAAGGTCTATCGACGCGCGTGTGGTCCGTGCATGGCTGCCAGCAGTTTCGGGGGAAAGAATACAGTGATGGGTTTTCGATGCCGACTCCTTGCCATTTTCGAGAAAACACTGTGATTCTGATGATATTAGGGGTCTTCGTTTGTTTTCTGATACGATCGTAATCGTTTTTAATGACCAACGGGATTGGTGGCTTCCTTTCGGATTTATGAAGTACAAGCGTTTCATAAATTTCATTTATGAAGTAGAACTGCTTTACGTACACGCCAGTTCAAAAATCTGAAGACAATTTTGATTTTTGCTGCTGCAAGATTAAAACGGAAAATTAACAAAAAAAAAAATATATATCAATATTTTCAGATAGAAACCATAAGCATTATTAATTATTCATTATTGAAAAGTAATTTTGAATCGATCGTGTATTTTCAGCACTTTCAACGTTCTTGGGTTTAAAAATTTAAAAAAGAAATTTAAAGAATTAATTCTGAATAAATTCTGAAAAAAATAAATAAAATAATAAAAATAAAAAAATAAAAAAATAATTAATTCTGAAGGAATATTAAAGAAGTTTATGCTTCGATAATTATATTTTATCTTCTCCTGAAAAAAAATATAAAAGAGCTTCCTTAAATTCTCTTCTGAACGTTAGAATCGAGATGTTCTCGTGTTCGGTATTCATCAGGAAATTCCAGCGAGCGAAATCGACATGCCATACTCTCTTCTCGCGCATATTAAAAACCCGATGATCTTAGACGATAAAGATGGAATTAGGCCGATTCGACGGTTAATCGCTTCGCCACCCAAGAAGTCAACCACAAGACTCGCAGAAGCGTTATCTCGATTAATCGTAGAATTTCGTCGCCGAGGAATCCAATCGTACCAACCTCGACGAAATAATTCCGAGAATAATTCGTGATGACTTCGTTCAAACGAAATATTTTCATCGTTCAACACACCGGATACCTTTTCACTTTCATTAGCATTCTTCATTTGTCATTGTAATATAATCTCTTATCGATATTTTTACTCGGCTACTCTGAAATTTTACCAAAAAGAAAACCTTTAATCACAATATAACTTTTCATCTAATATTTCTACTACTAAAATACAATCGTTTTTGATAATTGAATATGGATCCCAACGATTCTTCTTCGATTCTACCTGCACACGAATTTATCTCTGAACAAATAGAGAGAGAGAGAGAAGAGAAGAGGAAAGCAATTTTGTAAAAAATGGAGAAAAAATTTGATGGATCTAGCCGGAAGAAGGAGGGGCGTTTTGCGACGAACGTATCGACACGATGGAAGACGGTGATACGAGTTAACACGAACACGATTTGCATCGATTCCCGGGGCGATGATCGGCGCTAATTCGATGGTGCACCACCGTCACCTGTACTCGTTTATTCGGAACGTTGAATTATTACACGCCTCGAGTTCGACACGGCTTAATTGAGGCTCGCCTAATTGCGCCCAATTGCACTGTCATTCCTCCGGATCACATGTTGTTTCCTCCATTTGTTCCTCGAGGAGGATCATCCACGGGCAGCCTCATGCCCGATGGAATAATCGGGGAGAATTTCTTCTAGAACAAATTAAATTGCCGGTTGCACGAATTTTTTAAGCGTCGCGATAAAAACGGATGGAATATTTTATCGGCGTTGATTAGCGGTTTATAATCTGTTTTTCAAACAAGTACAACGAGATACGAGATTTCGCGAGGGAAAAGTGGGTTTAATGAAGAGATAATTTGACGTGGAAGTTGTGTCCCGGCCCTCGGCTCGAGACAATTAACCGATTAAGATCTCTGTTTTCTTTGCTGTCGCGTTTTTCGTAATATCTAGAATGAAGTAATTATATCGTGGACGGGAGTAATTATAACGTGACCCTTCATCGAGGCTCTACCTGTAATTTAACGATACGGTATTAAATCCGAGTGGCGATTAAAAAAGGCATCTTTCGAAAAAAAATATATATATATAAATATAAATATATATATATTATATATATATGTATTCTTGTCGTAAGTATATAGTGAAGATGTTGCGAAATAGGTGATTTTATAAGCGTGTAAAATTATTCAAATTTTAGCGACTTTTTCCGCTGAATAATATTCGAAGATTACCGGGAAAGAAATTTTTTAACATGTTGGCATCGTGTGTATATATTTTTATACCTCGAAATTTTACGTTAAATCAGCACGGGAAATAATTATATATATTTGGCATCCGATGTAATTTATTAATCAAGATGTATCCTAATAAAACCACCGAGCCATACTTTGACACGCACACACTTATTAATCAGGCTGTGCCTAAAATTCATCTTCAACGATCAAATACCATTCATTACTCTATTCAAACCGACGTTTTAATTTTTAAGATTAGATAATATCTAGACCCCCCTCCCTTGATCCAAATAATAAACTCGTCGTCATCACGAGCGATCTCGAATCATTATATTTTCCCATGCAAATGTCTTATCCGCGGCCCATCGGGTAAGCAAGAAAGTCTCTAAAAACAAGCACGCCGTATTACTCGACAAAAATACCATCCTCGGTCCATAATCTGAATTCGATGATTCGCGGGAAGATTTATGAAATTGCCCGCATCGTGCCCACCCGCCAAAACGAAAAAATTACAACAACAACTTGGCACGGCAGCGTAGAATTCCTCCCCTCACGAAGCGAATTCTATTTCACCGTGATCGATTTATTTCGTTTAAATTTTAAAAGATTGTCCATTACCATCCTCGAAATTATACGCATCGACGTAGCTTAAACGACAAGCATACTCGGTATAATAACGGTACTTTACGAGCAACGACGAACGCACGAGAGGTTTTCATCCCTCATCGGGGCCGGTGGTAAAATTCCGGCGGATTTATATCGCAAATCTACGTTAAGCTCTCCTCCCGTGGTAAAACGCTCGCAATCGTCGAGGAAACTCTCGTAGACACAGAGTGTTCCAAAAATATAGAGTTTTCTCGGATAATTTCAAACATTCTTTAGGAAAGACGATTGTTCCTTTCGTTAATCGAACTCATCGACGATAATGTTGGATACGTGGTGCCAATCCAAATGTCTTTGTTCGTCTCGTTAACAAATAATGAACGTTTTTGCAAAGGAAAATGTTGAAATTAATTTAGAAACTCTCTCGAGTTAATAATCAATATCGCCATATTTTTGGAAATATTCCCTCTACAATGAGTTATAATTGACATGATTTATTTCCAAAAATCCGTGGAAATATCGAAAACTTGCGATTTGGAGTAACAAGATTCGAAAGAAATCTTAACGATGAAGAATCATGGAAGCACACGTGTAATTCTCTAACCATCAAAATTGGGAATAAATAATACTCATTTCCAATTTTTTCGACGCAGATTAACTTCGATACTTTCATTGTTCAGCCCGATATCGTTGAATTTTATCGAACCGATTCGACACGTCGTGAATATTCGAATAAATAAATCGGTTCGAAAGCCATGCGAAAAACTGGAATCACGCCCCTCCCCCCATCGCTACGCTCCCCCAGCGGCACAAGTTCACTAGCCGGGTTTATAGCCGGCCAAATTAAGACCTACCATCGAGCTGCTGCCGCTGTTGCTGCCGCTGCTGCCTATTTCGCCCCGTAGAATGTCCCGTAGAAAACATTCTCTACCGCAATTTGGCGAAATTACAGGGTGCCGTGGCATTGATTAGGGGGGGTACGATTAAACAATCTAGGCCTCCATGGTCGAAACTTCTGGGAGGGCGCTTGAATGAAACGCTTGGTTCGTGTGTCGTCGTGATCTTCCCCTGCTTAGGTGCCGTGTCTAAGTCTCGCGAAAACGTTCTGCCATTTTTCTTTTCTTTTCCTTTTTCTTATTTCTTTCCTTTTTTTTTCCATGTTGGACCCGAGAGAGGGATCTCAAGGGCCCGCGGACGCAGATGATCGCCTTGGGGGCATACGCTCGAAATGAAGCAGTTATACGACCGTACTAATAACATATTTAGGAAGGGCACGGCGGATACCCCGGTGGCGCATCCGCGACCTCCCAAGACGGCCACGCTTTCCAGGCCTGGGCCCCCGCTTCCTTTTTTATAAACCTACGTGTAAGATGTATACGTATATATATATATAAGATAGTAGCATGCTGCCTCGGTATAGATGGACTCCTGTTAGAGGGTTCTTGGTTTAGGGGGTTTAGCATGCACCTTGCTCGTAGGGCTAGTTTGGCTGTATGGTTTCGTGGTGGTAATTACGCATCGATAGGGATGACCGTGTTTAGCGTTTAGCTTTGGAAGGTTTTGGAAAGATCGGGTTATTATGGATTTTTTATGGATTATCGAGGGGAATATACACTCGTTTTGGATTTTTTTTTAGGCTTGCTTCTCTTTTTTTACTTATTTTTCTGTGTATTATAACTGGCGAGTTAAATTAAATAAGCTCGTGCATTCGTGTATCCTTCGATTCGTATCACGCTTGGCCGGAATAATAATTTTGTATGGGCGGAGAAATTTTTATTTAGCGAAATTTCTATATCTAATTAATTCTTGTCGCACGTTTGAGATCACGTTGCTCTGTGAAATCAATTTGCCTTTTTAAATAGATGAATTTTCCGCATCTTGTTTATATCCGTACGTGGAATTAAAAAAAAAGAGAAATTTGAAGAGAAGACACAAAGAATCGAAGGCGGCGAGGATCGAAGAAATTCGCCGCGTTTCCTTTTCCCCTCCTCGGTTTTCGGGGATAAATCCGTGGCCGTGCGTGTCCGACGAGAAGCGGGAACGACAATGCGTCCAGTTTCCATGGGCTTAAATTCCCCACAATAGGAGAAGCTGAGGCGGCCTTTGTCGGCGTCGAAGCGGCGTTTACGGGCCTCGGTGGACCACCAACACGTGGCAACGGACCTGGAACACGTGTTACGAGAATTTCGCAAGACTGGCTCGGGTCCAGACCCGCGTCGCCACCACGACGTCGAGAGGTCGGCTGTCAGGGACGCGTCGTTTCCAAGTACGTCTCATCCCTGGGGAAAATTTTATGCCCTCCCGACGGGATTCCGTGGATTCCTCGGTTCAACGAGGGACTGCCGTTTTCACCGGTTGAATTTGATACTTAAAGAGGTTGTTAACCGGTTGATTTAGAGTTTTGCTCGCTTCTTGGAAATTGGTTTCTTTTTTGCCGGGAAGAATGAAAAACGACGAGCGAATGACGCTTCTCGAAGTTAAATTTAAACGAGAATAATAAAATTCTTTCCCCACGCGCAACTAAAACGAAATTGCCACAAGGAATTAACCACGATGAATCTGGTTGCTCGCGAGGCATTATCGAAGGCATGGATAATTTATTACACCGATTGCCAAAGTTCGTTATCAACCTCTCGAGAGATGACCGAACGAGATACTTTCTACTCTCTCGAGAAAGTGATCAGGCGCGGTCAGCGTTCATTAGCATAATAACTCTTTTACGAGGATACGGCGCGGCTTTGCTCACCCCTTTGGCGCAACCTTCGAATTTCGAGGCGCGCGCAAGGCTGCGTTCGCTTCCCTCGAAAAAAGAAGAAGAAGACGAAGAAGAAGAAGAAAAAAAGAAAGAAGAGAAGAAGATTCAGAGCAGTTTTCAACCGCTGAAGGCGAGGGGAGGTGTCGAATAAATTGAGGTCGCGTGGGGCGGACATTTGCCGGAATGGAAGACCACCACACGCTTCGCCTTGCTACCCCCGGGGGCTCGCTGGATCCTGGAGAAACTGCAGTTCGTGGCCCGTTGGCCCCTGGCTGAGAGAGAGAGGGTCGACGAGGAGGGCGGTCTCGGCTTTGAACCGTTTCCATTTCCGCTCGAATTTTCCAAATGGGTCTGCGCAGGTTGGAAATATGCGCGCTCTTGGTCTTGAGTCTTTTTTTCGCTTCGCCACAGGAACAATACCTCGTCTTCCTTAAAATATCTTATCTCACGATCTCTTCATTTTCCAACGTATAAGGTGCCTACATATTCGAACATGCCGTTGATTCCAAAGAGCGAAACGAGTGCAAAAGTTAATAAAAGGATTTACTTGTATTCTTACTTGTACTATAATTTTCTTCTTTCCCTGCCGTGAAATGAAAAATTACAGGTACGTTTAAAAAATAAAAACTTTATACATATTGTATCTCTGATATAGATAATTATGATTATATTCTAATTAATCACTATTCCAAGGACCAAGAGTGAATTACCGTACCGATGAGGCAACAAATCGAATTGATCCCACGGCTGACGCTCAATTGCGTCCCTGCAATTGAAATTTCGATTGGACGGCAAAAGTATCCCCCAGAAAAGCCCGTAAGAAACGGATTAATGGATTCGTGATAAATTAATTTGTAGGAGCAACCGTGGCGGAAGAGGCGGCCGACAGGTCGGCATTTCGGCGAGATCTATGACAGTTAATAACAAGCTCGAGGGGAACAATGGTGGAAGATCGATATCTGGAAGATGGTGCGGGGCGGACGTCCGCCCAAGAACACAGGACCACACTGCCACAATCCTCTTCTCTTACCCCGAAGCGGACCGCAGCACCACACGCTTCCTTCCAGTGGTTGGAAGAGTTGCAGACAGGGCGGTGACGTCCTTTCACGTAGGCTTCGCCCTCAGAAACTCGGCCTCTTCTTCTCGGTCTTTTCCTATCGAAGAATAGGGGAAGAGAAAAAAAACCGGAACCACCCTCGATTCCGGATCCAGCATGTGCGCCGCAGAAGGCCAAGCCAGGTCGAAAGACAGATTTTTCCTTTCCAGATTTTCTCTCCTTCCTCTTCCTTCGGCTTTCATGGTTTTTCGCCGCTCGTGTATTTGTTCGACACTTTTGACTGTCTCTCTAAAACCTGCCTCAAGAGGGGAGGAAGAGACGTTGTGTTTCTGGATCATCGTGACGTTTATGAAACGGGATTTCAATGGGTGATTCTTTTTATGGAAGATCATTTTTTTCTTTCTTCTAATCCTTTATCACTCTTGTTACTTCTTTATTTGTATTACCGTCGATATAAATTTGGAGAGATATAACTTTTCTTCTGGATAATTTTCTATTATATTCAGGAAACAAGTCGTAAGAGTATCTTGCATTCGAAGATTCGTCGAATTTTTTCTAAAATTGTTTAAATGTTTGCAACTTCAAAAATAGATCTCTATAAAACTTCTAAAAAAAAAAAAAGAATGGACTTTTAACGGTACATTTCGAGCTTTATCAATTACGAGAATTTATTTTACTATGTCGTGTGCAGATAGATATGACCCCGATTTCGTTTCTCAAAAGACGAGATAGTCCCTCTGAATAAACTGTGAAAATATCCGCACGTATGCGAGCCATCATAAAACGTTGCTGAAAGCGTGTACTCGAGTCGGAACATTTGCTCCATGTTAGCGGCAGCTTTAAGAAAATAGATGTATTTTACCCGGCCACATGCTTTTCTCGAGACAACATTGACTCGTGAACATCATCAGCAGAAAGATTCTTTTACGTTTCGGCGAAAGGATAAGAAATGCTAGGAAAATCTTACGATATTCTCCATTTCTATTCTCGATGTATAACAGAGACAATACGCAAGATCGGGTATGCAAATACTTGTATATTTTTCAAAAACTTCCAACTGAGTTATTCTATATTTTTTTTTAGAAATTTAAATTCTAAAATTATTTTTTCCTCGATCGAAACGTTCTCCAATTTTCTAAGAATCTTCAAAAAGATTCTCCCAAAATTGTTCCAAAATATTCCCATATAAATTTAACGAACGATTGAACATTGAATCAGCTTTCAAAACAGAGGACTTTACCTCCCGCACCAGAAAAAGAAAAAGAAGAGAAAGAAAAAGAAAAACAAACACCCATTTTAAGAAACTTGGTTAAAACTTGGTTGGAGGGAAAGTTAGAGAAAATTTAGATTGTCGATTACGAATTTGTCGACAGATACGTCTCGAAACATTACTAATTCACCACATGGTGAAGAACGAAATGGACGATTGCAGAAAGTAGCGGGACGTTATTAGGGCAGACGTCGATCAATTTGGTTGCAATCGTCCCGATGCCACTTACCAGTCACCAACCAATTCCAATCTGCGCGCTTGTGTGGTCGCGAACGGACGGCCCTTAATGATCGTCTAAAATATGTTATTAAAACGAGATGGTGCCCGCCTCGATACTTGGCTTGATTGAAGCGGATCGTTGCCCCGTGGCATATTGACAGTAAATTGCGAACGCGTAACGACGGTGGGCTCCCATTAACACGGAGGAAAATTTGCGAGGAAATTGGCAGTGTTGTTGTAATTACGCGGCAATTAAACGTAACAGATTATTATTTGTCCGTTGATATATTGTATCCGTGGATGGTCCCTCGAGAAGCCGGATCTCTATATAATTTTTCTTAACGGGAATTTTGAAGAGGATTTCTTTCGTATTGTCTGTGAATATTATGCAAAAAGATGGAATGTCACATTTATGATTGGGTTTTGATATTTTTTTTTAAAATTTACGAAAAAATTGACAGTGTTGTGATTAAATAATAATATAATTATTATGTGTTCGTAGATATATTGTATCCGGGGATGGATGGTTCGTCGAGAAGCCGGATCTCTATATAATTTTTCTTAACGGGAATTTTGAAGAGGATTTCTTTCGTATTGTCCGGCTGTGAATATTATGCAAAAAGATGGAATGTCACATATTTTTTTTTTAAATTTACGAAAAAATTGACAGTGTTGTGATTAAATAATAATATAATTATTATATGTCCGTAGATATATTGTATCCGGGGATGGATATCATTTTTCTAAAATCTCACAGGTCTGAATATTATTGGGAAAAGATTTTTTCGATGGAAATTTAATATTCATGAATGCTGAATGGTTGATACATTGTATCTAAAGTAAATAATCAGTGCAACTCTACAATTTTTCTTAACGGAATTTTAAAAAGGATTTTTTTCATTGTCCACGAATATCATCGTGAAAAGATTTTTTGATGGAATTACAGATTTAAAAAATAATTTTTTAATAATTCTTACGACCCGTTAAGTGTTCGTTTAAGCTTTCAAAACCGACAAATGGGACCAAATTAAAAATCAAAATTAATTCGCCATCCAAATCTTCGAATCAAAGGATGCCAAAAGGGGAATGGCCCTGAATGGTCCCGAGAACTACTCTCGCGTGCCGCAAACTGCCACAAAATTCTTTCATAAATTAATTCTCCCTCTTTCCGCAATCCACTACTATCGACGAGAAAAAAGGTAAAAAAAAGATGATCGTAGCCTTATTTTTCTCCCGATATGCACCTGCCGTCTTCCCACCTGAGCGTTCGTCTCCCGCGAACGAAAAAAAAAAAAAGGATTCGAACGAAACGAGACGGAGAGTGGAGGGAAAAAAGGATGGAAGAGAAGCTGGATCAACGGTTTCTCGATAGAGAAGCGATTAGATAGACATCTCTGAAAAGAGAGACGGCGAAGACGTTCGATATAATAAACGAACAGGTACGATCGAATCGAGGGGGACAAGTTCGAGGGTGGGTTCATTCAGTGTCAATCAGGGAAAGTGATTTCTATAGGCTGGTTACGACAGGGACGACGTGTCTGCGTGAATGGGAACGGCGGAAACCTAATACGGAGCGGGGGGTAAAAGGGCTCGATTACCTTGGTGGCCGGTTTAAAAAATTATAAAACCAATTTCCGTGAAGGGGAAATGAGGTCGTTTGCGGAGGTCAGCGTGCATAATGAGGATCGATCGAACGGATGCTGCGCCCTGGTTTTCTCCCCCCGCGCGGGGGAGAGAGAGTCCCGCGCACGAGTTCCTTTCGCGTGGGAGAAACCTCTACTCTCGTGTCCTTTGTGCGCGTGGGCGGATTTGATCGGTGGCCGCTCCGCTGATAGACGTAGAATTCTTACGCGTCGTGCTCACGTTGTCTCCGTGTTTGCGGAGAGAGAGAGTATGATTGGAGAGAGGAGAGGAGTTTGGACTTTGATCAGTGGATCCCTGTTACGTGACTTTGTCTCGTTTCGTAACGCAACGTAAAATGGTAATGGTTGAGCCGGAATTATATATTATTGTTTTTAAATGTAAATCTCGCTCGATTTTTACAAAGTTGGAAACCAATTATCGATATTACGTAGGTACAAAACCCAGCTACGTGACATTAAAGGAGGCCAAATTTTAAATTAGTATTCGACAACCGTAATAACGAGGAAGATGGGCTTTAACTGGTTAATGTAACGTATAATTCGAGAGGAATAATATCCTCGCAGAAAAAAAAAGAAAAAAAGGAAAGAATCTCGAAAGTAGCACATTCAATTACGATTCATTACGATTTAATTTCGCTTCTCCCTTAATTTCTCCCTTATCGTATCCTCGCGTAATCTTATTCGCATAAATCTAGGACGCCTGTACCCCGGCTAAAGCTTAAACCTAAATCTAAACCTAAATCCTCACCGCTCACCGTGACTCCGCAAAAACCTCTTAAACCGAAAAGGAACATGACGAGTTATCGAGGACTGTGGACGTCGAAGGATGGAAAGGGTAGAATGGAAGAAGAGGGGCCCAGGTTCCCTCAGCGGGGAACATCCCCGCAACGTTCGCGAGACCAAATTTGGCGGCCATTGTGAGGCGGCCACTCGGTTAGGCGGACAGATGTTTCCCAGGGTCGCGGCCAACCAACAGAAGCATCGAGGAGCAACAAGACAATTCCGTATGATTTATATTTATGAGCGTTACTGGCGTTTAATAGCTGCCGCGCGTTGCATTGCGCTCACTGAGTCATACTGGCGGCGACCTGTCTTCTAAAAGCGAGGAGAGACTTCGAATCGCCACGAGGACGAACACGCGGCTCGTTACGCCGCTGTTAGGTATGCGACGTATTAATTAATTGGGATCCGACGATGCGGCGAGGAAAGAAGATGGTGGAAGAGGGAGGAGGAGGAGGACGGCGTTTCGAAGTTGGCGCACCTCGTCGTTTTTCAGGTGCGTGGAAGAATGTTGGCCCGTTTGCTCGTGGCGGATTGCTTATGGGATTCTAGGCCGATGAGTAATGGGCCCGAGAGGCCCCGTAGATGGAACGTAGATGACGATAACTGGTGGTTGGTGGTTCGCGTGGATCCCATAACATGGATTCCGTGAATGAAGATTTCATAAACTTGAGGATATTTAGAAAAATTGTAAAATATAAAGAAAAATATCTAAGGATTCTGAGCAAAAATACGTTTCTTTGATATCTTACAGAATGGTGGAGACAAAGATCAAACGAAGCAATAAAGAAACTAGATTTTGTTATTATTTTCTCACGTGGATCCATTTTAATTATTCCTCGATTATACCAGCGATAATTTTGAGGATGATTAGAAAAATTGTGCCAAAGAAAAATACCTAAGGATTCTGAGCAAAAATACGTTCCTTTGAAATCTTACAGAATAGTGGAGACAAAGATCAAACGAAGCAATAAAGAAACTAGATTTTGTTATTATTTTCTCACGTGGATCATTTTAATTATTCCTCGATTATACCATCGATAATTTTGAGGATGATTAGAAAAATTTTGCCAAAGAAAAATACCTAAGGATTCTGAGCAAAAATATGTTTCTTTGAAATCTTACAGAATGGTAGAGACAAAGATCAAACGAAGCAATAAAGAAACTAGATTTTCTTATTTTTTTCTGAATGAATGCGGTCCATTTGAACCATTCTAATTATTCCTTTATTATCCGAGCGATAATTTTGCGCTTCGGATCACCGAAACAGAGGAGTGAAACACCGAAGCAGGCGCAATCGCGATTGGGCCACTTTTTTCCTCTCTCGAAGAGAGACAGTGGCAAAAAGTTAATTAAAAACGCCGATTACACCCCGGCGTCGTTTCATCTGTTTGCTCATTAACAGGCTCGCCGTGTCCAATCCAATGATTAGATAGCCTATGCCACCCGTGCCGCAATTTCGATCGTCGATGGAGCAACGCTGCTTCGACGAGTAATTACGTTGCCGTTTCGAAACGCTAAATAAAGAAGAAGAGGAAGAGAGGAGGGGAATAAAAAGAAAACACCATAGGGACGGAATCCATCCTCGAAATAGGCAAGTTCGAAAATTATCGATCGATGAGAAATCCCGATTGTCGGGAGATTTTTTTTTTTCTTTATCAACGGGATGCTCCATGAATATTTATGCGTCCAGCGACAAGGCAAATATTTTACGGCGCGAGGATTCGCGCCAATGATCGCCGACGCACGCCATAGGGATCCACGTCAAAATCGAGACGATAAATTCGTCTGTCTGCCGGGCCAATTACGACCGTTAGACGCTGCTACAACCGTGCGTCGCGATCATTTATCGCAGGATTTTCTTCCGTCCTTTCTCGTTTTCTTTTTTTCTCGACTCGATGATATAGGCTTCGTCGAGAATTTAAAATTAATTTGCAATTTATCACATTGAAGATACTTTCGGAGAATCAATATTTTAGATTAAAAAAAATAATTACGCATACTTATAGTATGGCGATGATTAATTGATCCGTGAAGAAGATAAGAAGGCCAAATTATTTCCAAATTCTTCGTCGTTAAACCTAAATTTAAAAATTCATAAAGATGCACAAAATAACGAAAATTCTTAAATATAAACAACGCGATTACCCCCCATTCTCTGCCATAATCGATGCACCCATAACAGATGCGGTCTAGTAATTTTTCGGTGGCCCATATCCACGAACGATAATCACTGGTTGGCTCGTGACAGATCTCCGACAGTAGGCTTAATCCACGCATTCTCGCCGCATTGATTCTACGTCCGGTCTAGGCCAATTTAAATTTTCAGACGGGTCTCTCTCTCTCTATTCGGAGGCCTGATTATACGTCTCGTGCCCGCGAGAGTTACGCGACTCGAATTTTTTATTAGCCACCACGAGACGATAGGGAAGCTGCATATAGTTTCGCAAAATCTTCGAAAATAATTCGATTAAAATGCATATGAGGAGGAATTAACGTGGACGTGGGGGACTTGCCCCGCTCCTCGTCGAGGTTACTCGCCGTGTGGAGCTGACTCGATGATAGAACGGGTCGATTAGCAACGTTAAAAGGCACCCCGTGGAATTCGGGAACAGAAAACTAATTTGAAGAAGCGCGGTTCAAGTTTCGGCTTGTTGCTTTATTTCTGCACGGATACTTGCGATTCGAATGCTTGGTCATGATTAAAACATGTCTCCCCTCGTCCCTCTTCCAAACAACTCCCTCCTCGGTTGGATCCGTTTTAATTGGCCGAGGGGTTGGTTCGGGCTATTGTCGCGAACGAAAATTGAACTGTTAGTCATCTTAATGGGGACGGTTCGTGGAATTTAAATTAATCGACCCGAGAGAGTATTACTTATAAGTTGTCCAGTTTGACAACTTATTCGATATTTAACGAGGAACATTAGTATCCTTAAAACACAATTTATAAATTTCATCCATGAATCTAACATCTTTGATAATTTCTTCCTGTGAATCAACTTCGAACCCGTAATGAATGAATTACACGAATCATAAATTGTTTATATAACAAACAGAATAATATACAAGTTTTCATTTCCGGATTTGTATCCCGACAAAGTTGTCGAATCGAATCTTCGTTGCACCCTCCATTATTCGAAATCACCCACCACAAATTAAAACAAAAATAAAATACAAAAACATCCACACGTGTATCGCTCCACGACCTCGTAAATATCACGAATACAAATGTTTTCATCGCGATTTCCATAAGAGAAAAGACGGGGAAAGAAGTTGGAGGTTAGAAGAGGATTCCCGATACGTGGAAGGGAGCCGGTAACTATTTATACGAATTCGTCATGGGAAAACGTTGCCGAAGGCGATGCATCAGAGGCGCGGTGGTGCGTTACCGCTCAAAGCGGTTTTCACCCCGCGGAACGGAGTGACGATCGCCGGTTATTATTGGCGCCAAAGGGCGCCCACGCAAGCGACCCGCCACGCGATGCGCGAGCGCGAAACCCCGGGCTAATTCGTTTTTCTTCGTACAACAGAGAGGGGCAAACGTACGACTTTGGCGGCCGCCCAAAACGGATGAATTATAACGGAGGCCGGCGCGGGATCTCTTGGCACCGGGCTAACGTCTCACGCGAAACGTTATAAATTCTCGCGACGCGCTTAACGCGCGATAAGCCCGCCAGAGTGGAGGAAATCTCGTGCCACGCGATAAAAACGCCCGTGTCGGGGCGGCCGTGCCGAGTGTTGGCGGTTATTGTTGTTGGATTCGATTCTTTTTCTTTTTTTTCTTTTTTTCCCCTCCTACCGTCAGGTTCTCTCCGTTTTTTATTCTCTTATTCCAGGATGGGATTAGGTACGCGATGGAATGGGGTACGGAAATGGAGATTCGAGAGCGAAGCGTTTTATTTGCGTTGGCGGGTGGATGAATTGAAATTTGAGAAAGTTGGTCGACGCGGTATTTATTTTAAATGGGATTGATCAATGATTTTTTGGAAGGTGGAGAAAGTTCTTGTATTTACGTGTATAAGAGATTAATGTATGGGTAATTGATATTATGACGAGTTTAAATTTATACATGACTAAATATAAGGAAGATGGGTATTAAGGGGTTATTGTTTATTAGTTGATTGATAATCAAGAAAGAAAACGCGATTCTTTTAAGAAGAAATCAAACATTGCATCGAAAACTTCCACCATTAAATCATCTTTAAAATTATTCGTAGAATTTCTGATTAGGTTCGATCGATAAAAAAATTTCATCAAGCTCAAAAATTAGTGCGTCAACCGAGTCGTTGATGGAAAATTTCATTTTAAATTATTTCGCAAATTGGTAAAAAAGAAGAAATAGTGATCAATAGTCGCGTTTCCTCCTAGTATTATCATTCCTTTTTCAAATTATTAATAGATAAAAAGAAAAAAATACCGTGTCACGCTTCATTTTCGAAAAAAAACCCCACGCCAACTACCATTTCCACGGAACTCGAAACCACTTACCCATACTTACCCAACTCGAGCACCTGATTTATAATATTCTCTTCTCGAGGCAAACATCTCAAAACCCGCGCTCAGACGCCTCTCAGGTTAGTCTTAAAACCTCGCCAGACGATTTCGCAATTCGAGATTGAAAGCGGCTAAACAAATAAATGCATCGATCATTAGTACTGGCACGAGAGCGCGGCTCTTCTATACCGCGTGTGCACACGTGGGCGCTCTCCTACACGTCCCCTGCGTATAGGTTATGTTGCGTGCGACTACAAGCGCGCGCGCGCGCGTGTGTGCGTGCCCGTTCGAGCGTGAGCAGACGTCGAGGGAGCGTGGAGTGCCGTGGGACACGAACGAGTAGGCTGAAGAGACGTCGGAAGAGGAAGAGGAGAGACATGGCACTCACGACTGCGAATACTCGAGAGAGAGAGAGAGAGGGAGAAGAAGAAGCGACTGCGGATGAGAGAGAGAGAGAGACGAGCGAGATCTGGCACCCGTTGACGTGGATAGAAGAGAGAAGGAGAAGAGCAGCTTAGTCCCACGCGACGGCTCGTGGCTCCTCGTGGCCGACGCGCGTCGCGTCGTCGCGTCGCCCTTTGTCGGGGATTGATAGCGAAATCGGGGATAAATCAGATAGCGTCTCCGCGTTCCGCGTCTCGCGGCCATTATGCGCGAGGAACTCGATGGGTTAGAGTGTTTCTTTTTCTTTTTTTCTTTTCTTTTCTTTTTTTTTTTCTTCCTCCCCTATTTTTATGGAACTCCTCTTTGCTTCGTTCTTTTCCCTCGTCGCCTCTTGTGTTGATAGTGAAATGGAGCTGTGAATGTGGGTGGAGGTTCTTTGAACTCGTGGGAAGACGAGGTTCTTTTTTGGTGAGGTTTCAAAGAGGTGTGCTCGAACGTGTGTTTGGAACGTTTTGTAAGAGGCGATTGAATGCCGGTTTTTGTCGTCTTTCGAGGATTTTGATTATTCGAGTCGGAATGGGATCGAATTTTGAACGATTTTCTCGTCAAGGTTGGAAGGATTATCGTGATCTCGGCTCGATTTATAGGTTATCTCTAATGGCGATCTCGTTTTTCGACGTGATCTGCGACATAACCTAAAAATTCGCATCTTTCGAGTTATACTGTACGATTAAGATAAGAAAATTCAATTTCACCCAAGTTCCAATTAATCCTCTTCGCCTTCCTCCTCGATTCTCACGGAAGTCCCATCTATTTCCCAACTCGAAGACATCTCAGCCAGGGTATGTAACCCACGAGGAAAGCCAAAAGCCCACGACGTCCATTCGTATGGCGACATTTGCTCGCGCAACCTCCAATTAATGCGGCACGAAGCGGAAAAAACGAGAGGAGAATAAGAGAAGGCAGAAAGAAACCAGCCATGAACTTTCATAAGCGGTTCGTGGGAGAGCGAAGGAGGAGGGCTCCACTTCATTAGCCCGATACCACGCGACTGTCGGTGGCTCCCCATGGCGTGCAACCGTCGCGTCGCTCTCATTCGCTCTGCCTGCGGAGAAAGGGAAGAAGGCACGGTGGGAACTCGCCTTAAGGTCGCGGCGTTACCGTGCACGGTCGCGTGTGGTTTACGCGCTCCTCCGTTTTGACCTCGTGAAGCGTTTAAATGGAAAGTTAAGGTAAACGCGCCAATTAAGGCCGCGCTCGCCGCCGGATCGCGCGTAGTCGGCGTAGTCAAAGGCTGGGATCGAGGGCTGTCTATCCGAGATGGATCGTCGGGATAACGGAATAAGTCGATCGAGATGGAAGCATCGATCTCGATCGAGCGGCGAGATCGGCGGAAACACGTGGAGATGAGAACGCGACCTTTTAGGTTAGGTTTCAGGAAGTTTCAAGATAATTTAAATTTAGTTGTAATACTCTGGATATTTATGCAAGATATAAAATTGTTATGAAGGATTATTAAAGAAATGGAGCTTCAATGGAAATTTGCCTTTTTTAAATATCCGCGTCTTGATTTGTCATGCTCCGTGAATTCTTCTTGTTAACGAAGAATGGTAGAGAAAAAAAGGAGGATAACCTAGAAAAGGAAACGAAGGATTCACTCGTTACGCTTCCTTACGACAAACGTGAGAACAAGTTGAAAAATGTACTTGCATGGACAGAATAGAATTAACAAGTATTCTCGTCTTCGTCGTATAAGGATCGGTATATAATAACAATTCAAAGAGTTTAATAATCAATGTACAACAAACTCGTTTCCTAGTAATCATTCGTGCCAAAACTAATTCTAAATAAACAAAAAAAATAAAGTAAAAGTATTAAGAATTATATTCAGCACATCTTCAGACACGTACGAGCTGTTCCATTCAATTTAAATCCCCGTTCGATTCCCTTCGCATCGAATCCCCGAACGCCGATTGCCTTCCGTCAGCGATTCCTAAGCGGCGAAGAGACGGCCTCGAGAGATCTCGGTTCAGAAACGCGTGGCGTTCCACGAAGCGACGTGCGTGGCTGCCGCCGGCACGCCGCGCGAACGTGTTAAGTGTTAATTCAGCTGAATCAATATACACTCCGTGGAATTTTGAATCGGATTCGCGCCACGCGCGCGTGGGCGCATCTCCGCAGGAAATAGCGCGCCTGGAGCCAGCCTTGGGATGGAAGGAACGGGCAACGGAGCGGTTGAGTGACACGAGGTGACGAGTCCGGATAATTTATCGCCGATTTCCCAGACCGATAACGGGCACGGGGATTTCTGTAAACTCGTTTAAACACGGCGACGTGATCCAAATTGAAATTTCGATCGTGCAACGACTTGATCGTGGATGATCGCGGACGAGGATGGTACGAAGCGCGCGTGGGTAAAACTGGCGGAAGTAAGAGGCAGGAAGCGCGTTTGGAGTGGGTATGCCGTAAAAAGAATTGGAATTTCAATGTTGGAAGTTTGTGCTTTGAATCTTGTCATGCGATGTTAATCTAACCTTCGAAATCTCCATCTTGAAATCTTCGTTTAAGTCCAGGATTTTTATCGAATCGAGTAATTCGAGATTATACTATTAAACTCGTATCGAATGAAAATCCAAACAGCAGAAAGGATCAAATATTCTTGGAACTTGATTTTCCAATTTTTACTTCAATCACGATCGAAATCACGAGATCGAATTCCGCTCGATCGTGGAGAAAGATACGAAAGATCTCGAGTCGAATCGGCGCCGGCATCCAAGTCTCGATGGATCGCGCGAGCGCTCGCGATAACCGTTATCGACGAATCGCACAAACACTCGTAGCACCGGGTGCTATCGTTGGCTTTATCTGGCGCAGCACACGTGACGGCGCAAAAACAAGAGCGGCTTTCGTTATCTGCGCGCCGCGTCGCGTCCCCGTTTAAAAAATGCCTCCATATATTTCACAATCAATGGACGGGCAGCCGCCGAGGCCCGTTTCTAATTTAACCCCCAACCAACTCAAATTACAACTTCGCCAAACCGATAGTAATCTCATCCTTTTAACTCATCTTGTACATCCGGAATTATTTCTCGAAAATAAGAGCAACAACAGATCAATCTATTTTTCATTGAATTCTCGATTTTCTCAAAAAAAAGAAAAAAACGAAGACACCTCGCGTGCAATCCTCCTTCCAAACGTCTTCAGAAGAGACAGACGTTCGATCTTTTCTTTCATTCGAGCAACAGTGTCTCCCTCCTCTTCTTCCTCCTCCTCCTCCTCCCTCTATTCGCGCAAAGAGAACGCGTAACGATCGCGCGTCGCAAAATAAATGATTTCGTATTAACAATCGGTATTGAATGGCCGGCCAGCCATCGTAAATCAAGCGCATTTGTTAGCGGCCGCGCTTCGGCAGCGACGTTGAAAAATGCCCACAGGGCCCAATCGGCCGGCAATATTTCAATATTAGTTTAGCCATTGTGCTCCGGCTCAGAGAGAGAGGGAGAGAGAGAGACTGAGACTGGCCCTCGAATTGGCCAACATCTCGCCTCCGTGCGACCCTCCGCCAATGTTGCCTCGCGGTAGATTACGGCCAATATTTTCCCCGCGAGAATAGTCAACGATCCGAGCGTGACGTAACGAAAATATTTGCCCGACTTCCTGCTTCGGTCCCTGATAAAATCCCTTTCCTCCACACCCGATGCCGTTTTCGAATTTACGGCCGTCATCGATCGATCCTCTCGGCCTCGCGCACGCGCACTTGACAGGCATACGATCTTGATTCCCCATCTCGGTTCACGTTTGACTGACAAGTTTCGTGGTTTTCGAAAGCGGAATTTTCAGAATTCAAGGAATAACAAGTTCAACTTTCGCCTTCCACGAAGCGTCCCTTTCCCCTTATTACTTTACTCGAGAAAATAAGTTCGATAAGAAAGATCGAAAGATTAAACACAGAGGAGGAAAAATCGATGTTTATTTGCATGAAACCGTGTGTAAAATCACGTGGAAAGCTGTCGGAAAGAGAGGGCGTCCCTTTGTCGTACACCTGTGCGGCAAAAAAACGGCGCCTGATTTTTCGTTGTCGCCGTGCGCCATATATGTAACACGTAATTGGTCATATTTATAACATTCCGACAGAGGGACGCGTCTCTCGTTCGCGCATACCTCGCCTCCTGTTTCTCTCTGCCTCCTTTACTCTTGATTTCGCAAGGCGTGCACAAGCGCAAGTTTCGGTCTCAATCACGTTCCCTGAGCATTTTTTTGCGGACTCGTTCGACCATCAGTTCCTGCCAAAATCGAATTCAAATCGGGGGGGTTAAGAATCGGGGGGCAAGCGCAAAGTTTGTAACTCTCCGAGTGACAACATCGCATTCATCGGTGGTCCTCCTCTTCTTTTGTCTGCGCTGAGATAGGACTCGTGGAGGACGTTCGTTCACGTTCTGCTCGGGAATGAAAATGCTCGTTAAAGGGACTGATGGACACGCGTGGTCGGTGATGGATGAACGGAGCCCTCGAACCGATTGCTTCGAATTAACGCGGACCGTGACGAGTGGGTTCGATTCTTGGTCTTTGCTTCTCTCTTTGAAGAGAAAGATTTGCCGGAGCAAGAGTAGGATGGAACGAGGCACAGGTTAAAACAGATTGTTTCCCAATATTTTGATAAATTCGTTCCACGATCGCTAATTTTTTACGAAATATACAACATTTTGAGTTCTACACTTTTGCATATTTCGTTTTATATTTAAAAAGAACTCATTAAATTGACAACGAAGAAAATACCAATACTTTGATATTTCGAAACACATTTCGTATTTCTGTATTCGATTCAGAAACGGGAGAAATCTAATCTCCTTCGCTTTCCAGTCTGTGATAATTAATAAAATTTATCTAGCCTAAAAATGTAATGATGATTTACATTTGGAAAAAATTCTCCAACAATTTGATATATAATCGATGTATCGAAAATACAATCATATACGAACGATACAATCATCTCTTCCTTCCTTCCTTCCTTCCTTCCTTTCTTCCTCCCTTCCTCTTTACCCAACGATCCATGGATCGTTCATTGAAAACGAAAAGGCGAATCGACGCGCATGACCCACGTATATCAGGATCACGTTACGAAAGCACGCCTATTATACGGAGACCTATACGGTATTCCGCTCACGCGTGTCGCATGAAATTATGCATCTCGCATTTTTCCACCGGCCGGTTGACAATACGGCCGTGGCGCTCGTCCCCGGATGCCATTTGTGGAAAAGCCACGCAATTATCCGTCGGCAAATCTGAGCGGCAGCTGTGTGATCCAAGTTTGGTCTCTTCCTCCCTCTCTCGCTCCCACCCACCCCCTCCTGGTCTTTCAACCTCGTTTCCACCTCGCTTTCGAGCCTCGAGATTCGAGTTCGAGTTCGAGTTTACTCGCGCGATCCTCTCCGGGGACTGATGTCTTAATTGGACAGCCGGCTTGCCTTGAGGCAAGTATGATCGTGCCGCGGGACGATCCAAGGACGATGCTTTTGCGCGTCATCTTCTAATCAATGACGTATTTAGGGGGAGGCAGAGACTCGAAGATAACGGATGTGGGCGATTACGTGACGTCGACGTGGCCGGTCGAATGACGTTGAAGGTCTGAAAGAGCGGTGGAGAGTTTGGTTTTCCGGGAATTTTGCTCGTAGCGATGATTCGTCGATTAATTATTGCACTCGCTTGTTGGATTTTTTTTTCTGATATGATATGATATTGTTACGGTAATTTATTTTCGAATAATGTAAATTTATTGTAGTTTGAGAATATAGGGAGAAATGGTATAGGAACGTTGCATCTTCGTTCGAAAATTATCAGACGTTTCGAGAGAGGGATGCGAGATTGTATCTACTTGCATTTCGTAGCAGAATTTTGTCAGAGTTTGATGGTCGATTATTTAGGGGTGAGGAGGAGGGGAGAAAAAGTTCCACTGTTTGTCGTGACGCGTAACGCGCAAAATTTCTCGGCAAATATTAGACAGCCCGAGATCTGATCACGAACTCGTCTTAGCGAATAACGTGTATCATTTTTATTAGCATTGTTCTTCCAGCCAGGTTTTTCCATCGAGTTTACTTCTTATTTTCATACTATGCTACTTCTTAAAGAATCGTCTCTACATAGACAGCATCCTATCGAAGAGAATACGAAAAATATGAGTGATAAATATTCAAAAATTAAAAAAAAAATAAATAAAACATAAATAAATAAAAAGAAAGAGAGTAAAAGGAGGAAGAAAGAAAGAACTGCAGCTCATTTCGCGCTGGACAGGTCGACGACGCCCAGTCTGGGGCGAGTTATTTCAGACGAGCCGCGTTCCGCGTGCTCTCTGCGCCTTCGCAACCGTACATTTAGCTTTGGACAGCTAGACAGGTACAGAGGGAACAAGCGGACCGGTTTAATATAGATATACTGCTTAATTAACAGTTGCGCGGCACAATTCGCTTTTTTGCGGATTTACGACGCGCACATTCGGTTGCACCAATGTGTGTGTGTATGTGCGTGTGTGTGTGTGTGTTCTATTAGTCCACCGGGATGTAGTTCACCGGGTTGTTAATTATCCAAGAACACGCGAAAGTATGTAGGCTGTAATCGAATTAACACCGATGGAGAAACATTGATACAATCCGGTGAATTGTTGGGGCGTTTGAGTATGGCATTTTCGAGGATTGAATATTACGAAGTGGCGTCGAAGTAGTCTTGAGTTTGAACGATCACGTGTGACGCTATCCTTCGAGACAGCTTTATTATTTATCGTTGTATCTCAATTATTTTTTTCATACATTTACACGTAAATAAACGAAATTGGACAGTTGTTACGCTCTTGCGTTATTATGTAAGGATATTGTTTGAAATTTACGAGTCGAGGAAACGTTTAGATTGATTATGTTTGGATTAAAGTTTATAGGTTATCATATCAATCAATATAGAAAAATCGATCAATTTTGTCAATTGGTAATTTGGTTCCAGAAGAATTAAATATCAAGCATGCATATATTGTAAATATATTCGTGAGATTGACTTTAAAAGATCGATTCTAGAAGTTGAAATAAATACAAAAGTTGGTATACAAAAATGATTGAGACTTATTTATTAAGTTATAAGAGATTTACGTTAGATGAAATGAGACAGAGTGAGACAGCATTACATCTGTTGTTACATCGACGCACCGCAGCGTGGCGCGCACGTCATTCTGTCCCCGTCTCGCTTCATCTAACTTTAAAACTATTAAAATTTACTAAATAAGCTTCAAGACTATCTATTCTTGTGTACCAACTTTTATATATTTGTTTTTGCCTTTAGAATTGACTCTCTAAAAGTGTCACACATATTACACGTAAATTATTTTTCTCTATACGATCTATCTAAAACTATCTAAAACATTATACCACGTTCATACAGAGGAACAAAGAGTAGAAACAATAATAGTTCGTATATCACAGAAATCGTCCAACCTACTCAACTTTCATACGCTTAACGAAAGGATACACCAAGCCTCTCAATACCTCTGATAGTACTCTGCTCACGCTTTAATCGAGAAATTTTGCATCCTCTCGAAGCTTCGAAAAACGTTCTCTCTCTCTCTCTCTCTCTCTCTCTCTCTCTCTCTCTCTCTCTCTCTCTGTGGCCACGAGTCGATAAATTGAAATCCTTATCGTGGTTCCGCGCGGAAGGTACGGGAACGAGTCGTAGCTAACAAGATCAAAAGTTGGGGGTGGGTCGTCCGGGACAAACGTGGGACGTGGTGCGTCGGTGCGCCATCCGCGTGGGATCCTGTTTGTGTGCGTGGAGATCGGCCAGGTCCAGGTCGTTACCCAGATACCAAGACGTCGTGTGCGTCCACTACCACCGACGCCGTCCGTCGTGACGCGTCCTATAACGACGTGACGTGTGGGAGGGCTCTTTTGCCTCGGCTTCTATCTCGCGGCTCCGTATTTCTCGTTCCATTTTCTCCCTGGTCCCTCTTGCGCAAAAACCTTGGCCGAGGCGATCTCTCTCTCTCTCTCTTTCTTTCCGGTAGTTTCTTGGAAAATTTAATAAAAGGATGGGCCAAAAAACGGTGGTGAGATGACGAAAGAAAATGATGGAAGAAAATATCGATGATACTAGGATTTTTTTCGATAATTTTTTTTCTATTTTTCAGGGATATTGTTAATATTGTTTGTGATATTTTACAAGTGGTAAGTTACAGTATAAGCAATCAATAGAAGAATGGCATTAACAAAATTGGTAATGAAATAAATCAAAGTTTTAATTATTATTATTATTGTTTAAAAGATTCGTAGGAAAGATCCACTTGATCATTTTTCCACGTAAAATTCGAAAAATTATACAAGAAGAAATTGTATAAAAAAGATGAATTTTATAAATTTTTAAATTATTTCTCGTTTTACCTTTAAATGGTAAAAGAAGATCGATTTCATCAGATTTAAATGGAATCTACTTTCTCATCTGATCATCCCTTTCCTAACTTTCTAATTTATTCTCGACGATTTCATCCTCTATTTCGCGCATTTATAATAAATTTTATTTTTTCTTCGCGCTCGATGTTTCGACCTCGATTTTCTTTGCACCTTTTCGAATCGTACTCTCGTTCCTTTTTGCGTATCTCGCCGCGACACGGACACGAAACACAGCTCTTGTCGACATCGACGCGCCATCACCAAACACGATAAATTTAGACGGCCGATGTCGAGCAGGACCATCGTTCGATAGAACGAAGCTTAATGATCGAAAATTTAACTCGGAGATCAGCAGTGGGAATTCGATCCTCGCAACGATCGCGCGCGATTTATCGCGATACTCGCGATGTTATTTAACCCGCTCCCTATCTTGTTTTATCAGATTTCTTTTCGTGTCCTTGCGTGTAGCAAGAAAGGGTTTACTTTAAGTTTATCGATTAATTGGAAACCTTTATAGCCACTTATAAATACTCGTTTCTTTAATTATACTCGATATAATGGGGGAAGTATTTAATGAACCCTTGTAAGTAAAAAAAAAAAAAACAACATGAGATAATTATTGTACGTGGCGTGTGAACAACGCAGATAATTAAAATAGAACGTTTTTTTTCAATCATCCCTCTTATTAGAAGCAACAACAAGTATTGTGAAACTTAAAAATAAGAAATAAAAGATTGTAATCAAAGAAGAAAGACAAACAAACATTAATACGATTTCTAAATCAATATTTATGGATAATCAATTGAAGTTCACTGATAAAAATTGAACCAGATTTCAATCAGCCAAAATTTCAATCAAATAGAATTTCCTTCAAAATTTTATATCACAATTTATCATTATGAAATACGCGGTCCAACTCCAAGATATTAATTCCTACAATTTTCCACGAATATACTATAATTTTCTTATAGAAGACAAAACATGGAATGAAATATATCTGTTCTGTCCGCAGAGACTGCGGCCTCCACGGGAGCGTGTACGCGTTGTATCTCAATATCTTGATCTTACGTTTACTAAACTCCTACAACGGTTCCCGCCATGAAATACGACGCGGTCGGCCAGAGAAGCTTTACTTATAACGGCCTGGACAAATTACGACTGGCGCGTGACTAAAATGGTCACGCCGGACGAATTGTCGATCGTTAACACCTCCGTGCCAGCGAGCGCGCCAGCACTATTTGCATGAGGTTGGCTTTTACCAGCGCGCAAAAATAGGAGGCAGGAAAAATTGACGGGGAAAATGCCATTTGTCGTGGGCATTCGATCTGGTACTGCATATATATGTATATGTATACATGTATATATTTATATATGAAAAACATGAAAATTTTTGAATGCAATACTTGAAACATTCAGCCAACATGATCTTAACCGATTCCATTTATTGCGATTTATTTGTTACGAGAATGGAAATAGGATTAAAGCTATTATTATTCATAATCTGGCGATAAAAATGTGATAAATTGAATTGTTAGATAAATATGTTAATCTATATAATTAATATTAATGTATTATGAACGGATTTTAAAGGAAAAAGACTAATAATTATTACAAAGAAACATTTTTATTTTTGTTAAAAATAGTTTCTACTAGAAATTAAAGATATGAATAAATAATGGATATAAATATGAAAATTAATATGAAAATACGTATCTTCCTGATGAATATTATACATGTACAAATCCTTAGAAAATTTTCTCAATATTGTAAAAAATCTTATTCAAGAATACCAAAGCCAGAACAACCTCAAACATCCAAATAAGTTCACTTTTAATCCGCCTATAATCCAAAACAATCTCGATTCCGCTCACACGAAAGAAAAATTCAAAGAACTAACTCCTAAAAGAATCCTGGTGTCACGAAACGCGTCAATACGAATCCAAAGGTACAAATTACTTCCTCCCATAATACCCAAACAAATTCACTTTCGATTCCTGCCATAACCTAAAACGCTCGCGTCTCCACCCAGAAAACATCGAAAGACCACCTAACTTCAACCTAGAAATATCCAGATCCAGATCCGGCCACCACCCAGCAAAGAGATCACCGAGATTCGAGATCTCGATACTCCCTCGGAAATATCTTACTCGTTTAAATCCCCTGTCCCGCCGTGCATCCAGCTATCGGCGCGGATTACCGATCTCGAATGAATTTCCAGCCCATCCAGCGTGTAACTCGTGCGCATCGGTTAGACTAGATCGCGGCCGGTGGGCCCATTGGCTACAATGCGACAATGCATAATGCGGAACGACGACAACGACAACGACGACGACGTCTACGACGACGACGACGACGACGACGTGTGGGCTCGGCTGAGGTGTGGGTTCGGCCGCGTTTAAGCGGTCGTATTTGGCGATACAAACGATGGAAAACGGTCGTGTGGGCTCGTTCGGCCTACCTCGTGGAGATCGTACCCGGCGAAAGTGATACTCGGAAATTAATCGCGAGGCGAGGTTTCTTCGCCAATAAAATTGCTAATGCAACGGCAGTAAAGGCGAAAGAAGGGGGGGAGGAGGCATTCCTTGGCGAAATGTACTCCGTGTATAGAGGGCGGGACGAGAGTGGTCCAAGTAGATATTTGTCTTTCTCTTTTTTCTTCTTTTTGCTCTTCGATCGCGATACGTGTAATGGAGAGAGAAAGGGAGGGGGAGGGGAAGAACGAACGAGACTGTTTTAATTTGACAAGGTCGAGAACGACGCTCGTCACGCGAGCCTCTGACGATGTGCACCGCGCGCTCAAGAGGTTAATGGAAAGTTATCTTCTTTAATCTCGAAGGCTGTCGCGCTCGTGCACGCCGCGCCTCGCCGTCAGAGGCAATTGAAGCGGCACGTGATCGGCTTGGTGGCTGGGTAATCGCGCGCCCCGTCCCTCCGCCGTTTCCCTCGTGAGACAAGCGAACAGGCCTGCTGCTACCACGTCGCGTGCTACGGAGTCGTGACATTTTAGGTTAGGTATAGACAGTTTTCGAGACGAGCGGATCGGGTGTAATTTGCGGTCGCGTGCGATTGACGTGTTACTCGTCGATACATCCATTTCATACGGATATTTATCCTTCATTCCACTTATTTTCAGATACTTTCGAGGAAAAGAAAAAAGAAAATATACGTCCAATTTTCCAATTCTCACTCGGTGCAATAATTACAAATCGTTGCACCGGTAATCTTCAATAATGTTCACTTTTCGCATAACACGAGGATACGATATAAACGAGCGTAGACCCGCACGCATTAAGATGTCGTAACTCATCGTCCGCCCGTTGACACCTGTTTCAAACGCGATGGTGGCTGAGACGAAGAGGTGGCAGAGGTCGCGGCGATCGCAAAAACCGACATGTTCGCGGGAATCGTGGCGTCACCCACACGCGTCGCCTCTTATTAAGGAAGCCACACGGTTTATCGGGAGCGGGATACAAGACGAAGAAGGAAAGGACGGAGAGTCTCCTTAAAACCTACGCCTAAGCCGGCCCACTTGAGAAGGCTCGAAAGCGTCGAGAGTGTACCGAGATGCATGATCGAAAGGACAGGGGTAGGCGCTAAGAATGACCAGCCCACGACCGTCTAATTAGGCGTACCCGCGTTCCTCGTGTTCCTTATGCGTCGCTAGTCACTGGAATATGGCCCGTGGATGATCTGTCGCGCCACGTGGGCTACAGGATATTAATCGTTGCGGAACAAGGGACTTGTTAGGCGCGGGTCGAGCGACTTTGACTTCGGAGGTGGAATGTGTGGTTGGAGTAATTCCTTTTTTTACTTTTATTTTTTTTAAAGAGATTTTTTTTTTAAAGAGACATTAAATGTCACTTTTTTTCGATTTACGCGATGAATTCACGAGATTTTTATTTTGAAAAAGATACGTGATTTCACTGTTGGATCGAACGTGAATTAGATTAAAGTTTTATTTTATTTTATTTTATCAGAATTTTTCTGGAACAAAAAGTGTATTGGCGATTTATTGATGAATGTTATAAATACAACCGAATCGCCAAAGTTCATCGTGCTTGATAAAAATACATCAAAGACGACCCTTGTACTTTGGAAGTACATCTGCCGCATGGGGTGTTAGATTCGACCCTTTCACGGGCCTTCCTTCACAATACCAGTCTCTTCGGTATCATAGAGATAAAAAAAATATTTCTCTACACGTGGCTAAAGCCCTCTTATAAAATAGATAAATTTTAACGATACCTACCCATTTTGTTTCCCGCCATCGAGTAAAATTTTCAAATACAATTTTGATAGATAATATTTCGTGGAAAAGGGAGATTTCTCTTCATTGCGATTTTTCTCATCGTCGCCTTCGTTTCCCGAGATTCGAGTCTCGTCCATAAAACGATTTTCGAAACTACCTCGAATCTGTTAAAACTTGATCGTCCAAATCCACGGTTGGAAAATTCTTGCTCGCAGAAGAAGTTAACCCGGATGATCGTTTCCAGTTACGGAAAACGACATATTTACACGCGTTCCCGAAAAGGTAAAGACTCCTGACCAATTCTGAAAACGGGGCGACGAGAGGCGTAACGCGATCGTAAAGCGAATCTCCGGATTCGGATCGATCGCGAAGAAGCGGCAGCTGCTCGCACGATCGAGTCAATATTTAATACAGTGGCCCCGCTGTTGTCCTGTGACCAGTTTCGGAAGGGTGACGTCCCACCCCCTTTCATCCGGCTCCTGCCTCCTCTGTGGCGCATTCCTGCCGGTTTTTGTCGCCGGTCGGGCATATCGAAAGGAACGTCGAAACTCCAATACGGGATATATCGGATACGGGGTGGGGATATCGGGTCGAGGCTGGCGCTTCGATCACGTTTCGAGGAGGGAGGAGGGGGAAAAAAGGAGGCAGATATTAATAAGATGACACTGTTCGCTTGAACTGGTACCAAACGATTGACAGATGTTACTTGGAGGATCGAAAGAAGGCTCGTTCTTCGAGTTTTCGATCTCTGGGAACCGAACGATCGTCGGTCTCTTCTTGTTCTCGTCATGAGGATAATTATCTTTTTCTACGATTGTCGCGTGGAGGTGGTGGTGGTTCAGTTTCTTCTTCTTCTTCTTTTTCGTTTCTCTTTTTTTTGTTTTCTTTTTTTTTCTTTTTCTTTCGAAGAAATAAATTCCAAAGGGCGCATACGCGGATCGATGACGGTGCGTAAGTGGTACATTTATGAGGAGAGAGAGAGAGAGAGAGAATCGAAGAGGAGACTTTTTGGATGGATGGATAATGGTAACTGGCGAGATTCTTAGAGTTGGAAGGAAGGGGAGCAGCCTTCTTTGGGGAAGATGCACACAGGGACACGGATCGGATCTTGGTCAGGATCTCTCGCATCTAGATTCGGTTTTTTGAGGTTCTGGCAAACCGTGGGACGCCCGTTGCTCCAACGGGGAACGAGCCAAATATGTCCGTTGCCGAAGCCACATTTTCATCGGGTTTTTGCCCGGGGAATAAATTATCGCGGCGAACTGGACGCTTCGTGATCCTTGGGGAATAGCTACGGCTCCACGATTCCTTTAATTTTTTTTTAACATCGAAAGATATTTCCATGGAAATTACCGTAATTCGCTATTCGCGCTCGTGTACTTTCCTTTCTTACGTAAAGTGTTTTTTCGTAGGATCGTTTCGAAAGTTAATTTTTAGAGTATTTTATATTTATATTTTTTTTTTCACGAAATATGTGTTCGAAAAAAGTGGTTATTGCATAATTTTTGAATCTATTTTACGCGCAATAATTTAAGTTTTTCCCATTTAAATATAGAATTAGCCAGGTTATAATAATCGCATGTTTTTCAAACAGCAATTATTCCCAACTTAAATGCCCATCCATTTATTTTATCTTTAATTGCTTCTAGGAACACCATTAACCAATACAACTGGCAGTTAAATATTTGCAAAACACTATTTTACATTATCACAGAGCTGGCTGAAAGTCGTTTATTCATTTCATTTTAATAAATTTTTTATTTACAACTCGCATATCGATTACAAAATCATCGTAAAATTCTACTTTACTTCCTTATTTATCTCTTCGATCCTTTAACCCAGAAACGACGATTGATACGTACAAAAATATACCTCAATATATTATATATTCCTCAAACCGTTACTTTTCTTCAACAAGCTTACTAAAAATTCCCTAAACCCTTTACCCTTCGATAATATCCGATCATTCACGCAGATTCCATCATCGTAACCTCTAAGAATCTTAGACAAACCTCTCCCAACGAACGAACGGAAGAAAAAAGAAGAAGAAAGCTCCGTCTCACCGCTCCGTCCGTTCCACTCGCGATCAGCTCGAAGTGAAAATATCCTTAGCTCACTCAGCCACGCAGATCCGGCCACGCGCTCGCCTCCGCTCGGTGGAGGGGATTGGAGAAGAAGAAGCGGACCGCCGCGCCGCTGCACGGCGAATGTATTCCGAATGTTTCCCTCGTAATCGTCTGTTTGTACGCCCGTCCCCGTCGTCGTCGTTCTCGTCGTCGTCGTCGTCGTCGATGTGGACCGTCGTCTGGGGTCTCGGCCGAGCTCGCCTCGAATGGGCGAGGAGGACACATGCTTCTTGCGCTTGTCTTCGATTCCGCCGCGTGATTGACGAACGTTGGCGGGAGACGAGAGTCGGGCCGCCTCTCCGCCGTCCCGTCACATCCACTGATCCGATCTTTATCTCTATACACCGACCTCCACCGTCCCTCCGCCGCCCTGGATTGTTCCACGTGGTGGTGGTGATGGTAGCGCGATCCCCGCGATCGTATTTCGTCTCTCCACCTCTCGAGCCCGGAATCGATCTCGAGATTCTCTCGGCTCGGGATTAGCGTTCTCGTCTGGCGGAACGTTGAGGGAGATGCTTTTGAATCCGGCGGGGGGAGGAAGGGGGAGGAAGATCGAAGATCGGAATCGGATGTAAGATCCGCATGCTAACATCTATCGTATCGCTCCTTTTGATGTTTCCAAGTGCTCGTTTGTTCCTCGCTTTTTCGGTTTCGGCTGGAACGCGAACGGAACGTTTCTAAGGGAGAGGAGAGAGAGAGAGAGAGGGAGGGAGGTTGGTCTACGAAATTCGTAGGAATTTTTCGAAGGTTGATATTTATTAGGGTGTCCTTATAGGGTGATTTGATTGGTATCTTTTAGGAGAGGAGGGCGGGCGATGGGACGGATCTCGAGTCGGGAAATTTGTATTATTCTTTTGAGGATCGAGGATGAATGAATATTGATGGTATTGTTTTTTGGGCGAGGATTTTGAAATTGGTATGAATTGGGATTAATTTTTGGGATAATGAAGGGGGAGATAGAATTCGATTAGAACTTAGGGGTTCTAAGTAATAATTTCCGAGAAAGATATTGCTGTATATATTTGAGATTCTTGTTATTGAATACGGATAGAAATATTGGAAAATAATGTTTATATTCTAATGATTAGAAAAAGCGAAAAAAAATTAAAACACGAATTCATGGACATTCTATCGCAGGTATTCGAAACGCGATATTCTTAAGAATTCTTAAGAATCGGTGTTTTCACGTTTAATCACAGGTGTCGGCTTCTGCCAACCAAGAAACAGAAGTTATTGCGCAAAAGGAATCATTACTGAACGCAGCGAAATTATTATACCGGAATGGAACGCGAATCGTTCTCGCGTGCAAAGGTGATCGGTACAATTACCGGCTTCTGTTCCAGTGCATTTTCTAGAGTACAACCTTCGGTCCAGGAACAAGAAAAGAACGAAAAAATAAATAAATAAATAAATAAAGGCCGAGAGAAAGGGAAACCGTTCTCGTGAAATATTCTCGAGAACGCGTTTTTCCTCTCTCGAAAAATAACGTGTCAGGGTCGTTGTATTCGAGGTATAAATTATTTTTTGGAATTGCGTTTCGGTGACAAAGAGACAATTTTCTTGAGACAGAAACGACTCTTTTCCTGCCAGTAACAATATCGTATTAAGAAGATTTGTATTCGTTTTATATTTTTAAACCGATTGTGGTCTAAATGTGACGCATGATGCGGTGATGCTATAAAAATCTCTCAAGTCACTCGAGCTCTTATATAAGAATTCCAGTTTACAAATAACTAATAAAAAAGAAAAATATTTTCAAATGCGTTGTATCTAAATAATATATATATATGTATATTTTTCAATAGAAGAATAATTATACATATATATCTATTTGGTATTGAAAATAGAAGTTTGAAATCTTCTTTTACCGAGAAATCTTTTTAAAACTATCGCAGAAACGCAGCAATCCTCCGCGTCATTCCTCTTGGCAAAGGAGCAAAGAGGAAGAACGCACAATTTCAAAGATCTTCTCAAAACATTGCAATTTGCGAGCATAATACCTAATAATCTATCTATCAAAATATCTACCAAAGTGAAATTCAATTTATAAGTCCTCTCCAAAAAAAAAAGAAAAAAAAGCAAACAATTTATTCCAAACATAAAATTTTCTAATCTTAACTTCTAACTGACAATAAAACCCAAAAAGCTTGCAATCTTCTCTAAAGAACTCTAATCCTTTCCAATTAAACCAAAAGCAAGCGCAAAACAACCCTCTACAATTTCCAAGCCTTTCCCAAGAAAATCGATTCGAAAATGCTCGAGTTTTCCTCCCTGAATAATTCCTCTTCTTCTCGTTGCTCCAGTTGGTGGGCAGCCAGAGTGATCGCCAGAGCGTGGAATAAAATAACTCGGAGGCTGCTTAATGGATCGTAAAAGCGTCGCAAATTTCGCGGGCGTAGAAAGAGCGGGGGAGGCCAGCAGAGAGGCAATTTCGCAGGCATAATTCGCACCTGGTCCAATAATCATCGTCCACGGGCTACCGAGTTGAATTTTCGAATCGTTTCTCGGCTCTCATCATCGTAAAGATCCTTTAACATCCTCAAGGTTCGCCTAATCAAGATCGGTTCGGCAAACGAAAAGTGATAAAACTTTCATTTCTTGGCTCGTAAATGACTCACCTTGAAACACTGACTCCTGCACGCCGATAACTTTTACGCAGCCGCGATTTCATTTATCGCGGCTGCCCGCTCACGCTCCTCCAACGTCGAGTTAGTCGTTTTACTGTCGAGAACGTTTTGTCGGACAAAACGTTTCGAAACGTCGCGCCGTTCCTTTTCAGTTTCCAAGTTTCGTTCCGGTTTATCTTTCCTAACCTGTGTGTGAAATTGAAAACCGAAGGGAAGATCTAGCAAAGGGTTTCGTTTTCTCCAACTTTCCCCTCTCTTGTTAATTTTTAACTCTCTTCGACGAGTAACGTAAAGTTTTTCAAATTTTAGAAAGGAATGACTGATTCTGGGTTTATGGGATATAGACTTACTTCATTGTACGGTGAAGGAAAGGAATAATTTTTTATAATAAATGCAATTCGGATGTTGGATGTTGAAGATTAAGATAGATTTGAGATAATAGATATCGTTCGAGACAGAATATAGGGGGAATAGTCTTGGAATTATTGAATTCATGGAATTTCGAAAAATAATGTTCAACGAACATTATGTCACAAGAAGATTAAAAAAGCAAAACGAATAGTATTATATACACCGTTGATCGTCGTACAAATTTTATAAATAAAATATCCCCGAATCAATATTATACGATAGAAGGAAGAAAAAGGGGAAGCACGTGATCTCTCGGATTAACTCTTTCGTGTAATTAAAAGAAGCAAAAGAGGAGATATCATTTACTCACGATTTAAGGGAGCGATAAATTAAAATTCTCGCGTTCGCACCTCGTGGTTCGCGGAATCATCGGACGTTTTACGCGCAATTACGTCTTAAGTGGGTTTCCTGTCGGCGTTTGGTCGGTGGTTTCCGTTCCCTCCTCATCTCTCTCTCTCTCTCTCGCCTCATTGCTATGCATGAAACGGCGCAAGGATCGCAGGAGGACGACCAGGGTAATTGATTCCTGTCCGAACGACGTATTTACATACGCTAATGGTGTGCTTTCGGCTTATTTGGATCCCCGTATTCGCCACGTTTTTAGCTCGCCGTATCGTATCGGCGTCATTTTACTAATACCGGCGTTGATACGGGCGATTTTAAAATCGTTCCACCACGGGTCTCGAATTTCTTCTCCCTTCCCTTCCCGCACGATTGTTTCGCAGTTAGTGCGAGTTAACCGCTTTTCGAAGGCCGGCCGATGAATAACCGCCTTGCGGATATATAGCTTTCTTTCGAGAGTGTTTTTAATTGCCATTGACACCGCCTTAATGTAGATGTCGGGTTGGAATAGACGGTTTATCGGGAATTGTGCGTTCGAGCGGTTGGAAATTTGTCGCGACGGTATTGAGTCACGTTCGTTCCTTTGTGATTGAGAAATTTTAATTTTAATGGAACTGTTGCGTCCAAAGTTCCGAGTAATGATTAATGCGTTTGATATATATCGAGCTCGGTGGTTATGTTTCAAAAAATCAAAAAGGTCAAATAAAGATATCCCGTCGTTGATCGTAACATCCAAAATTCAATTCGATAACTTCCAAGTGTTCAAATCGGTGAACAATTTTCGAAATATATCCTCCGTCACTACCTATCCAATTATTATTTATCTTCCGAAATTAATTCACCGAGTAAAATACGAAAATCCGACAAACTTGGCGTCCAACTTCTTCAAAATTCAATGGTAACGAAGGAAACGAGCAGAATTCCCAGCAAGCCTATTCTCAATCCCTCATCCGAAATACATAGAACGAAGCGCATAATCAGCTGCCTCATTAGTGCCACGGGGAACAGACCCTCAAGTTACCGTCGAAATTCATCACGAGGCTGGTCAGTGTCACGTAGGAATCCATGGGTCGCTAGGGAGCAGCCGAACAACCTCACATTGTTCACGACCACGATTTGCTCCCCCTCATATACAGGGTGTCGACGTATCCGTGGTATAACTTTCTACAAACTTTCCTTTCTTTTTTTTTTAAAGCTCAAACAAAAACTTGCCTTGGACAAAACCCAGGCAAACACACACTTCGATTGCTCGTGCAAAATAACAAATCATGATCCATCCTACTTCAGATATTTCTTCTTGTAAAATTCTCCACGTTCAAAATTTTGCACCAACAATTTTCCTCTATACATTTCCACTCGATCGACATCTTCCAAAGATGTTCCACAAATATAGTACATATATATATATTAAACACCGTGTGTGCATTCGAGTCGGGTTTCTCACCCACGTGGCGGCACGTCGTCGTCGGTGGGACACGCGGCGTATGCCGTGAGGCGGAAGACGCGCGAGGCACGGGCGGCGAGCGCACGTGTCGCGCTTTTCTAGCTCGGTATTACGCGGTCGGGAGCAAACAACGAAATAAGAGCATCAGATAGGAGGCCCCACGGCCGCGCCTCTCCCCGTGCTACACTTCATAAATAACTCCGGTTTCTCGACCCACACACGGCCGCAGCGGCGCACGCCCGCCTTTTCCGCCTCGCCTCTGCCAAGGTGGACCGACGCGATCACGTCGGTAATCGCAATAATAGCGAGCACCGAGAAGACGTCGTCGCTTGTTTCTCTCTGCCCTCTCCTCACCTCTGATACCGAGTGTTATTAACCTGAATTGAGCGGCACGAGCGCGCCTCTCCGTTCCCACGCGAGAGCCTGTTGCATACAGGGTGTTCGAACGAAGGATCGTGCAATTCGAAATTGGTTTCGAAGGTTGGAAAGTAGAATTGTTCGAGTGATATTGTTAAGCGGGTTCCTCTGATTTAGAAAACTGTTCGAGTTGAAATTTTGTGGTAGTTTTTGTTTTTCTTCTGGGTTAAATTTGAAGCGGCAGTTGAATAGAAAATACCTCACAGCTTTAATCCTTCACTAGGCTGTGTCTAAAATTACGAAATTCTTTAAATTATTTTCATCGTAAAGTAATGCGTCTTATTTTTATTCTTTTTTCTTTTTTTTAATATATTTTACGAAAGGAAGAAGTTATTCGTGAATAGAGGAACGTCTCGTCCGAACACCCTGTATAACTACTAATACAACTAGCGCGATAGCTCGAGGGTTGTAACAAGTCACGTGTTCCGGGCTTGTTTTGAATGCACGTTTCACGATGGGGAAGTCGATGCGGAATTGAATTGCATCGATGGAATTCGAAGAGATTAGGTTAGGTCTTCGCCTTTGTTCTGGTTCTCATAGATTTCCGTTGAGTTGGCTATAGTTTGAATCCATTTGAGCTTGGTATTGAATTCAGACCGAGTTAAGAGTATTCTTTTTTTTTTTTTTTAATATATATTTCATATTTCACAGGCTAACTTATGACCAACTTCTATATATAATTTATATGAATTTGTCTTCAATTTGGAACTAGAATTGAATCGCATATTTATTTTATATCTCACAGATTCGAAACTCGATAACTCTTTTGGATTTACAGTACAGATGTATCTAGGTTAACCTTTGAAACCTTTCTCAACGATATAGTTAAACGATATAGTTATGCTTATGAGCCGTTTAGTTGTAAACTTTTTCCATTTTTCGAGGCATTGTCGAAATGATCATACAAAAAAAGAAAAAAAAATCACGAGAAACATTACGAAATATGGCTATTCTTAACATTTTCTTTTCAAGTTTGAATAAAAGGTATTCAATACCCAATACATCGTAGACACGTAGCACTTTGCATCTCCAAAGCTTTTTCTCTTTCTCTCAAGTTTCCAACAAACTCGGCTCAACCCGAGCCAAAAATTTTGCCGAGGAAGAAACAAAAACAGGCGTGCAAACAGTTCGTCCACGATCCGTGATACAGGCGTTTGGAAATATGTAAATACCGGATTACACGTGGCGAGCAAGGTCTCCGGGCGAAGTGTCAGACGCTGGGGAGCTTACAGGAACAATGGTCGATCGTGACTGGCGTAGATCGGTGCGATTTGATGCATGCATGCGGTGTGCCACGGGCCAACCTATAATGTAGATAGACAACTGTGTTGTAAATAAGCTTGATCCGTTCTAAGAATAGCGAAACAATGTGTTCCAAGTTGAATCTGAGAAATCGGTCCGCTCGGTTTCGCAATCGAAACACAACAGAATTTGATGTGAGCGAAGAACTGTTGAGAAAGTCCTCTTTAATCCTCAAGTATCGACCAATTATTTTCTATACCCATTCTCTGACACATCAAAGTATCCAAAAAGATTAGAATCGATAGAATTACATTATACTGAGTCAGTCTTTTCGAGACAAATTTTCGTGTAACGCATTAATACAAAATTATAACAGTACGAAATAAAAATAGATGGAGTCTAATTTTCTGATAAAATCTGATTTATCTTTGCAGGCTTTGCGTCATTAATATTATCAGAAAAATTAAAATAAGAAGTCTGCATCCTCGAAGACGTGATTCTCCTATTGATTTTGAAGGAAGAATTTTTGAAACACTTGTACCACGAGTAAATGAGCGAAAAAATAAACGACAGAATCGCGTGTTGAGCATTACTGATCACAAAGATTGAACAATTATAAATGTAGAAGAAAAGATAGATACCTCGTGTAAGCAGTCAACGTGACGAGATTCACGCCGTGTTAACGTGGCAAATTACTCGTGTAAGGTGATTTCGAAGAGGAAAAAGACTACTATTTTTGACCAATTCATCGAAAAAGAAGAAAAAAAAAAAAAATGGAAAATCGATAAAAAAAAAAGTGTCGAAACGAAGCGCGAATTCATCGATTCTCACGTCGTGTCAGCCAGAGACCGCTGACACGTATCGAAAAACTTGCCAGCTCCATCGTTCCTCGAAATAAACATGGTTCGCTTCCAAAGAGCGAAGAAATTCGAGCCGCTTAGGTATTCCGTTTGATTATTCAGCGTCTGGCAGCCGTTAGCAGACGCTTCGTCATATTAACATTCTCGAAATACAAAACCACCATTCAGAGAAGGGAAACATCGATAGACTGCAGTCCCGGTTGTGTATTGCGCATGCATTGAATATCGGAGTCCCGTGGTTCGACTCCGATACGCTTGCTTTCGTAACCTCTTGTCGAAAGTGGTCGATGAATTTTTTTCAATTAATCAATGTTGAGATATTGTTCTCACGCGTTTGGCCCTTCATACGTTTCGTCGACGAGTCAGCGTGAGGTTGGACATTTTTGCAGACCTTCCTCTCGGTTACGCTACTGCATGTGTACGCTTTTACTTTTTTAGGGTTTTAACATGTTCGTTTTTATATATTTATTCGTCTCGATCGAGAGGATGTTGGGCAACGTGAAGATATCTCGAAGATGGATACGTCAGTTAAAGTGAAATTGTTTTTTTTATATCCATCGAAGTTAAGGTTTGATTCTTTGTAGCTGGAATATGGAAGATTTATAGCAGTGGTGTAGCCAGTTGACGTTCAAGTGAAAGATTAAGTTTCAAGAAAATTGTGATAAGCACTTTGCAAATCGTATTTTGTAAAAAATTGTAATAACTATAATTAAATGGAATATCATCGCTATTGCTATTAATAATCTAAAACTCGTTAACTCGAAATTTAAAAGCATTTTGAGTTACAGAGTAAATCGATGAAACGTTAAACTATGTTACTTTGAAAGTGAAATTCTTTTCGATGTACGAATACAAGTTAATTTTTATTAATGCGAGCAGAATATGTGTTCGCAGAATATATATATTCAGAATTTCATATAATTAATTACAGTGTAATGCATGTAAATGGAAATGGAAATAGTAATAATTCTACATTACAGGACATATGCATATGCTTTTAGGCAACCAATTATTAATTATTCAAATTATTCAAGAATAAAAATACCGGATTGATGATAATTATTCTTCATAGTCGCAAAACCATATAAGAGATATCTTTCTTTTTTTATCGAAATTTTTATTTTTTATCAACATCTTATTATTTTTTTTTATCAAAAACAATACAAATATCGACGATCAACGATAAATAAAATCCATCCATTTCTTACCCAATCAAGCCATATTTGACCAAAAGACAGGGTCCAGGCGTCAGTCAGTTGATCCTCGGCAACAGTAAACCGCTCGATGTTCGAAAGCCCAGTCCAAAGGGCAGAAGAAACCCGAACGACCATTTTTGTGGCACGTGGAACGCACGAAAATGGCCGGCCACTTCTTCCACGCGAAGGGAGCGCGTTTCGCGAACGGCAGCACGATAAACGGCGCCTTGGAAAAAACTTCGAAGACGATACGTGTACGTGAGACGCGAGACAAACGGCTAATCTTCGATGGCGTACAGCATATAACCACGTCCCTTCGATGGGTTCGTGGCCCTTCAAGCGTTTATGGCGCTCCAACCCGATTCTGATTTATTTGCCCTCGGCCTCGATGCGTGCCTCGTTCGCGGTTCGTAAGTAGAATAGGACGTCGCCGGTCAGACTATTAGACAGACGACGCGTTTCACTCGCACCGCACGAGTTTTTACCTCTGCGGTGCCGTTGAAACATTTCGTGTTGCGTAAATTGTTGTTTCGGATTTATTATTCGTTTTGGATGCTGCTCGCTTGAAAAACTGATGGCGAAATCGATCAATTACCGTTGCCGAGCGAAAGTTGGAAAATTTATTTATGGATGATCGAGAAAATTGTGATTGAATTTTGAATCGGATTACTTTGGAAAAATAATTACACGAATCGCGAATAATAAGTAAGGATCGAAATTATTTAATTTCAACTTAAAAATTGCTTCGTATCTATTCCAAAAAAAAAAAGTTCGAAAAATTTCTATTCCTATTTAATTTCCATCATCCGGTGGCCGAAAAATCGAACCAATGAAACCGGGAAGATAGAAAGAGAGGATTGGGCGGTGTAATGATTTTTTTCACGAGGCCAGATAATCATCATTCGCCACGGCCCCGTGTCACCGGATAGTACTTATCAGTAAGAGATTGACGGCGAGGCCTGCGAGCGAAGGCAGTCACCAACCGCGGCGCGGAAGCTTGTGGTGGGACGGGAGGGGGAGAGGGGGCGGTGGAGAGGGGCATTGGCGGTGATGCTGAGAAGCGAGAGGGAGTGAGAGAGAGGCGTGGAGGGAATGAGATCGAGCCAGACCCCCCACTTGCTGTTCGCGAGTGGCGGCGCGTGTCAACCTTGCCTTGTCCTTGAAACCACGCGACCGCGACCGTACAACGAGCCAAGTCGCTTCGACGCCGCTACTAGACGCTCTTGCACGGTTCTAGGAATCAGCTGATTGACCGACAAAGGGGGAATTCCTAGAGGGTATCCGTGGTCCGATCGGATTTTCACGGCCTGCACGTGAATGTGCATGGAATTATTAATTACGCTGATGCGAGCGATTGAATTTCCTATTATCGTCTCTCTTCCTTTTCTTTCTTTCTTCTTTTTTTTTTCTTTTTGTAACACAGTATCTCTGTTCGAGGATCTTTGGATTTAGCCTTCCTTGGGTTTTATTTTTAAGAGCGTGTCGATCTATGTGTCGGTTGGGATTAATTAAATTATTTGTGTGAAATGCGAAAGTTTCGTGGTGGATAAAATCGATTTAAACGTATTTTTGGAAAGGAGACGTAATATATTAGGAGGAAATGTATTTATTATTCGATTCGATGTTGGTGAATAAACTAAGAAATGATAACGTTAAAGAATTGGCACAAGAAGGCCAATATATCCAATCTGATTACGTGAATAAACGACAAAAATTGGTTTAAAAATGACAAAGTCGTAGCGCATATCTTGACTTTCTTTTTCTATTTGATAAGTATATCCGCATCTAAACACGTACACATAGATAACAGACGTTCATCGTCGTTTCACTCTTACATATTCAGGTCGAAGTATCAAATCTCATATGCATACCACGAATATGCATACGAAAAAACGACAAGATTAGACACATAATATTCTGTAAATAAAATTTCCGTATTAATCCGTATTAATTCCGTTGCATTTAATTAATTATTGTCAGTCGTTTATTTTCCACGTTGCGTTCAGCGAAATGTTTTTCGCTCGTCCAACGTGTCATTCGCAATTTTAGCAGTATTGAAGGTCGTACGCGCAGGGAACAAAGGCGTTAAAAAGTGACAGGGAAGCCAACTCGGATAACATCTATTTTACATCCAGTTTAGATCCCTTAACACGATACAAACGACGTTACTTTTTAATATAATTTCCCTTAATTTCATTGCTATAATATAATTTCTCAATTTCGATTTGCGATATGTAACTTCTTCTTCTACGACGACGTTCTGAAATATTCGTTAAAACATAACCTCTCTTCGTTAGTGGAAACGTTCATGTACTAAGTGCCGTATGGACTTCGAACCCGTAATTTTTTCTCTCTCGCATATATTATTGGGACAGGCAGAGGTAACGAGGACGCGAAAAATCGCATTTGATTAAATCAAATTACCTGATAGAAATTATGCGACTCGATTACCATTCTAATGGCGATTAGAGACAGCCTCGGGGTCTGATAAATAAAAGAACGGTTTCCTCGAACGGGGCTCGTCCACGGGATAATCGTCCACGTTTCGACGACTCGTTCGAAACGATTCTCCTTTCTTGTCGAGTCTATGAAAATCGTACGTGAGAGGTTAGGAGAATCCGGTCAAAGCTCGTATCTCGCGAGACCTGTTTGCCTCGAGATTTTACGTAACAAAAGATAAGCAACTCGACAGTTAGTGCAGATAACCAGGAATTCTAATTCCCGTGTCTGCTACTTATGCAACAAACCGGCCGGTCTCTGTAAAATCGTCATTTTTTTTTTATACCTGGAAACCTTACGCATCGCTTGGAGCAATACACTTCGATGGGCCAAGAGAAGAGATATATCGTCATTGAATCGTCACGAGGCTTTTGATCACTCGCGAGATACGTAATACGGATGGAAAATCCTCTCGTCGTTGGATCTTCTCGCCGATCGTTTCCAGGAAAGATAGCCGCGAGGCCTCCAGCCAGCTATTTACTTTGACCCAGGGCCCAGGGTTCACGATCGAAATAATAAGGTGCTACCGTACAGCTTGTCATTCGGCCACTGTATCGCGTGTACCATTTGCTGCCAGTTCTGCGCCGCAAATTGCTGTGCCAGAGACGCCACCGGCCAACCAGAGCCGCATTATGGTAATACACCGATATAGTATAGTGGTTTTTCTTGCAAAAACCAGACGCCTAGGCGACGATCCAACTTTCCTGCCGGCACTTCCTGCTTTCGTAACGAAACCATTAAACGTTTGAATTATGGTCCGAGCACCGATGAAACGTTTTATGATTGAACATCGATTAGAGGTGTCATCGATGGAACAAGAAAATCTGTGCAATAGCGGAAATGAGAATCGGGAATAAATATAAACCTTCTTGGAAACCGAGAGTATTTCATTGTGAAAATACGACGAACGATATTTATAGTAACGTAGTAAGCATCGACTGGTATTGAGAATTTTCCAAGCGAGAGTTCCTGGAAAATTACTCACTCGGGAATTACTTGAAAGACTCTCGATCGTGATAATCAACGTTATCGTGCAAACGGACTCGAGAGATTAGATTCTTCGTGTTGGGTGATAACTTCTAATCCCTTACTTTCTCTTTTGTACTTTTCGTAACGGCGGAAAATATAGCGACGAGATACGATTCGTTCGGGTTGCAGACGCCCTCTGTGATCCTTGGACGACGAAAAGGGCACGTGTTTGGAACGTGGAAGGGCCCCGAAGTTCGAGGACCCACCGTTAGGAGGCAGCATAGTCTTGAAGATCCCCGTTTTTGGCTTGGCTCGGTGGTGGCAGGGATTTTGGGACCTCGCCGGGCGCCAGAACTACGAAAGGGGTCTGTAGACCGGTTTAACTCGGAGAACCTCCGGTATTCGCCTTCAGGTGGCAGCACCTCTGCGAACGCGCGCAGATACCTCCTTCGCTCAGTACGCATTGGAAGCTGCAGCGATGCACATGATGCGTGAGGCCCACTTCGAAACGGTTTTTAAACGTCTCGATTACCCACGACATTATTTTGCGAAGGAAACGTTTCTCTACGATGTTATGTATCCTTACGATGTAGGAATAAAAGAGAGAATAAGAGGAATAAGTAAGATGATTGTAAGATGCGTAACGATAATATAATTTGAAAAGTAAATTTCAAGTATAATAAGGTAATAAAGAAATTTGAAAAGATCGATTCTTACGAACTTATCGACTAAATGATGAGATATTGACGAGAATAAAGGTGATTAAGGAAAGACGAGGAAATGAACGAATAAGACCAAAATATAAGTTTTGACAAAGAGATCAATATTTATTTGATACTCTTGCAATGATAAGCGTCGATCTTTTTCTATTCTCACGATAGAGAGGAATTATAAACTTCATTTCTCCGCACTCGATATAAATATAAATTAACGCAATCATACGTACATATGGACATACAGCCTCTCGTATCTTCCTCTCTCTTTTCTCTCTCTCTCTCTCTCTCTCTCTCATATACGTATAATCTTAACATATAATCTACAAACTAGGCGATTTCTCGGTTAATTTTACAAACGTTCCTCGTACTTATTACAACCACGGTACACGACAAAACACTCGCTTGGCGTTTTTTTTTTTTTACGTACAAGAAACAGAATGGAAGACCTCGGTGATTCTTGTTGCGTAAGGCACTTAAAATACGACATTCGTTTAATGATATATACACAATAGAAACGAAATAGAACGCGAAAACATGGATAAAGGGGAGAAATGAGAAGAACGGGACGAAACGAAATGGACAGGCGTTAACGAGAAACGTAAATGGATTCAACAAAGCAATGAAACGAACTTTCTTTACTCCGACGAATACGATTCCTCTAACGAATGAGATAAAATAATATTTACAAGGCACTGTATAAGGCACTGCCTCATAGGCTACTGGCCGACTGCACGCACTCGAAAAATATCGAAATATCAAACTCTTCTATCTATCCAACGGCGAGAGAAATGCTTCTAGCTCGCGAGACACTTCCTTTCACCCCCTTAACGAAAGAACACGACTTCTGAAACGCGACAGTACAGTAAGGAACAATGATCCGTGTGATCGTGACGCGGGTTCTTTTCTCCTCGAAAATCGACATAAATCATTCTTCTCTTCCGAACAAAACCGAAGCGTATAACATATATATCTATATATCTATATATATAGATATATATGTGCATATATATCACTCGTTATATCATCCTTCTCACCCGCGACCGATTTGACTCCGTCTTTAAACAACGTCCAACACAAACAGAGATCCTTGGACAGACATCCTTCACCTTGAATCCTTTATCTTCCCTTTTTACCATGGCCTCCACGGTTTCTCCTCCACTTCCCGTACGACGCTTTTCCTCATCACTAGGGCGAGCGGTTTCTGAAGAGGCGGACTGCTGTATACACGGGGGTCGAACTCGGGATCGCTGGTGTAACCGTTTGCTGGCGACGTCGCGACGTCCCTGTGGCTGTTGCCTCCGTTGGTGTAGGCTGTAGGCTGGTCGCGGAAAGTGGCTGGTGGCGCCTCGAAGGCCACAGGACTCGCCGCGGACGTGGACGTGGAGCTGGCAGAGCTCGAGGAGGACGAGGCGGACGCCGTGCTGGCCGTTCTCTGGGGGATCGGGATCAGAGCCGGCATGGGCGAGGTCGGCGCGGGGGACGAGGCTGGTGACGTGACCGGGGTCGCTTTCGCACCGGCGGGGAGCACCAAGGCTATGTCACCGTTCTCCAACCTGGTAGGCACCAATTGCAGGCCCATCCCGTTCGCGTTCGTGAAGAAGATCCCGTTCGATTGTTGCACCTGGATCCTCGGTGTCGCGTCCACTTGAGGAAGAATGTGGACTTGGAGCTGGGTGGTCGGTGGCGCCGGTTGCACGGGTTGCTGGTTCGCCGTCTGTCCGTTGTTGTTGCTCGTCTCGACCGGGCCGAGGCAGGAGGCCAAGTGGGCCATCAAACGTCTCTTCACGGAGGCGTCCAGACCGGGAAACCTGCCAACCTCACCGGCGCATTCCGTGAAACCAGCGCGGAATTTGTTCAACACGTTAGGATCGGTCGCCGCTGCCAGGGCAACCTGTTGACGCTGGAGTGTTTCCAGGTGTTTCACCGTCATCTCCAGAATATCCGCCTTCTCCAGCTTCGAGTGTCGCGCTGGCTGTAATCGCAAAGATAACGGGCCGGTTACGTAAGAATTATGAAGAGTTGGCACAGGTTTTAGGAGTAAAAAAGTTTCGAGAAGAGGAAAGGAGTAACGATATGTTGCCGTGAATTTGTACGAGTTCGCTTTGACGATTCAAGCTTGTTCGTTGAAATTTATCATTCGTTCCGAAAAGGGGGAGAAATTGAAGATCGAGGTATCAGAGTACCGATCGAGATCGAGAATCGGAAATTTGCAAAAAATTACGCGTAACGTTGAAAATCGTTGTTACTTACGTCTTTTTTCATGGCATCTAGTATGAGGGTCTTCAGATCATTTAAGCAGTTGTTAATGCGGGCACGTCTCCGCTTTTCCATAATCGGTTTATTACTCTGCAACAGAAACAGAACCGCTACGTCAGACACAAATATCGAAAATATTTCAAGCTAGTTTCGATTTCTAATGTTAAGACGCGGGGTTTGGGCAACGTTGCAAAATTGTCGGAATACTTTGTTGCCATTTCTTCGGCGTGAACAAGGACGGACAATAGAACATCGACGAGGCCAATCAAGTATAATATATTCGTCGACAACTCTATTTCTCGAAACTTTTTGAACTCTTTGAAGTCAATTCTCGATTCTCGCTACTATATATATATTCAGATCTTCGCCAAAACGATCCCGATCAGACGGTCTCGAAAAATGCTCAAACTCGACGCGACTTCGATCGTACTTTCGATCCCATTCTTTTCAAGGGGCGAAGCAAATTAAACAAATTCCTCGGTAAATTCGTTTAAAGACACTAACCCGTCGATTCTCCCCAGATCTTCTCGTGGTCGTGGTCGTGGTGGTGGTTTGGGCAGGGGGTTGTCCAGCCTCCTGGGGCACGTGTTGCGCCGGCGGCGTAGCACCGACGGTGACACCGCCTGTCGGCATCGTGGCACCCACCCCGGTCACCATCGTACAACAAGTTTCTTTTATTATCACAAAAACGAAATTAACGAGAATTCGACAAACTGTTCGCCACAATTTGCCGTTGTTTCCTGTTTCTACACTGCACTGGTAATCCAAAAGAGTAGCGTTATTACGCTCAACTCGCTGTGTTTATTCACTGCACGCCTGGCCAGGCTGGCAATCGCACTTGTGATCCGCCAAGCGACTGGCCGGACGACGAACGATGAAATGTTTCGGATAAGGGTTGTTTGTTTTCTGCCCTCTCGAGAGCACGCGAGAGTACCGCGATAAGGGAACGTAGTACTGTAGTATCCGTACTACTTGCTCGCTCGACTGAGTCTTTCTCCCTCTGTCTCTTTTTCTCTCTGTTCTTCGCCTCACTGAACTCCGACTACTCGGAACGGGCGTCAGAGCACGACTGACCGAGCGAACGAACGACGAACGTCTTCTGTCGTCTCGTCGAAGCGTGCCACCCGATGGAATGCCCGGCGGAGGCGCTGCCACCTTAAGGGTGGGGGTGACCAGCCGTCAGGGGAGGGGATAGCGCGTGACGGTTAACCTGGACTTCCCTTCCACCACCCGAATTCCGACGGTCGGACGGCACCCGGTTGCCTTTAAGAGCCCCCACCCAGGGTTAGAACCCCCTCCTGAGCGGATCTGAACCGACGACCGTGGCGGCTTGCCTCGCGCGGCTCCCCCACCCCGACCGGGGACTCCGGGGATCGATCGGATTTTTCTGCACTGTCATCCACCGTTTTTCCCTCCTTTCTTCGATCTTCCTCTTCGATCTCTCTCTCTCTCTCTCTCTCTCTCTCTCTCTCTCTCTCTCACTCTTTCTCTCTTTCTCTCTCTCCCCCTCTCCCTTCCCTTCTTTTTGAAACGCGCCAATTTCGACCCCTGGGGCGTCGGTTACCTCCGTTCGAATTTTGCGAGGAATAAAAAGAAATTTGCGATTACGAACAATGGGATTATCGAGGATTAACATATAGTAATAATAATACTTGGTTGTACAGGGTACAAGGAAAAGCAAGTATGCAAGGAGAGCGCGCACTTTCGAGCACGTTCGATCGGAATATCGAAGTGCATGCACGATGTTCGGTGTAGAAGAAAAATTAATGAAAAGTAAGGAAGGAGTAAACAATGGATGAGGTCAGACACGAAATCGTGGCTGGATCGTGAACGAGAACCGATAAGGAACAATGCCGGCGCAGTGTTTTCCCGGGGAGAGGCGATTAGTCTCGTGACGCGTATCGCTTGTCGAAAGGTCATTAAAACCGGCTGGTCGCGATCGAGGGAAGTGGCAATGGTAATTTCTAGACAGGGACGCACGTACACATTGAACGGGCACGAACGTCATCGGGACTTATATCACGTTCTTCGAAAATAGCCGAGTGCCACCGTGCGTCGAGTGCGGACTGACGCACGCGCGCACCACTGGCACGTGCCTCCTACTCCCTCCCCGAGTCTTTCGAAATTACTCTTTCTACTTGTGCGACCGATTAAACGCGCGCCACGGCATTTATCTCGGCGCATACGTGCACGTATGCCCGGCACGAAACACGGATACGTTGTATTTCTTCCGATATGCCGTGCAACCGTTTCGTTAATTGATATCGGATCCGATAGAACCTGGTCCGGGTCCGATGTCGTAAGTTTTTCGTGAGCTACGAAATTATTGATTGATTGCTTCCAATTTTGAATGGAAAATTTTGAAAAGAAATTTCTAGAAAAAGAAAAAAATGATGGACAAATTACGCGTTTTAAAGATAATTGTATGGGCATTGGTATGTGGAGTCAGTAATGGGATAAGTATTACTCTTGTTGGAGAAATTTCGAAATCTTTGTGTTTTTTGTAATTTTATAATTTTATAAATAGCATGACGAAACACATTTATAAGAATATGGGCGGGATTAATTAGATTTATTACGTGACGAATTACAAAATTTTTTTTTACACTCCTGGAACAAAATATTGCTCGATCGAAAAAAACATTATACGGGCAAGTGGAAATTCCCCACACTCTATCTCCGGGAAATACCAACGACCCCGAATAGTCAAAGGTTTTCTGCGTAGAAAACGTCGCATCGCAATACCCCGGTTCCTATTCCATTTCCGCAACAAGAATCGCGTTTCCTCGATAACGAATCGCTTAGCGAAGCGTCACTCGAACCAACTCGTGTACACCGATTCCCCGGCTATCTTCTGGGAGTATCTCTAGCTGAGAGCACGGACGTGTCAAAGGCTCGGCGGGCAGATAATCAGCGGAGCCGGCGCGCGGATGGTTCCGGCGCCGAGTGAAGTCAGCTAAGTATTCCAATCGCTGAACTCTGCCGGTCTACAAAGGGTGGGAAACGGGCAAAGCGTGTAAAAGGGCGACTGGGAGGGGGAAGCAAGCCCAGGAGTTCGTAGAAGCGCGACGTAAGTGCGACGAGGATCGTTCGGAGGATCGTGCTCTGGCGTCTCTCTTCCTCGAAACGGGACGAGAGAGGCCGAGTCGTGCAGTGGTTGGGGGTAAAAGATCGGCAAAGGACGAAGGGACTCACCCTTGCGAAGATCGAACAAGGACAGCGAAGGATCGCGAGCTACGAATCGACCAGACCCACGGGAACGACGCTGCTCGACTGCGACTGCGAGCGAGACGAAGAATCGGCGGCCGCCAATCACGTGACCGAGATTCGACGCGGCGTACGACGGACGGGCGCTGATTGGCTGCGCGCTTCCCCCTCCACGCGCGCCACTCGAGGACGAGCGTGCCGCGCGCGACGGTTGCGTGGGTGGTGGGGGCGCGATCGTCATTCGACTTTGAGCGGCGAAGCGATGCGGCCGTGTCGCGGCGCGTGGGTCGAGGCCCTTCGGGGCCACTCGATCCCGTGGAATGCGTGGGGGAGAAAAAGTGTGCGGCGTGTCGGGGCCCGGCCGAATACCTGTGGCCTCTGCGATACATCCTCGAGTTCTCGTTCGCTCGCTTGTGGAAAATTGGGCGGCCGACGTGGGTGTGCGTTGTCCGCTCGAGGGGAATCGAGGGCGCACTCCGTAATCGTCGAATCGAATAGATGCATATAGAGAATGTAGACTGGAGAGCGTGACTCCAGATCGATGGAGGGAATATCGAGTCGCGCCTGGAGTACGTCAGGTAGTCATTTGTAGGGTAGGGAAGACAGGAATTAGTAATTTGAAGGACGAGTGACAGGAGAATACGATGGTTCTAAATTTGAAACGTTGGTATGAAAAGAAAGTTGATTTGTTGGAAAAGTTAGGAATAGATAAGAAGTTATAAATTATTGTTAATCTTAATGATGTATGGGCAGGTAGAGGAACATAATCGTAATAATGGGCTGTTTGATTTATGACGACCAATTCTACTTAGAATATCTTATAATAAATGTAGAGATATATTTTTTTTTATATTTTTATACTTTTATTTAAAATATATCGAATTTTAAGTTTTTTTTTATTAATTCTGTTTTTTTTAGCGATATAATCGATTACATTTTACGTACAAAGATATCGATTCGATGGAAGTACAAGTTCAATAAAATATAATGAAAATGTAATGTAGGATGTTATGTTGGATGTAGTATAGGTGGAGCAAGAAGGGTGAACGAGAAGAGGAGATGCTCTGATAGAGTGCTACCATCTGTTGGCGATTACGGTAGGTTTTTTCTCACAGTCTCCGACACGCTCGATCTTTGCAGGATCAACGGAATACAAATCAATCGATTTTATTCAAATTAATTCACTTTTTATTTGCATTCGATTTCAAATTTCATCGTATTTGCAATTCTAATCGATTCTGTTTAAATAATTAACACTTGTGATGTACCGTAGTAAACTGTAATTATTGATTTTTTTACCACGTATGATTACATGGAAACAATATTTAGATGAATTTTTTCTAGTTTTTTTTCTTTTCTTTTTTAAACGCAGCTGTGATATAATCGATCAAGGTAAAATATTTCTCGTTTCTTACGTATTCGATATCCTCTTGAATCTCTATGAGTCACAGAAACGTCTAGAGTCTAGACAGTCTACAGATAAGGATCGTAATACTTTGATATTACACATGGTGGGTGTTAATCTCTCAATAAATTCTGCCACGTTGCGCGTATCACGTCGAAATTCTATTCGATACACAATCAGCTTTCATTATTACTTTTCAACGTTTCCATTCGCATTTGCATCCAGACTTGAAACACCAACTTGATACCCCATGCAAATCCCTTTCTGCATAACAACAGTTGAATATCTTCTGTGTCAGTGGTCAAATGTATACTTGTATACTTGTATACGTATATTCATTTTCAAATATTCTACGTTTACGTCATCAATTTTTGTATGAAAGTATATTTTTATACTTCCAATAACAAAATGTGATTACAAAAAGGAAAACATATTTTTTTCCTTAAAAAATATGTTTTCTTAATCCTTCAACAAATTTTTATACGGATCTACATATATATATTTTTTAAATGATACACTGTTATTCGAGTCTCAATATTTTGAGTATTTATGCAAATGCATGTATTAAGTCATTTACTAACTTTTTCCACGCAAGATAATTATCTTCGTCACATAACCTTCGATTCAGTCACAGAGCGCCACGTTCCAACTCGTGGCCAACATTCGAATTCGGTTATCTCGTTGAAGATCGATCTCCATTCCATCACGTGTTTAACACACACTCTCGAGTGACTCGATAAAGCTGCTTACTCGAGATACGCAGCAAAGCCACCTTAATTCCTACGTATCCCTTTCGAGAAAACGTTCCCGTTACAAATATCTTCCTTTATTGTATTTCTTAAATACAATCTTCTTTTGAAAATTTATTTCTGCTTAGCCACATGATTAATCGTATTAGCATAATTTCCTTTCGAAACTCCGCTTATCTTTAACGATTTAAAGTATTGAAACATACGTATCCTTCAACATGATCTTCTTTCTAAACTTAGCTTAGCTGCGACGAAGTATTGCAATATAGCAATGACAGTGGGACTTCCGCAAAAGCTATTAGTGCGTCTTAACATTCTATGGCGGTCGTCTATGATGTGACTCATTAGCCTTATAGGGTGCCTTTGGATTACGTAGCTCTTGACTGGTGGCCGGATAAAGGCGTACATAAGACATATGCCTTTGGCCGTAGCGGATCGACATTAATATTCGCTCCCTTTGCGTCGAAATATCAGATTAGTGTCCGCAATTCGCTTCCGCCGTCTTCCGTATTATTTATTTGCACATTGTAGGAAATATAAAAGAGTGCAACGAGTGAAGAGAATAACGAGTATTTTAGAAATAATATTTATACACCTTTCGAGTTGTTGGTCAACAACTCGTTCAATAATTTCTTTTTGTTTTAATTATTTTGCTTTATATATAGAGAAAAGTAAGATAGATTTGAAACATTAAAATCTTTAAATATTATCTTTTATTAAATTGCTTCTTTCTTCGAATATTATTATCACAGATGATACAATCTATAATCGATGTATGATATTTTATAAATTATTGGAATAGAAATAGTAAAAATCGAAAGTGAATTATAGATTATTATCTCTATAGAATAAACGGATTAATCTAATATATCGCAGAAAATACTTCTTTAGTTTTAAAGAAAAATAGTAGATGAGTGAGTAATTTCTTCAGAATTAGAAACGTTTCTAATAAAATTTATTCTTCATATTATTTTATATCTTTTTATTATTTTATTTTAGAACATTGAAATAATGTTCAAATTTAAATAAAATGAAGTTGGAAAGGTAAATTTTTCAAAAACAAATATAAAAATAAATACAGGGTAAATAATTTTTATGAGTAAATGAATAATCCTGTATTTTATCACCGAAATTGAGAATTAAAAAAATTGGATCTCGTTTCTAACTTTCGATAAAACGATTCCTATTCCTAGATAGATTAATATTTCGTGGAAATTTATCGCAGTTAAAGAGAAAAGGTGAAAATAACATGTGCGCGTTATATGGGCAAGCATTTGCAGTTTTTCTCTTTCCGATAAAATTATACTCCTCGTTCCTTGGGGCTTTTTCATTTACATTGGACCATCGCAATGCTATGAATTGCTATGCTTTAAATTTTCTCTCTCTTTTCCTTTTTTCTTTTTTTATTATATTTCCATTTTAGAAGACAAAATTCAGGTTTATAAAATTATATCACGTAAAACTATATGGATTAAATTATTATTGCAATATTGTTCATTCATTTCTTCATAATTCAAAATAATTTACTATGGATAAACTATGAATAAAACATGAAACTCGAAAATATTGTTTCATGTTTTCAAAAAGATACTTAACATCTTCAAATCTTGGAAACTTCGAATTCAAATATTTATTTCATTATTTTATTACAATACAATTATTATTTTCGTCCTTCATCCCAAATATTTTTCTTCAATCAAAAATTGAACAAATTGTCAAACTTTCTCATCGGATGTTCCCGTTTACATTACGCGAAATTACATATAATTTCCATTAACCATCAAATTGAAACCATCTTATCTCAACTAACTTCGACTCGAATAACTCAACTTAAACGATCTCAAACTTCTCTAATCCGAGCGAGGCTTTACGTGCTCTCAACACGAGAGAGAGAACGGAACCAGACCTGTTGATAACATCGCGCGACCAATCAATTTCGAACCACGCGAAACACCGAATCGAGTTTCAGTTTAAGCAAATTATCCTCGTGCATTCCCTAAGGACAACCCGTATCCTCCTGCAAAGTCGAATGACCCTAACGAAATCTCCTTCTTGTTTCTCGATAGTTATCGAGTTCTCGATGCATATAATATAACCACCCACGATGACTAAATAAGTTTCTAAACAAATGAACGAAAATCACTTCCACCGAACTCTCTGCAATTTTTTGGCAGCAGCGTTTTATAACCCGAATCATTACATCCACTTTTATTGAATCTAATAATAGCTATTAACCCTTATTTCGATATTCGAAATTTTAATCTTTTGCAAGTGAAATGCAAACCATGGTAATAAAGAGAGAGAGAGAGAGAAATCTGTAATTATGAAATTCTTCATTCCTTTCGTTTCGTAAAAATGCATTCCTAATCTTGAATCTAATATTTATCTATTTCTAAAATTTCTACTTAAAGAAAATTATAAAATTGGACGTGGCGAGAGCGTACAGGATTAGCTCTTCCCTTGTTCCGTATTTGCTTAACCGATAATAGGGGCAAATTGTTGGCCTGTCAGTCAGATAGAGTGAACGCGTGCACACAAGGGAATCAAGTGCACGCTGCGTGCCAGTTTTATGACTCGCCCGGGGCTGCCAATCAGACGCGTCGTTCGAATCGCATCCACGATAGGAATGGCACGCGCAATTTTCGGTGCTCGATTTTTCGAAACCAGGCCTTCGCGCGTACCAATCTGAAGGATCGATACCGACGTATGGATTCTATTGAAAGAAATACGCGCTAAATGGCGTAGCATCGACAGGGATGACGCGTTTGTTGACCATGAACCACGGATATGTTACGACGGGGTGCCATTTTGATTCTAAGCCGAGATTACGATTCGATTACGGCTTCATTCGTTGGAAATCCATTAAATTTTGTTTATTTTTTTTTTGTTTTTGTATATAAATGCTTTTCTGTATATCAATTATAATTTTATTATCGATTAAATATTGACAATATTATCGATCGTGCATAATTTGAAGAAGATTGAAACAGATTGAAAATTGTTGAATGTTAATGCTTGTTCGAATAATATTGTTGATGAATAATTTTATTGGTTATTAATTAAAAAATTGAAGAAAAATCATAAGGTGAAATTGATATATTGTTCGCAAATGTTTCTTTGTTTCGGAGCAAATTTGTGATAAAAAAAGAATTTACTTTTTTTGGTAAAAAAAAGTTTATATATTTTTCGCAGCTTTCAATTCGTTTTCCTTTTTGAATAATTATAAACCGTGGAATATCTATTTTGTGAGAATTGCGCTTTGAAACGGAATTTTAAAGAGTTTTTCGCAATTTAAAACGCTTAGAACGATAAAGTGCCAAAAAAAAAAAAAGAAATTATAACGTGATAAAATACTGAATAATAATAATGCGATGAAACACTTTTTTATTATAAGTCATCTTTGGTTCTTTTATTAGCAAGTTTGTTCGGGATTTATTGTACACGAATTTTACCACAAATATTTCATATTTACTACTGAATTCATAATGTCTCTTATTTACCTGAAATATATAGATATATATAGAACATATTGGCCGGAAAATTTTGCAAATGCATATCTTTATAATTATTCTTAATATTACTGGAAAAAGAAAAATTTCCATTCTTTACATTTTCATTATCTTAACTCTTTCAAGTTCTTTCCTTTTCCTTATATACGATACGAATCTTGTTTTATCATTCATTCAGAATTTAACTTCCTATCTCTTAATTCCAGCGATTAAAAGCCCCACATCTAAAGTCCATTACTAACGAAAGAATTGTTTGCGCGGTGACGAGTTGATTCGAGAAAGGGATTAAAAGCAGCATTTCCGCAACCGTTTCTCAAGTCGAGCCGGAGGAAACTAGAAGGAAAGCAACAGGAAGGTGAAACGAAAAATTGCAGGATACCATTTTTCAGTAGTAAACATTTTGGCTCGGCGAAGTCACGGTATGATCGTGTTTACGGAGGTTTAAGTAACGAGCACAGTCGTATTTCTCCGTGTCATCCGCGAAAATAAATCTCGAAAAATTACTTCAGCAGCCGTGCCCTGGAAAACGTCGTTGCATTTTTTTTCCTTTCTCTCTCTCTCTCTCAAACGTTTTGCCATGAAAAAAAAAATGAAAGGAAAAAAGGGTGGAAAAAACGCGAAGGTTTCGATAAATACGCGTGGAATGCTTCGCGAAAAAAAACGCGTACTCGTTTAGAAAAAAATGTTTTTTTTTGTCGTTTCGAAACTGTACTGATGAATCGAAAAAAGGTTCGTCGATGTTCGAGAAAAAAATTCGACCTGAGTAATTGGCTATCGTTAGAGATACGAAAGGGTTGTTGGTTCGAACGACGAATTTTAGGATTTTTAGTTTTTTAGAAAGATTGTTCCAACCTTTCTGAGTTTTTGCCGAGGATGGAAAATTGTTGTATATTTTGTAGTTTCGTTAAAGTATAATAGCATAAATAAAACGAAGGTGAGAAGTTCTACTTTGTAACATATTTCATTTGCAGTCAGTATTAGTTATTTTTACAATCTGAAGAAAATTTTTTTCTTCTTGTAACTTTTTGAGAAAAATAGTGAATAGGATTGTTAAGAATAGAAAATTTTATTTCAGAAATAGGATAGAATAGGATATATAGGAAATTGGATAGAGATTCAATTTGATAATAAAAATCAGTTTTGTTGAAATTGTTGACACAATGAATAATAATAACATAACGTAATAATATACAACATAATAATAATGCCATTGGGTTTGTTTTATTAATATTATGAATAAGAGAAAATCTATTGAATTTGTTTAATTTATTTATTATTACATCGATACAAGAAATTTATACCATTTTTTTGATAAATATTTTAAATGCATATGATGAAATATTTTATAGGTATGCAATAAATTTTATATAAATATTTTAAAATTTCGTTGAATATTTTATTTCCACGTTATTAATTTTTCAACGTGTCATACTTTAAAAATTCTATGAAATAAAGTATGAATGCTTTATAAAAAATAACATGGAAAACAAAATTTTTGATTAAATATTTATATAAAAATATATAAATATTCATTTATATAAAAATAATGTCCAAATATTATATTGGCAATATATAAATCAAATATTGGCAATATATTTGCAGTATGAGCAATATAAAGAAATATTTCAATAAATTATTTAGAATTAAGAAATTACGAGTCGTATTAAATCAATTAATCATTAATTTAATTTTACATAACATAATATTTCATAACATATACGTAACATCTTAATGAAAATTTGAATTTCTTAAGAATTATTCAGAATCTCTGAGAAACATAATATTTACTCAGAGATGAAAGGGGTCATTTTAACCCTGAACCGTGATAATTGGCAAAACCAGATATCTGTGAAAGGGTTGCATCTTTGGTTAATAGTCACCAGGATGAAAGGAAAGGGTTACAGAAGCTGGGTGAAATTATTACGTGTAATAATCGAGGTAATTATTATCTGTCATTTCCGTCAATTAATCTAAAAAATTACTCTCAATTGTCTCGTAAAACGCAAATAATCGCTTCCAATTTTTTCCAACTTATCCTCTATAATAAATATATTAATTAAATATAGATTCATAATTTTTTATTTATAAAAAAAAATTTATCTTTCATACTTTTATTTTTTTACTTTTTTTTTTCTTACTTTTTTTTTTCTAGTAAAAATCTGATGAGAATCATTTTTCATTAAATTATTCTTTCGTTCTATTCATTTTCTACTTGCATATGCAAATCAGAAAGAAATTGAATTTTTCGAATCACGAACGAAGGGATAAATTATTTACGTAGTTCCTCATTCTCGTAACTCTTTTCATTGCCAATTCTTTTATTGCAAATCGAGTCGTTCGAGTTTATTCCATTTATCGCATAGAATGAAACAATAAGCACAATATGACAAAACTTTCTAGAAACGAGCGATCGACGTAACTGAAAATTCTCGTTGCTTTGTACTGCCAAACGATATTTGCCAAATATTGTATTTAAAAGAAACTAACGGAGGCCAACGGTCACTCAGAAACACGAAACGTTTACCTCTTTAATTAGGGTTAAATCGTAAAACGCAGACGGTTGACGGCCTTGGTGATCTCTAAGCCTTTGGAGAAAATTTGCAAATAGTGGTCGTAAAATTGATGGATGGGGGGTGGTGCCTGTCCGTACCCTTTACGGCCGGATGAGCCGTGGACGAATATCTGGAGTTGATTTCACGGAGCGCTGTTGCGTATCCTTCTCACCGATGACGCATTTCAGTTTTGCATATTTAGTTGTGCGTGTAACTGTGGAATGGAAATGGAAGAGTGCTGTCAACGATGACGGATTACTTTTTTTTCTTTTTTCCTTTTACGAGATATTTTAATCCTTATTCAAATTTTTTTATCCGAATTTTTGCATACCTGGAATATGCATGCAAAATCTAAGATTAAAATTTTGAAAATTTGATATCGGAATATTGAAAATATATGTCATATTTAAAATTATATCCTTTTTATTGTCAATTTTGATCAATGATAATAAATTTTTCCGAAATTTAAAGGAAAATATTTCGTAGATAAAAAAAAAATCCACATCGTCGATCGATGGTAAAAAACCATCTAGACATTGAAAAAAGACAGGTAAAAGATGAAACGACGACTCGTTTGCCCATCACGAGGGGTACACACTTTCGACAGGAAAGATTTGGCCACCATAAAGCTACTCGTTTGGCTCGTGAACGAAAAAAATAAGGAGTTTCGTCGAAGGGTGACCGTAGGGTAGGGGTTGAACGTGACAATATAGCAATAAACTCGAAAACCACAACGATTCTTCCAAACTATCATATTTTTTTCCTTGAACCTCTCCTTCTTTCTTTCTCTCTTTTTTTCACGAGGTTGCCAGACTGTGTACACGACTGTGATGGTGTTTGGTAATAAATCCATAAAGAAAGCATAAGCCGTTTTTGGGGAAGGGATCAGAACTCGTAAGGATTGTAAGGATTGTAAAAGGGGTGTAGGTAAGGGAAAAATTTTTAAGGAAGAGGTAAAAGTTTAAAAATCGCGAGGAAGGGAACACATTGTAAACCCTTCTGACAACAGAGGGAAGTTTTTTAACTACGATTCTTTACTTTTATCTTCTCTATCATAAAACGATTGTCGATCCTTGCAACTTGGACGCCAAGGTCATTTCCTTTTTTTCTCCTTTATTTTCATCGTCTTCGCCTCCTTTTTCCACTCATCCTTCGACTTTCACTTATTTATACATGGTAGAAGGATTGTTGTTGTGAAGAGAATGATGGGGGTGTCGTAAAAGGGTTGCGGATATCTGTTCACCCTTTCATCGACAATCGACACAGCTTAAGTCGCGGTGGCAGGGTTAAAAAGGATCGAATGGAACGCAATTGCCGGCTCTCTCTCTCTCTCTCTCTCTCTCTCTCTCTCTCTCTGTGAACCCTTTTATTGGTGATCAACGATCCATTCTGTTTAACCCGCTCGAATACACCCTTCTTTCTTTTTTTGTGGCGTGTTGTATTTTTCGGAGGGGTTATTCTCTGTCCACCCTTTAAAAACGATGGATAGGAGGACAACGGCACGCGCCGTCGTGTGACCGTAGATGTATTATCTTTTGAACGGAGGATTTTTACGATTTTGAATAAAAACTTGGAAGTTTTTCGATCGATTATTAGGAACGATTATCGTTATTTTGATTTGATGATTTGATTAGATGTTAAATTAATATCAATTTTTTGGATCCATCTTGAACTCTCTTATTATTAATTTTCTCGAGGAAGTAAGGTTATGTTTTTACGTATAGCAGAGATGTTTGAATGTTCTTCATATTTATATTTTATTTTCATCGTTGATATATGCTCTTCTCTTCAATAATCTTTCCTATTTGTATCATTCTATTCGAATCATTCGATATGATCAATCAAATTGTAAGACAATATGATATATACACCGACGAATCTCACCGAAACAATCGAGAAATCAATTTATCCACGTTATTAAATAATTCATTAATACATTTCTTTTATCCAAAGATAAACCGGATCTCGGTTTACTTACTTTAATATCTTCCGACAGTTTATTACTTTCGAAAATGAACACAAGATTCTTAAGGAAAAAAAAAAAAAAAAGAACATAAAGGAAAGCAAGGAGGAGAAATTTCCGATCGTTTAACTTCTTAAATTGCGATCGATTCAAACTTATTCCTCTTCTTTTCTTTTTTTTCTTTCTTTTTATTCACGTCACGATAATAATATTCACGTTTTTCACGAATGATTTTCATATTTGTGAAAGCGTTCGAGAATGGAACGCGGAGAAACGAGGTCGACGCGATAACAAGATCACGAAAATTGCATTTTCTGACGTATTCTCGATAACAATCGAGGGAAGAATTTACGAGAGTTTTGACGTCCGATCGTTACACGACGATTCCTTTTTTTTTATTTAATTCAACTTTTTCTTCCTCGAGCCAATGCAATTCTTCTTCCACGATCATTCGCCAAAAAGGAATATCATTTCCGCTGCATCGATTGTAAATTCCTTTCCGAACTCGTTTCGTTCTTCTTTGCACCTCTGCTCCTGCCAGAAATATCCAGACTTGGAATCTCAAAAAAAACCAATTCTTCTCCTCCACTATTTCGCCACTATTTCTCAATTTCTAACAGTCACAGAAGTTACCTTTTCCATCTTCCAATGAGCACATAAAAATGAGCATTAAAAACAATTTTATATCGATACTTAAATATCGATTAACTTTTACTGACCTATCGACAAAGAAAATATAAAAAAAAATTCCTCGAATTCCCTGTCTGACTCACAGTTCACAAAACTATAACTTTCTCTCCGTACGACTTTCGAGTGGTCCAACAATAATTAAATTCAAGATTCACTCTTTTTCGCCGCTAGAAAAAAAAATTCTCCCACGATCAGCCATTCTATCACGTCCGACAAAGCGTCCGAAGGAGGACGCTCGCCACATCGTGTGCGTTGCAACGAGGGGAGGGGCGCAATTTTCTCTTATTACTTTATCGGAGAGGCTCGTCAATAACGCTGATCGCGCGGGACAGGCCTGGGTTATCCGATTGCGAAGGAATCCGGCCGCGTTTCTCGTGGGAGATCCGTGTGGGACGCCACCCTCCGTCCGCATGTGCGCGTGCCAAAAAAGAGGGGAACCCGATCTGAAGCAAATGAAGTGCAAATTGAACAGAGCGCGCCGCGAGACGGCAGAAATCCGCTCGACCGGCCCCGCTCTGCATCCGAGCAAACTCGTTCGGACGTGGGCCGCAACGCGATACTCCTGCGGCGTGGATCGTGCGGTGCCTCGCGGCGATTTCCTCTTCTCCCTCCCGACGTGGCCGTATTCGCGCGGTGGAAATGGAGTCCACTGGAAGCGGCGACGTCTCTCGCGAGAAATTCTCTCTCGCGTGACGGCGCGAGTCGAACGAAAGGGAAAGAGGTTTGCGAGTTTCGTTCCTTTCTCGGGCTGGGGAGAAGAGCGAGGGAGGAGGAGGATGTCGTATCGGTGTAACGAGAGAGGACGGGATGAGAGACGAAGGGACGAAGGCGAAAGTTGGCAAAAATTTCGATCGAGCCTTATTCCTTGTGTTTCGAGCAATACGTTAAAAAGGAGCGTTGTTATATTATTAATTGCTGGTGATTCGAGAGATAAAGTGTACATTATTTTTTGCGCATCGATTTTCGTGTTTAAGGTTTTACAGGTTTTGTAGGAAAATTTTAGAAGATAGATAAGATTTTGATTATTTATTAGTGGTAAAGTGAAAAAAAATTTCTGCGAAAGGAATGGGTGATCTCGGTAACATGCATACGAAGAGGATTTGAAAAATATGATCTTTCATGGAGGAACGTAATAAAATTAATAATTCAACTTTCGTTCCAACCAGCGAGTCATCCTTTTTTTCACTTCCATCCCAAGAATCCATTGTGATTCTCTTAATGTTATTACTTATTTACTTACGGATCCATGGCATTTCGAACGCGTGTCTCTCACCTTTTCCACCTCTCACGACACGAAGGCGACGATCGAGAGACGTTCAATTAACAAAGATCGCCTCTCCTACGGCCGATCGTTTATTTTCCCGTTGTTAGAAAGCCTTTTCCACCCAACCAAGAGAATTCGAAATGTCACGACTCGAAACGTACCGATCGCGACCAGCTTCGTCGAAAATAAAAAAAAAAAGAAAAAGGAGGAAAGAAATATCCGGGAGAAAAAGAGAGAGAAAGAGGATTGCAACACACTGTCGGCAGGAATCGACGTCCTTTCAACGGATGGTGGATGTACCTTCGCTTGTAATTTGCGCCCACGCGGTGTAATCGACGCGGCTCGTGCGTTTCAGTTGAACATGCACCGCCGATGCTATCGAATTCGCCAGTCGAAGAAATGCGGTGAATTAAATTCTAGGTAGTTGCTTTGCTCGATCCCTTTCTCGATAAATCCACGATTTTTTAATGGCGGTGTACACCTTGATTCCCAAGCGCGCCAATGAAAAACACATTTCGCTCCGCGATGATAATTTCTCTCGGAATTTTGTGAATTTTGAAGACGCGCACAATTTTTTTTCTTTCTCTCTCTCTCTCTTTAAATTTTAAATAGATCCAACACAGAAGGTTTAAATATCGTTGGATTAGAATTATTATTTAGATTATTACACTCTCTCTCTTTAAATTTTAAATAGATCCAATACAGAAGATTTAAATATCGTTGGATTAGAATTATTATTTAGATTATTACACACTCTCTCTCTCTTTAAATTTTAAATAGATCCAATACAGAAGATTTAAATATCGTTGGAGTAGAATTATTATTTAGATTATCACATTCGCAAGATGGTTTTCTTCATACATCGCGTGTGCGCGTTTGAACTCGTGCGTAGAAAGTGTGGGCTTCCTTTCTATGACGTGCGAGATATCACCTAGGTTGGATTTCCATACGTAATCACGATCGCGGACCGATCTCTGGATGGGAACCGAGCTACGCAACAACGTCATTAGAAAACTCCCACGTGAGGCTTAAATGAAGGAAAAAAAGAAAAAAAATAATATTTCGATGATTAATTGAATGGCTTCCTCCAATAGATCGGATAAATTGAGAAATATCGGGAGAAAAAAGATGGTCGAATACGAACGGATCTCTTCATAATCTGTAATTTAAGACACGTTTTGAATGATAATGGAATTGGAATGTTGATCGTTCGGAATTTTTATCCAGCTTTTCTCGCCTGAGATAAATAAAACGTGTGTATGCAAATAGCAAAGGATTTTAATCCTTTCCTCTTTCGTTTCGTTTCTCAATTTATTCGAACTAACCATCGTTCAATAACAATATCAACGATAACCGATCGAGTTGATTAAGAGATTAATCATCATTATACTTCTATGTGTACGTGTGTATATATGCGTATATATATATATATATTTATATATATTTTTTTACGAACAGTTACTTTCATGATTCAGCATCAACATTGTCAGACCATTTCAAACAACAATCAACGTTCAAAATAAACAATGAAATTACTTACACTTTATACTTTCTCGCCTCTACACGAGTTTCTTTGCACGATTACCGTGAAAAGAAGAGAAAAATCTCAGGTAACAATTTCATAAGCTGGCATAAGAAAGCCTGGTGAATATAATCAAACGTGTCCCAACACATAGTGAGACGTGCCTTTCCATTCGACGCTTTCGTTTTCTTCTACCTGGGACTCCGGCCGGGCTCGTTGCCGCTCGTCATTCGAGTAGTAAAATTAATTCCGTAAACACTTTATTGTTCAGCGTCGCTTTATAGCAGGAGGACGTGCGAATTACTTTTACTGCTTGGGTACCCTAGACCGTGTCGGCGCACAACGACGAGCGGGACCGAGTGTCGCGCGACCGACCGACCGACCGCGTTTCTTATTGCACCATCTTTCCCTCTCTCTCTCTCTCTCTCTCTCTCTCTCTCCTTCTCCCGTTACTTCCTACAATAACCGATTTCTCGCTTTCCGTTCTCTCCGATACGCGATATCCCACCATTTCGATACCCGTGCTCGCTTCGTTGTTCCATTTCGTACGTTCGTATATTCTCGATACGTGTTTCCATGTTTATTAGCGGCTAATAAATTTTATGTATAGTTTTATATAAGGTTGGTAACAATAATTTCCAGATTTCCTCGAAATTGGATCTTTCGTTGAATCTTTCATTGAATCGTTGAGGTTTATCTCGATGAGTCAAATTTATATAAAACACGTTCGGGTGTTTGTATATTCGTGACGCGTATTTGAGATTTATTTATTTAGAATAAAATACGATCCGAGTTTCGACGCGCATTTTCGTACATCGACATTCGTCTTTAGAGAATCGAGAAGAAATTTACGAATACAGGATTTCGTCAAATCGAACCAGCATCCACCAAATATCCCTTTGAAGTGAAACGAAACAAAGAGGGTCTCCCCTACGAGCGAGCGCGTCGATTAAAGCGCGTTCTCGAAGCGAGGTGTGGATCTCGCCCAAAATCATTACCAACCTCGCGTCTCCCTTCCCCGAGCAACAACAACAACCTCCACGCCGACGCCTCTACGCGAACGCCACTACTGAAAGCAACGAATAAAGAACGAAGGGGAGGGGAAGAAAAGACTCGAGAGAGAAAGAGAGAGAGAGAGAGAAAGGGAAAGAAGGAGAAGAAGAAAAAAAGAAAAACCGAATGATTAACGATTGTTCAAAAATAATTAAACCCTTTGATAGAACTCTGCCTGCCATTCATCCTCCCTCTTCCACCTCTCGTTTTGATCGTTTTCTCGATCACCGGGTGCCCCTCTAATGAAACTGACATTCCGAAACAGAAGAAAGCAACCCTCCCCCCTCCCCCACCGCGCGGGATCGCGCGACGCACAGACGTGAAATAGGATTTCGTCTTCGTTTGCCGGATTAATGCGCGCGGCCGTTTAATCCGACAATATTAATGACCGTCGATTCTGCCTCCCGTCTACCGTGAGCCCGGCTCACGATTCAAGGATCTCTCCTCTCTCGCCGTTCCTTTTTAGAAGGAGCGGTGGCCGCCGCCGTTCCTTCTAGAGCGACGGAAACGGAGAATGTCTATGGAGAGTGTCCCTCTTCCCTTGAAAGGCCTATTCAACGAGAGGAGAGAGAGAGAGGGGGAGAAGCGCTTGGCTTACGCGCGCCGCCCCACGACTACCGGAGTTCCACCGGCTGAAATTAATCGAGGTCTTATCATAATAATTTTATTCAGCCCGGGGCTTGAAAGACCCGTCTAGCCGGCGGAGGATTTTCAGAGGGGGAGGGGAGGAACAGGGGAGGTGGATGTCGCTTTTTAATTCGTGGGAGAGAAACTAGCGGGGGAGGTGGATTTGAATTTATCTGAAAGGGAGGGCCTCGGAAGGGGACAACTCTCCGTTTCTTCCGTCGGGAAGACTACGTCTCTTGTAAAACGTATCGAACGCGGGGATCGCGAGGATCGTTGTATTTCCTCGGCCGGGAATGTAAGTAGGCACTTGGAGGCGAGGTTGGGCGTGAGATTTCTTCTGGAAATTATGCGGCAAATGGTTTGGGCTTTGATTGGATATTGAGAAGGGTGCAACGGGGGGAGAATAAAAGTTTGGATCGATGATGAATTGTTTGAATCGATGGTGGTGATTTTCTCTTTGAAGCGATGGGCTTCAATTGCTAGAAATAATACATACAAATATTGGTTGAAATGTTGAACTAGGAGAGTGAACTCGGTGAGCGCTCAGTTGCAATGAAAATAGAAAACGTTGGGGATTAATTGGAGAAAAATTAATATCGATTTAAGGAAGTGTTTTTAGAAAGATTAATCGTAACGAGGATGTATAAATTGAAGTAGTTGAATAGAAATCGAAACAGTTGTTCCAGAGAATAAATATTTCCCGTTTTCGTACGCCGTTTCCAATATTCGCGCTATTGTTGAACGTGAGATTATTAATCTGTGATATATTGGAATCGTTCTCCATTAAGGGCAGTATATTTCCCTGACAGGAGGAAATTTAACGTTTCTACTGTTATTCACTGACCTTACACCACTTGTTCACGCCGTATACAAAGATAATCCTCGACTTATTTCTAATTTTAACCGAGAAATTCCGTTTTATCTGCAGTGTTACCGGCGATATTCCCGATTTTCCATGAAATATCGATGAAGTAATATTCGTGTTGGCGCGAATAACGTTGCGGAACGACGTTGCACGCGTTTCGAACGCGATTATTTCTATAACACCGGCTCTCAGACGCAAAACCTGGTCTAGAGGAAACTTTCAGTTCTTCTGCATTCTTTTCACGATCCAGCAATTTGCCAAGAGCGTATCGCGGAAACGTTTCTTTCTCATAAATACAAGGGTATACCAGGTTCCCTGGTTTGTACGAGACGATCATCAAAGTGCAATATCACACACCGCCAACATTACAAGATGTTTCACACGTTTCACGCCGAGACGGCTAAAAACAGCTGGACAGTTTCCATAAACGATACCTGCAGAGTTTCCCAACTTTAGTTCAATTTTCATCGTTCTTTAAATAATATTTTTTAAAGTTATTTAATTAGATTAGAAATTATTCAATTTGATTGTTTCTTTCGGTGAAGAAAGTTTCTAAAAACTTCATTAATGATATTGAAAAATTCACGTAATATTCCTACGGATTGGATATAACGCGAAAATTTTTATGGATGGAAATGAACGGAAACTCTCAACTCTCGAATATAAATTTTTTCTTTACACTCTTAAATTTTTAAAAATCCTTGATCAAAATCCTTTGAAATTTGAAACGTTTCCTCATCGTCAAACAATCACGAATTACAAATAAATACGAGTGTCGACGAAAGAGAAAAAAAAAAAGAAAGAAGGAAGAAAAAAGAAAAAGAATTAATTCGTCTCAAGAAACGGGAAGCAAAAATTTCCAAGTTGAGAGTCACTGGCGTGACGTCTCACCCCGCAGAGAGCGATCGTCTACGACGGAGGCGGGGTGGTGGCGTATGTCGTAGACGTATCTAATCGACGGCACGGTTATGTAAATTTTATTGCGCCGCTTTACAGTATGCCGGAACCGGTGAATTTATCTCGACGTGGAAACGCACGCGGCGCGACCCGCGTGAGAGTTACACCCGTTGTCCGATCGGCGGTGTTACAGGTGTGTCCGATTGCCCGGACCCCGGAATGGAAATTGATCGATTATGCTAACGGCCGGCGTGGACGCAGAAAATAAAAGAGAGGAACTCGGGGGAGCAGCGATTAGAGGCGCGGTGAAACCATATCGGCGAAACCAAATTGAACCTTCGCGAGTGCATGCGACGAGTGGGTAGAGGAAAAGTGTTTTCGAAAGGGAGAGAGAAAGAGAGAGGGAGAATTTCGCGAGAAATGTATCGAATAACATTTCGATAAAGCGGAAATCGAGATTATCTATTTCTCTCTTTATTTTCGTTCGATATTTCTAGTCGATGGATTAGGAAAATGGATTAGAAAGGGGGTAAAATTTTAGGTTCGGGGAGGAGGGAATTTTGTAAGATGTTCCATTCTAAAAGTTATAAGAATATTCCGAAGGAACGTGAAAATTGGCGGAGAAAGGAAAGGATCATTCGATTTTAAATTATTCAAAAATTACTTTCAATACTTTCACAAACATTTTTACTCCTTTACATCCTATCTCCTTTCCAATTCATTCGATTTCAACCGGTCGAAACCGACTCGTTCTTATCAAAAAAACTACCTTCTCGTAACGGAAAAAACGAAGGGGGTACCGTCCAAGGAGGCAGCATTAACGCCAAAGGGGGCGTCGACCTGTACACTCGTTAATTAATCAGACAAACCAGCAGAGAGGCAACGTTCTTTGTGTACACGCTGTACAGCTTTTTCATTAACCCGGTCCCTTCGAAATTCCCCCGCCAACGGTCCCTGCACATCCTCGGGGCCCGTTCGCGAATGGTGGCGGCGAAAAAAAGGCCCGAAGCCGGTGAATTCAATTACACCGACAGGTTTCGCGCGTGATCGTCAATTACGTCAGTCACGTGACGACAACGTGTCCCTTTATTTCCCCTCCATTATTTTTTCTCGCCTCCCTCTCTCTCTCTCTCTCTGTCTCTCTCTTCTCCACGTAGCCTTACGACACAGCCTTTTTCACATAATTCCAATTATCTACGCCGAACGTCGCGCATTAATTAGCGGGAACCTTCTCTTTCCTTCTGGAGACAAAAAAATTTTTCGTAAAAAGTCTACCGACGTTTCGTCGTTTTTCCTCTACGGATAACACACGAGGATTACTCGTTTCTTCCATTTCTTCTTTCTTCCTTTCTTTTCTTTTTTCTTTTTTTTGTTTATTCCTCTCTTTTTTTTTCTTCGGATACATCCTCTATAGTCCCTCGATTCTCACCCCATTTTCGACGGGGAAACAGGTTTAGACTCGAGGGAAGAAGAGTATTCGAGAGGGGAAGAAAGAATAGGGGAGAGGAGAAAAGGGATATTCTCTTGGATGGTTCTCCGTGTATATAGCCCTGGTCTTCCTTCTTCTGCATTGTGGTTTCGGTTCGTTAATTTCGTGATACGTCCGCGTTAATTGTGGGTAGCGAGCTGTCTAATAGAAATAATATGATAATTTCGAGGGAAAGGGTCGGAAGAGTCGTCGTTGATGGAGGAAAAAACCGATAGAGGAAAGGATTCCGGTCGGGGGTTGTTTATTCTGTCGTGTAAATATTGGTGCAAGGGGTGGTCTTCGGTGAACGAACGAAGATGCTAATTGCCTGGAAATGGAAACTGGAATGTAACTGTTGAGATTATGTGTATGGAAGATATAAGATTGGACACGCGGATAGAAGTCGTTGGAAAATGGAGATTTTTTGGGGGGTTGAATGTCTGGGAAAGGATCAGATTCGATGATTGATCGGTGAATTCTTGATGATGAACGATGAAAGTTTTTACGCACTCTTGCTTTGTACTTTCGTTGGAAAATATTGGATGTGTGAATTTTCGTAAGACTTAAATTGATTTTCATTTTTTTTTTATGAAGAATGGGTAAGAGGAAAATTGTTTTAAATTGTTTTAATGATCAATGTATCATTTATATTAAAAAGAAAAAGTCATTTACCGTAAAGAAATTTCTAAACTTAATTTCTGTTACACGATAAATTTATACATTTTCAAATAAATTTCTCGATTCGAATCGAATCGAATTCAATTTCTCTAAAATTGAGAGAAATACAGAACATTTCCCCGAATTACACCACCCGAATTCCATCTCGTACACCTTGTATCCGAAAATATTCAATTACAAAGGTATTCGCGATCGCACTACCTAAATGCCTATCGATCCGAATGTATCAAGGATAACACTTTGTAGTTATAATGGAGTTTCGCGATACGGCAAACACGATCATCGATCGTTACCTTTTCAGGCTGGGCATTCAAGAAGAAATCGATTTTAATAAGAACGTAAAAGCGCGGAAGAAAAATCGATCCGGCCAAGCGTATTACCATAAATTAATCGGAACGAAGTAGCCGCCTGTCGAAAAATGATTACCGTAAATTGATTTCGCCAGTGCGGTCGGGGCCCGGTGCAAAAAACACGGCATGGGCCACGAAATCGCCGTGTACCACTGTGTAATATCGAGAAAACAGCGTGTAATATCAAAATGTCCGGCGATAATCAAATTTTACGGCCGCGGTATGTAAACCTCGAAGAATTACGCCAACACTCTGGGGCCCGACGCTCTCTCCCACTTTTTCCCTTTCTTTCTATCCTCGTCTTCCAAAAAGAAAAAAAAAAGAAAGAAAAAAGAAGAAAAGACATCGTCCGACACCTAATAATTTCGATCGCATCCAATGCCTTCTTTCAAATCAATTTTAGAAAACGATCACAACTTCGTCAATGTATGTTCCAGATATTTGGGTCACGATTACCTCAAGTAGCCATCCTCGAGGAGAAATCGATCTCTTCGCCACCTGTTCCTCTCGCCGTGTCCACCGCCTACAATCAACCGTCGAGCCTGACGAAACGATTATGCAGATTACGTCCGAGGGCCCCGGTTACGGGTCATACACACGGCCGTGGTGCAACACACGTGGTGACACCGCAATTTGCATCCTTGAATCGTGTAATCTTCCCGTTTAAGAGTTTTTAACGATCGCCGCCCCTCTTTCATCTTCTCTGCCCTCCCCCCATCCCCATCCGCTTCTTATTTCCATGGGACGGTGTTGTCCTCTCCTCGTGGCGGCCGCGCACGCCTCGCGTTCCTCCTCTTCCACCGCGACTTGAATGGCCCGCGAAGGGCGTCCACTCGGCCGCTACTGGGTGGTCGGCATAAATTCCCTTTTCCCGCCCGCGAATTATGCTAATACGAGGAATTACCAAGTGTATAATTGATATTTATAACCGGCAGGCTCTCGCACAGGCGGCGCTGCGATCGAGCAGGGCGGAGAAGAGGAGGGGGAGCGAGTCCCCTCGCGAAGGGGTGGCTCTCTCGTGTTCCTGTAATTACGATGCCTGGAATTCTTCGACCGGCCGACGCCCAATTCCTTTCTACAACGGTATTAGAACGAGCCCCAAGATTTTTGCCGCTCGAACGATGGTATTCCTTTTTAATTGCGCTTACCTGCACCGGTTCGCGGCTACGGGGCCGGGCCTCGATCGTTTTCGGATCGTTTTTAGCGGGGATGCACGGGATGACGAACGGGTTGAGTGATAAAACAGGAATCCCGGGAATGACACGGAGCCGGCCTCGGTATTTTTATTGCCGCCATTCCGCCTTTTCGCAGCTTTTGTATCGTATCGGGGCCTGGTGGGATGGATATTCGACGTGGGATTTCTTTTTTCGGCCTGGATAGGCTCGGATAGGATCTATCGTTTATTTATTCGACGAATTTCACGAATGAATAATCGAACCACAATGAATACACAAACGTAGGTTAGGTGATCGTACGAAGTGTAAGTTTGAACCAACTTAAAGGAAGGGTTTAGCGAGATTAATCCTCTCGTTTCCACGGAGACCTCGTGGTCACACCGATAAATGAAAGTACAATAGAGAAAAAGGGGAAAGGAAGAGAGGTAGAGGGAAGGAAACGTAATTAAACGCGCCTGTCGCCAACGACTCTGAGAGAGAGAGAGAGAGAGAGAGAGAGAGAGAGAGAGAGAGAGAGAGAGAGAGTCGACATGGCAAGAGCAACGTCTAGCGTAGCAATTAAAAGCGAACGACTCGTGTTTATTTTCAGCCTGCTCTAATTAGAAGGGCGGCCGGGAATGAACGGAACGACTCATTGCCGTATACCGGAACAGGCTGACTCACATGCCGGCATTCCGATTTACGAGTTGTTTCGAGCGGTTTCTTTGCCCTCTCCCTCATCTTAGAGTGACGTCACGCGGTGGCGTCATCGTCGTCATCGTGCCATTTCGTTCCCACACTCGATGACCTTACTAACCCTGCGCCGTTGAACGGGGCCCAAAGGGGTCCAGGATCGCGTCGATGTCCGTGGCTGCTGTCTTCGAGTAATAGTAGTAACTTTTATCTCCTTTTGTCGTCGGTTTCTCTCTCGAAATACTCTTTTCGAGAGGAATTGATCAAGATTCTCTTCGTTCCTTCTTTCACGTATTTTTCATTTTTATCTTACCTTTCTTTTTCTTTACGTTTCGTACTTTTTTGCATAAACGTAATCGGGAAATTTACAGGAAGGGAATGATAAAAAACGTTTTAAGAAGTTTGTTTTGGAGAAAGTTTTCAGTAGGCCTCGAAAATAGTCAGAAGGTCATGCGGTACGGTTAATTCTAGAATGGCATTGCGTTGCCAATTATAATCACTTATGCACATATATATTTAGGTACATGATGTTTTAATGTCAGATTAAATTATCTATTGATTATTTTTCGGGCAGTTATGCAAATTCATTATGATATTAATTATCAGTAATAATTCGTCTCGTTGATCTTTCGATATATGAAATAATTTTTAAAGTTTTGAGAAAATAAATTTAGGGATCGGATGGGCGAAAGTTTGCCAGGTCAAATATTTAAAAGTGTATTTAATGTTTTATTTGAAAGAAAAGGAGGTTGCAAAGAATGAAAGTTTATCGGGGGATTCATTTTAATCCGAATATCGAAGTGTTCTCGGGCGGAATGCTCGATCGATAGCCTCGATTCGACTTCTAGCACACTCGATTGCATCTCGTTTCAAAGTTAATCCGGGGATATTTTATATAACGTTGATGTATCGACAAGTTCCAATTTCTCCATCACTTATTAATTCTTATATAAAACCCTTCTTTGGAAAAATTAATTTAGATATTGATAATAACTTTCTTTATTAAGAATTATACAAATTTTTTTATCCTCTAAAATTCAAGTTTCAGTCCGACCCCAGAGAAAATGATTTACAATGTATTCGACTTTCAACGTAGTCTATTCTATTTCAACTCGTGAAAAGTGTCTTTACGACACGTTACAAATTACATCGATGCCTGAGAATTGTCAAAATGACAGGCGTCAATCAAACTTAACCTAACTTTGCCAATTGTACCAAGTGTAAACTGCGCTGGCCGAGTATTCACGCTGGTTGCACAACTTATTTAGAAAACGGACTCGTGCACGCGGGCATCGATGCAGCCGGCATTAATTTAATATTCTCCTTCCTCAAAACGACAGCCGTGACAACGAGGCTCGCATCGAGTCACGACGCAGAAACAATTCTCTCAGAGTAGAACAATATGGCCGCCATGATATCTGACACTTTCTTCACCACGATGCCGTTTCCTTGCTCGTCGATTTGCAATCCATTTCGAAGAAGAACCCGTTCTCTCGTTCATTCGAAAACGTTTCTTAGGAATTTAATGAATTATGAAATAAATTATGAATAAAAAAAGATCTTTTTATTTGAATGAAATTTATTACGATTTTCTTCTACTCGAATATTTTCTCCCGATTGAAAGAAAGACTCGTCATTTCAAAATGTTCTCTTTTCAAGCTAGTTCTATACATAACAATAGTAGTGCATCAAAAATTACCAATTTTCTCAAATTTTTAACTTTCCTTCTTCATTCCATTCCGTTCCAACAAGTTCAAAAATGAAAATTAGAAAGTTGCATTAACCATTAAGCATTAATAATCCAACGTAACAACAACAATTAATCTCCCCAAGCTATTTCCCTGAAAACCGAATAACATCTATGCATGTTCACATCCCGTGAACACTAATCGCCGGCTAATTCCCCGTGTGTTCCTCTAATGGTAACGTTAACGCGTACAACCCGTGGAACGAGTAATTTCGATTACGGGGACACGATGATTGATACCGACAACCTCGTTGGGAACGAGCTTACATCGAAAGGTGGTACGTTCTCCCTTCCGTGGAACGGACATTTGTCACTGGTCTCGCGTTAATTTCACAGCGACTGACACGATGTCCGGGGGGGAGGAGGGGGAAGGAGAAGAGTCGAACGTGCCGTATGAATTCGATGCATACGGAATCAGGGAAGAAGGAATAATTCTTCGCTCGGTCGGAAGGCGAGGAAGCGAAAAGAAGTTGAGCCGGTGGAGAGGAGAGGAGGACGATCGTGTCGCTTGTTCGAGGTGAGGAGAAAGAGGTGATGGATAAAGTGACGAGGACAGTCGAAGCTTCGAGATGAAAAAAGAAGGTGGACTTTGAGTCGACTTGTGAACGGGAGAGAGAGAGAGAGAGAGAGAGATACACGTATATGTATATAGGTTGAGCGAGAGAGAGAGGGAAATAGGGATACGAGCGGCTTACACACTGTCGCGAGTTCGTATTAACTTTAACGAGTGACGGCCCACGCGACGGTTCGACGGGTCGAAGGTCAACCAGACGTGAGAAACTTGGTGGATCCTTCATTTCCGTGGCCTTCACGGTGCCGACACAACCGTGAAAGCGGAGATTCACGCCTCTCGAGGGGATATCACTCGACTCTCGCGACGCTCGTTAGAAATTGAAATGGGGATTGGACCCGAGGTGTCTATTATTTCGAGGCGAAGTGATGCGTGGGCGGGAGTGGATTCAATGCCGAAGATCGATGGAAAGTTCGATATATAATGCCGCGTTCCGGCTGGGGAAATTCTCGGTGATGTAGAATCTTCGATCTCTTTTAGTTCTTCCATTGAAAGAAGAAAAAAGAATTGTAGAGGATCGCGAAGGAGATTTAATTCGATGTAGAGTTCGTGGAGTGTATATATATATATATTCTTTTTTTCAGTTTGACGATAAAATAAATTCAAGGAGAATGTTTATATCGCTAACCCTCTCGTTCTCACGAGCATAGCACGTAGTATTTTCAAACTGTGAAATGGAAAGTTATAACTGTTTTTACGTAAGCTTCATAAACGAACGTTACATTTATAGCAAGATGAAATTTCATCATGGAAAAATTGTTTCATTTAGCAATTTAATTTTTATCGATGAATTTTTACAAAATCTACGATTTTGTACCTTAAAAAAAGGAGAAAGGAAACATTCGACGCTGTTTAATAAAAATTTTTTTCCCTTGGAATTTCAGAACTCAACTGCTCATCTTTCTCAAAATAATTTAAAACCTTTGCAATATCGAAAATGATTAGGGCGTAACGCCCTAGATGCCTCTCATCGCCAACATTCTTCCTCTCCTCATATCCCACATCTTCCCCATTACCCCCTTAACATCGAGGAATCCTCTCCTCCAATATTCATCTCGCAAGGAGAAGAAAAAAAGGAATAAAGAAAAAAACGTCTCTCGACATCATGCAAACGAAATTCCTCGTTACCGAAATCTCTTCCAATTTAACGTAAACGCTCGTGTCCGCGTAAAACGGCCCCCCTTCCCTCTCCCCGAGAAACGAAAGGAGGAACGAAGAAAAACGGGGAAAAGAAATATCCGGAGAAACCTCCTTGATATCCCTCCCAAGTTGAACCGAGAGGTCAAGCACGCTCGTTAGACATCCGATTCGGTCCGTTCCATCCACGTTGGCGATATCCCCGCGAGCCTCATAATTACTCGTGCTGCGGTCTTTTCAACGCGCCTGCCCCGCCGCCAAGGAGCCGCTGATTGCAAAGGTGTACCTTGTTATCCGTGCTAACGAGCGCACACGTGCGCCAGTTTTGTTCGTTATCGTAAAAACAAGGTCCTGAGAAGGATTCGCGGTGTTCCCTCCCCCCTCCCCCCACCGGCCTCAAAACTCGAACGAACAGGGCAAACGACATGTGGCGAACGGAAGCTCGATTGGACGCTGGATCGTTCTCTATGTATACACACACACACATATATATATATACATATATACACGCATATTTCGGATATCCTTCCTTTTCCTTTTCTTCCTTTCTTTTTCTTTTTCCTTGTCCTTTTCTTTTTCCTTCTTCCTCCTCCACCACCACCGGTTGCGTGTCCAGGCTGCACTGGGCGATGATTACGCATATAAAAATGTAATTTCTCACCAGTGCGCGGAGCAAGGGGCGACGCGTGTGGTCTAGCGTGTGTGGCCGGAGCCGAAATTTACGATTAAAAATCGACGACACGGTGGCCGGGGTCGTAAACCCCGTTGGTAAGCACCGGCTTTACAAAGCGATCGATTTGTCATTACGAAACGTTTCCACAAAGACGTTACTATGGGTGTACTACCGTACACAGAGTACAGACCCGTCCATAAGTCATGGGCCGGTAGTTAATCCCGGGTATAATCGATGTTGCATCTGGGTTATGTTTAATAAGATTTTTGAAATATGGTGTTGTTATGCGATAAACGATTATTCTTCATTTCTTCGTTTTGTTGGATTTCGGTAATTATACTCGCGTAAATTTGTAGGTGCAAGTTGTTCGTGATATATATTGATCATGCTCGAGGTGAAAGCGACCGATGTCTTTTTGAATTTTTGCCATCCTAGTTTCTTCAATTTCGTAATAAGATAATTTAGCAATCATTTTTGTAGGTATTGTTCCATTTGAAATTGTATTAGTATGTAATATATCTTTTCTCGTTATCATTTGGATACACTTAGAATTACTATTATTGCGTTCGTGGATGTATAATGCTACGCATTAGAAGAGGATAGATAGATAGTAATGTAAATGAAATTGGTAATTATGATCATAGCGAATATTTATATTCAAATGTATTAATCATTTAACTTATTCATTCTCACAGAACAATGATTTTATTAATTATGATTATTGCAACTATATCTTTACATAACGTTTAAAAATATACGGAATCAATAAGATATATTTTGACGGCTTTGAAGGATCGATTTTAGAAGCCAAAACGCAAAATTGGTTGATATTTACTTATCAAGATAACGAGCGATTTAAGTTTCCATTGAAACATAATGGAGATAGACACGCGTCATGGCTGGTGTATTAGAGTTATCTCATTCTATCTTATTTCATCTATTTCTTCAATTGCCTCAATCGATATTTTTATACACCAACTTTTATATTTATTGTTTGACTTTCAGAATATATTGACAACATAAGCCTACATCTTTCGAAAGTATATTTGATAATACTAACGATAAAATTAGAAAAGAAGTAAACGTATACCACTATCAAATTCTTCAACAAAATATATACAATTTCCAAAAAGTCTCCACGAACACTGCTTAAATTCCCATCAATTTGTAAACCTTTGATAAAATAGCCCTTGTACAGTTACCACAAATATACCAAAGTCGCCCAGTATTTTCGAGTATTATGGTGTTAGTGTCCGATAAGTTATTGGTGAGAGTGTGTATACACACGTGGACGGACAGAATTAGTGGTTCCCTCATTTCCTCCAGCGTTCCATTGATTTACGGGAGTCTCTCGGGCTCCGGGGCCCGTTTAGCGAGATTGTGTAAGCCACTTAATCATTCGGCCCGGTTACCCTTTGACCGTTTAGCGACTCCGACTTCCGGATGAACGTATGATTATCGGCTCTCTCTCCCGCCGCGGATCGAGCCTCGCTCGCTTCGATGAACTTAGAATCCGATGGTAACGCCGGACCCTTTGAGATTTACCGTTTTCGCGTTTCACTGGCCAATTTGCCCCACGGCCTTTCTCCATCATCGGTGCACCGACGTTAGCATTCGAGACTGGATCGATCGTCGCGGTCGAAAGTTTGTGGGGAGGGGGGAAGGTAGAGAGAGGTGGAAATTGGAGTTTTTTTTCGACTTTCCACTTTGGGTTTTATGCTCCAAGTGCATTTTGAGCAGCATTAATTGGTCAAGTTCTCGATAGGTAGGTTCATGACACGATAGGTTCATTTGATTGAATGATTTGGTGTTGGATTGGAAAGTATTTTTGAGAAGATTGGTTAGGTAGAGAAGACGATGGTTGTTCTTGCAAATTAGGAAATGGATATTGGAGTTTTTTTTCGACTTTTCACTTTGGCTTTTATGCTCTAAGTGCATTTTGAGCAACATTAATTGGCTGGTCAAGTTCTCGATAGGAAGATTCATGACATGATAGGTTCATTCGATTGGTTAGATAGATGATGATGTCCTTGCGAATTATCAGTTATAGAGTGGAAATTGGAGTTTTTTTTCGACTTTTCACTTTGGCTTTTATGCTCCCAGTGTATTTTGAGTAGCATTAATTGGCTGGTCAAATTCTCGACAGGTAGGTTCATTTGATTGAACGATTTGGTGCTGAATTGGAAAGTATTTTAGTTTTAAGAAGATTGGTTAGGCAGAGGAGGCGATGGTTGTCCTTGCGAATTATCCGTGTCGAAATGTAGCACTACTGGAATTTCCCCTCGAAATTTTAAACCGTGACAGACATGGAAGTTACGGCGGTTGCTATAAGGGTTCAATATTGTCAAATTTGAAACAGGGGCAAACGCAAAATTTTGTAGAATCGCAGCGTGAATTCTCGTACTTTCCATTGTCCATTTAGTCCACGCTTCAAAAAGACAACCATTTTAAAATTGATTACGGTGTCCACTTCCGTAAACTCGAGAACTTCTCCTACCATGAAAAGGTGTCACGGTGGAGGAATCCTCGAATGGAAGTTAGTCACGGAAACGCAGAACAGTTTCCAAAATTTAGACTTTTGGGTTAAAATACGGTAGTTGTTTTTTTTTTTTCTTCTTCCTCCTACCTCCTAGCCTTATTGTCATCCCCGCGGCCCGGAAAATAAAGATTTATGTGTTTACCGGCTGTGGACACTCGTTTCCTCTGAAAATACGGTATTTGCGTTTTTTTTCCTTCTCCCCTCATCTCCTATTTCCAGTAAAGGGGTAAGACGCGATAAAAATATAAAGTCAGCCGTCTTTTATGGCACAAGGAATTTTTAACCCCCTTGGAAAATCCTTCTGGCGGAAGGGTTAGAGCAGGGTCCGTGTTTCTTTGCGTCTCTGCGAGAGTCAAAATATTGCTTTATTGAGGTGCCACCCCTAATTCTAGGGTTAAAGGGTTTCTCGAACGAATGGATTCAATCCTGAAATAACGAAGGAAGTGGAAGGGAAAAAAAATGGCAGGCCATTTTAACTTTCGTCGTTTTGACTTTGGTGTTTTATTGGAATTTCATAAAGGGTTACTCTGTTAGGTATGGGATGAAAATTTGACGGAGTTTGAAGCCGGATACGATGTCGACTAGTTGTAAAACACACTGTTGACTACTTTCACTTCCTTGAGAATATTTTCTCTAACCCTTCCATCTCTTTTTTCTTTCTTTCTTTCTTTCTTCCTTTTTTTTCGACGCATGTACCGTTGACTTTATTATTTTTCGCCATAGGCGAGACGTTGACCGTTTTCTTGCGAGAGAAGATTCGAGAGATCGATGGTCCAAGAAGGAACTGAGATGCACCGCTAGAGTTTACGGTTTCTTGACTTTGGGAGAGAAAAAATTTTAGAAAAAATTGACCTTTTAACTGTGAAGTTAACTGGATTCCACAGTTGACATGTTTTTTTCCTGTGAACGTGGCCACTGGGAAACGGTACTTGGTTAGTAGCTTTTGGAAACTTTTTGTTTTCTGCCCGATAGTGAAGATATGGCTAGATGTTGATTTATTCGCATTATTCGACAAAGAAAAACCAAATGGAATAATATATCTTATATATCAAAACTGTCAAAGTATATTATCTTAAAAATTTATTACGAAACCTTTCGTTTCTTTTGAAAATCTCGAGTATCGAAAATATTTATGGCAGACAAAATAATTTAAACTACCACGTACATAGAATTATCACAGAACGTGAAATATTCAATACAAAAATCTGAGTTAGAGTTAATTTTCATTATTCCTTCCTATTGACGAATCCAATTGTTTATCAATTCGAAAACTCCAGCATTAAAATGGACGAAGGTTAAAGAATTAAAGAGTGTTTCTGTTTCTGTTCAAAGATAAAAAGGCCACTCCGCTAGAAACGTTGTAACATTGTTCATTTAACCAACTACTGCTGTACACTTGGTGGTTCCTTTAATCACGTAATTCGAGCCGGCGCCAGAGCTCGGTGAACAGGAGGAAAAGGATCGATCGAGGTGGAGAAAAAGAGAGGGGCGCGAGTAAGCAAAGTTTGGAGTTCCATTTGCCGGTCGATTCATCCGATCTTTATTGGCCGTAAAAGGTGTCGGGAACACGAAAACCGTGGCGCGCCGTGCGCTACGGCCGCCGTGTTATTTAAGCGTTTTATACGTCAGCCTGAACACGATGGAAACGCCCATCGCACAAATTACACGAGCCCGCTACCACCGCACCTGAGCGCTCGTGCGACGCGATGCGGACGAAAATTGGCACCGAGAAACGGCCACCGGAGGATAGATGGCAGGAAGACGGAGAAATTACGTTGAGAGATGATTCGGGAGGCGAATTATCTTTCTGATTATACGAGAGAATTTAAAATTATCGTGATACGAAGAAGGTTCGACTCTACTTCGGCTTCTTTTCGATTGAAACAAATGGATTTCTTTCTCTCGTCAATTTTCGAAATAATGAAAAATGTGGAATATCTTATTGAGAATCTGAGTGTTAATAAATAAGACTGAAGTCTGTCTTGTCAATATATATTTCAAAATCGATGATATGAAATATTTGCAACGAGGATTATCAAGATCGATAAACATTCTCATTCGCAGAAAGAAAGATGGAACTTGATCATGGCAGATCTCTCTTTCTTTCTTTTTCTCTCTCTGTCCAGGAGGCTGAAAGCGTCGAAAAAGAGAGAAGGAAAAAAAGAAAAAAGGAAAAGAATTTGGTCGTTTTTGGTGGTGATGACGCTTTCTCGGAATCGTTCGACGACAGGCCGAAAATAATTGCAGCAGAGTCCTCGGTTGGACACAACGAAAGCATCTCGTCTAAAGTGTAACACCGTCGCGGGTGAAAGAACAAGAGAACGGGACCGGTGGCCGGTCGAAATCATAAATTAGAAAATACGACCTCCATTTCTGGACAAATTTTGCGACAAAGAGGGTCGATTTAAAGTGTAACAGCAAGGAAAAACAGATCCCATGTCCCACGTTACGGTGTTTCCTCGTAATAAATTATTTTTCACCTTGTACCATTTTCCACCGAACATTCTCTCATTCACGACGTGAAAGAACACAAGGTCCACGAGGAGTGGTGGAGAATGGTTGTAAAATTCGAGGTTTCATTTTTCATAACTGTTAAAAGAGTTAAAAAGTGACAACAATTTCCCAAGAAAATTTACAACTAGAGCACTGTTCACGCAAAAATAGGTCTCTTCTATTCAAATTTTCAGACTTTCTATTTACCTGTTGAACTTTTTCTTTCTTTTTCTTTTTTTTTGATGTTTCCTTTTACTACGCGATCATTAGGGATTGGTTTTTAGGTTAGATATTTTTTTAAGGTTGGACGATGATTGGAGAATTATCACAGTGTTATAAATCTGTTGAGTTAAATAATTTAAGTAAGAAAATATTTCAAAAAGTAAATTGCACGTCGTATTTATATTATTTCGAGTAATAATATTGATCCAAGGTCTTTAATTCCGAATTTTAAATAGCCAATAATACGTAAAAATATGTCTTTCAGAGGCCGAACTCGTCGAATAAATCTCTGCCAAATATAACCCTCTCGAATTCTCTCACTTTCGTGAAAGTGTTTCAAAATGACGAAAGACGGGGACTGAAAGCTTTGCCTTCGTCTCATTGAACGCGACGGTAGCCCGTTCCCTGTTAAACCGAGAAATCGGATTTGACGTTTAACTAGAGCAGGTATTTGCCTCGGCCATCGGTTCAAGAATAAAAGTTTCAATCAGTTGCAGACTTTCAGGTTTGGAAGAGAAGGAGAAACGTCGAGCGAAAGGGTCGAAAATAAAGGTTCTCCCATTTATGGGAGAAAAGGATTTCAACCTTGGCCAGTCTGTCGCGCGCACGAGAGAGAGAGTTTATCATTTTATGCAATTGGAGCACGCTCCATCATTGTTGGCAAGGAAATTCGTCTTTACGACGTAATTGTAGGTTAGGGTTAAAAATTTTTCACCCTTTTCATGAAATATGAGAGACAGGCACAGAGTTTTATGGCTGTACGACGGATATTATTCACGGAGACAGAGCTTTCTGCTGCTCCAGTTGTAAATAACGCTTCCGGGGTAAGGGTTGATTTTTCCTTCCTAGGAACTGCGTCCCACGTTGGTTGTCAGAGAACAACCGACGTGATTGTAAATATTGAGGATTATTGAAAATTTTACCTCTTTTCGGGTTAATTTTCTTTCAGGGTCGTTTTGGAAACGTGGCCGCCGTCAACAAGATTTCAAAAGCTTTGAGTTTTCTTCAAACGTTGTTTGCATATTTGGTGATCGCTTTTAGTTTCTTTTCATTGTTCCAGGTATAGGTATTGTTAGGATAAGATGTTGTTCAGTTGTAATTAACCTTCTATTTATTACCTCAGAGGGTATTTTTAATAGGTTCTTTTTTTTGTCGTTTATGCGAAGATTTTGACAAATCTTCTTTAATGTGATTCTTGAATTCAAGATGAATGTAAAACTAATTTAACTTAAGAAATTCTTCTTTTCTTGTTTTTATTGTATAATAAACTATTGTAATAAACACTATTGTATAAAGAAATTATTTTTGCATTTATAATAGAGAATGATATTTACAAAATCCAAGCTATATATATATATTTTATAAGCTTGTGATTTTCTTATATAGTTTTTTATAATGTAAACATTTTTGTTATTTTTTTCAATTTTTTACCATGATAATTTCAGAAAGTAGAATACCATTCATCAAGTTTATTTCATTTTATAATTTATCATCGATATAATTATTCTCGACTTTTAAGAATGCATTTTTTATACAAAATGTCCGATTCAAGGTGACGTTTTGTAACTAATTATTTACAGATGAAAACTTTGATTTGACTAAATCTTAAAGTTAGCTTCTTTTCTTTTCGAAGAAAAAATATGGCACTGTTTATAATATAGTGATAGTTATGCATCAAGAAATTGCAATAACATACTTATGTAAATCATAATTATTAAACAACGATCACTTCCTTATCCTCGTCATTGACATTTATTAGATGCAAACGAAGTTATTGAAACGAAGAAAAAAATTTATCAATAATACATCGAATCCTATTCTTCCTTTCAGTTTGAATTTTTTTACCATATCGTTCTTTTTCAAACTTTTTAAAAATCCTCTTAAAAGTTTCTCCAAAAGAACTCTTTACCTCTCCGCAATAAAACTTCAAGAGATTTGCTTCATCCTTCATATTCCTAATTTTTCTTCAAATATTTTTCTTCTTTCATAAAATCTGCTTAAAATTTTTAATTCACACAAAAAAAAATTCTTTATTCTTCCCTCATTATTTTCTTTCATTTTCAAAATTCTTAAAAAATCCTTCCCTCCCGTATCCCCCCGCAATAAAATAAACCGTGAAAGGAATTTTTCACTAAATCGAATTTCCCCGTTTCCTATTCCTTTCCAATTATACCATATCCATATTCCAATCCCCCACAAACGATTCAGAATTTCACGATGATTCGATCTCGCGAAAAATCTCTCGTTCGTTTTACGTTCCCTCCCCCCACCATTTCCAATTTCCCATTACATTACATCCGTGGAATAAAGCCGAGCGAATTACACACGTATATAAAACTTTATTGCACCGACAGTCGGCCAATATAAATTCGAACGATCCGATGATTTCCTGCTGCATACCTGCTGCACCGGCTCGCCATCCGTCCAAGAGATCTCCGTCCGAGCCAACAAGGATCCTCGGGAGGTCAGCTGGGTCCTCCGGGTGACCGACCTGCTGCAACGTTACCTCCCATTAAACCAATAATGACGCAGGATCTCCGATACAAATATACAGGCAAATGTAATTTCCTCGACCGACCTCGAGCTCTCGTCTCTCTTTCTTTCTCAGTGCCACGAGCATTTTATGGTAAAAACGGCTCCGTTTCTGGAACATATTTTTACGATTTTTGCAGTTTATGAGAGGAGCCATAACGTTTTTGTAGGCTGGACGAAATTTTTCCCCAAAAGAACCGCCTCAAGGAGACCACCTTAAGGGCCCGCACGCACTCTCTTTTCTTTCCGGAAAACAACGGTTTTTGGATATTATTTTTAGGGTGTTCTCTTTTTCTAGTTACCTTTTTCAGTTACAGTTTCCCGCCAGTTATTACGGTCACCCAAATAAAACGCAAAAATCCAGAGCGTCGTCTCGGCCTGTTTTTAAACGAGACAATGTTATATTGGACCCCGAAGATGTTATACGATGGTTCATTCACTTCATGGTACTCGAACAATTTTTCCTTCTCTTCCTTTTTTTTTTTTTTTTTTTTTTCCTTATTTTCTTCTTGCAACGATGGGCATTGTCCCAAGGTTGGCCAGGTCTTTGGCTACGTCGTAAAAATTCGCATCCCCCTCCCCCTCTCATTTTCCCGAAAAATACAAAAAGTGGCCAAAACACGAGGAGCAACACAAGACACTCCAGTTTTTACTATTATTAGAGCAATTTTTTTTTTCTTTCTTTGTCTCTTTGGGAGGGAGCGTGGCACGGCACGCGTCTTCCTCGGTGCATCCCCCGATTTATTGGGGCCCCGGTCATCACGACCACGGCTGTGCTCCCTTTTTTGCGGTTTCTTTTTTTTCTTTTTTCTTTTTTCTTTTTCTTTTTCAATCGTGAGCTATGGCACGACGGATGGAGTCACGGCACGATAGTAAGGGAGGGAAGGCTGTGCTCGATACGATATAATGAGACCGTGTCACGAACCCTTCCTTCTGTGTGGAACTCTCTTGGCGAGAGTCGTGTTCAGAACTCGAAACATTCGAGGCTTCTGCCTCGATGGAAATGCTCAAAATTGGATGTCACGCTCTCGAGGGAGAGCCGGCTGCACTCGTTCGTGTTTTCTGCGCGATAAATCGCGCTAACGAATATATTCCATCGATTGGAGGGTGAAGAATCCGGAGCTTTGATTGAATTATTGACGAGCGCGATTAGTCGGGCGACGAGGATGGTTTCGATCGAAAAATATAACGTGTTTAAAGTTTTTGCCGCTACTTTTTTTCCTTTTTAATCTGAGGATCTTTTTACGAAGCCGATTATTATTCACAATTTTCACCATGTTAAGCTGATTAAGTAAGGTTAATTTGGTAATTTGATCACGCTTGAGATTACCGGTTGAGCTTCAAAGTTTTAATTGACCCTCCCTCCCCCAGTGATCGATCCTCGACGCCAACGAGGATACGATGTTCCTCGTGATCGATCACGGGGCTGACCACCACTATCAAATTATTGTGAGAGTAAAGGGTTTAGATAATGTGGCTCGCGCTCACGTACTCTTCTAGGAATCTTTTAACATTAGTTTTTGATTAGATATTTAATCAAGTCGACCGAATAGAGGAATTTCGTTGCGCAATCGATATAATAACCGGCCATTGTCATAGTAATAATTGGTTCGAGTCACCTGTCATGGCAAGAAATTACAGTTCTCCCGGCTAATTACTGCTCTTTCCACCGGGGTACACGAGTGAAATTCTCCGTGGAAATAACGAACGTATTAAGAAACGAGACTGCACCAATTAATCGTGCAAGAACTTTTATTGCGACGACTTTCGGCCTGCCTTTCTTCAATCGGAGAATGCCTTTCTAATCTAACCGCATACCTCTCCTCGCAAAAATGCGTAAAAGTTACAGAATGTAATTTACCGTTGGGAGAAAAACTTTAAGAAATTTTTTTCAAATCTTGGACTGGAATTATGGAATTGTATTGAAAATAATCAAGATACTTCAATTCGAAGCACTGTTACAGGATAAGAAAACTAAGATCAAAGAGTACCAATCATTATATATAAACCACTAGTAACTCTTAATTAATCCCAAAATCATGAATCACCCTGTATCTATTTCAATCCGGATTAGAAATTAAACTAAAGAATATTTTTCGTATTCATTTCCGTATTCAAAGCATATATTCAAAACACATATTGTCTAATTGACATCGAAATTGAATCGTCCTGTACCTAACCTCAAAACATAACTTTAATTCGAAACAAAGATCAACGAATTCAAGCCTATATTAATGATTTTATATTCAAAACACTTAATAGCAACTCTTAATTAACTCCAAAGCTGAATCACCCTGTATTTATTTCAATCCTAATTAAAAACTAAACTAAAAAATATTCTTCATATTCTCATTTCCTTATTATGTCATTAATTAACATCGAAATTGAATTATCCTAACCTCAAAATCAATAATTTCAATTTAAAACAAAACTAAGATCAAAGAATTCCAATCTATATCAATCATTTTATATTCAAAACACAAACTCTGAATTAACCCCACCTTGTATCTATTTCAATCCGAATTAAGAAACTCATTTCCTCATTAATTGACAAATTGAATCACCCTGTACCTAACCTCAAAACCTAAACCTTCCATCCAAAGTACTACTATAAATATATTAATTAAAAATATCACCAATTACTTTCACTAAACGCGAAACGAGTTATTCCAGCAAAATTGAATCACCGTGTACACAGATACATAATCTGAAACATTGAAAAGCTCCAGTGGATCGTAACAGTTTCCCAGATATGCTGCTACGATGCACGTATCCTACACAGAGCCTCGCGATCCTTGCCCATCGAGCCGTGAATTTTCATCATTCGGAATACGTATGTATATCTCTCTGTTGCGGATTTGCGAAATTAGCGAGTCGTGGAACGAGCATCGAACGAGCAGTGGCTGGCCACGATTCCTAATCCCGGTGCAGATCATCGGTTGGTTCGTCATCATCATCGACTCTTCCAATCGCAATCATGCCTTGCCGCCGGGTACACGAGCGCGTTCTGTATCGATCGCGTGCATGTCTATCCCGTCTCTTCATCAATCTCGTAATCCGTATCTCGACTCGAAACGATCTCGTGACGCACGCACACGACCAGCTCTACCCCTGTTCCTCGGTCACAATTCGTCCTCCTTTCCTCTCGTGTATTTATTGTCGATAATTACTTGACGATTCGCCAGTATTGTACGAGTTGGTGAAGTATGATTGGCGGGGAGGGAGATCAAGAAGTGGGGGCCTCCTCTTTTCTTCCTTCTTTCTTTCCTTCGAGATAGATTCGATTTAGATTGATTTTGATTTTAGTTTTGATCTCAATGGTAAATTTAATTCAATCGATGGATGGATGAATTATAGTTAAGGATTAAGGTTTTGTAATGAAGTGATACTTTGTTTGAGAAGTTTTATAGAGATCGTGTATAGGGAAGGGATTTTTTTTTAATTGGAATGTCGTAGATGACTTTTCTCTTTTACGAAAGTGATTAAAGTATGTGATGTAGATTTGATTGGATTAATTGATTTTATATTTCTTTTCTTTTAACAAGTTCTTTCAAGAAGTTAATGGATATCGGATTGAAGTTGAAATTTGCGTAATATCTCTGCATAATATCTGGGATAATTTTTAACTTTTACGTCGCTTTTCGAATGGATAACGAACTAGTTATCGTAGACGAGTTAAGAAATTTCTGCAAATATCAAGAAACTCGAATTTCCAAGTTGCTCGTTAAAATTGAAAGACGAAGTTTATTATATTAAAAGAAGCTTGAAAAACATTATACTCTCAACAAATAATGTTTCTTCCAATTATTTGAATTATTTTTCCTTCGAAATCAACGTTTGATGTTAAAAAATTCTCGCGATATAAAATATTCTCGTCCCTGAGGCGGACAAAAAAATTCGTCACTTCTGTCGCATCAAAAATTCCTCTTAAAACGGAATATCAACAAAAAGTTACACTTGTCTCGAAGCGAAACAGAAAATTTGTCGCTTCTTGTCGCATTAAATCTCTGCCCGAGAGCGAGAATCGCCGACAAAAAGATAGACTAAACACGAATCCCTGCTGGTTTTCGTAAATATCATTAACGTGCATTCACCCTTTCGACGACAGAAGGCTTCCTAAACGCACGCATCGCCTCTCTTTGCTCCTTTTATGTGAAACAGATGTAACCAAAACCTTCCACGTCGTACTGGTTTTCTGGTGCGTGTTAACGTCGGCGGACGCCTTTTCTTTTTTTTTTTCTTTCTCGGAAAAATATCGACCGTGTCTGTCCCTCTCACTTGAAATCTAATAGAGGCACTGGCTTATTTATTGGGAACAGAGGAACGCCAATTACTCGTAAAGGGCGTCGACTTTCTCGTTATTATTTCATCATAGATGTTCGCGGCCCGCTTCGACACATCGTACACTTCCGTCCCTTCACCGTTTCCAGAGTCGTTTTAATTTAGATGAAACACGTGCGAGTCGCTTGTAATCACGTCGTTTCGGACGTGATCATTGTAACAGGAAACTGGGAAACAGCCTCTTAAGAAAATGTGAAAACGATTAACGCCCAACTTTCTCTGCTCAGACCCACCTGTAAATTTTTCAGTTTATACAAATTTATATAGGTAAATATATTTATTTCGCTTCGAGTATTTAATTTGAAAACTTTTATTTAAAATTTAAAATATTACATCCTTCTTGTTATTTCTTGTTAATCAATCCAATGATATTATTATTATTTTCCCTTCAAGAATAAAACTTTCTTATTATTGTTACATTTCTTAAACTTTAATTGATCCTAAAAAATGGAATTTGAAGCTTACTTATTGAGTTGTAAGCAATTGTAGTTTTTAATTAACGGAGACAGAAATCAAATTAAAGTTGTGTCACTCTATGTTAATCTTCAATTTCTTCAAAAAATAAATCGACATTTTTCTACTTTTATGCATTCACATATTAATTGGTCACAATTGGCCACAAGATATTCATTTCGCGAGTAAAAATCTTATCTTAAATGAACGAATCGAGAGAAAGACGATATAATTAGAATAATATCGAATCCTTTTGTTCTTCTCTCTCGTAAAAACCGATCGCCTTTTACTTTAAAGTTCGATGTTTGGATTCTCGGTAAACTAGAAAACGTTGCCAATGGCTCTAGCGGTCCTCGCGGAAGAGGTTTAGGAGTCGCAAAAAGTTGCCCCCTTGTGGTGTACGGCGTGTAGGAACGTGCGTTTGCCCGAAGGGAGGCAGTAAAAGGCGGTAACTTGAAAGAAGGTTTTCCGTGAAAGGAGTGGTCCTGAGCAGCTACCTTTTGTCGAATCTTTGTCGGCGGATCTTAAGGCCCTACGATAGGCGTCGCGCACTTCACACAGGTCCCCTCCCCTCCCCTCCCCTTTCCTTGTGATTGAATCGATTCGATAATCGTAAAATATTATTTTTTTCAACGCCCCCCTTGATGATCCGATTATTTTCTCGGTCACGCTCCCTCTTTGTTACGTAAGAAAATTATATACGATACCATTTTAAAATTATGATGAAATGCATGGATGCTTTTGAATATGACCAAGAATTTGAGAGTAAATCTCAAAGGTGAAGAAAAGATCGGTTTTTTTCCGTTGGAAACTGGAACTATTAATTTATATAGCCAGTCGATTGAAAATAATTATTGGATTAGCATTCAAAATTATCAAATTATTCTGAATCATTTCAAATTTGCATGTTTTACGTGACACGTAAAAATCGCTATACAAAAAAAAAAAAGAAAAAGCGGCAAAATTCAATCTCTAAACGGACCAAAAAACTTTTTTTCGCGCGAAACGAACATCGAAAAATCCAATTATTCGTCTTCCATTGTTTCGAAACGAAAGTTTCTCCAAATGTTTTTAATAAACGTTCTCTGGCAGAGTGCCGATACCTGGGCCCCCGACCATGGCCAGCCCATTATGCGGGCCACCTTCACTCCCACGATTTCGAGCAGGTTTTAACAACGATCGGTAAGTTGGGTGGGCGGGGCCCGTCCTGTGTTCACGGACGGCGCGCGAAAGTGTGCGAAAAAGTTAATCGAACTCGCCGGTTTTCCACGGCACCACGATACAATGGGAGCATTGTCCGCGTCTCGTCATCCTGGCAAGGGGTGTTTTATTGTGGGGGGCTGGAAACGGTGGTCGGCGTGGTCTGGCCACTCGAGATGGAAAATGGGCAAGGAATATTCATGGGCCAAGGCATGAAATCGGGGGGCGTGCTACGAATAATCCACCTCGTCGTGGGACGAGCCTCGTAGATGCTGTTAAATTCGTCGCTTGACGCGACGATTTCACGGGGAGGAGGGGGGTAAGTCTCGATGAATATGCGTGAATTGATTCCTTCCTTCCTTTGACCTGTTTGAGTTTTAATCCTTATTTGCTGTTTTTTTACACGACTCGTTTAGATCGTAGTATTGTGTGGAGCTGTACGAGCAAATGTTTCTACAAATTGAATATTTTAGATTAAATCTCGTCACGCGAAGAAAATATTCAAATTCGTAAGAGATTGAAAGGAAAAATCGACGTAAAAAGATTAAAATTAATTTGTAAATAATTTTAAATATTGATGATCGTATCGTTTCCTCGTACACGGTGGAAAACATTTTATTATCTTTGATGGTCTTTCGTTTATAAAACGAGATACAGTGATTGGTTACAAGCGAATCACAATTGGGAGGAACGAAATTTCATCGAATTTACGTACAAATTGAAGTTGATATCGAAGCTTGTTATTTAAATTTGGACTCGATAGCTATTCCATAAAAACTGGCCTCCATTAAAGTTTCCAACGATGTTATCTGTTTCGGAATGGAAATTTCTTCTTTTAATATTATATGGTAAATCAAAACATTACATTCATTTAATTTAACACTTTGATTATTGAATATTTTTTATCCATCGCTTTTTATTATATATTTACTTAATATCCTGCTCGCCGTGACAACACCATTTTCTTCAATTTTTTCTTCTTCAATATTTTAATCTTTAAATTGAAGTTCCATGTTCACTTACTTACTCTCCTCCATCGGATCAATAATTTCAAAAATACGCGTATCATCATACACAAAAAATCAATTTATAAATTCCTTCGAACGATTCTTCCTTCCAAAATTATCAACAAAAACCCACGCATTCATCTACAAATCCCAATCCTAGAAGAGAACTTCAATCCCTCGCCCCTATTAATTTAATTATCCAATCTCCACCCCGTCGATCGATCACCCCGTCAGATCATTCCAAGTTTACCTGTCTCAAAAAAAAAAAAGAAAAAAAAGGGACAAAAGATCAATTCTCACGATCACCGTGAAATCTCTCGCGCGAGCGTATGCAACGAGGAGGACGCCACGCATGCTATGGAAATGGCATCGAATCGATCGAAAATCAAATGCTCGACGGGGGAAGTTTGGACCGATTTTTCTGGCGAGTGACGATCGTGGAAACGGCGTTAAGCCGGGTCAATTATTCCTTGGCTACTTGAGGGAATATCCTCGTGCCTTGGAAGAGTCGCGCGACCAGAGGGCCGTATAGAAATACGTGGCCGCGACGAATCGTCGATTTCACGGCGACCGATGCGGCTTTTGCGCCCTTCTCCGCCCACGAGAACCGCGCTCTGTCCTGCGTTTTACAATGTGCCTTCGTTAAGAAGAGGCAGCTGCGACCGTTTCTGCCTTCTTCAAAATAGCCTCACCCTTGGCTTTCATTAAAATTTTGCCTTTGGACCACGGCTTTGCCAAAGTTCTTCCCCAGGCTCGTTACGTCGGAGAATTAAAGTAATTCCTTGGCTGGGTTGGTTGTTCGAATAGTTATTATGAAACTGGGAATTCTGAAATTTCCCGGAATTGGACTGAAGAGATTAAAGAACGAAGAACTTTAATTGGGGGATGGGGAGGGGGAGAGGGGGGTTTATTCTGAATGGCAACTTGGCCTATTTTCCACCGATTACTACGAATATTGGATGATAACAAGAACACCGTTGAGGATTTAAAATTTGACTCGAGCATTCTGAAATTGCCTTCCCTCTAATTCAAGCGAAAGTTGAGAATATCGTATATTTGTTACACGCGGGATGATGTTAATTTAACAAACAACATTATGTGCAAACATTATGAAAAAAAATTATCAAATTCGTAGAAACTTATTCAAGTATCGAGAATCTTGAAGCAACTGACTTTCTCTAAATAATTCTTCCGAATTATTAAAGAATTCTTCCTTCTTCGACCACGAAAATAAATTAGCGAATCCTAACCTAGAGAAGGAAGCGTAACAGTAGCGTGGAACGAGGGTGAAACGGTCGAATTTTCACGGAATTTTTTCCATTGAGAAATCCACTCGCAGATTGAAAAAAAAAAAAAAAAGAAAAGGAAATTCAATCGACCGTTCAGACTCGATCGGACAATATACGCGGTAGAGCAAGATCATACGTGGTGGAATATCGTCACAAAGACGTGGAATACCCAGAGGAAACCGTGAAAAATCGAGAAACCTGGCCAAATCACGAGCGGATCGCATTTGGTAACTGGCAGAGTGAATTCACTCACTGTTAACCTTCCTCGATTTGAAAGAGCTTAAAACCGACTCTCTCTCCTGTTTGCCGTGGCGAAATCACCGTTTCCAAGGTGCGCGGAAATCGGTTGAATACAGATTCGAGACCCGTGACGGTCCCGGCCATCTTTCAAAGACGACCGAATCTAATCAGCTCGCTCGTCATCTGCCGATCTTTGATCTCCAGCCTAGGTCTCCAGTCTAGGAGCATAAGATATATTGGGTGGTTGCTGCGACTCTGCTGGACTAGGATCCAAGGATGTTGGGACGGAAACTTTAAAAAAAAATTTATAAATAAAAAATTTATTTCGAATTCTCTTGATCTAGTCTTCCTACCATCCAAACATCTATATCTCGTTCGTCGAAACATCAATCAGCACTTAACTCAGCCAACTTGATCAGATTGATCGCAAGGTTAACCATACAAAAAAACTCGTCGATATCCTAATTTCGCGGAATAAAAATATATTTGATGGTGTAACGCAATGGGAAAGGATTGCGCGCAAAAAATTCTGGAATCCTTGGGGCGAGATTAGGATTAGAAAAAAATGAAAATTACCAGAACTACCTTCGAATCTCGCAAGAAGTATCCATCTTTCTCCCAGTTACCCAAAAACGTCCTGTTCTTGTACCATGACTGATCATCGTCCACGTAAATACGAAGAGACTGGTTCACCAAGTTTACAACCAGAAGAAAAATTACTTTACAGCGAACGTTGACAAAGAGCAGTCTCGACGAATTCGCTCTAACAGATACGAACACATTATTACGAATTGTCGAGCGCCATTGGCCAAGGATAATCGACAACCGTGACCGTATATCTCCGGAGTCTTGTGCAACTTTTATTATCGTCTCTCTCCTTCGAGATGAGAGATTTCCGCAAGAAGAGGAAAAGAAAAAAAAAGGAAAAAGTAGAAGAACAGGAAAGAAAAAGAGGGAGAGAGAAAAATAATATTTTTACGAGGGTTCAAACACTATTTCGCACATTTTTGCGCAACCTCGCCTCGTATATCATTTTAAAGAAAAACAGAAAACAGGGTGGAGGGTGGATGCGAGAGGAAGGAGGCTGAGTGTCTGAGAGGAGGGAAGGAGAAAGGTAAAACACCATGGTCTGTTTGCGGACCTCCTAACGTTTCTGGCCATATTTCTGGCCATAAATACACCAAGCCGTGGCCAAAATATGACAAGACGTACATCCCTCCCCCTCTCCGCCCCTCCGCTTTTCTTTGGAGCTCGGATTCAAAGTCGTTAGGAAAGATGTCCTCTCCACCACTCCTGAGGAGAGATCGGCGTCCTTGAGGAAATCATCTTCTGCGGAAGCCTCGTCACGCCGATTTCCGGGGGTTGTTTTTAAGCGGTGCACCCCCCAGAGAGCGCTTCCGAAAGTTTCCATCGGAAGATAAGGGGCGATTTAAGTTTCACCGGTAGGAAAATTGGCGTGAAGATGAGGATTGGTCGTGTTTCGGGGTTGAGAATCGCTTTGTTGGAGCTACTGATGGGGTATGCAGAGTGATTTTCTTTTGCTTTTTTTTTTTTTTTTTTTTGTTAAATGTTTCTACTTCGCTGTGTTTCTAAGTTTTCTTTTTAAATATTAATTTTTTTTTAGACCGAAGAAATTTTAAACGAATCTTTTTAATTTTACTTTGCTGTGAAGAACGCGATGAAGAGGTTTTGAATGGAATTCTTATACCGCGGAGGAAATTAATTTTTATTTTTTAATAAAGGGAGAAGATTAAAAGATCAAAATTGGGAATCTTCTAGTGGATTCTATCTTCTAGAATTTAAATTAATTCAAGGATCGAAATTCTTTGATGAAAAGAATAAATTCAACATTCGTCATTTTAAGAGCATTGCTCTTAAAATCAGATTTATCAATGGATTATAAATATAGCAAAGGAATCGAAGGAATAGGCTTTTCATTCGTGATAATTTTTCGACAGCGTCTGATTACCTCATCTCGATTCGACACGGCGTAAATCGTGATGTTGATATTACGGTTAATAACCTTATTTTCGTCGAGGAATAAAACAAGCCGCAGAACCGCGAATCCCGGAGGCTTTAGTGACTAGAGCGCAATTGCCTCCTGGCGCTTGCATAAATTACCATGCGATTTACATCATGGCCTTTACAACTGGATTCATGTACGGGGTGAATTGAAATGCAAACGTCGATTTCACCGTGAAGTTCACGCGAAGTTCATGGAGAGAAATTGATTAATTTCGCATTAATAGAGAATAAAAACTGAAGACTTTCTTATTATTTATTTTTACATTTTTTTTTTAAGATTAAAATCGACAGATAGATTCAATTCCAAAATTTTTCAATAGCTTCTCTGAAAATTTAACTCAACTCAAATATATTTTTATTTTTATTTAATTTTCGAAAGTTTCAAAAATGACAAATATATCAGTTTCATTCAAAGAATATTTATAATTCATGGCACACTCTATGCGCAAAAGTCACAATTATCGTTGAACAACTAAAAATCAATTTTGGACTCGCTTAAATCAACGTATTTCGCATCTAACAACGGGATTAAATCGATCGTATGAATCGTACGTAGATGATTGGATATAATCCTTTTCTTTTTGCACTCTCGGCTTGATTGATTTATATTCGGGTGTTTTATTGATATTAATAATACCGTGAAAACTGCTTGTACATCGTTCCAGTGATCAACCTTCATTACGTGAAAATTTATCGATCTATATCTACAGCAAAAAACTACCCAGCTTTCAAAAAAAAAAAAAAAAATAAGGGAGATAATAAACAATTTAATATGACTTTTAATAAAAGAATATTTTTTTTGATAAGATTTTTTTAATAAAGAATATTTTATTTTATTAAAAATTCATAGAAGATAATAATAATTAAAGTTGAAAAAAGATTATAAGATTATTTATAAATATTTATAAATTAATTTTTTTAAAAAATATTTAGATTGAACAAAATTTTTGAATCTTATTCAACAATCTTCCCTTTGTTCTCCATTCTATTCATTTCGAGCTTTTTTCAATACGATTTCAAAAATATTGAAAAAAAAAAATTCAAAATTTAGATTTCTAAACTCTTCATTAAATATTTCCTGGACAACGATTAAAATTAGAAATTAGAAATGAAAATCAAACTGTCAAAATTGTAATTTGGAAGAAAATGAAAGATGTCACCAGTTGTTCATCTACTCTCAGAAAGAATATCTTTCAAAAGTGACAGTAAATCATGCATAATGCGTATCACAATATAAAGAAGTCAGAATCGACACAAACCCTTCTAATACCTATATTCTTCTCGAGCGGTCATTTCTGAAAATTTTCTTTAACCCTTTCCTTTCCCCATTCGGAAGCAACCAACGAATCCACTCAAGCACTCTTAACTCAAGCACAATCCAAGTTTGGAATATCGAAACTTTTCCAGGAAATTAGCGGTAAGTCATTTTCATGAAGCTTAATCCGTCCAGGCCGCAAGTACCATAAATCAACAAATGGGTTGTGCCATGTTTCGAAATCAAACTCGATAGACATATCTGAATGGACATAGCACGTGGTCAACTGCTACGGCAATAAATCTCGCTCGCGTGCAATTTCCTGTCTTTCTTACAGAATCCAATCTTATTCTCATGTAATGTAAGCGACCTGGTGGATCTACGAATAATAACGAATCTCCATTAATTCCTTAAGGATTTCACGGTGGATCTCAATTATGAATCGGCGATCTTGTCCACTCATTTCTACATCTCTCCTTATAACTCTTTCGTTTTCATCTTTCGAACATTCGCTTCAAAGCCTGGTACGATTGTGAATATTAAAAAAAGATTCAAAAAGGATAGGAAGTGATTCCTTTAACAGAACCGAGAAAATAGTAGCCAGGGTATTGGTTATACAGTGTTAAGTCAATCAGTTTGGGAAATGCACAATCGCTCTCTCCTTGTGAGATTATAGAACGAGGGAGGGTTAATTAGATATACCGTGCTTTCTGGAAATTTTGATAGCAATTCGACCTGTTGAGGGACGGAGAAATTTGAATAAATGCGATTGTTTCTCATATTGAGTTGGTAGTTGATGGAATGACCGGCAGAAGATAGCATCTTCCTTTAAGTTAGGTTAGGTTTAGAATTGTACGCGATTATTTGCGAATAACTATTAAATCAAGGTTAGAATATTATTATTTAACGGGTATATATATATTTTGTTACAGATCAGTCAGAAGTTAACGATCTTGTGAAATCAATATTAGAAGCAATAAAGTTGTTCGTAGTTTTCTGGTAAGTTTTAATCTACATCACATTTTACAATCTTGGTAAATGAATTAATTAATATACAGTCAATGTAATGAAATATTTCTTGTATGATCATATTATTACTTTCACTTTACTTCGCTCTTAATTATTTACTTTCCAAAAAGTGTTATTACGTAAAACAATTATTCTCAATTTAATTACAATACAAATAATCATCTTCAAACATATACGTGTAATTCTGAATTTTACCAGAAACTTTTGAAACTTAAATTATCTAATTTAAAAAAGGCAATTTAAAAATTGCAATTACCGCGAGGATAAATTTCCCCACAGATTCCTTTCAATAATTCGATCAATCAAGCGTTATGCAACGTCTTCCACGATGTATAAAACGTAATTTTCCAAAGTCGTTACTTCGCAACACGCAAGTGATTCAAGTGGATGGAATCTAAAATTGAAAATATCCCGAGATTCCACCATTGGATGATTCCACGTTGGACACTTTCGAGATTTTCTCGCCGATGCTCGCGTTTCTTACATCGATTCCACGAGGAGTTTCTTCTTCTCCCCTTTATTTTTCACCGGTGGCCGAAGCAAAAGACGAGCGTTCATTGTTCGGGGCTTACCCGGCGGAAACAAATGACCGGGCGCATAAAGTTGGTAGCAAAAAGCATCGGGTTCCTTCGTTAGAACTAATATATGTCACCATTATTTTTAATAACGCAAAAAAGGTAAGAACCATCCAGAGCCGAGTAATGGGGAACTTTCTGCGAGTTGTTTCCTTCTGAAGCCTCACCCTCGCTTCTTTCTTACTCTTTTCCTTGTCTTCCTTGTCTTTTTTTTTCTCGTATTTTTCTCTCCCTTCCTCCTTTTTTTTCTTTCCCTCCCTTAATTTCTTACTTTCGTCGGACGAAAGAAGAAGCAGATGGTAGCTCGGTTAACGAACCTGGACAGATCTATGGATCAAGAACCGTTTTATCGCGCGATTTTTATGCATCGTTGGTGTAATTAATAGAAACTGGTGGAATTGAGAATTGAGAATTGATTCGTGCATCGGATTACTGCTTCGAGATGTTTCTCTTGCTTTTCATTTGGCAACGGTTATTTTATTATTACTTTGTTTACTTTAAAAAAAAAATACATTGTAAAGAGAGATTAAATACCGAGTTTCCGATATCGAACCTTATTACGAAAGATACCACTTCGAATATTTCGTTTTATTATAAAAAATAATTTCGGATAGTCGAGGTAAAGCCTCAATATTGAACTTTGCAATGTCAAAATATTCAAATAAACTGAAACTTTCAATCCGAAATTTTCAAACGAACATATTTCATTAGTAATCAAAACGATCGATCTTCTTGCACCACTTTTAACTCTCTTTGATACGATAATATGACAACGCAAAGTTATCTATAAATTCTCATTCTTTCGATATTACGATAATAAAAAACCCAGTACCAATATATATATTAATCTACCTTTCCTCGTATTATTTTCGCCCGCAAACGAAAAGAGATTTGTCTCGAAAAAGGTTAATGGCGAAGAGAGTAAAACGAAACGTTATTTGCGTGCACGTGAAAAGAAATCGCTTCATTAAAACGATTTCACTTAAAAAAATATAGTTTGGGCAGCGAGCACGCATGATCATTATACGGCAAATTATAGCCAATTAACGGGCTAATTATGAATTCGAGGGACTCGCAGCACCCCTCGTGTGTAGATATCGTGCTCGTCCCACGGGACGCACCACCCACGGTGCAATCAATTTCCCCGCGTGCCAGAATCGCGAGAGGCCTTTTTCCCTCTTTTTTTCTTTTTTTTTTTCCTCTCTTTTTTCTTTTTCCCTCCTCACCATCACGTATATAACCACCGCACGGAGGAGATGGCGCGGTATCCACCCAGGACGAGTTTTACGTCTCTATTAAGGCGGTCGCCGTGGACGCGACGGCGTAACTCGGCTGTCAGGCTAATCTGCTTAATGGGTCTCGTGCACGACGATATTGCGTTGCCCAAATGCGGATCCTCACGCAATTTCCTCTCGAGAGGCAGCTGCTTATTGCCGGCCAAAGAAATTCAAAGATACGCGATGGAATTATAGGGGAATGTTGTTAACAGGTTTCAACATTAACAACGTGGACTTAAAAAATCACACGCGTGAAGACGCAAAGATAAATGTTATCACAATTTTATGATCATTATGAATCCGAAGATGCGTAAATGTATATCAATTTGTCCACATTCTTCTTATAATGTATATACAATGTGTATATGTTATTACACGTTAGAACGAATCGAATCCATCTTATTATTATATCACACCAACATTTTGTACACCTTTCATACGAAATGTAGAAATTCATCCAAATCCAAAACTTTCTACCCCTTTTCTTCATCCCTTCCCTAATCACCAATCACTGTTCACTCACTTTTTTGTCCCTTCCATCGTCGCCTGAGGCGACCAGATAAAAATCAAAGGTCACGGATCTCGAGTTTCGTCACCCATCCATATTCATGAAACCGAGCGCTCTCGAGTTTTATCTCAATTTGAACATGGGCTGGTTCGCGCAACAAATCAATTTCCCCACGCGGATGTATTGGAGAGGTGTATCGAGAAGCTTGTACACACCGTTCGAGCGTGTACAAGCTCTCTTCCCTCCTTTCACGTCCCGCATTCGGTTACCCGCTTCGTTCCGCGTCGAAGCAGGAAGAATACTCGCGAGTATTCGAAGCCCACGCCTGTGTCCTCTTTGTCAGCGACGACGTCGCAATTATTTCGCTGCCACCGTAGATGGTAACGCCGTGGTTTGAGTTAGGAGACGCTCGAGGGAGGCTGCCCTCGCGTGTCTGCCTCGTATATCTTATTTTCTTAGTAGCATCCGTTTGCGCGCGCATGGGACTCGTTTCCAGGAGGAAGTCGGCCAGCTTCTTCCGTTTCAAGGCGGTCGTTGGTTGAATTGAACCGGAGAATTCTTTCCCATTTCTGGACATAAAATTATGGCGAGGGAAGAAATGACGATAGTTGTTCGTTCCTGGATTCGAGAGCGAGAAAAGATTGGTTTATTCGAAACTATACACTGGGAATGGATGTTGTTGTTTTGGGTTAAGGGGATCGATGGAAAAGGTTAGTAATTTGAATTTTGACAGGGTATTATTTTAGTTTGGTGTTATGATTTCTTGTTTCGATCGATTTAAACTGTGATGGATATTGAATTCTATTCTTAATAATTTTTTAAATTATTTTGAAGATAATTTTTAAGAAAAAATTTTAATTAAAATTATTTCTTGGTGAAAGATTGTTAGTAGAATTCCGGAAAGATCTGAATGAATATAAAACTTGGTATACAAAAATGTTAGTTGATGTTTATTTATTAAGTTATAAGCAATTTAATTTCTCGTTGGATGAAGCGAGACAGAGACAATGACGTGCGCGCCACGGTGTGGCGCGTCAGTGTAACTGAAATAAGACTATCTCACTCTATCTCCATCTTGCTTAGTCAAATGTAATTTCCCTATAACTCAAATAAGCCTGGACATTTTTTTTTATAAAAACTTTTACGTTCGTTTTAATCTTTAGAATTGAATCTTCAAAAATCTCTTATTAATTCGTATTAATATTGTATAAATGAAGAATAAAATAACGTAAATTAAAATTAAATTTTTGATTCATCGAAATGATCGTATTTTTGATCATCTTTAAATATCGAGAAAAAATTATTATAAACAATTACACTTACAATATTTATTTAAGAAACTGCAAGAAATTTTAATCTACTTGATGTATCTTTATTTTTCTGCTCAATTAAAATCAAAAAAATCATAAAAGATGGAGGAGAAAAAATGAAACGCTGCGCGTAGGAAATCTTCTCGAAGCACGATGGGATCGATCGATAACTCCAAAGAGATTAGACCGCGGGATGAAGAGATCAATATTCTTTTTTTTCTAAATCTCGCGTTAAAGCTCCAGCCACGAGGTCACGTTCGCCACGAGAGTTTATCAATTTGTATGAATTACTTGACGTGAATACGCCCGCATAAGAGGGGGACATTACAAGAACTCGGTTGAATGTCCAACGCCCCCATAATGGCCGTGGATGGAACGTTGCACCTGGCACACAGATCGAAGTTCACGCGTAGACCTCATTCCATTCCCATCGTACATTTACGGCCCACGTGTATTTATTGGATCGATAAACAACGATTAAACGTGCTATTTATTACGCGCTACACGTGAAATATTCCGTGCTTTATTCTTTCCTCTTTGTTCAAACATGAATTAATCTCGATTGTTGGATGCTTTGTTTATGGATATTTGTTTGAGATTGAGAGATGATGGTGAATTGAATATGGATGATATAGCAAAGTGTCTATCGAGGATTTTAATTTTTCATTGCGTTGCTTTGTTCGAAAACGTTCGCGTCGAAAGTATGAAACGCGTTATATATCAATTAAATGCTCCATATATTCGAGCAAAAAAGAAAACGTTCCTGAAAAAAGTAATAAAAGGCACGGTAAACCAAGTAATCCAATAACTCGTCAAACAATTTCTGGTCGCCTTATCCGGACCATGAAATTGCCAAACTCTGACTCCTCGAACTTAATCCGTTTAGCGGACAGAACCAAGCCTTACGTTGCTTCCATCGATTCGATCGAGACGATAAAAATTTCCCGCTGCAAAAGAGCGTCGTCGTTGCATTATCCTCGAAAATTGCATCGTCCTCTGCAGGCCTGCCAACGGCAGACGAGCAATTTCCAAGACGTTTCACTGACGGTTCCCCTTTGTTGGATGTTTGTCGGCCGTTCGTCGCGCAATTTTCCCGACAAATATGCAATAGGATTTCAAGCGTGAAACAAAATGGCGCAGGCAGATATATATGAATAGAACGAATAGGCGATAACGCTTGAGGATGTAGATAAAAGAGATGAGAGGGCGGGTAAATGTCCCTTTGGACATTTTACTTTCCATAGCGTGGGACGGTATTCGCATAATTAACCCGATGAAAAAAAAAATCATTGCGCGCCATATGCCGCGCGTAAAGGGTAAACTGCGAAGCGGATAGACCAGTATGTGCCTCGTTTCTCAGCTTCGAGGTACATTAAACCCTTGCTTGCGCTATCACGCGGCAACAGCTGCTACGCGCAGCTTGCTATCGTCGCATCTCGTTAATCCGTAATCCTGGCGCGAGTCTCTCCCGTAAAGTCCTTCTTTCGAGCTCGATACGCCAATCACGTAGCCGGGGAATAATGTAGAAAGGGAAGTCGGATGAAATAGAAGTGAAAAATTAAGTTTATTTTCACTCCTTTTAATTAAATTAAAAAAAGAATTCATTCAAATAAAACTTTCGCTCCTTCAATCTCCTCCAAGAAACTTACTAAGATACTTCCAAATTAGCAGTCAACGATTAATTTTTCACACGAACGATCGAGCAAACGATCGAGTCTTCTCCCTCCCTCTTCGAGCAACATTTCAATCTTCTTTCTAAACGACAATGGACCGTGTCCACCTGTTCTCAGAGGCCCGGTAACGGCATCAACGAGCGCCTTATTGCACGAAGAAAGAAATCTGTGGGCAAACAAAGCGCGCGCGATCACTCCGGCGACTCATAGAGACTCATAGAGGCTCATAGACGCGGGGAAGAGGGAAGGGGGAGGGGTGGGTGAGGATTCAACCCGTGGAACGAGGCATCTAAATCACGGCCGACGTCAGCGGCCGTAACAATGGACGTCACGCGCATCCATCTTATTAACGGATGTTAATCATGTCTTCAGCAACGCGTCGTCCGAGGCATTACCTTCGCGACCACCTTGGTCGCGCATTGTTCGCCGCGGGTTGAACCGAACGGAGCCGCCAACCCACCCCACCCCTTTGGCTCCCCCTTGTAATAAGATACTCGCCATCTTCGTATGTAAATGCTGCCCATTCATTACGTTCCGGGCTGAATGATTGGGCCCTTTGTGGGAATCCTTTCACGACAAAAGCCGTATCATCGCTTAGGGAGGCCGCGGACAACCGGGCACCGGGAATAATATTTGCGCGGCCTTACCGGAATCGAGGTCGATCCAGCGCGAGCCTGTGGTTGGTCCGTCTCACCTGGTCCTCCCCGGTTTCGCAACGTAGACTTCCGGTGTTGTTGGGACAGCGCACACAGTTTCTTCTATTTCGTGGAATTCGATCGAACGAGATTTATGAGGAATTTTACGGTTTTTTTTTCTGTTTCAAGGGACCAGTTTCAAGAGATTCCGTTTTTATCTGGAGATTATTGGATTCTGGGAATTCTAATAGTCCTGGAATTGAAAGTGAGACGATAACTTGCAGATTTTGATTCTTAATTATTATGGATGATGGAGTTGTAATTGAGATGTATGTCGTAGGATTGTGTTAAAAGTGAGGTTAGGATATCGAGGGTTTTCGATAAGAAAAACGTAGCTGGGTTAGTTTTGATCCTTGTAATTGTAGATATAACGAATAATTTGTTTTCGTAAATGTGAATCAGAAGTATCATTGTTTACGACAAATTAGATTACGAAAGAGTTTAGAAAAGTTAAGAAATTTTCATTATTTTTTTTTTGAAATTCTATCGAATAAAAATTGATTTGAAATATGAAATTTTTCACTTTGTATCTGTATAAATTCAATCGTCTTAAACTCTAGCAACCCGTACAACCGAGAAAAGATAAAAAGACAAGTTTTGCTTTTAAGACAAACGTGATTGACGCGTTATATTATTCGATAAATATTAAGAGAAAGATAGAAGTGATTCTTAAAATTCACGACGATTTTTCCTTTTCTTTCTTCTTGGAAAGGTCTGAAAGAACAGGTGTATATAGTTAGAAGACTGGATGGTTAGTCGAACTTTGACCTCATAATGCATAGAATGTTCCTACACATACGTGTGATTGTGTGCCAGTGTTGGAGTTCGAACAGGTTTGATGAGAAGCATTAAGACGCGATGGGCCTCGAAGGTGTCGATTAGCCACACCTCGTAAAAATGAATGCCAATTTCACTAATCGATGATTCGATTAACTCTCGATAAAACGAGCTTGGCATGATTGTGTCGTTGATAAAAGCACTTGAAAGCCTTTCATTGGTTCAATGTTTTATTATTCTTTTTTTTAAAATATATATCATGATGCATTTGATATGTCAAGTTGAAAAATTTCAAAAGAATTTTATATTAAGAGATACGTTTTAAATCTAGTGTTTGATTTAATTTTATTTAAATAATATTTCAGTAATTTCCAAAATAAAAAATGTAAAGTGAAAGATGAAAATTGACAATACAACTAATTAACCGTTGTATTCGTTAAAATATCAAGTCATGACTGCCATCTATATTCGATATCCCTCTCAACAAACGCGTCTTCTCTCAAACAGTACAGTGACATCTAATGGACATTTCAAAGATATCTGTGATAACCTCCTACAAAGCTTACAAAGATGTCTTTCAAACAGTCTTATATTACAAACCAGAAAAACTGATTAATCTATAGATAAACCCAGCCTAACCTTAACCTACAGCACATATAAGTTATCTAGAAACTTATTTTGTCTTACTAAAAAAAAAAAAGTTACAATTACCAATGAATATTTTATACAATATTATCAAAATTACTATGTAATAATATAGAAATCCTAAAAATCAGACTGATTTTTTTAAGACTGATTTTTCATGTTTAAATCACAAGACATTGCTAGACATTAATAGATGCAAAAATATAAATGAACGTCTTTAAAATTTTCTAACACGTTTTAAATTATTCTCTCTTTTAATCCCTTCGATATATCCCATTCAACTCTATCTCGCGTAAAATGTTGAAGAGGTTTTCTCAACGCCACTAAATCCACGACAAGTTGTTAAAAAAAAAAAAAAGAAAGAAATAAAAGAAAAAAGATAGAAAAAAAAAGTTCCACTATAACCGCAATCGTACGGCGAATTTTCACACCGGAGTGGCTCTCTCTCCACTTCGCGGTCAAGTGGACCTTTCAAGAGCATCTGGCCGTTGTTTCTCGTCCATCAAAGCAGCAAACGAGTTTAGACTCGCTTCGAGGAATTTGTTCGGGACACGCGAGCGCGTTTTGTCTTCGGGGCGTCGTTGGATCTTGACTTGGTCTCGAGTTGGCGCGCGCGCGTGTGCATTCTTCGAGGCGAGCACCCACGTTCCCTCCGTCCCGGGAGAGATGCGAAATGCTTCCACAGACGTTTTATGTTTTATGCGAGTTGTGCAGCTGCCCGTTACCGACACCCCCGCAACTCAATATTCAAATTAGCGGACGGGACCAAGGCGCCCTCCACCCACCCCCACCCCCCGCGTCTGGATGGCGTAATGAGAAAAAAGTCGTGGGCCAGCGAAATATTATCATAATGACGTCCCGATCGTAGGTGGGAAGCGTGTTCTCTCCCTGCGAAAATCAACGGGAGACGTATCAATTTCAACTCGGTTCCTCGCTTACTTTTTTTTCTTTATTATTAATTTTGTTGACCGTGGCTGGACCGTACCGGTATTATATATCGTACAACGAACAATGCTGATTTCTTTGGAATTATTTTGAAACTTTGGAAAAAGAGGCTTATTGCGTTAGATCAAATTAGAGAAAATTTGCTTTTAATAAGCATTATTTTATTTCATCAAATTCTTTTCAAAATCTAGAGATATATACTAAGTTACAATACGAATTTTATATTTATATTCGTTGGAACAGAATTATTCGATAAGAAAATTTGTAATACCGAAAATTAACTCTTAACTCTGATCCAATTCCACGGAATTCCAGAAGGAATCAATCTCCTATCCGCCTGCCCTCCCTCCCAATTCCTCCACAAACGCGAGCAAAAAGAGAAAACAAGAAATCTCACCCAAAAAAAAAAAAATCTCAGACCTCCCATAATCTCGTCGAAAAACGATTCGAAACCCATCTCTACCTCCATCATCCCAATTCCCCAACCCGTCAAACCTAGAACTCTGACGTTTCCTTTCGTCGCGAGCACGCGACGTCCAAGTGGGCCTCCCGATTAAAGCCGATCCCCCTAAAAGAAGAAGTGGTGTAGAATCGTGGCGGCAGCTGGAACGTGGTGCGTTTTAGTTAAGCCCGGGCCCAAATTTCGAGGCGTCGCCCATAAGGGGCGAAAGGGTGTCAGCCACACTTGGGTGGTCCCGCGACTCCCTCAGGATTAATCGGCCACGTCTCGGGGACGCGATATATAAATTGGGCCCGGGGCCCCTTCCACGGGGTCGCGAGCCTCTCGCTGGATTACAAATGCCCCGGTCCTTCGGTCCTTAACATCATTGTAGATGGATATCTCGTGCATGGATCGGCGAACGATCGCTCCCGGTCTTCCGTCGACTTTGATCGAGCTGCCGTGGGGGAACCGTGAAACAGGGGGTCCTCCATTTCTGCTCCACCCCTCCGACGAGAGGGGAGGACGCTTCTGGCTTACGCTTTTTACGCGTCCAATCCTTTGCCGCATTCCATCCACAGAAATTCCTCGGGATTTTGAAGGGGGACGGAATTTATGTCCCAATTTACTAAATATATCCGGAATGGTCCCTACGTCTTCCTATTTCCAGAGGGATGGTGGTGGAGAGACTCGCGAAAAGGTGTCTCGAAGATGAGATTTTTCTTTTTTTTTTGGAATGGAGTGGAAGTTTAACGTGGAACTCTTCGAATTAATCTTTTTTTGATTGAATCTTGGTGGGTTCGAGTATTTTTTTGGATTTTGAATCATGAATTATTTTTTTTTCTTTCTATGATTTATCATAGTATTTTTAAATAATACGATCATCAGAAAGATAAAAATTTCACGCGTTTTTCAGTATTTTCAATTTATTTGTTGTAATTGTTTAGAAGGGAAGCCGCATGTATTTCAACAGTGGCGTGTTTAATTTAACACAGGGACCGCGCAATTTCATGCGCGTTAGACGTTAAAGAGCGGCGTCACTCTCGATTTTATCAGCGTCAAGAGATCGCTTCTGATCTTCCCTCGACTTCTATTCGACTCGTCTGGCCATTGTTCTCGCGTACATCGCCTCATAAAATGATGGAATCCGAGCAAACTGCATTTTAAAAGGCCGAAAAAGGCGAATTTGAAAAAACGAAGATTCTTAACTTAATTTAATTTCTGTTGAATTTAATCGTCCGCTTTATCGAAGGAGGATTCGTGACTCGTTTGTCAAGCGAAAACGTTGGGTTCAAAGTAACGAGAGCTAACTATATCCGATGATTCTTTCATTCCATTTTATCGAGATGCAAAGAAATAATTAAATTTCTTCTTTGCTTTGTAATTTCAGAATCAGATAATATCCAAACTTGCTGTATTCTTCTTTTTCATATCGATGGAAAGACTATTGGATCCAACAATATTACTTTTTGAAGAATCTGGAATTATTTTTTATTATCTGACAATACGATCGCACCAAATTCAATACACTTTATCCTGTTTCAGTGCCCCTATGCCATCCAGAAAATTCGTATATCGAAGCTCCTCAAAACTGTCAACCACAAAGGAACTTTTCCAATTTTGGAAATAGATGGAAGTCTGAGAATTGGAGTGGAAAAATCGTATTTCAATTCAAACCGATGGAACATTCACATGCAAATGTACAATCTTATTCACCTTACTATGGAATTCTATGTAACTTTCTTTGAATTATTGATAAACTATTATTCGAAATATAATCAATTTCAAATTTTTAGGTTAGATCGAGCATAATAAATACAATTATCTTTCTTCTTCGAATTATCGATCATTATATCTCTGAAAATCGGCTGATCAGCTGATCCTGAGCATTTTTCACACGTGTCAAAAAGCTGATCCTGCGGGAACGCTCAGCGTATGCAATATCATCGTTTCTTTTTGTCCCTCTCGAAAATTACCATCTAGTCACTATTCTCGGTGCAGCACCATCAATAACGTATCCCAGGGGTCAAGCTTGCGCGCGGCACTCTCTTCGTGTGCATCCATCTCGCTACATTCCCCACTTTCAAGGCTGCTCCTTCCATCCGCTTGTAAAGTTTCTCTTCTTTTGCTCTCGCGTTTCTTCTCAAGTAGTAGCGGGATCGCATGATTTCACTCGATCAAGCGCGGAATTATTTCAATGATCTCAGAAATTGGTACAGAGAAGGGAATTGTGAACCAAAAGAAAAGAAAAAAATTCGTTTCTTATTTGAATAATTAAGTTTCAATTCGTACTGTATAGCGTGTACTTGTTCCTATCTTGCACCTTAAAAAAAAAAAAAAAGAAGAAAATAATAAGTACTTTATAACCAAAAAAAGAGAAAATTTCAAAGACTGCCTTCTTTTCTAACTCAAAATCTATCTTTCAGACGCTTAATCGTGAACCGTGCAAGAAAAAAATAATAAATACGTTATAACGACCAACCAAAACAAGAGAAAATTTCGAAGGCTGTCTTCGCCCCTCTAACTCAAAATTCATCTATCAATTCATCTACAAAGTAAAAAAGTACAAAGCGTGGCAAACGCGACAATATATCAACCTCCCTAACACCCCACCCCTGATCCACCCAAAAATTACCCTGAAGCGAAACCGACTACCCCCCATCACTCGGCCAACAACCGTGTATCCAACCGCACATCCTGTTCATTCTAATTAAAAAAAACGACACCCAAGAACCATCACGCTCGACCAACACTCCCATTCATCAAACCCTTACCACTCGTATATCTCACCCTCCAATTACACCCAATACTCGATCTGCCTTTCCCCGAGAGTCGAGAGGAACCACTCTTTCTCTCTCTCTCTCTCTCTCTCTCCCCTCTCCTTTTTCTTTCTTTCTCTATGTAGTTCACGTCTGACGCGCGGCGCTGTATGTCGATGTCTATTCGAGTCGCACGCAATCCGCCCGGACCATAAAGTTGCACGGGGCCGTGGTGGAGGTACGACACGCCGCGGGACAGCGCCAAGAAGTGTACAATGCTGTGTACCCCGTGTCCGTGGAACACGACATGCCCATGCGGTGTCCAACAAATGACGGGGCCGACGTGTGTGGTCCCACCTGCGTGGGTGTCGCTCCCTCTCTCTCTCTCTCTCTTTCTCTCTCCCTCCGTTCCGGACGTGTTCCAACCCCGTTCCTCCTCGGTATGCTATCCTCGCCTCGCACCCTCCGTGTCCCCAGCCATGGCTATCCGCGTCGTTCCGCCGTGTCTTGACACGGGCATGGATCTCACGGGGATCTTCTCGCCTCCTGACATCCGTCTTCCTACGAAAATAGGAGAGAAGAAGGAAGAGAGGAAGAAAGAGAGAGGGAGAAAGAGAGACTGGTGGTCGCGCGCGACTCGCAGGCGATCGCGTGGGCCGAGCAGAGATACGGCTGCGAGGATCACGCGCGCGACCTCCTTGATCTTTCTATTACCGGGATCTCCGAGATGGGTTATGGGGGTGGTTATGAGCGGACTGGTTCGCGGATCTGTGGGTTGATCGGCGAAGGTGAAGGTTCAGGATACACTTATCGATGGAGTAGTCGATTCTGGATTGCGTTAATTGCAGTAGAGATTAGGCTCATTAGGAGATTGCGATTGTAAATATGACTATGAATAGGCTGGTATTCGAATTTTGGAAGATTTGATAAAATATCATTTTCGTATCATTTGTTCAATCATATGTCTATACGTGTCCCGCTTTTGTCCAATTTAATTTAATTATTATTCGTTATTTCGAATAATTCCTTTCCTCTTCTCGCCTCCTCTCTATGCTATATTTATACGTATTCTCGGCGCGTAGCGGCCATCAATTTCCCCTCAAACTTTCCAACAAAATTTTCAATTAAAATCGCGGCTATAACCCCGCACTATGACGAAGTTGGAGGCGTTACATCGCTTACAACGAGCCTCGTTTAAATCTGAATTCTAATGCGGGACGCGTAGTCACCGAAATGTTTCTCAACCTCGTCTGAACGACGAGTACACCCTCGAGACCACGATGGCTTCCGCCATCTGCGTAAGCACGAAAATAAGTAGCGGCGTAGGGGTGCAGAGAGAGAGAGAGAGAGAGAGAGAAAGAGAACGCCACCGTTCCTTTCCTGTGGGCGTTTGAATAATCCGCTCGTAAAGTTGGCGGGTGTAGAAAAGGATTGAGCACGCAGCACCATCGTGCCCCACGATCATCGTTCCATTATGGGGCACGGTGTGGAACAGTAGACACGATTCGTATTAATAATGGGATCGTTTCTCACCGCGCGGATACGTCGAAAATGAGATTTAGGGAGGGGGGAGAGATGAATGAATCCGACCAGGATTGATCCAGTTTTGGTAACAGTTCGCGTGAAAATACGAGAGGCGGAGAGGAAGAATATTAAATGGGGGCCACGTGGGTGGACGAGGCCGCTCGTAAAATTGTACTCATGCTCTGGAAAGGATGTCTGCTCTTTGCTGGACGCGAAATAATAATGGTAATATTTCACCATCCCTCTGTTTGTCCGGATCATTTTCCATTTAACGAGAAACTTTTCTCTTCCTTTTGCTTTAACCGTAGTGGATTCTGATTGTCGAAGGATACTTGGTCTGGAAGGATACTGTGTGAATCTTTCTTATCCTATTGAATATTTTTCTTGGAGAAATCGTTCACGAAGAAGGATCTGTTTCTTTATTCCTTGTGTGTAAACTTGAGAAAAAAAATTCTTTCAAATCGAAACTCGCACGGTTATTGGAAAATTCTTTCCGGGATTATTGAGAGGTGTCGGTGAAGAAATTCAGACATTGAAGATAGGTGGGAAGATAACTGTCAAGTAGCGGGGAAGAAAATGTAAATTCCGTGACATTGAGACATTCGAATTTCCGAAATGTACAGCAGATTGAGAAATCTCGAACGAAATAACGAAGAGCAGAACAAGAAAGTTAATCGAAAATCGTTACAAAAATCGCTATTTTTTTTTTCCACTTCAAAATTTCAAATTAAGAAAGACACTAGAAGACTCCATCCCCATCCAAGATAATAAAAGAGATAAAGGATAAACGGGAGAGACAATAACCAGTCGTGACGAATTTTGTTTTCACCCAGGGTGGCTAAACGATGAATCCGAACCGTTCCAACTCGACGTTAAAAGCATAAAAAAACCGTAAGACGCACACCCAATTCGTCACCCGACCAATCAACGATTCGATCGCGCCAGCTGCTCTCCCCAGGTAAAAAGTCGAAAAGAGAAAGAGAGAGAGACAGAGAGAGAGAGGGAGAGAAAGCGATAACTCTGAGAGAGCGTGAAGAGGATTGCGTCGTAACGGAGGATCCTTCGGAAGAGGATGTCACGAGATAAGAATTGGAAAGAGTGTCAGAGATCCCGGTATTCGAACGGGACGTGCAGGTAGTTTGTAAACTCCTATATCCTGGCACGAAGTTTGGAACAGGACGGGGGGATATGTTTTGAATTTTAGACAAGTAGATGTGCAGGAAGATACACAGGTTTCTGTAGGCGCCCCTTTTCGTTGCGTTAGGTGTTGCTTTAGGCAAGGGTTCTCGAGAAATAGATAAATATCCTTTGGTTACGTTTTGAAACAGGAAGTGGGGCTACGTGGGCGGAATCCTCCATTTGTTACAACGGCGCCAATATGTTGGCCATCGTTTTCGTATTTCGCACGGCGATGAGATTTCTCTTTCTTTTCGAGAGGCTTCGGTTCTGGGTACCGAGTTAATTTCGAGGAGGATGAAGGAACGGGGATTGCCAATTTCGTTTCCCTTAGATTTACAGATTTTCAACATTTTTCTCGAACATTCTCCAATTCTGATTGATATGGAAAAAATAGTTTTTAATTTTTCGATCACTGAGAATTGAGAAAGAGAATTGGAAATTTTCCGAATATTTTCTAATTCTTTAAAAGAAATTATCTCTCCAAATTTGTTTCAAAAGTGTTCAATTCCATAGAAGAGGTATAATTCCTTAATTGCTGTCTGGCATTTCTCAACTGACAAATTCGACTCAACGAGAACAGCTCTTCTTACGACAATCGATCACTTGATAATAGTTTTTTTTTTTGAGAGTGGGGGGAAACATATGCTGTCAGTATTTCATCCGCTCCATCGAAACGTGTTAAAGGAAATACCAAGTTGTCCGGAGACAATGAAGTACTCGAAGTGGAGAATCTACAGGCACAGGTCGGTTCCTTTTTCCCCTGACGACAGAGAAGGAAGCGGTGGAATCCGAGGCAAAAGGGAACTTGCGAAATATCTCAAGTGGTCACGTGTGGAAGCGCTTCTTTCGCCGTCATTTATCGAGAGGCAATCGAAGGTTTCCGGGTACTCGAATGCCGCGAGCCACTTTGGGAACTGCCATTATCGAGTCGACGCACTCCACAGGTCCGTTTCCGATCTGTCACCAGGGTGGCGAGTGTGGAAGCCGCGTTCAATCGTTTCCAAGCGTTTCTCAACGTTTCTGAACCGATGGCAGGATGCGACCTCACGCCTGGCGCGACAGTTTCTAGCCGGGTGTCAAGTATCAAGCAAGGAATAGGTGACATAAACGCTTCCTTTTTTTTTTCCTTTCTTTCTTTTACTCGGATCTAGGGATTTGCTGAGAAAAGAAGAAATATTTTGTTTTCTGAAAAGGTGAATTTTAGGAAGAAGTGGAATAATGAAATTTTAATCAATATTTTTATAGAATTATAGGAAATTGTTATGACTTGATAAATGATCTTAATTTTAATTTTAAATGACGAGTTTAAATTTAGAAATGTAATGAAAGAATGGAAATTTTTAGAAAGATGGGGAACCAATAATGAAGAAAATAAATAATGAAATTTCAATTAATATTTTTATACGATTATAGGAAATCATTATGATAAATTGTCTCAATTTTGATTTTAAATGACGAGTTTAATTTTAAAAGTTTAATGAAAAAATGATTAAGTGGAAGAAGGATGGAGAATAATGAATATCGAACCTTTGATCCATTATTATACGTATTAATAATTATTTCCAGAAATACGATTCATTTTTAACGGAATATTTGAAATTTGAATAATTAGATATTCGGAATTCAGCTGACAATCAGATTTCATTAATTATCGTTTGTCCGGATATTAAATTCATCGTGAATTCACGACGTGGAGTTTAACGAGAAATTCAGATTCTTTCAAGTGTTGCAAGAACGTTGGTCCGGAACCACCGAGTTCACTTACCGCATACTCTTTGATGCATTACGAATGTTATCACGTGCTAGAATCTCAAGATGCCTGAGGTTAAAGAAGAAATTATGAAGTATGGTGTGCAGTATCACATTTGCATCGCAGAGCAGTGGAAAATATGCAAGATGTGCGAAAGATACACGTAAGAAACTTCACGAAGAACGCGTATTGTGTGCATATCAATTAAATGCTAATTACTCGTTTTCATTAAATTGAGTTATTCAAAAATTTTCACATCAATACGCACAATTTAATTCATTTTATATGATAATTATATTTTTAAAATTTATATTGCGCGATTCATTAAATTTTTTTTTTTTTTTTACATAGATTAATCGAAAAATTGTTTTCTTCGTTAAATTTATTACAATAATTTACATTAATGAATTCCGTTGGTGGAAATCGAGAGCTTCGTACAAATTTTCATCATAAATTCTTGAAACCCTACCCTTAGACAATTTACAACCAGCAATAAATTACTCGTTATGAAGAAAAAAATCGATGACCATAATCGAACGAAGTATTAATTATTAACGACCATTTATTTACTTCTTGCATACCGCCTTTCAACATGATAGCCGTGGCTTGTATATTGATGTGTACTTCTTCTCGATGCTTACTGACGATTAAACACGATAACATAAATTTTTCACGTACGTATATTTCATTATACGTTGCACAATTTCACCAAAATCTTTTTAAAATTTGATACCAATTGAAAAAAATATCATTGAATTAATTAAAAATTCTAAATGTTCTGCAGTATTGCAGAAATAATTATCGCTATATTTTCTCCTCTTCATCGCGTGTAACCAGATATTTAACCTGTGCACACACATCAAATGCATCAACCACGGTTCACTTCAATATTTTGTTACCTCATCTCGACAACCTTGTCGCCAATAAGTTGTGCGATGATTTTACAACTAATCGGTACGAGGACATAAAATCCAACTCAACGGCTCCTTCAACTAGGAGAACGCAATTGTTTTCTGTTTGATTCATAGTTGTAAAGTAATCGAATTTGGCACATCACATCACTTCATCGAATCAAGATGATTCAAGAATATCAGACAGAAAAACGATTAATTAGCTTTGACTGTCGTACTTGATTATTCTTAATATATAAAATAAAATATAAATATAATGAAACTATTCACAAAATAAGAAAAAATGAAAATAGCAACTTCTAGAATTCCTTGATAACTCCATATCCGCATAGAGAGCACATAATTTTTCCTAATTTATGCAAAATTCTAAACTTGACAGTCTTTTTCATATTCGAAAAAAAAATTCTGAAGAAAAAAGAAAAAAAAAAGAAAGAAATTTCTATGTCTTCTAATTAGCGCAATAATTTACACAAGCATCGTGGCATCTGATACGCGGAAAGAATTTTCCACAGCTCGCACGATGAGATGGCTATAAATTAAATGTTTCTTCTCGATTAATTATTTGATATCGGAATCTCTCGCTGGCTGTTTCGCTCGAGATTATAAGACTTCGGAAAACGAATCGGTCGCGATCCTCGAAGATAACATTAGTTTTATCAGATGACTCTTCGTGATCGCGATCTCTGTTAAACGATCGAGAATTTTATCGATCATCATTGATCTTCCAGTGGAAGCTCGCAAAATTTCTTCCTCGTTCTTTCGAATCATAAAACGATGAATAATTTAAATAATAAATTCGATGGTAAATTCTCCCGAATTATAAAAAAATGAAATGTTGATAAGATATTTTGAAAGAGAATTTTTCCTAATTAAATTCTGTAGAAAAGCTTGAAAGAAAATTTTATTTTTTTCTTTTCTTTTCTTTCTTAAATATTATATGAAAAATTTAGTTGTTTGTGAAGTTTGAGAAGAAGATGGCGAGAAGTACATTGAGCAAGATGAAATGGAATTGACTTGCTTTAGAAATCTGAACAATTTGCAATTTGATTGGTTGATGAATAGAAATGGTTATTTTACAGTGGAACGTAAATTTAGTAAAATTGGAATAATACCAGGAACGAGTTGATTTAATTGGAAAGTATGTATGTATATGAAATATCCCGAATACAGTTAGTTCATTAATATCGAATGTACCGTTGCATTTAGATAACTGGTTAATGAATCTGTTTGAATCGTACGCCATATTGTTCTTGTACAGAATAAGTAATATTTTCTGATATTCATCGTAGATATTAATAACACAATATCAGTCTCATCATATTTGTATAAAAATTTTTAATAGTAAAAAAACCAAAAATTATCTATCCGTAAAAATCAAATCAATTTAAAATTATAAACGATTTTAGACACAAAGATCGTGCATAAATAATCGTATATTTCTTACATTCAATAATTTAACCATTAGAATTATATCATTTGACAGAAATCCTTGACCGCTACGTACTTGCTTAACTCTGTCTTAAACCTATCTCAAATCCAACGAAACAGACACGATCAACGATAAATAATCGCTGAATCGACTGTTGTCCATCCTACACGTGATCCATCATCGGCACGATGCGTAATCGATCGTAAAGTGCTTGGGATCCTGTACGCACGAGAAGGATTAGAACGAGGTGGAATATATACTGCATTCCGCGGTTCATGCAACGTCATTCGAGTATTAAAGATCCTCTCCTTTTTGCGTTCGATACTAACAGGTTTGATCTCGAGTTTCAGTTTATCTGCCCGACCACGAAGCACCTGTCGCGATGTACCTTATTCCTCGTTGCGCATCGGCCTTTAATGAGACCCCTGTAAACAGGAAATCTTATCCCCTCTAAAGAGAAATTGGGGAAAAAGAAAAAAAGGAAAGGAAAGAAAAAGGAAATGTATATTCCCCAAGGGAATCGATTCGGTTAAACGAGTCGATTGATAGTATGAGAGAGATTGACTTTTGTGGTATGATAAAGATTTGATTTTTTTCTGTATGCGGTTTCTCCTTTTCGATCATCGGGATGATCGAACGGGTGGGAAAAGGAAACGTTGGAGGATCGACGCGACAGGTGTTTTCGAATATCGAAATATTCGAAGACTTTGCTTCTTTCGTCAAAATATTGAACTTTTTCAATTTATTTTATTATCTATTATTAGATCTCTTCAATTTCACTCTCATAAATAAACTTCGGTTGAATAGGTTGAATTATTCACCGAAATTCTTCCCTTCTTTCCTAAATGTTTAATTCATCGTTTAGAAAAAAAAAAAAGAAAAAAAGAAGAAGAAGAGGAGGAAGAAGAAGAAAAAATTATCTTCCAGAGCAGAAAGGCGGTGAAAAGAACAATATAATACTCGACACGTAGCCCGAGCTTGAAAAGAATCACGATACGTATCTCGAATAAGGTTGTTTTCCATTCCCAGGACTAAATAGAAACGTCCATTGTTCGTCGATCGGCCATTTTCATTTAAAACGCATCGCTTTCAAAACGTCCTGACGAGTCCAACGACGTTTTCCATTGGCTGTGATTAATGCTGCTACATATTTCCTTGGTTTTCAACTCGTGGCACACTCGTGTTCCGGCCAACACGAAACCGTCCCGTACCAAATCCAGAACGGAACGAAATCTCAGAAAAGGATTCCCCAGGCGAACGTGACCTGTCTCCTCGATACCAGAACCAGCCACGACGCATTTAAATTTGACCGTCTCGCGTTCGTGAGTCGCATAAGTTCATCTCAGCCATGATCCCCTCGGATCTGTTACACCGTGCTTAATCTTGGGATTTAATCCTGGCCTCCGGGAGGGAGGGAAGGATCCTCTGGAAAAAAATATGTACATAAATATCCTTCCTCGGGATTGCGCGATTCACGATTGTGTACCATTCCATGTGATATCTTTTTAACTTCCTCTCCTCCCTCTCCCCCTTCCTTTCTTTATAAATTCCCTTAAGCGGATTCCACTTTTCGACGTGGCACGGTTTCTCGGAACGGCAGATGGAGAAATTAGAACGTAACCGTGTCTTTTTTTTTTACAGGATTATTTTTTACGCAAGGATACCTTATATCCCTGAAATTTAAAAATTCCATTGCTGTTTTATTCCACTCTTCTATTCCCGAATTATTTAAAGCATCGTTAAAATCAATCGGAGGATCAAAAAGTTAATTCGCTCGATGTTTATTTACAAGGGATTACGAGACTCGCTTTAACACGAGCTTAAAAATGATCCTCGAGAAGACAGCTTTTAGCAAAGAGCGGACGAAAGTATTGGTGGGGTATAACCAAATTACGCCCCCCACGTCCCCGACGTCCAAGAATGCCTTGGCCCCCCTCCACCGCCGATAATAAATACCCTCGATACCTTGGCCAAATACCAATATCCAATATCCAAAGGCATAACCCCGGCACCGGGGCGAATCAATTTACGATCGCTCATTAAATCGAAAACGGAAATCCACACGCGGCACGTCCTTTACCTCCCAGGCGTTACCCGGGACCCGGGTGGTTTATCTCGCCGCGACTCGGCCAACAAGGATCACCATTTACAGGTACCAGTTTTTCCCCGCTAACATTTCTGACACACCTCCGCACACCGATCGTCCGCCATCATCTGATATCCATTACACGAGCCTGGAACGAGCTCGGTATTCGTCTCTCCGGGCGTAAAGGATACGGTATTCTCCTCTCCCTCTCTCGTTCGCCTCGGTGTCGTCCTGTTTTCGTGGTAACCTCGCCAACGCCTTCGTCCTATTATCTGTCTCGTCCAGGACAGTGTTAGGTTACAGGCATTACCAAGGGGACCGGTGGAGATAAACGGCACTCAGGGACAAATGCTCGCCCAGGAGACGACGAGCGATAAAGCGCGTCCTCGTTGGCTTGGAACACGGGGCCCCCTGGCCCTTTCCAGTTTCGTACGGGAAACATGTTGGACCACGAGCCAAAACCCTCCACCTGCCTCCACCTCGCCCGTGTACCAGCCGAAATGGTACTAAGTGCTCCACGATTACTGTACGTTTTTATTCTTTGCTTCCCTCTCCTTCCCTCCCACGGTATCTGGCCGGATCATCCGAAAGCGGGTTCCAAGTGGATTCCATCGGTGGTTCCATCTCCGTTCCCGGTTAGCCATCCCTTCGTGATAATCGTATCGCTTGTACACCGTAATTGCGCGAGATTATACCGGACCCGTGGAACGCATCGGTAAGAGCTGTGTTTTACAAATTGATATTGAGACGATGTCGGGCGGAGTGGATCGGATCGGGAAGAAGAGGGTTTTTTCGGTTTTTCGGGCCGGACGTGAATTTTTCTTTTTTGTCGATCGAGTGAAACGAACTTTATAAGATTTCGTTTCGATAAGGTTCGCTCCGAGGTTTCGTCTCCGGGAATTTTATCTTCTATTATTTCTTTTTTTACCTGCTACTGTTTTTACCGCAGGTTCTATTTAAGAGGAGAGGAATTTAATTGAGGAGAGAGTTGTGATAACGATATGATTAAAAATTCGATGAAAATCTTTCGTTCGCGGGGATGTTGTAAAATTAAAAAGAGCCAGTAACCGAGAAACGCGATGCGATCGGCCGGTAACACGATCCAAAATTTTCAGTGTCCTTCGGGGTTTCTTAATTTCTCGCGTGTCCACGCGAGATAAACAACGGTGGAAGGAATTCCTGAAACCTGCATTCTCCCTTTCCCTCCTCCCCTTTTTTTTTAATATCACGGTAAGAAAAAAAAAGAAAGGGAAACAACATCCTCAAACATCCCACTGTCCCGAAACAAAAGAAAAAAGGAAAAAGAAGAAAACCATCTTCATCCACTTCCATTTCCACTTTCATTTCATTTTAATCGAAGAAAGGGAGGGGAGGAATGAGAGGAATGCGAGGGAGAAAGGGGTCACACGGCGAGTTCTCCATTTTCAGAAGAATTCGTCGGTGTATTTTCCCCGGCCGACAGCGCAAAAGAAATGCAGATGTCGCGCACGCATTCTTCCCCCGGCTGCGGACGGACGGGGGCTCCCTCTCGTTAAGACAAAAGGGAGTCCGCGGAGTCTTCTTTTCCGGAGCTGTGGACACGTAGGCATACGTCTTATGCCCGGTTGTATGCAACACGTGTTGCCCATTGGACGTCCATCTGTCGTTGACAATAGCCTTCTCGCTGACAGGCTGAAAGGCGAACCGGCGGCCGTGCCTTATATGGTGCTCCACGGTAAGTTCGTACAATAAACGAAAGCCGCGCATGCAAATGAAGACCCGTGGCCAATCAGCGGGGTTGAGGGCCTTTCGCCAAGGATTCGACGCGATAACACGTTTCTCTCGCCGGAAATTATATTGCGAGCCAACGTTTCGAAGATAAGTCGGGAGAACTTGGTGCTTTCGCTCTTTCTCTCTCTCTCTCTCTCTCTTTCGGTCTCGGCCGAGGTGTTGTGGTTGGAGATCTCGCCCCGGAGATGACGTTCTTCGATATGAATATTTTCTTTCTTTTTTTTTTTTTTTTAGATCTAGAAGGATAAAACGAGAAGGCGAAGCGAGAAATATCCTGCCGCGAGATAATTATCTGGACTTCTTTTTCACCGAGGAAGATTCACAAATGTGTCGAGATTACATATATATCGTGGGGATGAAGTAAATTCACCTCGAACCACGTCGATTTTAATTCGGAAAGATAAATAAATTCTTAAACAGGTTCGTTTTTCAAGCCTCCAATCATTTTAACACCATTGTCCATTTGGAGGACAAATATAAATCGATCTATAATCGATCCTCGCGATCGAGGAAAAATTGGTAACGAATCAACGAAACTTAATCGAAACGCGAGAAGTAAGGATCGAAGTGTGACGGGAGAGACGAGGGGGTTCCCTCCTCGAGACAGGTGAAAAGGTAGATTACAAGTTACGCTTAGGACTTAACGATTCGTCGTAATAATTCCGGGAATAAGAGGGAAACCCGGATTCTATTCGTGCGCGGCGAAGGGAACGGTAATCGCGGCGATATTTAACGGGATGCTGCTAAAGTAATGGCCCCTTTAGAAGGGGGCGACGCCGCAATAACTTACGAATTACAAATTCAAGCGTTGCCGCGCTGGTTGGACGGTGAGGGCACGGCACTCCCATAAGCCACGATATTTCACGCCCGCCGGTGGACGTTGGGGTACGGTATCGCATCACCCCAACGAGGATAAATCGCCGTCAGGAAGATCTTTCATCAACTTTAATTCTTGCTCTTTCTTATTCTTGTCCTTTCCTCTCTTTCTGTTTCAGAGAAGTGACTGTTTCGAAGGAACGATATCTCACAAGGATTAACCCTTGAACACGCGGGAGATCAGGCGAAAATGATCCAGGAATAGCTCGCCGATTTCTGACGATTAACTTCCCTCCTTGGATTCTTTCTTTCGATTACGTGGATGTCTGATCCGAATTATCGCTTCGATTTTTATCCTTCTCGGGGAGGAATAGTGGAATATTTAATGAGAATAAATTCGATAAATTCCGATGAGGTTAATCGTCTGTTTTGTAAGATTCGTGTAATAATTATAGGGATAGTTTTTGATTAGACGATTTAATAAGGAATTGATTAATTTTATTAACTTATTTAATTTTAGCAATTGTGTCGAAGAGAAAACATTTTTCTTCTTTTTTTTGCAATCTAAATATCATTTTTTTTCCCCCATCACAGAAAGTGCAATTCTGGGAACACGTTTACATCAAAATCAAAAATCCTTCTACGAATCGATGGAAATTAAATCATCAAGAGATGGTCAAACCTTTAACCAACCAACTCTATTGGACGATCGTTCGATAATTTCGAGGCAGTTTTGTCGCAGGATATCGTTTCAAAAAAAAAAGCACGTTTATACGGTTTCTAAGAAGAAGAGGAAGATTAGACAGCGAACAACAAGATGGTGGAACGTCAATCCCCGAGTCGTGTATGATAATTCCACTGAATTTAGTGGAATCGATGGAATCGTCTTTCCTGCGATCTCGTGGCATAAATTTAGACTACCTGATCCGTGAAAGTCTCTCTGTTTCTCGGTTACTCTGCACCGAATGGAAATCTATTGGTCCGCTGAACGAGAAGAAAAAGTGGACGAGCCATTGGACCAAACATTCCCCGGCTAGGGATCACGAGTTCGGAGCTGTTTCACTCGAGCAAGCATATATCATGTTCAATACCGCGCTATATCATAATTCCGGCGGCCCTGTATTCGTGATTCCGCTGGATTTTCGCCGAGATTTTGGCGTTATAGCGTTTCGCGTTACGGTTTTGGGAGAATTTAATATTAATGATAATATATGCGTTTACGGTGGTCTTCTTTGCAGCGCGGAAACGAGATTGCGAACGAGTAGAAGTGAAAAAAGAGAAAGAAAAAGAAAAGAAAATAAAAGAGAGAGAAGTAAAGAAGATAGATAAATTTAATAAAAAAAAAAAAGAAAAGAAAGAAAGAAAAGAAAGAAAGAAAAATCATAACAACAAATTGAAAAGCTGAGAGGAAGAATTGTACACAAGTATCAATAACAAAAGAAGATTACAAAGTAAAATGGAATAATGACGTGGAAATAATTTTTCTTTTAATTGCTCGATAAACAAGACTCGACTTGACGAAGCAAAATTAAAATTAAAAATAATTCGAGAAATAATAATTTCACCTCCGTCCATCTTCGCAATTAAAGCGTCATAATGCATTTCGGTTATTCGTCACCGTGTAAATTTAAATCAAAAAACCAAATGCCTTACATTTTTCATTGCAATGCCCAATTTGCGACTGGGTGGCAAAGACGCACCGTCACATCCAAAAACTCGTTATCCTCCTTCGCGTTTAAAACATCCCGAGCCTCTCTCTTCCTCTCTCAAGACGAATTTGTTTCCATTCTGTCCGTTTCGCAGGATGCACTTTCGGCGGATAGATTTTTACGAATGATTTTCAATCTACCTCCGAAGGAGCTCGACACGACGATGCACAGCCCAGGGGAGTGTATTAAACAGGCGATCTCCACCGACATCCGCTCTCAGAGAGCGACGTCCGATGTTCGTGGCTCATCCACCACGTCTCTGCCACCTGCATTTTGCAAGCTCGCGATCCGACCAAACTCATTCGACGTGCGGCGTGTTAAATTACTCCTCCAAACACTACCGGACGTTTATTACGGCTGTCTTAATGGGAAATTTTTCTGCGTCCCGTACTCGTTAATATCCACCATCGCCATCATCCGGGGAGAAGCGTGTGACGCCGATATTAATAATATCGCGTGCCAACTTTCGACCGAGTCGCCTCTGTGGAAATCTATACTCTACATCCTACCAAAGATGATCGATCGTCGAAGAGCGTTTCGTTCGTGCGCTGCCGGAGATTGATTCTATCCGGGAGGGGAAAAAAATCGATGCAGCTTTTCTGTAGGTGTAGCTTGCAGAGAAAATAATTTCAATAATTCGTTAGATCGGATGACATTTAAAGGAGGAGATGATTTTAAGAGAATTTAATTTTGTAATTTTATAGAAATATTAAGGTAACCTATATGATTTAATCTAAAAGGAGACTGATTCGTGTTCTAAATAATAATAACCCTAACTGATCTAATCGATTACGCCGTGATTAATAAAATAATTTCAATAATTCGTTAGACTCTGATTTAGGCAAAGATTTTAAGAGAAATTTAATTTCGTTGATTTTGTGATTTTTGTTTTATAGAAATATAAAGATAACCTATATGATTTAATCTCAACGATAAAAGACTCACTCGTGTCCTAAATAATAATAATGATCTAACCTATACGACTATTTAAACCTAATCAATAATGAACACGTTCTGTATCATTCACTTACGTCATAACAATTAATTCAATTTAATTTAATCTCAAAAGTAAAGTAGTAAAAGAGACACACGCTTCATCTTCGTGAACCAACGAGAACCAAATGCCTCGAAAACGATCCAACCTAGACGACCTAACCTATACACCTTGGATCTAACTCCCATCCAAGAGACATTCCTGCGTCATTTACTCGATTACAGTTAAAACCTCTCCCAAGATCTCCTCTCTCGGCCTGATTCTTCATCATCCCTTCGAGATTCCGTGTTTAACTTAACCCTTCACCTCGGTCCACCCTCCGCGCACAATCCACACATGCACGCACGCACAATGTAACGATGCAAATTGCGGCCGGTCCGGGACAAAAGTGTTTGCTCGCGCGATTTGCGGTCTGAGAGAGAGAAAGAGAGAGAGAGAGCCGGATCCCGGAGGCAGCGGATTTCAATTACGAGTCTTCAGCGGCTGACAGACGCGCAGGGGCTGGCTGGCGGTAGCTCATTCGAAATTCGGTAGCTCGGCTGGAGCGCCTCACGGTAATGAAACATTCGCAGCGCACCGCAAATTGCCCCTCGCCGGCAAGAAAGCAAATGTTTTCGACCGCCTACTTATATCTGCCCGCGCCGTTCCATCTCTCTCTCCACCGCAGCCTTCGAGCCTTGCCTCGCCAAGGTTTCCATCGCTTTTTCTTCTCACCGTTCCACGTCGAAAATCTTGCACGGATTCGTATATATACCATTACCATCATCACCTCGCGGCTGCAATCTCTCGCGCAATTATTGGTTTTCGCGGTGAGCGCAATCTCGCAGAAAGAGAGAGAGAGAGAGAGTTTCCCGCCAAGTGATCGTAGTTACGTAAGAGCTACGTACATACATAGTAGGCAAAAATCGACCTGTGCAAACGAATCGTTGAGGAACGATGTAGAAAACCGTTGAAACGTTTTTTGGAAAAATAGAGAAAACGAGCGATAACGATGCGAAATGTTTGCTTTCTAAATCAAAGGTTCTCCGAGAGAGAATCTAACCTGTACAGCAATCTCAAACTCGTTAAAATCTCGGCAAATCTGACGAATAATAAATTTCCCCATCATGAAAATTGAACTATGAGAATGCTGTGAGAAACGCAAGAGTCCTTCTCGTCGTAGAGGTTAGGTCGGACGTGGAACGAACGATCTAATGGTTTTCCACATTCGGCGCATTCAATCGGCGATGTAGGGGGCCGCAATTTTAAGAAATTTTTGCTCGTACGTTTTCGGTTGGTAGAGGGCGCCACTTCAAAAAGTAATAACCGCGAGCGTGACCCTCGTTTCCGCGGGATCGCTTTACACACGGGGCCTATTACCTTTCCCATGCGCTTCATGGGAGGAGGACGTTGGTAGTAGTAGTATACACCAGCGATATGGCGGCTCTCGTAAGACCAGGTGGTGCGGTGTAACATTGGAACAGCATTCCACGTTGCAACTGATGCGCGGTGTTGCGCGGTGGCCGGGTTCCACACGACCCCCGTAAGGCCGATGAACGTGATAGCGCGTCACCATGCCCGAAGAAGAAGAAGAAGAAGAAGCCGAACATCTATGCACACGCATACATTACCTTGCCCATCTTAACCTGGAATCTACTTGGTGCCTTGTATCTGGACAGCATGAAAAAGCGGTAGAACCGCGGATCTTATATGGCGGCTTGGAATCTGTTCTATCGAAGTGTGGAAGCTGATATAGGGATCCGTTCGAAATGTGTGTCACTTGGAAGGAGGAAAATATTTTGGTCACGTAAATGGAAAGAACGTGGAGATAAATATTTGTTAGAAGTGTGTGGCGAATAGATTGTAGATTTTCGTGTATTTAAATGTATTTTTTTCATATTGTCACTCAAATGTGTACGTGTGTATTTTACTGTTAAAACTCGATCGAATTGGATGAAAATAATGGTTAATTAATTAATAATCTCTTCTTCCCTATGCGATTTTTGAAAAGATACTCATTTCTAAGAAAAGGTTACCCGACAAACAAACGTTCCATCTGCCCCATTTTTTACGACCAATTATGCATCTCACACGTCAAAGATCGACCCTCGATTCCACCTGTTCGTCGATCCTCATTGTCCCTGACTTTAAATCGCTACATAAAATCCGCTCTCGACTCCAGTCGTGACAAAAAAATCCATGAATCTCGAGCAGACGTAGTTCAAGATGAGACAGGCATCGCGGTTCAAGTTCAACTACGGATAATCGTGTTTAACGATTCCGCTGATTGATCCCTTTAAAACACAAGTCCGGCTGCTATCAATATCATTGAACCCTTAACGAAAGAAAGAAACAACGACGTGTTCCCATCAAGGATTCCATCGTGTCTCTTCTCGACCGTCGTAAAGTCGATTCTTATCGAACGATCACAAAGTTTCAAACGAAACAGGCTCTTCTTACAAAGTGACTCGAATCGCTTCGATCTTGATCTCCCTTGGTCGTACAGCGTAATACATAATCACGGCAAAACACGCGATTCGAATATCCATCAGGGCTCGTTACATTAATTAATTTCCTATCGCCGGCTGAGTGTGATCTCTGTTTCTTGTTCCCGCTAATTTTCGATCTCTCCTTTCTCTCGTGCGTTTGAAAGAAACGAATAAGAGGAGAGTGGAGGGGGAGGAGGGGATAAAGCAACGAAAGAAATTTCGCTAATTAAGTATCGTCACGTTGATGAGGCAGGAAAGGCGGCGCGAAGCGTGGCCGAAGGAGGAGAAGAGAAGAAAAAGAAGAAATGTCCGTCCGGTGAGTTGTTGAAGAAAGAAAAGAAAGGAATACAGTATTTTCGTTGTTGTCACCGAATCCAGCTGCGTGTTGACGATGGATGATTGCACGATAAAATATTTTCCGCTTTTTATCCAATGCGAGGGCCACACGCACACATGTGCGCGTTCCTCTGCAAGTGGTAATTAGGGGATACGAAAGTGTACGGGCTAATTGTGAATTGAAGCGGATGGACCGCCCAGGAACAGCTGGGACGGGCATTCGTCAAATAATTGACAAATGAATTTAATTGCCGCCTCTTCTGCTTCTTGCTGGACTACCGCTGAGCCTCTCAGTCTTGATGAAATATACTCGCGGCGTTAATTACCGGATGATTTAAGGACAAGTCTCCTCGGCCCATTTAGCGTCTCCCGAACGTTATGAATCTTCGATGATAAAAGAGGAAAGGCAGAATCGAGAGGACGAGATCCGGAGAAATCGAGGACGAGATGAGGAGAGAGAGAGAAAGAGAGGGAGAAGGAGGCTTGTAATTAAGAAGTCGATGCGATGATACTGTCGCACGAGAAACTTTCAGAGAGATTCAAAGAGAGATTTTTAATTTAAGATTGTTCCAATATTCAAATTTTCACGTACAGTTTTATTTAAACGATCGACGAGAAAATCCTCTATTCGCGAGAAGAAGAAGAAAATTTTAAATCCGTGTACAGGTATATAATCGAAAAACGAGGTTGTGCAGATTTTGAGTAACTTAGATTTCTCTTAGAATTTCGATAAAACGGAAATTAAAAATCCTATCGTTTATATCATTTCTTCGTTTGTTAAGAATTCGGTGGACAGTAAATCAGATGGAACATTTCGATCGGGAGATTCTTTAAATCTTGAAGTAGAAGCGTTATATGTACTCCGCAAGAAAAAAATGATCCATTTATTGGCTGGAGACAAGATTTTTGCCAAATATCGAGCTGCATGGTCTTCTCTCGCCGCTATTACCAAATACAGCGAACGTTCGATTCCTTATCTCGATATCGTCGGCTAATTTACTCTGACAAATACGGATCGCTCGTTTGTCGTGCACTTGGACTATGCCAATCCAAGTTTCGCGCGCTCGTTCCTCTCGACCTACTTACTTCGACGAACCGCATCAATTATTCCCTGGGACGTTCTAGAGCAGACAGAAGTCGAAATAAAAGGGATCTCGAACACGGTTGTCTGTTTTATGAATCAGCCTTGATGAAGGACTTTTGTTTCGAGGAATTCGAAACGGGGAAGCTTTCACCGTGATTACCATTCCTACTCTAGAGACCAACGCTTTAAACCGTGAATGTATTCACTCCTTTCTTTTAATTGTACTCTCTTTATTTGTATTCGTCGCAATTTGCAATTGTTGCAACGCGTAAAAGCGTGAGAATCGAGCGAAAGATAATTTCAACGTATGGATAATTTTCTTATTTTTAAACTCTTAGACAGTTATTATTTTGATTTGGTTTCCCCTATTCTCTGTCGAATTATGGATAAAGTATATACATACTATGTGGAAAGACACTTTTCCAATCTATCCAATCCAATTCTATATCAGAAGATCAAAATTTTGTTCATTAATTTTCTTCTTTACAGAATATTGCTTTTTGCACAACAGTTTATCAACTGATACATGATATCAGCGTACTCACGAGCCGTAAGAATATTAAAATTTTTCCACGCATAGAACTCTCGCACGAACAATTTTTAAAAATATCGTACTTCGAAATGAACTCATAGCTATTACACCGATTTACTAAACTTTATCACTAAAACGGTATAATTCATAATTTCATAATTCAAATCCTGCCCCCTCCTTCGACTAACTTGAGAAATCATCCATCTTATGATTTTTAATCCCTGGTAATCTAACTCGAAGCAGGGAGACAGTAAAATTTCTTCATCCTCCATATACACCGTCGCGCGTAATCCCCATCGATCAAACGATTCCGATAAAAAAAACAGGATCGAGGCGGGGGGATTTTTCTGGCGCGCGCGAGGGAGCGAGAATCACGAGGCCGAACCGGCCCCAAAAAGCGGACGATCCCCGCTTCGTATAGCCCGTGGATTTAAATTTAAGCCGTTCGTCTCCGGACGAACGACTTTCGAATCATTAGGATCTCCATAAACGGTGGATGGCCCTAACGAAGCTTCCTTAAAATACGGGATGTACGAGTATTACGACCCAGAGGCCAGTAAGAGGCGATACTGAGAAAGAGAAAGAGAGAGAGAGAGAAGAAGAATAAAAAAAGGAAGAAGAAAGAAGAAGAGAAAGAAGAAAAGGAGAAGGTGGAGGCGACGATTCTCCCGAAAGTACCATCTGCCGCATCTACCCGATAAGCGCACTTGTAAATCAAGAACACGAGCTCACGTGTAAGTACCGAATGCTCATAGAGATGCATCGAGAGCATCCGAGCCAAGAATGGCCTGAATTATTGATACGAACATCGGGGCCCCGATCCGTGTGTCTGTCCCCCTCCCACCTGGCCACCTAGTCAATCCTTGGACCCGATGTTCCTTTGCCGGGGAACCGCCATATTTAAAAGCGTTGCCCGCATGATCCTCGACACGATTAAGCTCTTCGGCGTCTCTTAAGGATGCGAGCCGAATCCGGAGGGGGGAGGGAAAGGGAGTAGAGGGGAGGGAGGAAAAAAACGAGGCGAATCAAAGCGGGCCGGCGCGCGGACCCCGGGTCCTTGAACACGAAGAAAGAGCTTCGGGCTAATCTGCCGTTTCGCGTTTTAGCCGGGAACGCGTCTCGGTTTTCTTCTCGGAGAGAGAGAGATTCGATGATTTCTTGGCGTGAGTAAGAAGAGGGGGGGCGAGATGAAGTTGTTGGATTGGGGGTGGAAACGTGAATACTTTCACTTGAGGAGAGGGAGGGGGGAGAGAGTGATAGTATCGTCCGATTTTAAGAAGCTGTTAAATGTTTTGTTAAAAAAGAGTTAGGAGAGTAGGTCCTCTTCTTTGCGAGGAAAAGATTCGTGTTTTTCAACGATTGTGATATGAATTATGAATTATTATTGTGGTAAGTGTTTGTGTCTTCGTTTAATCGATACAAACCGGATTTGTTATATTTTTAGAGATCATGTTCTGTTGAAGTGATAATATCGTAGACTAATTATCTGAATTAATTTTAATCACGATTCGTCTGATTGAAATTGAAATGGTTGTTCGATTATATATAAATTCGAGATAGAGATAGGAATCGTGGTACTATTAAGACCATTGGAACAGCTGCTCGAACGTTTTGCGATAAATTGCAAAAAAGGAAAAATTAATACGACTTGTACAAGTAAGTAATTAAGAACTACCTAAGGGAAATCTTGAAATTAAATTTATCGTAAAGTTAAAGGAGCTAATTAAATCAGCAAAGCTGCTGCATTAAATGGTGCGTATTACTTTTTTTTTCCCCTGTTTGTCCATCTCATTTTATTAAAACGTTCATTCCAAGAATGTGAACTCGATGTTCAAGTTGCAGTTAACATTTAAATTAAACACCTATTACCACGTACTATTACCATGCAAATTAAATTAAATTAAATTATAAATATTTTAAAACGTGACGTTTGAATTGAAAGAAATTTTTGGTATTCTCGTAAATGAGAATAAATATCTCCTCAATTTTTAAATCGATTAATTTTTCCTCCCATTAGAATAATCGCAAAATATGCAACAATAATTAAAACACGAAGAAACCAACTCATTCCAAATCTATCATTCCCAAGAATTCCTAGATAACGAGTCGATCCTCGCTTGTGAGAACCGATTCGTAAAGAATCGAAACGAAATAGATCAACATGAATCCACAGAAAAAGAAATCTACAGCAAAAATCGATTCATCACATAACGACATCAACATCCTCTCAACAGGCAGAAACGCACTTCTATCCACTCATTACAAAAAAAAAAAAAATAAAAAAGAAAAAGAAAAGAAAAAAAGAAAATCGAAAGAAAAATAAGAAATAATAAAAGAGAAAAGAAAAGAGAAGGAACGGTGCAGAGTGTCGTAGGCCAGCTGAATATATACCTGAGAAAGAGCGCGCATATATACGTGCACGTACGTCTCCCATGCGTCGGGTAGAGGGCATGGTGGTGGCAGTGGGAGAAGCACGTGAGATGGTATGGGAGGGCGTCGGGTCGGCGCGTGGGCGGCCGCAGGCAGGACGCACGTCTCGATGAGAGAGAAGGAAGGTTTGGTGGTATGCCACGAGGCGATCGAGAGAAGAGGAGACTCGAGGTAAACGAAGAAGAAGAAGAAGAAGAAGAAGGAACAGGAAAAGAAGAGAAAGAAGAAGAAGAGGGAGAATAAAGAAAGAGAAGGAAGGGAAAGGTAAGATAAACGACGAAAAGAGAGGGATGAAGACGGTGGAAAAAAGGAAGAGCAGGAATGTTCCTCCATATCCGCGTATGGGAAAGGACGTGACGAAGAGAAAGGAGAGATGGCGAGTTGAAAGAAGAGAGAAAGAGAGAGAGAGAGAAAGAGAACAAGACGAGAGGCTCGATCCCTGGCCGGTTAGAGGAATAAAAGGAGTTTTATATGACGCCGTGGTTTATGGTCGTGGGTTTTATCTGATCGCATTGCCACCGGTGCGGATTTCGCAATAAATTAGGACGAGGTGTAATTAAAAGGGCACCGGTTGCACGGTTGACTCGTGACCGTCGTGTAGCCACTACCGAACCAGGCGATCCTCTTCTATTCGTCTTTATGATCTGACCTTCGTTTTCGAAATAAACGAACAACTACCTGGATGAGATTGCACCGGTTAATGTCCCCTGTGCTGTTTGACTTGTGGCTGGAAAAAAGGACTAAATTAGGAAATAGACCTTGTTCCTTTCTCTGGTTTTTCTTTTTTCTCTTACCAAAATTGCGGAATATATCTAGGAACGCAATTTGAAACGTTTCTTTCTGAAAGTTCGTTTAATTTTTCATCGTAAATTTTTTTCCAATGTGATATTCTCATTTTTCATGCAAATGTGGAAGACTTTAGAGATTATCAATGTTTAATTAGTTAAAAAGGAAAACCTTTTTACCTATCATCTGAAAAATCAAAGTCTATAAATTCCGCCGAGCATTTTCCAACTTCTCGAAATCATTCGAAAATTTCTCCAACTCGTTTCGCAACTTCGGAAAAGGCATCGATCAATGCCAAACAAGAACAAACTTCTCGATAATTAACCCACGGTCTATAACTTTACCCGACTGGAAGGGAGACAATTACTCTGGCAGCCGCAATCGCAGTAAATTTCCCGCCAGTTTCAAGCGCGCGTGGGAAGTGCGCGGAAAATCGATCTAAACCGGGTCCTCGGCGATCAACCGTGTAGCAAAAGTAGAGACGGTAGTCGAGATAAAAATCGTTTTGGATCCAAGCCAAAACCGGCGCCAGAGTAATTCGAGCGAGGCGCGCTGGTAACGAGCCGCGTTTCGCGACTAATTCGTTCGTTCGGCAAATTGAAATTACACGTTGCTCGACTGCTGGTTCGACTGAATTACCGTCGGAACCTCGAAAAAAAAGGGCCTCACGATGGCGTGACCCCGGCAAGGAGAGATAATGTCGGCCCCGACTTTCACCCGGCTTTCTGTTCTCTCCACCCTCGTATGCCTCGCAGGTTATTAATTTCGCAAGTCTACTAAGTTATTATTCCCGACGTGAAATTTTGCATTAAGTTTTATTGATGGGGCCACGGGCCGCGCTTTAACCTTAATTTCGAGCTGATGATGAAACACGCGCCATCTCGTGATCCTATGTTGCCGATTAAATATTTATTCGCTATTTCGAAATTTCGATACGATGTTCGATCTTTTTGCCAATTTTTATAATATCGTTATATTTTATAACAATGTAAATGTGTTATATCGAAATATTTGTTCGAATCTTGTATAAGTATTCGTAAACGTTTTCCAAAATTTTTTTTCCAGAGAAGTTTTTGTGCGTCGAATATAATTTTCTTTTGTGACAATTGTTATATTTAAATGCATTCAATTCTCAATTTGTGTTTTGCACACGCAGAGTTAATAGAAATAGTTTATATCAGTGTATATACGTAATGGATAGAGTTAATGAAAATAGTCTATATCGATAAATTATTAAGCGTGATAATTATTTGACATAAAATTCTTTTGAGACTATCGTAATTAAATCTACGTTGATATAGATTATTTTCATCAATTCCGAATACATTTTTTCGATTAAAAAAATACGATCAAAATATCAGACAAGTTTCCAGAGTGATAAACAAATTAGGATAAAATCATGAAAATCACTTGGACCGTGAAAGCTTAAGACTCGTTCAGATTAATCGAACCGCTTGACGTCAAGTAACTCGACTTTAAGTTTGTGTTCGTGGAAGTGAAGTTTCTCGAGGTGAAGTTGCTCGAATTCAAGTAGTTCGAACTTCAAGTGAATACGTAATGAAAAATCGATTCCCAAATTGGCCTAAATAAGCGGCTTTGTTGGTTTTCTTAACTTTCTTCGAGTTTTCGCGATCCTTGTTGCTATTTTGTTGAAAAGAAATCGTTCAATCGAAATATAATATTATCAATTATTAATAAAAATGAATATTTATCCATCCAATTTCTAGAAAAATGCATTTGCACCGATGGAAAAATTTCTCACGTCAAAACTATCCTGACGAAAGAAATTAACTCGTTCGAGGCTGAACCTCGTTGAAATTCACCAGCGAAAGAAATTATCTCTTATCCTATCGAGTTTCCCATAAGATCTTTCCTCGAAACACTTTTTTCCCAAAGCTGGCGTATATATGAATCAACTTTTTGCTCTATTCAAAGCCGTAATGTAAAAACAAATATCATGAAATTTCTAAAAGCATCTCTCGTGTCCATCTTTTTCTATCCCTTCTCGATACTTGTCTAAGGTAACTATTTTTCTTTAATGTCTGCCAACCGATCGAGAATCTCACTTTGAAGGAGATTCTTTCTTATCCTCGTGAATCTTCTCACGATGAAAGATGTATGATCGTTTGTAGCTTATTATGTATCATCGGTAAGGTAATTCAGATAGTTGAGTTGAGAGTATGAGGAAGCAATAAAAAATACGAGGAGTGAGAAAAGTGTTTGGAATGTTAAACAAAGGTGGAAGTGTTGATGAATCAGATACAAGGGATAAGAAGTGTTTTTAAAATGATCGCTGCTCGAGTGACTAACGCTGAATGGAAACTCGTTACAAGTAGTTTGGGAAGGAATTATGATGATGTAAATGTCTGACAACGTGTTTCATTCATTGCAGAGAGTGAAAGGTGGAATATCAAGTTGGGAACTCGATATCGTTTCCTCTGTTATTTTTCTACCAACTATTACAAGATTTAATCATTTTCAATACAGACAATTAATTATCCCCGTACATATAATATTAATCACGAAAAATTATTACCTTTTTAAATAAATTATTCACGCGAAAATTACAATAATAATAAAAATTTTCCAAAATTTCAAATATTTGAACCAAAGATTTTAAATTCATTAGAATACTTTTCATGAGTGTATTTACTTTTTAATTCACTCAAACGTAAGTATTTTACACTAAAAAAAAAAAAAAGAGAGAGAAAACGATTAACATCGTCGAACAAATAATTATCGCAATATTGCGAATTTAAAATCTCGTAAAATCGCACGATCGTTAAATTAATCTTGTTCCGGGAGATGATAATCCCAGGTTTCGAAACTCTCTTATGCAGATTCGCGATAAAATCGGCTCGAATTAATTTCCAATGTCAGGTACCTCGTTTTAAATAGCCGGGTACATTAATTCCAACGCGAAATCTACGAAAGAAACGGTTGGTACAGGTTTCCACGAACGGCTGTCCGATTGATAATTACATAGATTTGGGTAAGAGTCCGCTTGGCGGACGCGCGGAGCAAGATGGCCGCGTGCAGATATCCGGACGTACACTCGAGCGGTGCCGGTTACGCTCTCTCATCTACATGGCAGCACGATATAACATTTGCGGTGGTCCCTGCTTCGTGTGGCAGAGAGGCCACGATGTGGATGCCGGCGATGCAGATATGCTTTATATACCGGACCTCATTGTGGAACGCCTTTGCGCCCCTCTAGCGGCGTGTAGATTCAGAGATACTCTCTCACGGAGCTGCTCCGCGCCTTACTAATGCTCCAGTTTATAAGGGTTATCTTTACCGGGGATCCTCGAACGAGGAAGATGGTGGAACACGAAAGAAGAGGACAGAGAGAAAGAGAGAGAGATAGAAGAGTTGCGGCGGAAGGAAGAAATTAAGGAAGGAAGGATCTTTGACAGAGGAAATCTTTAGCAATGGAGAAGAGAGAAATGTTTATTTTAATGAAAATTCGAACGTTGTGCGCGCGTGAGTTTATGAGAGTCTCTTATGAAACTTTAAAATAAACTTTTAAGAAAAGTTGCGCTCTTCGAGAAATTTAACCGTGAGTTGGTTAACGGTTAAGTTTTACTCTCGATGTTATAAACGTGATGTTAAAAAAGGAAGAAAAAAGGGAAGGTAGTTGATATTTTATTCGCGTTAAATGTGACGAGATAATAACGTGAAATTTCAGGAAATAAATGGAAAAGGATTTCAGCGTGATCCGTGGTTAAAAGAGATAATGAATATGAATAAAATCATATTTAAATTTAATATTTGATGTACGAATGTAGTTGAATTATATATAATGGAAAGTACATTTCGGTTGGAGGAATATGTTGAATAATGGAACTGGAAACCTGATGATGAGATTAAGTTTTATTGTAAGACCATTACTTGCTACAGTTTCAGACCCATCTTCATTTCTGCTTGCTTGAAAGCGTACATGATCATTACTCGCGTAATTCTCTCTGTATACCCCGAGAGAGATATATACTTTAGTTTAATCAGGCATGAAATATCGCCATGATCGTCGATGATAAATACTCTTGGAAAAGTACTCGCTACTTAAACCTTAACACGTTGAACAAGTTGGCCTACATACATTTAATACATAATTCCATTTCACACGTAATGACTTTGAAGAAATTTAATCATCATAATTTACCACGTTTACTAATCTATGAGGCGTCATTTGCAACGTATGCTTTAGTGCGAAATAACATACATATACGGTCACTTTAATATTTCATACTCGTATCCCCTGTAATAATTTTTCATCCTTCCATTATACAAAATATTAAATACGTACTTACGTTCAAAAATCACAAGGTGTCTTCTATTCTTAAATAAAATAGCCTAGGTGAAAACCACGATTTTCACCAAACGTGCCAAATATGGCCGAATACTTTCACGAATTCACTTTCAATTCACTGTACTTTCGATTCATCCAAATGTTCAACGGTCAACAAACCTGGGCCAAATTTCAATTGTAACTTCACCCAACCTCGCAATAAGCCCGATTCTGGACCGCAACGTCCACCTGTTACGTTTAAAAATTTAACGAACGATTATCCGCGCCCAATAAGCCGAAAAAACAACCGATTGGCCGCCGAGCAAACAGCGTGTCACGTTTAATTGACGCGTCTTGGCACGAGGAACGATAACTCGCCGCTCAACATCCCATCATTTCCATAATATCGTATAAAAGCGGCGCGTTTCGTGTTCGGCCGTCATCAACCGTGCTGGAGAACGCCTCTCGCCTCGAAAGCATCGGCCAATAATCCCGGCCCGAGCGTGATTGCGCTCGATCTTTATGCGAATCGCGGCCACGTGTACACACCTATACAATCTCGAATCGAACGAGACGAGGTGGAAATCATGGACGAGGACGATATATATATATATATACATATATATACAAAAAGAGGGAGAAGGAGAGAAAGGATCGCATTGGCCCGATGTCCTCGCGAAATTCCACGCGGAAAGGGCTGTGTTTATGATGACGTCGAGCTTTCTCCGTGCGAGGGTGTTTCAACGGGCACCGCGATTAAGTTGTATCAAATCCGCGATTGAGAGCCTCGTGCATCGCGAGTTCCACGGCCATAAACGTCCGGCCTGTGCTGTTTCCCATAATCTACGGGTGGTGGCCAAGAGGGGGCCGGGTGGAAGAAAAAGAACGAGGAACAGTGGTGGCTTCGATCGAAAGGAGAAAAGACGAGTGTGAGAGAATGTAAAAGAAAGAGAGAGAGAGGAAGAGAGAGAGAGAGAAAGGTGAATGGAAGAGGGAAGACAGGTAGATAGACAGGTAGATAGATTACCTTCGGTGGATTGGAAATTTCATTAATGACAGATATTTGTTTATTCATCTTTTGTTGATTTTTACATAATCTGGTATTAAGCACCGACACAAGTTCTTCTCACGCTCTCACTATATTGAGAATACGTTAAGATCAAAAGTGATTCTCCTCTTTTATAAAAATCGAGAAGAAGACGACGACCGGACGATGAGTCCACCGAAGGAAACTAAGTATGCAAAACACGGGAGAACGGGAGAAGAAAAGAGAATGCAAGAGAGTAAAAAAAAAAGAAAAGAAAGAAAAAAAGAATAAGAAGGAAAGAAAAAGGAGCGAGATCCTGGCAAATTCACGGGTCGTGGCCGGTGCTCCTCGGCACGCAGGAGGTATCCAGGTGCGGAGGTGACGCTCTACAATAACTCTTTCGGCTTTATGTCGTGGGTGGTTTATACTTTATGCGTCCCGCGGGACAATCACGGAGCCAGGACCGAATCGGGCTCTTATTTCTACCGGGGTAAGGCCTCTTCCCTTTTCACGTTGTTTACGACGAGACGGCGCCGCTGCCTACGGCGCACGAGAGAGAGACACGGCTCGTGTGCGTGTCGGCGATACACGCGCTCACGGACACCTCGAAAACTCGTCGAGCCCCCGTCAAAATATAGGAGGCTATCCTCCCCTCTTCCCGCTCCCCACCCTTTTCCGCACGCCTCTCCTCGTAGCACGAGGTAATCGTTGCTGTTGCGTGTTGGCGATTTGTCGTGGCATTAGAAATATCGCCGCGTGCCGCCAGTCCCCGTGATTTATGACCAACGTTCATGTCTGTTCGCTCTTTTTGGCGGAGGTCGTCGATGTCGTCCCTGAGTGAGCTTTTTTCTTTTTTTCCTCTCTCTCTTTCAAAGCTCGAATCGCGCTGGAACCGCGATCACGTTGAACGTCGAGTAACAAGGTTACATCGAAACGTTATTTTCAATGTTTGATTCTTTTTCCCCTGTCAGAGTGATTTTTCGTTCGATTTTAATTAGAATTTTAATTAGAATCGTTCCTTTTAGCGTGTTTTTATAAAAATTTGTATTTCCAATTTCATGTATATTTATGTACAAATTTAGTCTTTAAAATTCATGTGTTTTTATCAAACGGATACGTTGCATAATCTTCATTAAAACACGATTCACTTTCTCGGATCCTCCCTCGGTATCGTGATCTTACATTTCTCTCATTTCCTCCGACTGCTATAATTATCGGTCGGTATACGATGCACGTTGATCGTTACGTGGCCGCGTTTCAGACAGGTGGAAGCGAAGCAGGAACATCCAGAGAGCGTGATGCAAACGCGATAAATCAAAGTTCGAAGTCCACGAGGGAAGGATCGATAGTCGAGATTGGCAACGTGCCAATTTTCGTCGGCAGTGAAAGCTGGCTTTTCGAGAAGGGCCGGCTCTCTGACGGAGGCGCAATGATAGGTGTGATAAATGCAATTATTTACGGTCGATTAAGAGCGACGCCGCGGCCGCCGCGGCTTCGAGCGGATACGAGCCGATCGGATAGGTAGATTGACCGGACAGCCTCTCCTTCGCATGAATTTTGCTCGAGTTTTAAGTTGATTATCTGCTCCCGCTCCAACCCTTCTCTCTTGCGGAACCGAGTTGTATTTTATTCGCAGAGATAAATAGTTCTTGCTCATCCTTGCCGTCAATTGCTTGTAGCAATTTTGCTTCTTTTAATTTTTTTTTTTCCTTCAATACACCATGGATAATAAGTTTTCTTTTTTGACAAATGTTGATGTGTATCGTGAACCGTTAGAATAGAAAAGAAATATATACGTGAGAAAGTAGTAGTAGTATTTTTTTATTAATAGATACTTTGGAAAATTGATTCTTAGGGATTAGAATAAACTCAAAAGTTTGTGTATCAAAAATATCAGTCGAAACTTATTAAGTTATCGACAATTGAAGTTTGGTGATGAAGCGGTTAGGTGAAGCGAGATGGAGATAGAATGACATGCGCGCCGCGTTGTGGCGCGCCGGTGTAACAGAGATCGAGTCTGTCTCACTTTATATCCATCTCGCTCCGTCTAACGCGAATTTAAATCGATCATATCTTAATAAGTAAATCTTTGATATTTTTATGTACAAATTTTTTATATTTGTTTTAATCTCTCTAGAAAAATATCCTATGTATATTGCTATGAATTTTTCATTTTTTAATACGGTAAATGTATTTTAAGTACACTTTCGAAATCATAATAATATCTCCCTCTTTATTCGAGACTTTATTCACTTTTTGCTTCATAAATTCTTATGCCACGAAAAATTGAATCAGAATTGCTTGCAAAGAGTATAGTCATGGATAAGCACGTTAATTTTCATACGTCACTTTTGAACTTTGCAACTAGTGACTTGCATTATCGTCACTCGAATATCTCAATTTATATCGCAATTTCATAAACCTGATATTTACTGTATTTTGTTTTCTTTTTTATCTATCTATTTCTGTCCACACGCGTAATATAATTTATGAAAAATCAAATTCCCATTTTTCGAGATGAAAAAAATATGTTTGAAATCGGAAATAAAATTGATAAAACCGTGATAGATCGTATATCGCGCGAACTTGTATTTTAAATGGATTTTTTTCGTTCGTCCGAGAGAAAAATATAGAAAACGAAAGGACGGATAATATTCCAGCTTTATGGACCCGGCAAGGATGTCGTTTGTCATTACGTGTCACCATTATATCATCGCTGAGCGCGGCTCGTACGTTTCCGATCGTATCGAATTGAAAAGAAGCAAGATCGAGGACCATCCACCTAGCGTACATTATACGTTTTCGTTCTTCTTCGTGTACCTGCTCCCGAGGGATACCGTGAAATCTGTGGAACCTGGAATTGAATTATTTTCCTCCCCGTGAATATATCACGTTCCGCGTTTCGTGCTTTGCCAAAGGAAGAAACGTTACTGTCCCGAAGTGTATATAACGTTCCAGGGAATTTATACTCCTTGGGGATGGTTTTAATCAGCCTCGAAATCGAACGTGTCATATTGTGCGTAAATCTGAAATTTGAGTATTCCGTGGAGTGCACTTAGACAGAAGAGATTGATTCTTTTAAGGAAGAAATAGAGTGAAAAAAATCTAATAGTGGAATTTTGATTGTGAGGACTTTTATAAAAATATTGAATATTTAGTCATGTAGTGGAATATTTTTGTAAAAAGAAAAAACGAAACCTACTAATCCTTGTTTAAAATTTCATCTAGATTGATTAGATTCGAAGATTTTATATTCTTTCTTTTTCTTGTTAATAAAACGATGATTCTGTGCTTTGAAAAAGCAATATTTTGAAAGATAAGAAAAATTAACCAACAGTTTTTCTACAATTAAAAATTATATTGTATCGTACTCATAAATTTCAAACTTTGTTTTATTAGATAGAAAATTTAAATCTCACCTCTTCTTCGATTCTCCACGATTCTCACAAATCTGTCGATCCAGAGGAGAATTAATTTTTCGCAGGAAGCATAAGATCGATAAAGATCTTTGCAGTCGTGTAGAAAATCTTCGTTCGGCCGTATGTACGTATCTTTTTCGTGACACGGCGAGAGGCATATTTGGTGATTCAGGAAAAGTATACTGCGCGATACGTGGATAGGGGTTCGGATGGAATTCCCGCCAAGTCTCGCGGTGCAAGAACCTGAATCGTGAGGCAATACCTACACCTGTTGCCTAGATCCGTGATTTATTTCGAAGACTTCCTTTCTTCTTGTACACCTCGCGCCGCGAGAAGATTTCTCTACGCATTGTGCGTGGGTCGCGACTGGAATATTTTTCTTCTGACCAGGCAGCGAGAAGCACGACGTGATATATTCCCCTGCAACGTTTCGATTTTTTCGAAGATGAAAAAAACTCGGCAACAACTGCGTCGTATCCATTTATGAATTTTTAAAACCGAGTCAAACTTCTTTGTGAGAAAAAGTTTCTTCTTTAAATTTCACAAGAAAAGTAAAGACGTCATTTAATCAAGGGATATTAATAATTTTCCTTTAACCATTTAATTGTCAAAATTCTATAAATATTTTGTATTCGAGAGGATATATAATCATCTTACAGTAAAAAAGTTTTAATTACGAGACAATCAAATCTAAATTTCGAATCCAATAAATTGATGTTCCAAAAGAATAGCGGAAAAAGACAAAAAGACGAGCGCACCTCATAAACCTCACCCTCTATCACGAAATGGCGAGGCTAGCCGGCGAATAAAGACCTCATCCGTGTGTCCCATAGTGGGTCTCACGGATAGAGCGCAGTCCTGTTTCTCAGAAGAGAGACGGGCCAGAGGGGCGCGCGTGGACACGAGAGGAGGTCTTTAGACAGGGCGAGGAAGGGGCGAACAACACGGACAACAACGAAAGAACGTAGAACACGGAGGACTCCGGCTCGACGAGTTGCAGAACTCGGCTGGCTCGTTTCGGTAGACCGGTCGGTGCCACGGCCTTGCTTTCGAATAAAATGAAATTAATCTGAAGGGAGCCAGCGGGGGACGGCGGCCTCTCTGTCCTATTTCATAATAAATAAATCCAACAGGCCGGCCCCTGCGGTGTCCCAATTAATTCGGTCTTATTCTAACGGCCGTGTCCTCGGTGATCCTCCCCCATACCCCTCCCTCCCCCGATGAATCGGCCACGCTCCGATTCATTACGAGGTCCCGGGGCCCACTCCACCCTCGGGGCCCCACCGACACGCCTCGAATTTAATTAAGCCGCGGGGCCACGGACACGCTTGTGTCTCCTCCCGTGCACGCTGCAATACACGCTTGTCCTGCGCGATTCCTCGCCGGAATCTCGCCTCGATTTACTACTCGTGATCCGCGGGACGTCGTGCAAAGGAGCGCGTCGTGTCGTGGAGGTGTTCCGTGAGATAGGCAGCGTTTCGTTTTATTGGTGGATGGAACGAAACCTGGTGGACGGAACGAGAGTTATGGGTCTGCGATAGCGGATATTGGGGGTTGAATAAAATGGAATGGAGAGTATACTGGGGTGGGTAAATCTGGAGGCTGGCCGATTTTTTGGTAAATGGGAGGATTTGTCGAGTTAATAGTACTGGTTCCGTGGTTTGTGCGGGGGCGAGTCTTCAGAGGGTGAGGCGATATTTTTATCGTTTCTCGAAGCCGTGATTGCAAAAAGAATTTCAAGAATTTGCTTTTTTGTTCTTTCATTTCGATTAATAGCTATGTGTCATAATTCACTCTAAAATTTCTTCTAGAAAAGTCTCTCCAGATCTACAGACAGATCCAAGAACCCCTTTATTATAAACAAGACAAGAAATAAGATCTCTGTTGAAAACCTGCCGCTAACTTTTAGATAAAAATTAATACCATCTCTCCCTCGTCCGACGTTATTCATCGAAGGAACAACACCCTTTATCGCAACCCTTCTTTTTCGAATGGAAAAGAGTAAATCCGAAACCCTCCAAAAACTCATCGATCGATCAATTTTTCCACCGACCGAGACGAAACCCATACACCAAACCCAGAATCTTCGTTCGAATGAAAGAATCGAAAATTTCGAGGAGTTTTCGTCGCGCCAAATTGGAAGCCGAAGAAGGATAAATCAAGGTGGCCGATGAAACCGTTTATAACCGACCAAGATCTATCTATCTGCGCGGCAATGCTCTCCGCTATACACTCCTAGCTATCCTATTATTACGCGGACCTGCCAGCACTCCCACGCCGAGGGTAACATGATCGGGGTTAATCTGACCGTGACCTGTACTATGCCAGCACCTGCGTGCGACCCAACCTAATTCGAACTTCTTTCCCCTCCCTTTCTTTTTTTCTATTCTTCTTTTCTCCGTTCTTTTTCTTTTCTTCTTTTTTTTTCTTTTTTTTCCCCCTCTACTCCGCTAACACGACTCATTCCCTTTCTCTATTTCTTTCCTCCCCTTTTTGGTTCTGACGTGGCTACAAAGGGAGATAAGGGGGAACGATAACGGAGTTCCTTGTCCGGAAAGACTTGACTAATGAGAATTTCGAGATTCGGAGATACCGGAGATGGTTATTAGACTTCTTTCTTCTTTTATCCATCGGTTGTTGCGTGCCCCTTTGTGATCGCTTTTAATTGAGATTTAATTAAAAGGGTTGGCGGATGCCACCCGTGAATGTAACATGTGAATTGTTTAACAAATGGGGATTAAAGGAGGAGCGGCGATGCTGCTCGTTGGGAAAATTTCCCTCCATTCGGAGTTATCGATCTTGTCGAGGGTTGGCGGCGTTGCTTTCATTGTGACGTTACAATCGGGCGAGTAAGTGTGGTCAGGTTTGTAAATCGTAGAGGTTAGTTGTTTGAAAGTGTTTCTTTCTTTTTTATTATTAAACGTCTTGATACGACGAGATCGTAACGAGGATTACAATGAAAATATGTTTCCTTTGTAGGAATGTGTACTTTAATACGCTGTAATTAATTTATTATTAAATATAACGTGTGAAACGTGATATCATTTACGAGAAGATGATTAATTGGTTTAATCAGAAAGTGTACATAACTTTTTTATAATTGTATTTCGAGGAAAATTGACGGAGAAGAAGAATTTACAGGAATCCTGATGATATTCCACTTCAATGAAAAGAATTATCCAATTTTATTAATTCCATCCTTCTCTCTCGATCTTCACGAAACTTTTATTCCTCGGAAAGGGAAAATATTCGCGGAAAATGAAAGATGGAAGGGGAATCGACAAACACTTAACGATAAAAAAAAGGGAAAAAAAAAGAAAAAAAGAATAGACTCGAGGAAAAACTTCAGAAAGAAATATAAGAATCTTTACATGAACACCTATCCTCCCAACTCTTTTTCATTACCTCGAATGCTCAAAGCATTATCACAATGCCCAAGAAAAAAAACCAGAAACCAAGAGAAAGCTGGGGAGAATACAACGGAGGCGACATCTCCTTATCCCAACACCATCTATAAATCTTCTACAAGCTTGATTCTCGTGGATACTTTATAAAGTAGTTTCATGCATATATACATACATATATACATATGTATATATATACACACGTCTACATAAAGAATTCTAAAAAGAAAAAATAAAGAAAGAAAGAAAGGGAAAAAAAGGAAGAAGAAAAAGAAAAAAAGAAACGAGAGACGAAAGAACGCGTTATGGGAAATGTCCTATCGGACTGCAGGCAGGTGCACCGGCCATATAAGGTTAAAAGGCCATACGAGAGTCGACTCTCACTCCGGGAGTAGGATATAAACGCGGAGCGGATTCGCTCGTGCCTCGCCCAACTTCCCCACGCGAGGAGTTATTACGGACGCCTACGCCCCTGGGCCAAGCCGCAGGAAACCCGAGACGAGGTTTCCCTCCGGCGAGAAAGGGGTTTGTTTTCGTGGATATTCCACGGAAATTGGACGTGGGCACGGCGACGATCCGTTACCTTGTAAATCTCCCACACGTTCGTGTACGGTGTAAAAGTGTACAAAAGTGTGTGTCCCTTGAAACGCGCCCACAAGAAATGTTTCTCTTCTTCGATTATATGTATATACGGAGTTTCGGCGGACTTTGACACAGTGGCGGGAACCGTGGGCCGAGCTAATTGGCTCGAGCGGCCGCTTTTGTTCCGAGGAGAAACTGGAACTGGCGCATCGAAGATGGAAGTTGAAGACGTGAATAAAGTACAATAAGGGTGAGTTGGGGAAAGGGGAATGGAATTGGGTGATGAAAGTGTAGAAGGTGGATTGTTGTTGTTGTTTACGATCGCTTCTTTCGGGAAGGAAGTCTGTAAGTTCTTCCAAGATCTGTAATTTAATTTGGACTTGTGCAATTGCAATCAATTTTGAGGTTATACGTGCATAGACTGTTCTGCATCCTCGTTTCAAAATCGTCCTTTCAAGTTTTTTGTCAAACATAACCTCTATCCAAAATCTAACCGGATATTTCAATGGATAGTATACAAGATATTACGTATGACGAATCTTCACGATAATTTATTTTTATTCGATTCGAGTGGCGTCTCCCCATCTCCCCCCTTCGAAAAACCGTATCTCGAACGACGACGCTAATTAACGTCTCAATTAGCCTAGGTAGCGTTCGTGTTGCGGATAATGCACAACGTGGCTGCCTCGTAATTTCCTGTTCCTGCGGCCGGAAGAAAGAGCTGGCGAGATAAAAAAGAAATATATGTATCTCGACGATCGATGCGGGAAGCCTTAAAGAGAGTGCTACAAATTAACTATCTCTGTCACTTGAAAGGACGTTTATTACGTCTCGTTGTACGATATACGACGTGATAAGTGTGCCAACCACTACCAAATATGATCGATTTCTTTCTTTTTTAATCTCTTTCTTTTCAATCTCATATTTTTAAAATACGTTTTCGAAATGCGTTGTACAGAAATTAAAATTGAACGAATTGATTCGAAAGGTTCGTTTTATTTTAATTTAATTATCAACAGATGGCTAAGAACGAATGGAACGCATGTTGTTTGGAAAAGAATTATTCTTTCCCTTTCGTTCCCACGAATGGAGCCGTGGTTAAATAACACGGGATCGAGAATCGTATCGATCCGTACGCCATGGAATATGCGCGCGGTCCAACTCCCATGGGGCGAGCCATTGGACGTCACCCGCTGACCCGTAGCTATGTTCTTTTAATTGGACCCAGAACCGAATCGCCGATCGGGTGCAGGTGAATCGCAACGATTTGTATCGCTGGCAGATCATTACTCATCTATCCTCCCTGGAGACCTGGAGTTGTAACACAAAAGAGACTCGTGTAGTCCTCTCGTGGACTATCGTAAAGATTTTCCTTCGTTAACGGTACACAATGCTTATCAGCTTGTGTAGGGAAGTTCTAACAATTTCCTTCGTTTCTTTCTTTCTCTTGGATTTCTCCTACTTGCAATTTCGATGGATCATCGTTTGTCAAGGCTACGCAATCTCTTTCTCTCTCTGTTTCTCTCTTTTTTCTTTTTGATAAGATTTTGTCGGAGAATCGTTGAGACATTTTCGTTGAGAAGTTCTTTGGTTCGACGATAACGAGGATAATTTGGATTCCGACTTGTTCTTTGAGAGCGAAACATTAATCTACGAAGGATTTTGATGCATAATTTTATGCGTTAATTCGTAAAAATAAAATTTCGTAAAGTAAAGTAATTAAAATTGTGATAATTTATTATAATTCGTCATACATACAGATTAGTTTGGGAATAGACGACATAATCCTCTTTTCAACATTTCACGAATTGTACGAGCATTAACTACAGATGTCGTGGCAAATGTCGAAAACAGTCGGTGACGGTCGATCGGATGAGCGCACGTGCTGGCCGGAAGCGGAAACGCGGTGAACGGTGGGAACGGTGAACGCCACAAGTGGCGTGAGGACTAGGGCCTAATGATGCGCATATAAATGCGGGATACGCGAGAAGTCTAGATGACACATGTAGATAACATCACAATGTGACTGGCGTTCGATATCGCCTCTGTCATCCTTCGAAATTAACTATGAAACTGAATTAACTACGAGGAATGTTATTGTTCGTCGTAGAGAAATAAATTCCGCTTTCTACAAATTAGTAATCCGTAACGAAGAATTCCTTTTTTCTTTTGAATATTTTCTTTAAAATATCGATATATTTTATATTATATTAGATGAGTTTTGTAATAGATGGAACAATGTGATAAAATAACTGTCATCAAGATCTTTCTTGTTAATCACCGTGATTGATTTTCAAGTAGAAAATTAATCGATTTCCATTTCTTTGAATATTCACGTGAGATAATAAGATTTTTCGTAAAATAATATTACATTCATAAAAAATAAACTTTTCACGTGTAACAGAATTTATCGAGTATGAAAAATATTTCAACAATCCAATATAATAATATAATAATCACATGATATTTCGAAGCTCTCATCAATGTAATATTAATTTTAATCGACGAAACGCAAAATGGAAAAATATTTTCGTGATCCAGAAATTCTATTGGAGGCTTACACTTTTAAAATCGAAGGATTTTTAAATTTTTAGTTTTCTCCGTATAATGCTACGAAAAAGTAAAAAAAAAAAAAACAAATCTTGTCCCAGGAATTTAGAAATATATCTCGAAATGTGTCAGAGGATTTTAGAATTTTTCTTCGATCCGTGGCAAGTGTAAATTCTCGAACATTTTAATGGTATAACGGTGGAATAGCAATAAATTCGCATTTGCTTTTCGCACTTGTTAATTCCACGAAGTATCCACCGTCTTTCGATTACATTCGACCAAGTATTAACGCAGATGTATTTTCCATCGCGAGACGTTAAGTAATACAAATGAAAAGACTCATCTTTACGTTGTCGCTGCTGTTTCATCTCTGGATCAGAGAAAAAAAGGAGAAAAAAATCAATAAGAAAATATGCACGTAGCTTCGCCCAGTCTGAGTCATTTGACATTTATACTAGTAGTGATGGATGCGAGTCGAGTTTGAACAAGATATTGAAATTTTATCGTTAGAAATAAAATATTTTTGATTTTTTTCACGAAATCGAATTTTTCTAACATGGAAAGAATAAGCGATTTATTTAAAATAATTAAATTGAAATTATTTACTTTCTGTTAAAGAAATGACACGTGATCTTTCAAGTTTACCGTTCATACAAACTTTTAACAAATTTATAAAGATTCTTGACTATCAAAATGTGGAAAATTTCTATTTAAATTTCGAATATGTACATATGTATGTAGCTGACTTATTTTGAAATTTTAAGAGAAACTCGATCGAGGTATATGAATGCATCGCTGAACCCAACTCTTCTGCTAAAAGATTTTAAGCGTTATCTGCAACATGATATGGACACGATCGTTGAAAATTAATAAATATTCGATGATTATTTCTTCTTTTGCTCCTTTCGTTTCCTTCGCATCTACAATTTAAAGATCGATTTTATCGAATTCGAATAATCCATTAATGGTCTTCTGCGAAATTTAATTAGCGTGCAATTTGAAGTTAAATGATTTTATTTCTACAAAACGAATTCTTCCCAATATTATTCAAAAGAAAAAAAAATTTCAAACTCCTCGATTCACAAATTGCTTCAATTAACATATAAAGTATCCACATGTTGATTCGGTATCCAATTTTTTAGATACATTTTTGATGATTCGATAAAAAAATATTTTGAATAAAAATCGGTCAATTTTTTGATTAAAACTTTCGAAAAAAAACTTCTTACTCGATGCAAAGCCAAGGATATCCTGATTCTTTGAAATAAATTCAATAAAAATTTAACAATTACCGACGAAAAATTATTTCGTAATTGGGAACCATTTAGAAAAGCCTGTCTGAAAATTTCATACAAGAATAATAAATCCTTTGCAAGTATAAGAAACGACAAATGTTCTATTCACGAACAGTGGAGATTGATCGCCATATTTGGATCATAATTACCAATCGTAATCCAACGACTATCGATAAGACTCATGGTCCACTCGTCGAAATTCTCGGGTTTACGAGCCATAATGTTACGAACTGACTTCACATCCGGTAATAAAACAGTATCCTGCCTCTCTATGTTTGGTCGTTCGTTAATGAGAAAGTTTATGCATCGTCTTAACGATACCCAGTTTCCATTAACAACTCATAATCGTCATTTTATCGATTATTCAGACGGTTTGTGTTCGCATAAATACGTTATCACGTGCTCGTAATGCTTGCCGTCACGCGAGTAATGCCGCGTCCACATCGATCGGGGAACACCTTTGCCTTTATAATGGATTTTAAATATGATGTTATTATTAACATCATTATCACAAATTGACAATACGTTTCTTTCATTATTACTACTAATAATTGTAGATGACGAAAATTTATTTTAGTTTTACTAATAGTCATAAAAAAGAAATCGATTGTTTTAGATTAGAAACAAGAAGATTTTTTTTTTTTTTTTGATCATGGTAAACTGTTCGAAGATTTATAAGTTATTGGACATTAAGATATTAATAGCAGTGTAATTTTTTTTCTTATTTTAATTATAATACTGTCCTTGACCGCACGTAAGTGTGGACGCGGCATAAAATATTCTAGATACCGCTAGAATTCAGAGGCCATCTTTATCTAATGCAAAATAAATAATCAATCGTTTTTCGTTCTCGCTATTTTAACAGCGTTAGTTAGTGACGGCCATATTTACGATTTTATTCCGCGAGATAAACGCAGGTTGATGGCGAACGTGGAAGGGAATATCGTTTAGGGAGGAATATTGATGAGGCGTAATGACGATAGTCGTGCGTGTTGGGTGCTATTTGAGGGTGTCTGTGAAGATTGATGGTTTTAAACAAGTGTGTAATTATGAAACGCATGAAGGAAAGTAAAATGTATATTGTGTATTGGTTTCGGTTGGTCGAAACATTATTATTTTTAAGGTAAATTTAAAAATTCAAGTAAATCTTAATTTTTTTTTTTTTATATATTACACGTTATTTTCTCCACAATTTTTTTCACTTATTTTCTTTTTTTTTTTTTTTTTTCAATCACATGAAACCGCAACCGATCATTATTTTTCTCGATCGGAGGCGACGATTAGGGGATGAAAACATTGAAAAATGGGAATAACGACAGCAATCTGGAGGAGCGTTACTCGCTTTAGACATCCGTCTGCTCTATTTTCATCTTCGCCGCTATGAAATTATGATAGATATGCGCTGTGTTTCTAAGACAACCCCTTAAAACGCAACCCTCTGTTTGAATGCACCGGTCATTAAGCATCCAATTCGCGAATCTGTATGATAATCAACCACCATTCGCATTATGTTCGAATAACGGATTACTCGAAATACAATATTAAATGGAAAGAACTTTCTTATAATGAATAACGTAATTTTGAATGAATCTAGAATGAACTTTATTTAGTCTTTATTATATTGATTTTGGAGAAAGAAATATTTTATTAAGCTTGATATTCTATAAGGAAAATATAATTCTTGTTAAATTTCTATTTAAAAGAAAGTTCATTTATTTTTGATTATTATTATAAATTATTTTTGATTAATCAGTTTTTTCATTTATTTTAAAAAAAAATACGTTACAATTAAATATACGAAAGAAGATGGCGAATATTACAAAAGAGATTGTATGAACATTTAACTAAAGAAAAAAAGAATCAACATTCAATCGAAAAGAGATTACACATAAATTTCATTTCATTTTTTCTTCAAAATTCAGCAACGAGGATATGAAAAGGAAAAATCAAAAGAGAAACACACATACACATACACACATACAAAACGCCTAAACGCAATTCACCTTTGAAAATTCCGTGATAAAGTCGAAGCCACGGCTGTCCATCAGCCCGATAAATAACATTTTAAATAACACTTTGCGCCTGGTAATTACGTTTTAATTACACGCTCGTCTCCCTCCGTAACATCGTTCCATCACCGTTCCCTTCTCTCTCTCTCTCTCTCTCTCTCTCTTCCATCGTCCAATGTCCACACCACCTGGCGCGTTCGCGTGCGTTCAACCCATCTTTGCCGCTTTTGACACGTTCCCCGTACGATTCACGTATATTTCTCAGCCGCTCTTATACTCGTCCACGTGCCACGATCGAGGACGTCACATCCGCGCGCACACGCGTCGCTGTTGGCGAGTAATCGTTGAATGGTTAATTAGCGGGACAATGATGCGGAACCGGCGCGGGCAGACCGGAAGCAGACGGAGGAGAAACTGTTCTCAGGCGTCGAGCGTCTTTTCCGCATCGTAATTACACGGGGCAATCTTCTCCCGAGTCCGGATGTTAATTAAAATGCGCGTTGAAACGTCCACGGGACGGTATAATCCTCGTGAAAATTTCGCGTTGACCCAGTTCTCCCTCGAGGGTGCGTGTAGTAATGGCGGAATAACGGAGCCGAGAAGTTTCTTCGAGAACCAGCTAATTTTGGATTCCGCTGGAATTCAAGGTAAGCATCGTCGAGCTTAATTCCGATGCTTTCTTCGATGGAAAATGGGGAATTGTTGTCGGTTGGAATTTTGCGGAAGAGAAGGAGATTCGATGGGACGTGAGTGAATTTTTGGGAATTTTAATTCTGAAAAAGGAATCGTTGGGAGAATTTTGGAATATATTTAAAATTTGTAATATATGTACATTTCGTGGAAAATGGAAATTTTCTTCTTTTTTTTTTAATATTTTATTCCTTTGATTTTTTGTAAGAGAATTCTTCGCAAAGAGAATTTTTAATGACTGTTTCGCTCGTTCTATTATTATTTCTATTCGCTTCGTTTCGAAAATGAAAGGTTCATATTTTTCATCCAACAGGCACGCCATTTCTGCGCATTTGATAGCATAATCGTAACAATTATAAAAGGAATATATAGGGACAGAAATTGAACCGGCCACTGAGGATTGAAAATTATCGTAGCTGCGATCAAGCCGCGTGCTATTTATTACACTCCAAACCCGATATATTTTCCCGCACACTCGAACCCGGCCATTCGAATAACGTCCCTCGTTACACACTATGATCGAGCAATTACATTTCTCAATGGAACGAGTCATTCCGCGGCTGCACCATACCTAACCTCCAACCGCCGTCCAACCTAATATCCCCGTGATTGAAATTCGTTTCGCATGTAATCCAAACGAACCGCCATTTCGAACTACGTCTAGGCCAGATCTGGCATAAGTTTGCACAATTTGCCCGATGATTTACGTCCACTCGGCTCGTATAGGTTAGGTTATACCCGAGAGGTTATACCCACTTCGAACGCGGTGGGTTACGCGGCGAACATAAAAAATGGCACGCACACGGTGGCAAACAATGACCTATAAATCGATCGACGAAGCATTGCGCGGACGTTGGCGTCATTAAGAGCCATAACTCTTGCCCCTTTTCTCATATTTGACATTCAATTAAGGTGCAGCCATAGCGCGACGAAATTTCATCCAACCCGGTATACGCGTCGATTGTCGTCACGCGAGTCGTATTTCCATAATCGTCGACCGGTTGTTTTACCGAAATTACGCTTCATAATATTTCCCCTCCCCTGCGACGATTCGTTCTTTAATCGAATTGTTGTTATTCGCCTGTGAATACGCACAGATTAAAATTGATTAACTTTATGTATAGATATTGCATGCGCGGATTGCTCGTCGTAAAGAGACAGTTTATAAATCAACTTTTTAAACGGATCGCGATTAACCTTTATCACTTTTTCCTCTCTTTACTTTTTGCTATTGGTTACTTTCAATTGATTTAACAATGTGGTTGGAAATATCGCGTGCAGGTTTCTTTTTATAAATTGTAATTTTAGAGATGTACTACCTTATCTTATCCTCTTTGCATCATATTTATGCGAAGAGAATAAATGGATTTCGAGGTTAGAAGAATTGGATTGATTCAAAGTGACGCGACAGTATTATATAGATTGAAGATTGAAGTAAGAGATTGAAGTGAATGAATTATATAATGTAACGCCTTAGAAACTTATCGATCAAGGTCCGTTAGAATTAAATAATTCCTTTCGAAGTTTGTCGTTAAAATTTTAGATTCCTTTTCTAAAATTCTCGAAAAAAGGAAAAGAAAACATCGCTCTTCGCCTCGAATAGCGAGTGAAAATGAAGGAAGGAACGCGATCCCGCGAGTAAAAGCTGCGTTAAACGAGTGACGGCTTAATAATTGTATGCGCCAACTGTCGGTGGGCCGCGGGTGGGCCCACGGGAATCCGCTTCGCAATGGTGGCGCATAATTACTATGATTCGAGCCACGTTTCACGGTGCTCCAGTTCTCCGCGAGAGGGACAGCCGGAACTCACGTGACCCACGCCAGAAAGAGGTTCAAAAAGCGCCGCAGCGAAAGAAAACCTGCAATCAACGCGTCAAAAAGCGAAACTTTCACGATCGTTGTTATGGATCTCTTCTCCCGTGTTTGGTCTGCGTGCACGGTATCTGGAACAATGTCCACTTGCTCTTTCTTTTTCATTTATCTCATTTTTGATTCGGTTTCTTTTTTCTTTTCGATGAATTATACATTTGAATTATATAATTACTACATTGTCATTTTGTTCTGCGACCGCAATAAGTGGGTCGATATAATTTTTATAGGAATAAAAATTAAAAAAGCGTATTATACATGTCAAAGTTTTCGGGTCCAAGAAATATTCGAAACGTTTTTAAAGTGTGATTATCGATGAATATAAACACGCCCTGAAAATTTGTAAGAAAATGTAATGTAAAATTTGGGTCGCAAAAGTTTTGAAATTTCAGAATTTAAATCGTTTAAATTTTCAATATTTTTACAAACAAGAGACCTCGAAATTTCCATTATCATTCTCTCGATAATTAGAATTTTACCATGGTAAAGATTAATGGAGCTTTACATTGTTTGTGGAAGAAGAAAACTTAAGAGGCACATATCATTTTCAATTGTGGAAACTTGAATTTAAGGAGCAGAACTCCCAAGTTTCATCTTCTTCCTCGGAAGCTATTAGATGGTACAAAGTTTTCAGACTAATGTTCCATGGCCTTTTAACATAAATTAATGTATTTCCCTACAGACGTTTACGAATGACGAATGGAAAAACTTGGTGGAAATCGAATAACACAAATAATTATTCTTTTTTAACCACGAATTAGAAATCCTTGCATCAACGACGCAAGTATTAAAAAACCGAGTTCCAACAAACTCTCTTTCTCTCTCTCTCTATCTCTCTCTCAAGTCCGTACAAAGTCATCCAATAACCATTACCATCTCGTCCTTTTCCTCTCGCCTGCACGGATCCCATAATTACCTCGATAACACGACACGTTATTATCCCTTATTATCGGAGGAACTCGGCCGTTAAAGAGCACGAAAATCCAATACACGACATGAAATATTCCTCCCGTTACTCGGTTCGAGATACGCGTTGCGCCCGCAGATGCGGCACGCACGCTCCCGTAATCCTTCCCTGACACCCGTAATGGCCGGAATCGTGAATTCAATTGCCTCCTGAATTGGATGCAGTCGCGGGCCGCCGGCTCAAGGCACGTACGTAGAAATGAATGCCGGCTCGGTGCATCCGTCGTGCACCCGAGACAAAGAAGCGGCCTGTGATTGCGGCGGAGAGAAAGATCCTCCGACCGGACGGCGGCTTACGACGGCTCGTTCCCGTTCGCAAGTGCTCGAGCACGGAGAGGAAATTCGAGAGCGCGGCGGATGGATGCAAAGATGCTTCTTGCTCTCTTGTTTAAACGATGATTGGATTGTGCTTTGCTGAGCTGTTGATTCGGTTAGGGATGCGTTGGATACACGTGGATACGGTTGGAGAATGGATGCGGTTGGTACGCGGAAGTAAACAGTTTCCGATATTTGGAGCTCGATTTGGATGCTAGGAAATTTCGGAGAGCGGAGGTTTGGAAGTTGGCCAGTGTTGTCGTTGAAGTGGTTATGGTATGGGCAGGGTGGGTTTGCTTCGGTTCGGGTTTGATGAGAATTTGTGCGTGTTTTTTTTTTCTCTTTTTTATTTTTTTACGTGGTTTCGATCGATCGCGTTTGCGTTGTTGTTGGTTGAAATTTTTTTGTCGTCTTTCCGCGATATTCTAAAGGTTGATTTTAGGAGCAGTCAGTTTTGGAGAACTGTTACAAGCCTTTACCGTCTTTCTTTCGATCAATTCATACTTGAAACGCAGATTGAATATATTCATGAATGAAAATGTAAATTCTGATCGAATAATTTTTGGAAAGAAGTTTTGAAGGTGAATCGGAAGGGAGATTGACAGTTTACGATTTAGAATGCAAATTGGCAGATGGATGGGCTCAAGAAGATGCAACATTTCAGAACGGTTAACAGAATGGTTTACGTTGCGGAGAACGTAGGTGGTGCAGCAACGGCTGGATGTAGGCTACCAATTGACTGTTTTGAAGTCCCATTCACGGGGACGTTCGTAGTGAATAGAGTGATTAGAGTGAATCTAAGAGCCTCACCACCCACTTAAGTTCGCGTCTGTAAGGTCAGTCACGCAATTCTTCCCATTCAACCCTAACGGAAATACCAATCTTAATAACCCTTCCTCCACAAACTTAAGAAAAAAACGTTCGTTGGAAAATTTAATATAGGATAAATTTAGAATTGACGTACGTACATTTCAGTTGAAATGAACTTAATGAAATAAAAGAATCTTTAAAAAAATCTTTAATCTTAAATTAATTTAGCATAAATCAGGACAGAAAATTAATCGCATCGATCAGAGATTCAAATCTGCACAAAAATGCAACTAGAATAATTTTGTCACGTATAATATATCTATTGTAATCTCGAAGAGATTTTAAGAGAGAATAATGAATTCGGTAGGACTGATCGTAATGATACATAATGAAACGAGAGTGGAATTTCATTGGAACTTTTTAAAAATGTCCCCCTCCCTTGGGGGTTGATGAAGATATTCAAATTGAGCGTGTAACGCGACACGAGGAACATCGTACTGAAAATTCTATCTAAACTTTTCGAAATTATTTTAAAAAACGTGTAAAATTTGTTTAATCTTCTACCCTTCGTTAAAACCGTAAATAAATCTTATTTTTATTAAAATTTCCTGAAATTTCTTCCTTCTTCGAGCTTTCCTTTTGCTTGAAAATGAAATTTGAATTATAAAAAAAAAACGTGCAATAAAATTAAATCATAATTACACTATAAAAAAATAATTATAATTTATTATCTAATCTTGAAAGACGATCACATTGTAACACGTCGCTACAAGTCTTCCTGGCAATTTCCATTCGCTGGTGAAGACCTAGGAGTGCCAGCGCACGATATCGTTTGAATCCAACTAAATCTAACCGATCAATACAGGCAGTACACAGAGAGAAACTTTTCTCGGATGGAAAGGGGGCGGAGGCGGAGATGATCGTTCGCATTTATTATCAGCATCGTTACGTTTCTATCGGTTGGAGATAAATTAAAAAAGATAACGTGACATAACGTAGGCACGTAGCTGTGTAAGCTGACACCGTGAGCTCATCGTTCTTTCAGCTCCACGAGACGAGCGTACCGCCCACTGCGAGACAAAAAGGACATTCTTCATTTGACGAAACAAGTAGAACAAAACTGGTTTTCGCAGAGAATCTCATGGCTCAACGAGTGGAGCCGCGTTTCGTTTATTTAATAAGGAGGGTGATTCGCCATTCATCTCGCTTCGATCATCTCTTACAGAATCATTTTAGAGAGGATAAAAAATATTCGGTCGTACGCTTACACGTCGTAAGCTTAATAATTAGGAAGATTATTCTCGTTCTCCTAAGGATTTTTATTATTATTATTATTATTAAGCGTTCGTTGATCGATTATTACTTTTTTTTTTTTTTGATAGATGACTTGACTTTTATTCGAGCAATTTTGTAAAGGTGTTGACTCTTAGGGACGTATATTTGAAATAACGTTTAACGAGGTAAAAGGAAGCGTGGAATATGAGTAAAATAAAGTGAGGGTAATTGGAGATGGGGGTTGGATGCGACTAGATAATTAGATTTACTCTGAAAATTTCCTCAATTAAGAAACTTCCACGTTATAGTTTTCAACGGGGAGATGGTAATCATTTTCTGGTGAAACTGTGTCTTTGCTCGGGGAAAATTTTGAACGGAGCAGAAACGATAGAACTTTGTGGTAAAAATATCACTCAAAAATAATCTTCTTTAACATCCAAATATATAAGAAAAGAAAAATTGAAACAACAATTTGGATAATCTATTCCAAAATATTTGAACACATTTTTACTAAAAGTTAAACAAGATCGAAAGCAACGAACGAAACGAAATGAAAAGTTTCAGAAGAAACGAAGAATCCAATCCATACGAATTTTCGTGTTTCGAGATACAGCATTTTTTGAAATTCCAGATAATTTTTTAACTCGAGCAAAACACGTTGAGAATCTCTGGTCTTCTCGCGTCCTTACTTCTTAGTCGGAGGATCCGCGAAGAGGCGCCACAGGGATGTCGCTGAGCGAGCTGTCCTCTCGTCTTTCAGCCACTCCCATTTTCAGCTACCGAGTTACTGCCACTCTGTCAATCTCACCTGACAGTCGCGTCCAAACGAAGATACACTCTCGACAATGAATAACCCTCGCCATTCACCTTGTCACCGGGAGGAGAGGAAAAGTTGCGTCGTTTGTATCCCACGATATTGCGAACGCGATCACTCTTGAAAATTAGTTCTACGAACTCGTTGAATACTGAATTTCAATGGGCTCGCCTCTTTCGAGGATAAAGAAAGGGATACGAGGGATATTCGATCGGATATTCGAGAAATTTGTCTTCTTCGAAAGTCAGATTGTAATTTGCGTTAAAATTATCGTTTCGATAAATTAAAAAAAAAATAAAGTGCGAGTTCCTCTTTGAAGAACTGCTAGGATATTACAATGCGATACCGGCACTTGGAAATACCGTATTTAGCTTCATAACAGGCGCAAAGTAAAGCCAACGTAATTCAGGGCTTAAAGTGTTAAACTATAGTTCAAAACCGTGTCTCTTCACTTTCTAGCGTAGAACCAGTTTGCATGTAATTCTTGCGTGAAATTGCCTTTTAAATATTTACGTGCGATTGTTAAAACAATTTTTTTTTTATCTTAAAAACCACCCCTATGCAACATATCTTGTATAAATGCTCTGATATAAAATTTCACAAATTTATTTTTCATTTTCATTTCACCTTTCGCCCTCCTCGGCGAAAGCTTTGATGAAAACTTTTCCAAAACACGTTCCTTTATAAATGTGCACACATTATAAAACTCTGTAACCGCCTCTTTCGCGTCAATTACGCTCCAATTAAATTTCACCCCTGTGTGAAGCCTGTCCACGAAACGAGGGTAGAGAATCGCGTGGCGCGAGGCGATTCCCCATTATTCCTCGATAAAACCATTTTTTTTTTTTCACTTCACCTATATCCCGAAGAGAGGTTGAGGTAGCCCGGCCGTCTCATTTGAATAAGACAAATGAAGACATCCGGGAGACACGAGAACGATGAAGCTGATAGCCGAGATTGAGCCGAGGATCACCTACCGTGTGCACGATGCATCGAACCGTACCGATTGATTACGATCGTTACGAAGACAATGGTGGATACGAATTTGCTCTCCAACGACGACCATTTCAACTTTGGAACCGAGCGAATTATCTCGAACGCTCCATGACTAAGAATCGTTCGAATTTCGTCACTCTGAAAATCTATCCCTTTCCATCATCATCCACGTCTCCGTTTCTTTAAGTTTCACGTCGCACATAGAATAGATTCGAACTTAATTATATATAGGATAGATAAATACGCTCCTGTTATTACTCCTTAATATACATTAAGAATAAATCTCATTTAAAATCTTGTTTAGCTATTGAGCTTTATTTTTTATTTTTCGCGGCCGATCTTTCTTTCTCAGAAACGACGATTCCTCTCGAATCTCGATAAAATCTTCTGGATAAGTAATTAGATTTCTCCAACGTCATGATCCAAACATCGTATCCTGGTTGAATTAAAATTCGATTCGATTACGCAACAATTCTTCCTCTTCCCTAGAGGTATAATTTGTCTTGCGGGTGAGGCAACGTGTTAAATAGGGGCTGGAAAGTGGCTGCAGGTGCTGTTAGGTGGTTCGTGACTCGACGCGTTAACCCGGCAGCGTGGCGGTTTTCGTGGTGGCGTGTGGAGAGCACGCGCTCCTCCTTCGTGTTTGCGAAAGGGTAACGTTTTCTCGAGAGAGCGACGCGAAAATGTATGTAATTGAGATACGAATGTGGATTCTGCGAGATAGCCAAGCGGTGCTGTGCTCTCGAATTGCCGCTTTACCGACTGCCTCTACGTTGAAACACGGCTGGGATCGAGAGGATCCCGTCGCAACGGAATCGTTATCGCGGACAGCCTCGGATCCGGAGGGGTATAAGTTTGTTTACACGAAACACGCGTCGAACAACTATGTTTTGTACAAGAGTGACAATATTTCCTCTCGACTCTTTCATTTTTCATCCTATTCTCGAATGGAATTTGTACAAAGCCCGTTGTAATATCCCACGGTTCGCTAGAGAGAGAAAGAGAGAGGAAGAGAGAGAGAGAGAGAGACGCGAGAAACTGGATTTTTCCATGTCACGTTCTTGATAAATATTTCTCGGTGATAGGAGAATCGAGGAAGATATTTCACGCGCATCGCTTACACCTTTCGAATCGATGTGCATGAAGTGGTTGAAAAAGAGGATAGGTCTTCAATTAGAAATCACTGCCTCTATCAGCAAAAGAAAAAATCTGAATAAATGAAGAAGATGATGGAACGACGTCGATTTTAATCATTCTCATATTTACGATATCATTAATTTAGAATCCGTGCCAAGTACCTCTGTTGCTACCTTGCTCGCCATTCGTCCTCGTCTTTCATTTCTACGACTTCATTTTCACAATTAAAATCCTGAAACAGAGTCATTTTTCTCGTCGTAAGAGGAATCAACATCCACCCTTACCGCTTGTCTTGCCTGGCGCGCCTCACAGAGACGACAGGTGGGAAAGAAGATTTGCCTCGATCAGAGGGAAGGCGAGAGCATTCGATACGCTTCGAGACGTGCGCTGCGCGAATGAATCGTGTTTCCGATTGTTACCGTGTATAAAACCGGAATGCATCCGAATCCACCCCCTTGCGGATCGCGGTGGTAGGGAAGCGTAGTAGGGGGTGAGAAGAGGGGGAGCAGGACGATGGGGGTGCAGGTGAGAAGGGAGGGGATGCCACGTTTCTGCGCAACTCCGATTCCGCGTTTCTCCCCTGTCCCTCGCCATCTGCTGGAAGCTGGACGAGTGAGGAGATGTATTGAACAGGCTGAATGCGCGTGCAGAGATGCGCGAGTATCCGCGAATTCCCGGCAGCACGGGGCCGCAGTCCGCACAATAAAGAAAAAAATTGCCACGGAGTTGGAGGGACGGAGAGGCGGAGCGGCAGAGAGGAGAGAGAGAGAGAGAAAGAGAGAAGGAGAGAGAGAGAGAGAGCGAGTGCACACCGTCCTAATCCTCCTGGACGCCGAAGAGGCAGACTCGATTAATAGTCACGGTCGCGAGAAGAGAAACGACGTCGTCCTCGTGCGCGCGGTGGTTCGGGATGAGACGGCCACCGTTGTTACTTTAAGCGGAGCATCCGGAACGGAGAGCATCCACCGTTCAATGGGCCACACCGCGTCCGCCGATTATCGTCCCGAGTGAAAACACGTTTCTCAATTTGTGACGCCGACGTTTATAATATAAATCGTAATAAACCCCTCCCTCGACGCTTCTTCCATCCGTTGTTCCTCGTCGAGTCGAGGCGAGGCGAGGCGAGGCGAGACGCCACCTCTGTTCGCGCGTGAGTCGAGTTCGTTTCGGTGGATCGGGAGCAGCAGCAGCAGCAGCAGCAGCGGCAAGAAGCTAGCTAGGAAGCTAGCTAGGAGAGAGACGTCGGATGAGAACAATGAGACCAGGGGGGATCCTTCTGTTGCACCTACTTCTTCTGTGCATATTTTTCCTCGCCTCCGAGGCGAGGCTCGCTCAACAGGCAGCCGACGACGACGACGACGACGACGACGATGACTGGGACGACGAGGACGACGAGGACGACGAAACGGACGAGCAGGGTTATCAGTCGAAGCCCGAGGTGGACGACGACGGTCGTATATACAAGAACCCGAGGAATTCTCCGTCGGCTGTTTGCCCTAGGGACGAGGGCCAGGCGGATTTGTTGGGTCAGAAGTGTCTTCGAAAGTGTTCCACGGACGAGGATTGCAAGAGCAAGAAGAAGAAATGCAGATGCGACGGTATTTGCGGGATGTCTTGTATCAAGCCAGAGAGAGAGTGCCCGGTGCTGAGCGACATCCAGCACGGTGTAATGACGATGACAGGGAAGTTTTTCGGCGATCGGGCGCATTACACCTGCGATCCTGATTACTACACCGTTGGCTTGACCGAGAGAACGTGCAGGGGCGACGGTAAATGGACGGGAACGACTCCTTCCTGCAAGAAAGACGCGAGTTCCTTTTGCTCTCAACCGCCCAAAGTGAAAAACGCGCGACACAACGCGCCCGCCGAGCAGACCACCTTTGATCTGGGCAGCGACGTTCAGTATTCCTGCGATCACAGGTATACAACTTCCGGGATTAGGAAGGCGAAGTGTTTGATGATGGACAGCGTTGCTAGCTGGTTCGGGCCTGATATCACATGCGAGCCGAAAGTCTGTGGACCTCCCGCGGATATCGCGAACGGATGGCACGCCGGTATGTATATTTCCTTTTTTTTTTCTCTCTATCTTAGGCAAGCATAGTTTATCGGGTCTGATTGGAGGGAAGAGATGTCTGGATCTTTGTCGGTGACATTGTTGAATATTAAGATTGATAAGGAATTGATACTGGGAATTTTTTGTACGAATAATTCTCGGATCTTTGATTCACTGTTGCTTGCTATTGTTTTATAAATCTTTATTTATAAAATTCGTTTCTCAAGGAATCAATAATATTTTAATGTTCGTTTTGTGTCGTTGAATTAAAGAAGAACATGCATTATATCTGTATATTTAAGAAATTAATTCTTCTTGAAGAAGATAAAAACTTTCGATTCCTTTCTTTTCTTAATTCAATATTTAATACCTCGCACACTTAACACTTGTAAATATTCGTCACGCGAGATCACATTGCTTTTTGTTGAAAGGTGAATGTTACACGTACGACTGCCGCGTGTCGTATCACTGCGCGGATGGCTACGAATTGGTTGGCAAAGCGGAAAAATTGTGTTTGGAGGATGGCACATGGACTCCCAAAGAATCTCCACAATGCGTCCAAGCAAGTATTTCTTTTCTTCCTTTTTTTTTTTCGATAATAACATCCAAACCTTTGGTAGTATAGAAATAAGAATACACCCAATATAATTATATCCCAATATATATTATTAGTCCAGGTATTTGAAACTAGTGGACCGAGAATATTTTTCTATCATCCCTCTATATAATATATATAGAAATGTTCCAATTTTAAAAAATATTCCTCTTTTTAAAACTTTTCCTCCCTTCCACGTTCGAACGTTCTCGTGCACTCGTTTCTTTGCGAGCCAAGAAATGTTTCCTGTTCAGGTTACAACGGTGCAATGCCCGAAACCGGAGAATCCAGTGAACGGGAACGCGGTGTACACCTCGTATGCATACAATTCGATCGTGTCGTACGAGTGTAAGTACGGATACACGGTGGTCGGCGCAACGACCAGACGTTGCGGGGCAGATAGAAAATGGACCGGAAAGACACCTACCTGCCAGGAGATTAATTGTGGTTCACCTGGTGTCCTGTACAACGGTTGGATCGAGAATATCGAGGCGGGTGAGTCGCATGATGGGACAACGAAGGAAATTCTTTATTAATAAGCACCAGCAGTGTTACGAGAATGTAAAGAAAATCGAAAAAATATTTTTTTTACCTGAAATGGAACGAGAATTTATCGAGGAATATTTTTAATTTAATATCGATATTACAAACTTTTAGATTAAAAATATATATATATATATATTTATATTTCATTCCGCTTTGATATATTCTTGTTCGAGAAACGAATTATAAATTTATTCGTGTTAATTACACTTTTCCTGTTTCAAACACGGATATCATTGAATCGAATACTGTACAAATTTTTATTATTATTATTCTACATTCTCATTTTCATAAACCGTGAAAAACATCAAACTAAATCATCAAAAAAAAAAAAGATTAAAGCACTCGTGAATTTTCAAAAAAAAAGTCATTCAAAAATTCTCCATACTGACCTCTTGACACGCGCATTCCAACAGGTACCGGCCTTGGTGCGAGCATAATTTTCCGGTGCAACGATCACATGAAACTCGAGGGAAATACCTCGTCTGTCTGTCAGATCGACGGAAAATGGCGTTACCCGGTGCCTCAATGTCTCGCCCCGTGCGTGGTCCCGCAGATAGAGAACGGCAACATCACGGTGGCAAGCCACGACAGGGACCACATCAACAACGTGACCGTGGTCGAGCACGGTGAGAGATTGCTGGTCTCGTGCGAGGAGAATTACGAATTCGCGGCGAACAGCACGCCGGTGGTTTGCAATAATGGCACGTGGTCCATTGTTCCGAGTTGCTCGCCGGCCAGGTGCAAGCAGCTGCCTAGATCGCCGAAAAACGGAATGGTGATAGCGCCCAAGACCGATCACGGGATGAAGGCGGTGTTTAAATGCAAGGACGGGTTCGAGATAGTCGGTGGTGGGCCGTTGAACGCCTCGTTGTCGGTCGAGTGCCAATACGGCAACTGGATCGGAGACATTCCCCATTGCAACCAAGTGTTCTGCCCTTTTCCCGGTTTCATCGAGAACGGGAAGGTGTTCTTGATGGGCAACATGGGTGTCTACGATTACAGGCCCTACGTCAGGAAGGTTGTGAACAACAAGCAAATTATGTACGATTGCGACAAAGGTTACGTGTTGGACGACGGACCCACGGGGGCAACATGCATCGGGGGCAGTTGGCATCCCAAAGAGTTGCCCAAATGTATCCCTGGACAACATCCCAGGCTCAGATGGAGCAGACGTAGAAGGTCTGTGAACGAGGAGGATCTCACTATGAATTACAGGTGAGTTGGAAATATTTGTAGATTTCGTTAGATGAGTCTGTTAGAAGTTGAAAAAAGAAAATGAAACAGAATTCAATGGTGTTAACAATTGATAATAATAATATATGATTAAATTTGTTCATATTTGAAATGTAGAAAAAGAGAAATACGATTTATGAAATTACTTCGCACATGATTATTATAATTACGAAAATGGAATACGAGATTTCCAAAAGTTCAACGATAAAATCTGTGCAAGTTGAATTAAATCTTTTTCCAGAAAATTTATCGAGTTCTTCCGCAAGATCGGGAAGAAGTTGCTGCATCTGGAGATGAACAAGGGCAAGGAGCATTCGAAGCACAAACTCGAATCGAAGAATTCGAACTCGAGCCGTAACGACAACACCACGGAAGCCCCGTCATGGAAGAAGCATTCAGGCCACGGGAACAGGTCGCGTCTCCGCGAGGAGAAGATGATCGACTTCCTCAAGATCGTTTATCGTAAACTGCAACGAATCGACGCGAGGCAATCCAACAATTCCACGAACGGCAGCATGCACGATCTCCTGAACGCCATGAGCAAGAACTTTTTCCACGTGGATCTGTCCGAATCTAGGCGAAACAATTCCGGAAGAGGTCGTTCGGACTTCGAAATACGAAATCAAAGGGAATTCATCAAATTGAAGAGGGAGTTCGAGAGAATAATGCGATTCTACAACAAGTCGATGCGTTGGAACGAGAAGCAGAATCGGAAGGATTCGAAAAGGAAGGGCCAGTCTCACGGAGACAAGGGGAAGAAATCGAAAGACAAGAAGAAACACCGTAAGAATTATTACAAAGGATTCTACGAGTTTGTGAACAGTTACGTGACGGAGAAGTTGTCCATGTTAGAGAATCGAAACGCAACCGAGGAGTTGATGAAGAATATGAAGATCGACAAGTTCACCGTACGTAACGGAACAACGTTCACAGTGGGCGAGATGTACGCCTTCTTCAAACATATCATAGAAGCCAAATTGAACGACACGACGGAAGATGTTACGGAAGCATCTACGACCGTGTCTTCCACGTCTACGAGCGCAACCTCCACCGCCATTCCTAGCATTGGTAACAGCAGCAGCGGTGGCACAGTGGCGCCACCTAGCACCGCGTGGACGAGCAGCAGCACGACCACGACGCCGGTGACGGTGGGAAAGGAGATCGAGTCGAGGAATAATCGATCTTCTGTGATTCCTCGCAACGAGTCCTCGGTGCTAGACAACGAGATTCCTGCCAAAGAAGGAATGCCAAAGCACCGCAGCAAGCGAATACGAAACGCATCGGAGGACAGTGGTCCTCCCCGTCAGAAGAGAAGGCTGTTGTCCCTGAACGACGTGCTGATGGTGGCCAACAAGGAGAACACCAACGACCTTGTCGAATCGTCGCCGAGGAGGAGCGGGAGGAAGAGGATCTCGAAGAGGTCTAGTGCCTACGACGACGAGAAGACCAGGTTGTTCACGTTCAAGGAGTTGGAGGCCCAACAGCAGAGCCGCTCGAAACGATTCCTGCCACCGTCTGAGCTCGATAATCAAATTTTTTTAAAGAACTTATATCTCCACGCTTACGAGGACGAGTATCGGGCGAACGTGAAACGCTCGATCGTCCACGCGAATCGTACGAACGAGAAGCAAGAGCCGGCCGTCTACAGGAGGCGCAAGGGTAACCTGGACGCGTACGAGATCAAGTGAGACGCGTACGGTTTTCATTATTGTGTTGTGATAATATTTGGCGGGAAATTTACTGAGGTCATTAATAACGATATCAATCGATTTTTAGGCGAGTATACACCATATACGATAGGATTATAATCGTTGTCCCTCGTCGATGCGCATTGTAAGACGTGTATCGCGCTTTTTTCAATGAATCAATCTTTTTCCATTTGCCAAGTCTCGGTGTGTGACCCGATTCTACGGATCGGGTTCGATCATTATTCGACACTTATTCGCCGCGATGTGAGCTGATAGAAAGTGTTTTTTTTTTTTATAAGCAATGTTGTTTGTTTAAGTATTGTTTTACTTTTGATTTCTTTGTTTTTTTTGTCCGATGTGATCGTTGATGGTTAAATGAACGATTACTGATGATGTCTTTTTGTATATTTGACGTGAAAAGTAGCGCAGCATGTAGCGAGAAAAGAATCCCCCCGAGCAGCTTTGAAAACTTTGTTGAAAAGAAATGGATTGAAAGTTTTCATAGGGTTTTTAATATCGACAATATTTAAGAAGACTGATCAACTTCGAATTTTTAATTCGTCATTCTTTCTTCGGTCCATAGTGAATGAAATGAATTTTCAACGTTGAATTTTTGATAAAGAATTTCATTACTTTCATTGATCTGTGATAATTCGTGAAAGCGGTAATTCTTTTTTTAGCGAGTTATAGAGTTAATCAAAACACGTTCAAAGGACGAAAAAGAAAGAGAGGAAATAATCAAAACGAGACGACGGGTTTCAGCTGCGAGGGGTGAAAATATATTTTAGATATAAAGCAGTCGCTGGATATAATCGGCAGCGCGAGACGTTTATTTTCGAAGTAGTTGAACAGCTCGCATCGCAAAAAGTATTTTAAACTCTTCGAGAAATTCGTATTAGTAGAAGGATATGTTAAACGTATTTTAAGTATGTCGTGGAAAACGCATTTGAAACGAAGATGAAAATAACGATAAAATAAGAAATAAATAAGAAGAAAAAGAAGAAGAAGAAGAAAAGAAAAAAAAAGAAAGAGAAGAAAACGAGTCAAGAAAATGGAACACGTTTTTGGAACTCGTTCTCGATCAAAACGATCTTCCGTTATATAATCGATTAAGTTTTCACGAACCGCGAGGCTGTGTTTGTTAAACTATTAATATCGATTTAAAAAAATAGGTTTTTTAACTGTTATTATCGGAAAGCATTGTGTGTGTAACGTTGTATATAATACATTCACGTTGATTTCACGTATTTCTCTTCCTCGGTTTGATACCAAAACGATAAAAATATATTATAACGTATACACGATCGTATCAATACACCCGTCCTCGTCTCTTCGTAATTAACTTTTACTTACGAACGTTTCAAATCAACCAAGTACACACATTCGAACCATTTGTATCGATCGATCGATCGAATTTTGTCACACGTACACACATCCATACACATATTGCGAATCAAACTATACACAAGATACATATTATACATACAGTCACACACACACACACACACACATTCGTGCATTTTTATGAATGACAAGCCATGAACAAGTATCATTAGTGAATAATAAGTATTATGATACGAACAATACTTGTAACGTGTACATTATTATTCGATTTCCCAAATTATTTTATTTACTCGTATTTTTTCATTTAATTTCCTAACTTTTTTTAAATTTCAATTATTTTTTTTTGATTTAATTAAATATAAAAATTCCATTTCTCTTCATATTTAACCCATTTCTCTTATAATTCACAAACTAAAATCTCTCCCAAAATCCAAACATCCATGACAAGAATCCACCTAAAAAAAAAAAAAAAATCAAAAAAGAAAAATCGTCCAAATCAAATAATTAAATTGATTTTATAGACGACAAATTCTCTCCCAGAGTATTTTGTGAATAATCTCACTCGATCGATCGAAACTTATTTATTAAGTTGTAAGTGATTGAAGTTTGCATTAAATAAAACAGGACGGAGACAAAAGTGACACGCGCGCCACGCCTTGGCGCGGCAATGCAACGAATATAAAGCCGTCTCTCTCTCTCTATCTCCGTCTCGCTTCATCTAATCGGAACCTCAATTATTCCTTATAACTAAATAAACAAGCCTCGATCGAAATTTTTGTACGCTAACTTTTGTGTTTATTTTAGTCTCTACCGTCCAAAGATCTGTCACAAATATCAATATATATACATATATATCAAATATACATACACATTTAAACTCGTCAACAACCTTTACCGAAATTTGAGTAAAAAAAGAAAAAAAGAAGAAAAATAAATAAACAACTAAATAAAATCTATTATTATTATTATCTTTCTCACTCGCTATCTCGCAAGACGCTTCTTCACTCCCTTCAGAGACCCCAAGGTTAAGAATTCGAAAGCTGGCGTGTGCCAGCTCCCTGAACGAATGCTCATCGTATATATTTCATCGCGGCGTATATTTCGATATCTGGTGGATCGATAGCGTTCAGAATGGTAGCCGCCGAGTGGCCGATCGCTGATTATGCCGTAACATCGCAGGTAATTAAGTCTGAAAATAAGCGGAGCCTGAAAAAAGGGGGCGCGGTCGTGGAACGCGCGCGTAATTCGCGTATCCCCCTCCACCCCTCCCCCTCCCCCCTCCCCCCGCCTGTCAATAATCGAGCAGTGTGTCATTAATTACGGGCCAATTATAATTCGGCGTGGCGGCAACGGAACCGTGTCCAAGATGTTATCTGTCGTGAAGCGAGGCGGCGGCTCTCGTTAAACGGCATCCGTCCATCCGGGGGTTCGGGGAATCGTGTTAAATCGATTAATCCCACGGCCGACACGCACATTCGTTATGATAAGAGAGGTGCCACGGAAGGTTGGTCGAAAGCCGTTTTATGTGTTATGCGCTCGACCGATGTGTAAGCGCGATAATAACGCAATAAAAGTGAGATAGAGGGGAGCTCGAAGATCGGGAGGGGAGGAGGGATCGAAGAGGATGGGCACGCGATGATTGGTAACTCGTAATTGGGACGTGCGTTGAGATACGTATTTAAGAGGAAGTGGGAGAGATTTTTTTTTTTTATATTTAGGGAACGAATCAGCGACGTTTTCGAAGGATGTTATTTTGAAGATTTTTTTTGTTTTCGAATTGGAAGAGGATTGGGTGTGAATGTAGGATTCTTTGTTTCTTTCTCTATCTTTTTTGGAAGTGGGTATATACAGGCGAGAAGAAGAAACGTAAAGATATTTTATTTTATTTTTTTTTCTTTCTTTGCAAATCCCATTTGAAATGAAGGGTATGTCTGAAAAAAGAAAGAAAGTATTTAAGGAGATAAAAATTTAATTAAGGAACTTATATGGAATTAAGGAACTTACTGGAGGATCGTTTGCATCTTCAAATTGAATCGCTTGTAAGAGAGAACGTTCACAACAAATCAAAGTATAGTTACATCACACAAACGCTGGCCCAGTTTCATACTTATTAACATCATCATTTCTCTTCCCATGCTAATGAAGCAGGATATTGAACATCGTGGCTTCTTATTGGCTACGTATTATACGTATCTCGAACGATAAAATTGCAAAAGACTTATGCAGCTTTCACTACCTTATGCCTGTATTATACAGCACTCCGATTGTATTTAAAATATATTTCTCGATTATCGAACGCATGCCAATATTTTCTTATGTCTTCAATTTCGTCACATTTTTATATATCTTCGACTTAATTAAACGAATCTAGATCTTCCTTTCAATAAATTTTCCACAATTTATTTTAATTTAATTTTGCATATATATAAGCAATTGTATTTAAAGACTAAAAGAGAATATCGTCATTGCATAGACAAAATATCTTAATGGAATGGGACATTGTTAGAATTCTTATCTTTCTTCCTTTCTTTCGATAAACTCTTCATAATTTATTCTCAGAGATTAAAGAAGATTTCTTCTTCTCTCCTAGTACTTTCTTTGCTTTCCTTTCCAAAGTCTGTTTTTTCTTCTTAAAATCTTAGAATCTTCTTCCTTTTTACCACTATTCTCTTTTGCTCCTTCTTCAAAGTCTTTTCTCCATTAATTCTACTTTTCCCGTTCTCAGAAAAATCCTTTTACTTTTCGTGTTCCCTATGTAATCTAAAACTAAAAATTAAAGACTAAAAAGTTCCAGGTTTATATCAAAATCTTTCTCTATTTTCCAACAAAATTTCTCATTTGTTTCGGGAGGAAAGATGAAATATATATTTCCATATTTACAAATTCGTGTTTACTATTATTTTCGAACATCAAATTTTCCATAATCCATACCCAAAGAAGATATATATAGAAACGCCTCGATTCAAAGGGCAAAGGTAGCGTATACGGTGACAATACGTTCAACAAACACGGGGGCCACAAAACTAGCTCGAAATCGATAAACGTGTGGCAACGTGCTTAAACACCATACCATTGGTACGCCTGCGCCTAACGAGAGGAGCGAGGAAACGAGGAATAGAAAGGAAAGGAAAAAAAAAGAAGAAGAAGAGGAAGAAAAGAACACACACGCGCACACATATACACACACTAATTCGTTTAGCGAGGTACGCGCCTCGGTCATTATTCCAGTTCATACGACGATGATTATGCGGTCAGTTGATCCGGGTGTTAAACGCGCTAAAGACAAGAAAGGCTGGCGATAAATGGCTGGTGCTGCTTCGACTTTGTCCTCCATTAGAGCCCTCCACCGTGTCTCCTATGTAAACTTGGAACGGTAATCTCGAAAAGTAGCGCTAACGATGAGCAAACGAAAGTCAACCGAGAAACAGGAAGCGCCAAATGCCTTCCTAGACTGCCTTACTTAGATTGTAATCTGTTACGTGAATGAAATCCGCAAATTGATTCGTGCTTTCTTCTCGCTTTTGTTCCTTTATTGATAGATTGCGAAAATTTAAATATAACAATGAGAAAGAGTGTAAAATATCAAGGACAAGATACGTAATATGATATTGATATAATATGGATTCATATTTTAATAATATTTCTGTAATTCTGTTTATACAAAATTTAAATTTGAATAAATTTAATATTCGTTTAATATATTCATTGAAATTAATAGATATTAAAAGATATTTGGTAATCTCTTTGGAATTTTTATAGTTTAAGTTCGTCTCTTGGGGGAATGGGGATGAATAGGGAGACTCGTTAAAGTACTTGGAAGTTTATAATTGTCAGGAAGTTGGAGGAAGTTAATAGTTTCTTCCTTTTTTTGTTTCTTGATAAAAATATATGAGTCTTTTTCATTGTTAAACTTGAATTAATAAAGTTAATAGCTTTCTCTACCTTCAACCAGTTGTGTTATTCTCCCAGGTATCTTTCATAATTCTAAATTAAATTATAGTTAATAAGTTCTTCTTTTATATTTCTCAAGTAGCAAATTCTTTCTTTAATTGAAACAACATAAACTTTCTATAATTAACATAATAAAAAAAGACGATCATATATCCATTTCCTTTTTATGATTTCCTTAATATTGAACCTCGCAGCAACAAATTAAATTTATTATATACACAAAAATTTAATACTTCGATGCACCCCTTTCACAAATTTGACATATCTCTCCAACATCTACCAATTTATACCGTAGTAATCTCGTTCCACAGAGATCCATACACAATCTTCTTCCAAGCACAGACACTTCATCAAACTCAATAACCCACGCTCTCCAAACTCCCCCGCCCCTGTCTAATATCCATTCACCGAAGAAAAGCTCCTTAAAAGCAATCCTCGACTCACGGAAACGTGGCAGAAAAATTTTAAATCTCGCCCCCTCCGTTAATTCGACGAGTAGCGCTCGTATCACCTGCCATCGAGGAGGAGACATCCACTCGAGACGTTTGGGAAGAGCGGATCGATCCGTGGCGAGAAAGGGCGCGTTACCGTGGCCCGTCCATTCGACGACGAGCCCTCGAAACGTTTCTAAAACGCGACAATGCGGTCGAATGCTCCTCTCCCCCCGCCCTCAGTCGGCCTGTGATAATCTCATTGAGAAACGAGAGTTAAGCGGCGACGGGCTTCCTGCCAATTGAACCGGCCAAGTGTCGCCTCGGAGCAGTCAATGCCGCCACGAAATTGCTCCCGGTGGTTTCGCTCAATGAAACCTGGACCCCGGTATTCCGGCTCGAGGATTTGCCTAGATAACCTTACGGAGGACAACCGTCGCCAAGAGTTACCAGTCGGATCCATTGTACTTTTTCCAGAGCGAAGGGAGAGAGAGGGAGAGAGAAAGAGAGAGAGGAAGAGAGAGTTTATGAATGGGAATGGCGGCGGCAAGAACGGCCACTAATGGATCGGAAACGCGGAGAAAGGGTTCCGGAGTCAGCTTTGAATCGCACGAGGACACAATCGGGATGGTGGGGATTGCTCCACGACCAAGTTTCTTCTTGGAAGTTGGTGAAACGAGCAGAGGATCGTCTGACTTTTAGAATGGCCGATTTGCGAATAAACGAGTTTGCGGGGTAGGCGTGTGAGAGGGATTGGATGAGTTGGATGGAAATTTTTCAATGTACCACTGGTGTATATTTATAACAGTGAGTATCATTGGTAATCGTCTCTGGAATATTCAATCCAGTTAAATTGTTTCGACGTAAAGCCGAGTTCCCAATTTCCTTTAAAGTGCATACACTTTTACACACCGGCTCGTAGTCGGGCATCAGAATGTTACCAACCGACAATCGTCAGCTTCAATTCCACTTGGAAGCCATTTAAACGATACGACTCCTTTCGCACCTATTCTCACCGTCCGATGCTCTTTCGAGAGGAGACCACAATAAAACGGTTTACCCCATAAAGGGAAGCCGGCCAAGCAATCCGAGTTACGCAGAGCACCATTAAGGTCTCCCCCTCTTTCTCCTGTTAACACCTCCTGTTGCCTTTCCACTTTTATCGTTCTCTTCTGGCCATTCGAGTTACACGTTCCACCGAGCATCGTTTGCACGTGCCGGCAAATTAGCCAGCTGCTGTTTCAGTAAAATCCGAGATTATAACACCGTCTCTCGTCACAGAGGCCCGATACCTCGATGCGCCTCGAGCGTGGAGACATCTGGCGACCTCCTCGAATCGTTGGATGCCCTATCTACGACAAAAATGAGAGGATTTTCGCCGAGGACTATATTCGATACTATATTTGGTCGCGTCAATATTGTGGGTATATATTATCACATTTCTTCGATTCTGAAACTATTATTTAAAATAGCATCGAAAAGAAAATTGGACTCGACGAGAAAATGTTTTATTTTCTAATACTGAGATATCTCAGAAGCTGGGAAGGAATAATAATCGTGGAAAAATTTTACGAAATAAAATGGGTCAAATAGTGAGGCAACCTTTTCAATCCAGTTTCGAATATTTCTAGGAAGTAGAAAGCAGAAGAGAGGACGGCTCGTGAATTTCGCGCCTAATGACCGCCTGCTGCGAACTGCTTTTTGTCCCACTTCGGCCTCCCTTATGTATTTGCCTCTTTTTCGATCTTAAGTAGCCGCCTGATCAAATATAATCGAGCGCGTGCAGTGAGCTACGATCCAGAGGAGCGGGTTGATAATTAACCCCGGTCGGATAGAAATACCGTCACTTTTAGCGAGATAATGAGGCGAGAATGCGAAAATGGCATCTCATATGCATACGAAACCGATAAATACGGCTGTGTTATGCCAACGATTAAATTTCAACTCGAACCCGATTAAAAACCACGTAAAATGGCGGATTTAAGGCCATTAAGATTGTCCCCGGAATATTCCTTCCATTTACGTGTCGAGCGGAATTGTTGGCCGAGAATGGTTGCCCCTCTATATCTATAAATGGAAACGAACGTTTTGACAAACTCTTTTTGGATTGCTTTTCGGAAAAGCAAAAATTATTTTTATCGCTTTATTATATTTTTGATTCATCTAAGTAGATAGATAGACTGATTAGAATAATTTTATAGTTTTATTTTATATTAATAAATCAGGATTTCAAAGATAATAAGGAAGCTTACTTATTATAGAATACAATAGAAATTGAGATGAATAAAAAAGGTGAAATTGACTTTTCATTTTTTTTTTTTTTAGATGATTAAATAAACCACTCTATATTTATCAACATATCATTAATTCGAAAGTAAATTGCCAATATTCGAGACACGTATATATAATCAAAAATAAAATCAACCCTCTTTCTTTCTGAACCAATAAACCCAACCAACCCGAAAATCTTAACTTCAATCAATGATTGGTTTCAGACACTGCTTTTCACTCGACCATACAAACACAATATCGGAATAAAAGGCGCGAAAGAGAAATCGGTCGATTATTAATATCCAAAATGGAGGTGGACGAAATATACACACATATACACAAGATCGACGAAAAACGATTTCGCGAGAAATCGAAGGCTTGTTTCAGTTGATGAACAACAAGGGATTCACTTAAAACTACCGCGTATGGTGTGATTCTCTTCGTTATTGAAATTAAACCGGCGTGTAATCGTCTGGTTGTCGGGCACCTTAAACGGTGCGCGAGGGGAATCTGCGAAATCTTCCATTTGTAGGACGACGACGGCGTTGGCAAGCTGCGACCGCCATATTTGGCGACGCCTCGATAAATCTGCGTCGAAAAGGGGCTGAAACGTAACCGACCAGCAATTTCCACTCGCTTTGCTCCGCTTTATTCTTCCTTCTTCGACCGCTTCCAACGTCGGGACCGTTCGCTCTACATTTTTGCGATCGTGCCAAGTGTTTGAAGATTGTTTACGCTCGAAAGGAGGCCGGAGGAAGAAGAAAGCAACGACAAGCGTGATTGTTAATTATCGACAATTGATTGCCGTTTTTTTTGCCGTTATTCTGCGTTAATGGATCTTTCTTGCTGTGCACCCCTTTGGATTCTTGGTATTGGAATAGGAAGTGAAAGGTGTGGATCTTGGTAATTGGAAAGGATTGAAAGAAAAGGGATTGAAATGAATGAAGATTTATTATGATTCGCGTGATTGATTGGAACTGGTATTGTGTTTCTATGCAAACGTTGAAAATTCTAATAATTTTGGAAAGATGTCATCTCAAGGATATATTTTTATATTCTTTTGCGTTTCACAATTTCGTATATTTTTTTTATGAATATACGAATATACGAATTTTTATTATTCAGTTTATTAATAATTAAAAAATGTTTTAATAATAAACGTGCAAAAATATTTCCAGACTAATTAAAACTGTTCTCTCAGATATCGTTGCAAAAATAATTAAATTAAATACTGCAATATAAACAACGTGTAATAATAATTAAAATGTACAAAGCATAGAATAGAATACAATATTAGAAAAAATTTCGATCGAAATAATAAATCATGAACGAAATCATTCTCTTAAAGATCAATCACAAATCTCTTTCACAAAGTTACACGTACTTAACGATTGAACTGACAATTTAAAAACGAAATAAAGAAAATTTACGAAAATGAAATTCCACTGTCGTTAATAAATCGAGAAACGATATAAATGCATCCCATCTTTTCATTATCGAATCGACATTGAATGGTCCCAAGCGTATAATCCTTGATGCGAGCAGAGAGAAAGCCAGAGTTACCGTCATTAAATTAATTCCGAAATAATTGACGCTCGTTCCACTCTCCGTGCCCATAGCGGCCAATTCCGGCAGGCCCCTTTTTTGCATAATCGATGAAGTTGTACGAAGCGTTGCCTAAAAGTTAATCAAACAATGATCTCTGTTGCGAAATGAATGACAAAGAGATTTCCAACAAGATTTGTTTCGCGAACGATTGTCGATTGCGTGAAAAAAGGGTTTCATTAATCGTCCAAAAGCTTTAATCCCTCGAGGCAACTCATCGTCCGTTCAATGGACTCGATTAATGTACACTTGGGTTGACATCGAATGAAGAAAGATGAAGTTTCAAAGTCACGGTTACGAGCCACTTCTGTGACGGTGTATCGATTTCCGGGTGATAAAGTTCTACATTGACATAATTTGTGGAATAGTTGGTTATTATATATGGTGTTAAGTGAGAGGGAGCGTGGAAATTGTTGAATGGAAGCTGTTTCATCGAACGATCGATCGAACGGTATCGTTGGGAAGGGTGTATTTTAAGATTTAATAATTTTTAAATTTAATCGTGTTGATACTGTTTCAGTTTATCGATTTTTGAGCCAATTTTTAAAATTTTAAATTGATCGACAGGTTACAAGATGAGAGTAATGTTTGGTATCGGCATAAAATATTTACCTTCCGTTTGAACGTTTTACAAGTACGTATTGACTTGTCATACGATATTAATTTTGCGAATATGGATTTTTCGAAATTTTTTTCATCCTGTGTTAATATAAAATATCGATTCACCGAAAGACGGGACGAAATATCAGTAGAAAAACCGCGATGTCGAGAGGATTAATCAATAGCAAAACTTAATTTACCGATAACTGATATATATCGAAAATCTCTTGAAATAATTAAACGAACCAATAGATTCAATCTCCCAAAATAAATTAAATACTATTCTTTCTAATCTCTACGAAGGCCCGAATCAGGAAGGAGCGCGACTCTAAGCCTTTCAATTGCCGGAAATTAATCGAAACCCTTTCGAGGCTCCATGGAACGGATCCAATTTAATTTTCCAGGCCACAAAGCGGTTCCTATATAAAAAAAAAAAACCTTTCAAAGACCTTACCTCACCTCTTCGATGAAAATTGAAAAAAAAAAAAGGAAAAGAGAATTTCCCAAAAGAGGATCGCTGTGACCGTGTTTCGCAATTGAAAATTCCCACGATTCGACGATTCGTCACGATTTCTCCCAATTCGCCACCTTCTGGCTAGTATTTCTCTCGTTGGACAATGGGACTGGCTCGATCCTTCGATTCGAAATCGTGTCCAGTGGCCGTGTCGAGGGGAGGTCATCCTCCGCTCGACCGGGCATCTCTCATGGGCGGCCCCATGAATCATGGGATTTGTAGATGAATTAAATCCCATCGGGCCCGTTTTCAATTCGTTGGCGCATCGTCTAACACGAGAACGACGACTATCGTCGTTCGTGGGGAGCTGCACCGGTGGTCCTAGCTTTACGCGTTGTAGTAAAGTACCGGTCATTGTGAGGTGAATCCACGCGGCCACCCCTTGCCCACCCCTTTTCCTTTCACTTCGCGTTCCTCGCCTCGTTGCTTCCTAGGCCGCGTTGCGCCTTTTTTTTTTTGTATAACCGGATTTAAGGATGCACAGGTGGCACGGACGCGGGCTTGCAACGGCGAATGGAAATGAAAAACGACGCGGCTCCGTGGGACAGATTAATCTGAACTGACCACGAATTGGACTGGCTCGAGGAGGTGTTCGCTGGCGGATTTTTGCTCCCGGGGGATCTTTTGTGAATTTTAAAAATTGATACCACCGGAACGGATTCTTGAAATATCAAGTGTCTCGCGTGAATTATCGGAAGGTTATTTTTCGTATTTTTATTACCAATTTCTCGGGTAGAGGCGAGTCGTTTTCAAAAGATGGAAATTACAGTGAAATCTTGGAACGTCGAATCGAGGAGAATGTTGGTAGTCTCGAAAAGAAGAAGAAGAAGAAAGTTTATTCCGTCAAATCCAGTCACTGTTTCCGGCCCACGGTGATTTCAGCGCTTCCTGTCCCTCGAATTTCGTACAAAACCATCCAATGTCCGAATATAACGAAGAAAATCTCACGGTTGCGGAGAATCGTGACCACAAGCGGCCCATTCATCGGCCGACCGTCCCAAGGTACAAGACTCGTCATTATCCGTTGATGAAGAGCGTCGAGAACGTTGACGGGCCGCACACTCGTTGGGCGAAACAACGCGGCCTTTCAGCCACGTACGGGTCCAAGCAGGCGGCGATCGAGAAGGCGATCATCCAGTTCGAAGATAGAGACAGAGGATCGCGTTGTGCCGGTTTAGCTTAGGTTAGGGTTCATCGAAGATCACCAGAGACGTTCGAGAGTATCCAACAAGGACATCATTATGTCCTTCGATTCGAAAAAAGAGAGTCTCAGAAGAGTTGGCTCTCAAGATTAGACCACTCTCTTCTATACTGTTCCTTTTATTTTTATCCATCCTCCTCTTTTTCTTCCTCTTTCCTTTTTTCGCCTTCTCTCGTTCCCACCTCTTTCCTTTTATATATATATATATATTTTTCGTTTCTCTTTTGCATCTCGACGGAATCACAGACACCTGCCCAGCATCCAATTTCGAGGAGAAACGAGAATTGAGCCACTCCCGAATTCGAAATGGTCCACGACCGGCCAACCATGGGATACTTATCGCGGGGACAGGGTGGATCAAATCGAAATAACGCGCGCTGTCGTGACCAATTCCCGTGGATGGGATTCCCCTTTCGACTTTGGTGAAATAGATACTACCATCCCGCCTGGACGCGGCCGTCTTTCTCTTCGTTAATTGGGAATAAATTGGATCCAATCTAATTCGAATTAAGGCAGGGCCAAGATGTTTTTTCTGTGGAACTCGGCGGACGGGGAGTGGCTTTTCTTCGAAAACGAGGTACCACGGGTGTTGGATTTATTCCAACATACATACACACACAAACACACGTACACTGTTTCACATTTTATGCTGATTGGAAACTCCAATAATGGAGTTATTCTTTTCAAATTGATACCCCGGCCCTATTTTGCTTTCCTCTTTTCTTATTTCACCCTCATATTATATTCTTGCCTTTATTCTTACTACGTTTCACTCTTCTAAATTCCATAACGTGACTCGAGCGTATGGTAGTTATCTTCTAAATATAGAGACTGGTCCCTGTTTCTTTTCTTCGAGCTTCGTGATCGAAGAAAATTGATTTCTTTCTTTCTTTCTTTTTATTTCTTTTTTTTTTCCTAAGAATTCTTTCAAAGAATTCTTCAAGACGAACGGCTTACCGTTATTTTTAACTGTTATACTCTTTCCACGAGATACCAATAATATGTCTTCTTACGTTCCCGTAGCACTTTCGTCCAACAAATTATTCCAAAGTTCAAGAAATTCTCTTTCCCAATCCTCCATCGTTCGCATCCATACTCCATTATTCACCATTCCGTTCTAAATTCACCTTATTACCGCCACTAAATAGAACATTGCCCAATATCCCTTTTAAAACACTTTTGTTCCGTTTAGACACCGTGAACGGCCATCACCGGGGCCGAGTTCACCCGAAAAATCCGGGGCTCCATAGGACAGGAAGTGGCACGTATCGAAGCGGCTCCTTTTCCCGTGAAAACGGGCCGAGATCCTCCTCTGTCGTAATAATAGATCATAACACGAGGGCGACCGTGTAAAACGCGGTGCGGAGTTTTAGTTTTTACGACAGGGGGGAGGGGGGAGACTCTCGGAATTTTTTACGGCCGGTCGAGGGCTTTTTATTTCGAAAAAAAAAAAAAAAGAAAGAAAAGAAAAGAAAAGAGAAAAAGGAAAAAAGGAATTCCACGGCCGGTCGCGCCGCCGCGAGATAAAGCCTTAAATTTTTCGAGGAACGTATCTCTCCCCCGTGGCTCGGATCGTAAAATCCGATGTTCGCGCCGGCGACGATTGCGCCGTGTCGCGAACGACACAAAGGAGGGGTCGGCTATCGAAAGTGTTAATCAAGCCGCGAGGCTGGCAAAAGCGGAGGAACCGTATTACGTTGCGGAATCGTCGGGGAACGGAACGAAAATTGTGGAGACGAGAGGCTGGATTGGGCCAATTTCATCGTGGATCGTTGTGTCCGAGTGTAAAATTTTTTCTGACCGATACGTTAATTGGTAGTGGATGATAGCGAACAGCGTTTATAAGTAAAAATGTGTAAGAGGGACCAGGTAAATGGATTATATATATATAAGTATCTGAATCTCATATTCCAATCCAGTTCTCCAATTAACACGAACCGGAAAGAAAGAGACGAAACAGCGAATCTGACAAAAGTGTTTCATTCGTTTCTTTCGTCTGTCACGTCTTTTTCTGCGAGTCCCATGAGAGCGTCCTCGGATGTCGCATCGTTCCTCATCATTCAAATTATAATTCCTCCGTCATATACGGGACACGCTGGGTATAAGAAAAAGAGTAAGGCAAATAGAAGGCAAAATGAAGAGCGAGAAAGAGAGCGCACGTTCCAGAAGCGCGCACGTCCCGAGAAATCCGTGTGGAGGACAAAATAGTCGCTACTTGATGGCGACTTAACGTGATTTTGAATGGTGGCTAACGACTTGGAGCCGCGTCATGGGGCCCGGAACGCTCGTGGCGTGCCAAATAATACGGAGTCACGCTGAGCAACGTGGATCCCGAGGATCCTGACGGTGAACCAACCAACGCTCGAGATAATATCCTCCCACACGGTCGTCGTTTCGCTATTCCTTGGTCCTTAAACTCTCCTCCCTCACCCCCTCAACCTTCCTACGTTTCGTTTAAATCCAAGGCAACAACACAATGAGGCCCTCGCCCGGCCTCGCGTTATCGCGAATTAATGCTTTTTTCCCCCTCCGAGTTTCTTATTAGGGGAGATGGAGAGGAAGATAGCCTGGAACGATTCAAATGTCGCGCGGCACGAAGAGGGATAATCGTGGGGGCGCTCGCGTCATCGTCGCCCGGTTGATAAATCGTCCCATTTGGGTAATGAAGTAATGGAAATGGCTTGTTCTAGCAGTTTGGTGGAAAGTAGCTTGTATGTTCGGTGGCTTGCTTCGCTGTGGAGAATCGCGAATTGGAAACGCAAACGGGTTGAAACCTGGATTTAATGGTAATTTATGATACGCGAATTTTTGAATTTTGAGATTAGCTTTTGGTGGAAATTTGAAAATTACGGTACGGTACGGTGAATTGAGTTAGACTCGAGAGGGAAAATTAATGATGTAATTTTGGACCTGTTGTATATTTCGTTATGGATATCGATACAAATTTGAGGATAATAATTGTTGTGCGGATTAAATTTATCGATCTGCACGAGATGAGGATATATCTAATTGAAATTTGATAATAATGATCAACTTGGTTATTGTGAAATTTTGAAATCAATTTATTACAATTTATTAGATTCGTTAAAATTAAATTCTAAAATCTCAAGTAACGAAAAAAATGGTTATTGTGCTAGAAAGCAATTCAAAAAAAAGAAAAGAAATATCTCCGAAGAAAATATCCTCGTACAATATCCTCTATATTTTATTTTTCTAACGTGGGACAGCCCGCTGAGTCCTCGTGATTTCTGTAAATCCTGTAGCTTGATCCATGCTGGTATTAACTACACTCCTAAGAGGACGATTGATCTATTCATAATCCACTATATCAATATAATCTCTCGATCAATCGTTGTCATAGATCATGAAGATAACGATGATGACAATAATATATGAGGGTGGATCTTGAAACGTTATTTAACAGTTCTTTCAAGAAAATACAAATAAAAATTTTTATTTCTAACAAATTAAGAGAACTTGTCCAACAGATGTGATGGATAAAGAAATTTAAAATTTTTCAAAAATTAATCACATATCTTAAATAGAAAGGAAAAATTTGAACACTATTATGTTTTAAATGTAATTCAAAAATAGATTTCTATAGAGGATCAGTTTTAAAAAGATTGTCAGATTGGTTCACTTCACGCGATAAAACTTTTTTTCCTCTCCCCAAGATTCTTGATAACAATGACTTCTATCAAGGTTCAGAAGACTATTTCCGATCATTTCCCAGCAGGAAAATAATAAAGCACACCTGGGCAGAGATTGCCTTCGGATTACAGAAAACGATTTCGCGAGACAGGTGTAAGCTGGACTGGAATCATTAATAACAGAGATAATTTGTTGGAAATAATCTTGGCTTAGATGCATCGGTCGATCATTCGAGAGGCACAATAATCCTGCAGTGTCATTCTCTGCTATTTTTTTCAGTTACTTTAATATTTCCTTTCTTTTCTTCCACTTTTTTTATTATTCTTTCACTAAATGCAATCTCGACAAATCCAAAAATTTCACTTCCAAATCTTCCATTCGTTATATTCATCGTTTATGTGAACGAATAGAGAGACGAAGATTCGTCATAATACAAACCAATCTATTTTTCGGCAATTTTTCAAAAATGGGATGGAAGGGCGATTCCTCCAACTACTGGACGAAGCAGTTTGTCACAATTGTTCCCCGAATCGACTCAGCTTATTCCACGCACAGCGCAGTCCTTCTTTACATGGTCGAAGTCGAAGACCCCTCATGGTGAAAGAGTAACGGACGACAGAGGGACAAGCACGTGACGCTGTCTGGGAACATCCGTTCCCATTGTCCGACAAAAACTCTCCAGAAAATCTAAACGCATAATCTGATCGAAAGCTTGTCGCCCAAGTTGTCGAACGAAACGTGACCAGACCTTTAGAACCATACAATAAATAAGATTAACATTTATCATCACATTTACTGTTGACTCAAATAAAATTAACAAGCCATATTATCTTTTCTGGATAGTGAATGACACAAAGGAAGAAATACTGAATACTTCTCGGAATTTGCAATTTCGAAAAATTTCCAATTGAACCTAAACAAAATATTCCTATTCTAAAAAAAAAAAAAAAAAGAAAAAATTATATTGCGAACAACATCACTCGTAAATTCGCAACTATCAAACGGTATTAAAATTCCACCTTAGCAGAGCGTGGTTTCGATCCACGGACCTCTGGGTTATGGGCCCAGCACGCTTCCACTGCGCCACTCTGCTTCGATGCAACACAATGTTCGAGAAAATTTCTAAAACAACGAGAAAGAAAAAAATAGAAAAAAGAATAAAGTCCTAGAACGAACAATCGAAATTTCAACATTCGAATCTCGTCATTCTCATCAGGCTTCTCGAGTCGAATCGAAGCTTTGAGGAAACCTATTGCCATTAAGATGTGTTAAATCGACAGCGTTGAGTCCACAGCGAGTATAAGTTTTGTCGTGAAAGGCAAGGACGAATGAAGTTGTTTTAGGACCTCGAGACAAGTCGAGATAGCCTCGCAGAGGAAAGTGGTTGACGAGCCAACTCGGTCTACGACGAAGTTTGTTTTTATTCGGCTACCGGCGGAATCCTCATCCTCGTGTACACGATTCCTTTGACGGATGGCCGTTCCGGTAGTACTCGTTGGAAAAATAATATCGTCCCCTTGCGAGCCACAACGACAAGAATGACGAGAACGACGTCAAAGCGTCTCTTTGCTGTCCAGGCACGTCTCGGTTGTCTGAGACCTTCACTGAGAAAATAATCGTGCTTTCCAGTATTTACGAGCATATAAGCACACACACACATATACACACATAGAGTCATATCCTTCATGGAAATCCTGCGAGCCATCGTTCGGGATCGAAAGTTTATTTTTCGATGAGAAGTCAAGAGGAGAGATACTACTTCCAGAAGGCTGACTCTTCCGGCGAAGAAGCTTTCAGCTACCGAATTGTGTTTCCTTGAGGGAGATTCGAAAAGGATTTGTGTGTATTCATTTTTAGTTTATTAGTTGATTTTCTAAATAACAGGATGATCGGAGATTAATTTTTTAGGATAGGACTTTGGACAGAGTTAACGTGTATGGAGTATATGTACGATGAATCTAAGTATCGGGGAAAGAATTCGAGACAGAAATTTATTTCATAAAACGTATAATAATAATTTTATACTTTTATATTTTGTACATTTTAATTTTTACTTTCTAAAATTTTATTCGTTATTAATCAATATCGTAGACATCCTTTATTTGGCACAACTTTCATTAAATCTTACCAATATTGGATAGAATTTTATAATAAAGTTAACATATACGATTAAAATACTGGATATCTTTCCAATCACAGAAATTTTTTTCTATCGCAAATTTATTTTTTCAGTTTATTTATCGTATTAGTTAGTCTTTTAAATAACAGAATGATTTGGAGGTTAATTTTTGATGGAACTTTAAACACAGAGTTAACATGTATGGAGTATACAATGATCGAAATATTTTTCTGCGTCAGAAATTTATTTTACGTATAATCATAATTTTATAAATAGATTTTAATTTTTAATAAAATATACGACTTTTATCAAATCTTACCAAATATTAACGTACATAGAGATACGATGATTAAAATACTAGATATCTTTTCAGTTACAAAAATTTTTCTCTGTCGTAAATTTATTTCATAGAACCGTGTATTCCATGTTCCTTTGAACATCTTCGCCCCGCAAGAAGTCTAACCTCAAATCTATTCTCCAATTTAGCTACATTGAGCACAAGTATAGTCGGTTCCTGGTACTCCTATAGAATGAAACAATCATCCAGGTTGTCCGTCACCCGTGGATCTTCAACACGGTTCAACAATAACGAAATCTTGGTTGGACAAGGAGAAGCTTGGACGCGACAATGGACGCGTCCGATGTTGGTCCAACTTTTGACCGATTGTGCGAATCTAATTGTCCACGGCACGGTACCGGAAGACGTCTTTTCGCCTCGAGCCTCGTTTTAACCGCGTGATGTCTTCTTTGACGCGTGCGTCCACAATGGCCGACCAACTGGATCTGAATGGAGACCGCGACGGGGAATTGGAAACGCGTGCCAAAGTTTCCGAAACATTCCACGTTTGCGGGAGACGCTTGTCGATTTTGCCGGCCACCCGGCAAGCCCCACGAGACTAAACCCTCTGTGAATTTAAAGGACCAGACGGATGTCGACGATTTTTCTTTTTTCTTTTTTTTTTTTTCCTTTCCTCCTTTTCTCCGTTGGGGAAAAATGTTGGAACAGAATTGTTGCGGATTGGAAAACGGCCAAACAGGCACAGGTTTGCGTTATCGAGTCGGACGAGTCGGGATCTTTCCTTTCGAATGGTGTGTCTGAAACTTTGTCTTTTTATTCCTTTTATCCCTTCACCGTTTGCGAATTTTTTTTTTTCGCCGATTTAAGTTAATTTTGGACACTTGTTTACACTTGGAAATATCGAAATATCGATGTTTGGATTTACAAATCTGTCCCATGTTTATTTGAAATTTGATTTGATATTATACGATGAAAAAAAATGGTACTTTAGGAAAGAAATATATTTGAGTTGGACGAAGGCAGGCAGAAAGTCTGGAGAATCTGAAAATGTTGTAGAAGATAAAAAAGAGAACCATTTCAGAATACCTGGTAGAAAAGTTTTATGATTTGATTCAATACAACTCGAGATTGAAGTTCAAAGAAAGTTTAAGGAATCAATACTGGCAACCACGTAACTGGAAATGACATTACAGTTATGTAACGACAGTTATTTCTTCCGAGCTAAAGAACACTTAAAAGAACTTCAACTTATAAGAAAAAAAAATTAAACAAATAAATTTTAATGTTTAAATTATTTAATAATCTTAAATACACTGAAACTTGTCCTATATTTCATCTTAGAGTCATTTTAGAATTCCAGACCATGATATTAACACGTTTCGTCCCATCGGCGAAGGGTTAACAAATGACAAATGGCCGAGTTCGTGCTCGGAGGGTGTTGTCCTATTTACGTAACGAGGTGTCTTGTAAACAAAGTTACTTGGACACCATTAATCTTTCCCTCTACGTCGAGCACGGCCGTTTGATAACGCCGTGAACGTTATAAATAAATGGTCTGGAAATTATAAATAATCTCGGCATGAATCGACTTTCTTTCGAACGTGTAAATAACGCCAGGGATAAAAAAGAAGCTGGCACAAAGTGATTCTTAATTGCCTGTCAACATTCTTTTTTTCTTTTTTCTTCGTGTTATCTTCCTTTTTTCCAGTCTAGATTTACCTTGTAAAGCATTTACATGTGCGATGGGATATGGTTGGGGCAGGGCGCTGGGTGTATCGATTGATACAAGAAACTGGGACAAATAGTAGGCGCTTTGTGAGCGAGGACAGGTTTGGCATGTGTTGCAAGTATCAGATTCATAACTCGTTATTTATTTTTAGTGTCAATCTGTTTAAATTGCCTGTGAAAAAATATTGTAGAAAAGGTAATAGCAAAGAGAAAAGGAATAAAATATATTTCTATATTTCATTTTGTACGTGATAAAATAAAATTATCCAGTAATTATTTAGAGATAGAAATTCATAGATTCAAACTTGATGATTCTTCAATTCAAAATTTTCTTATTTTTAATTGTTAACAAGAAAACGATTTAAAGGAATTGACTTTAGGTACAACGTAATAAAGAAATTGATAAGTATACCAAATTTTTTCATACTTTCCTACAATATTTTCCTACAATACAATAAGAAATATTAGAATTTGAATATAAGAACTGATATGATACTGTAATTGCCCACACTCAGGCGCAGTAAAAATAGAAACCGAGCAATTACAAGCCTAACCTATCAAACATTAAAAACTGAATCTTTTACAGTTATTTATACCTTAAACTATTTCGTTTTTAAAAAACACACCAGAGAGAGAGAAAGAGAAAGAAAGAGAGAGTGAGAGAGGGAGAGAAAGAAAAAAGCACGCCACATTTCAGCGTGTACGCCAACCGTAAAAGAAGTTGGAATAACGTCCAAGTCCGGCTTCGATCCCACTTAAATCAAATCGCGTCATCGTTAAACGAAATGGTAAAGGCGGCGTTCCAACGGGTTCCAGCTGATAGACCGGAAGATCGACGGAACCGGGTTGCTCGTTTTGCCTCCATGTTTCTTTCGCCGGCCGAAGGAACGTTATTCCGATCTTCACGCTCCATTGCTCACCAGCATATTATAGCGTAGTTCTTCGGCAATTTACATCCACTCTGTTCCTTTTGCACGGTAGCTCATGATAATAATCCCGAATCCCCGGTGTTATCCTCCTTTTATTTTTTTCCTTCCCTTTTCTCTCCTTCTCCTCATCGACCCCGGCCCCAAAAGTTCGCGAAAACTCTTGGCCAACTCGCGAAGTGCTGGAACACCGATTGCTGGAATTCCAGCCACGTTAAACGTTTCGTTTCGCGTTTCGTTAACGGTTAGCCGCGAAGGCGAAGCGAACATCTGCTGGTTGTTTAGCTAGGTTGCTAGAGCTAGAGAGGGGAGGAGAGGGAAGGAATGAAGATCGTCCACGGAAGATTTGCATAAGCCGTACCGATGGTGAGCGTAATGTTGAACGTTGTAAAGTGCAACTCGTCGCTTTACGAGCGCATGTTTGCCCGTAATGGGGACGATAAAGGGAGGAAGAGGTTCGTTGATTTGTTGAACCACGGTGCGCGGTCGCCGATCGATTTATTCGATATAGCGAGCGATGCTGTTTTTGTTCCTTAGCTCTCTTCTTTTTTCTTAATTTTTTCGCGAATAGAAGAATTCTCGTATTATATTATCTCGAGATTGGTTCTCCTGAATTTCAAAATAGTCTTTCCAAAAAAAAAAATCAACAAACAAAACCAAATAAAAACTCGTTATCATCATCGTCTGAATAAGCGACACTAATTAAATCCATTCTGAAAGAGTCAGGCGCCGAAAAGAAGAAATTCAACAATGCCGATGACACAACAATGTCTGTCCAAACATCTTTCTTCATCTTTATCAGACTCGCTCACCGCCCACGCCCACGTTCGCAGAAATCCACCTCCGTCCTGGTTCACCTCCCTATCCACCTTTCCATCCATTCGAGATTCGAGCAAGATCGACGGATCGTGATCGATCGAGGAGGGACGCACTCCCGTTTCTGGCCGTGGCACGCGGCGGTGGCAATTATTCTTTGGACTTTTTCTCTCATTAGCCGCGCTCACCCGCAAGAAGTAGGAGCGGAACGGAGGGAGGACGAGTGGCAGGCCGAGTGTACGCCTCGGGGGATGGGAAAAAGACGAAGGGAACAGCCGCGTGACCCCACCGTAGCAGCGTGCAGCATCTTGCGTCCAGCGCCGTTTCTTCTCGCGCGTTCCTCCTATTCTTAGACACGGTGATGGGACAGGTGGTAGAGGCAGGTAGCGCTCGCGCACCTCGCTCTCTGTACTTATCTCTAGTTACGTTCCACCGTGCTCCACCACGTAAGCCTGTTTCTACTAATTATGGATCTTCTGACCTTCGTGTTCCTCGAACTGTTATCCCGCCAGCTTCTGGCCAAGCGGTGAGTATTGGCACTTAATGCGTTGGTGTCGTTGAGTATTGGACGGTGAATTTCATTCATCCGGTAAGGTGTTACGTTAACGTGTATCGTTCCGAGTAATTCTTGATAATAAGTTAATTTTTTGAAACGTTGTATTGTATAAATTAAAAAAGTCGTATTACGTGGGAAAGCTTGGAAGGGAAGACTTGCTGTATAATTTTATTAACTTAAAAGTGTAATGTAAATGTAATGAGAAGAAGTCTAGTAATTAAAGGGAAGAATCAATCAAACGAAGACTCTCTACTTACGTCGTTTACTTTCTTCTTTCCGAGATTAAATAAATCTACCTCTCCGTAAACTTACAATTACCATCGAACGAAGTTCCAGGTTGAAAATTCTTTGCTGAAAATCTTCGATCCACTAAAAAAAGAAAAAAAAATAATAATAATATCCGAATAAATTACTCGTAACTACCACGTCTCGAGCTCGATACCTTAAATCGAAGGGAAAAAATTATGCAACCATTATGCAATTCAACGATCAACGGCCTCGTAGCAGTCGAGGAACAAAACATGGAGAAGAGAGAGAGAGAGGAAGAGAGAGAAAGGATGCAGCGGTTGCAAAAGAACGAAGCGTGCTTGTCTTCTGCTCGGTTCCTCGGCCAGCACCTGCCATGACTCACCGTCCGCTCCCCCGCAGAACTTCAACGGATTACAAAGACTTAAATACCGGTCTTCTGCCCAATATATAGAGCTCGGCCGGGCTATATGGCGCGTTGAATGCACGCTCGAGTTCGCGCCACAGAAAGAAACGCGTCCCCTGGGAAGAGCGGTGTAAAGATGGCGTAAAAACCATGGACACGGGGCTGAGAGATTAGCCTTCCTGGATTCCTTGAAGTTATGGCTCGTAAAAGTTGCAAATTTTTGGCGCTGCTTCCCGCGGGAAATCGTGGATTAGAACGGGCTGGTCGTATAGTTTTTTATCACGCGATCGTGCGTGATTTATGCGCCCGTTTTCGACTTTATTCCACTTGTTTGGGTTTAGCAGGAATATAGGAATTAAATTAAATACCTCGACTTTTCGCGGGCTTTAAACGATCGTTCGAAGGATGAAAAATACGTAGATTGAACTTTAAATTATTTATTATTTGTTATTTATCTGATGTTTTTATTCAATCCTTTTCTCCATATTTTTATCTACAATTTCTTTGTGTAAATAACTATTTTTTTTATATATATAAGATACTGGAAATATTATAGATATTTACTCATTTTTTCCTAAGAGATAAAAATTGAAGAATGATTATCGCAGGAAATTTTTCATCTATAGATTAATAATTACGCTTTATTCAATTTTTCGTATTTTCAGTTGATCGAGATAATCCGTGAAAGTTTGCGTATAAATAACAAGCTCGTGAGCTAGTGGGCCTCGTGACAGGAGACAAAACACTCGGCCTCGCGTGGTTCCTAGATCTGCCGTTGATATCTTCACTAAACGAAGCGCCACCCAAGGTGTTAGTCGAGCTTAGAGATGGTAGTGCACGATAGGCGACACCATCCCCAACGTATTAGCCATTTCATGATGGGGTGGGCCGATGCACCTTGAACGAAACGGGATGAAGAAAGATAGAAAGCGAGAGATCGTGACAAGTGGGTGACAACAATGGCTCGACAATGGCCTTGGACCGTTGGATACCACCGTTGGTGGTCCGTGCCGCTACGTTATCGGCATTCAACGTTCGCAAAGATTCGCCAGAATGATAAACCTTCCAAACCGAGTCGATCTATCATTTCTTTTCTTTCCTTTCTTCTTTTTTTTTTTAGAAAAATTTGCATTAAATTTTATTTTCTTCGAAATCTACAATCGTTCGAATATTTTAAATCGAATTTTAGTAAAAGGCAAAAAAGAGCATTTAATTATATAATATTTTCTTCGGTTGAATTCTTCAAAACTCGAAGGGACGATACCTGAACAAAGAGAAGGGACAAGTACTGAAAAAAGTTATGATTTAATACGTTGGAAGGGAATAAAGATTGGCCGTATATTTAAAATATATTAGATAGCGATATGATTTATCGTTGAAAATAAAAGGTTCAATTTGTCGGCTGATAAATCAAAGGATCATTGGTGGACGGCATGGTGGTTTCGTTACAAATGCAATAAAACGCGTAATTAATCTTTGTAAACGATCGTTTACATACGCCCACCGTTGTACACTGTGGATATAATAACCGTGTATTCTTGCCCGCGAAATTTATTGTCAGCGACTATTATCCCGAAGTATGATCGTAGGTTGGCAATAATTACCTATGGTGTGTGCCGACGCCTCGACGCAATTTGCACGGATTTATTATGGGCATAAGTTTTATCCAGGTATGCATCTTGCGATATTGTAATACGGCGTCCAGCCACTAGATTGCACAAGACGCACTCTACGTATTTACATTCACCGACCAGTCTGTCTGCGATGTCTGTCTGGAACGAGACACTTCTCTTCCAGTGGGTGCATTCCGCATTCGACTTCTACCGTAAAGTGCATAATTTAATCGTAATTATGGTATTTTTACGTAAGATAGAAGTGACAATAGAATAGAGGGATGCCTGCAAAGTTCAAGGGGAACGAGTATGATATACAAACTCGATATAGCAAGTTGTATCATTATGTTGGATGCAGTCTTGTACCTTATTTATTATACGTTTTCACAATCGATTCAACGTTTGGCATTTATTTCGTTTCTCCCTCTTCGTTTCAGATTAAGATCGTACGAATAAATTTGCTTTTCAGTTTAAATTACGAGTTCAAGTTTTTTAAAGTCGAGAGTATATATATATATATTATATATATATGTTTCCAAGACTCGTTTAAAATTTAATAGAAAAGGGAAGAAATGTTTACTCGATCGAGATGAAGATATAATTTACACAATTTATCAAAACGAATGGCAAATTAAAAGAAGGAATCTTGATTAAAATTCTTACACGAAATTCTAAAACAATTCCTTTTATTTCTACGCAATACTTCTTTCTATCTTCATAGGATCCAGAACTTCGAAAACTCGATTAACTTCGGAATCAACGAATTCTTCATTAACCTTGATAGCTTTATTTCCAACTTTTATAGTTCGACTGCAACGCTAAAAGGAAGAAAAAAAGAAAAAGCCGAAGAATCGAAGCTGATGGATAGTTGAAAGGGATCGTTCAAATAAAGAAACCGCAAAAATTAAAAGAAACGAACGGCGAGAGTCTTTCCTCTCAAATCGTTCAATCCTTACAAAGCCATTTTCACGGACAGCGGTGTGTAATTATCCGTGGAGTGAGGACAATGAGGGATGGCGCGATCGAGAGAAAGGCTGTGTTCACAGTGCGGAGGAAGGACGGTAGCCTGGAGAGAAGGAAGAGGATTGTACACGGTTTCAGGAGCAAAAGAAGGAGTGGAGGCACAGCTGCGGCCCCTGACGCGGTGCTCGTGCCACGAGCGAGGCGCAATCGTATGCACACGCCCCACGGTGTGATTGTTCCGAGAACAGAGAGGCCGAGACAGAGGGGTGGAGAGCGGAGAAAGAGAAAGAACGAGAGGATCGAAGCTGGAAGAAACTCGAACGGATCTCGGTGAGCAAACCGATTGGAATGTCCTGCGTGGTCTCTTTCCGAAACATCCTTCTCCCTTCTCTCTCTCTCTCTCTTCTCTTTTCTCGTTCCAGCTCAAAGTTCACTGGATAGGCTAACCACGATACGTGTTCGAAGGGTGTCGGCTCTGCCTGACCTTTACTTTTTATACTTGGCATAGATACGCTTATATTTCGTACCCTTTTGGGCCGATGGAATTCAGCCGCGAGTTGAACTTTCAATCCGCTGTGAAAAAGACACGATTGGCAAAGAGAATCTAGAGAAGATCGAAAGGGTAAGTTTGAATCGCGCGGTATGCTATTGTTCGGCGATAAAAAGATTGCGATGCGGGAGGTTTGATATGTCAGATTTGACGAGGCTTCGAAATCCTTTGAAATTGCATCAATTAAATTATCGGTAGTGCTTTTTTCTGTTTCAAATTATACGGAAGAAATACAACTGATATAAACGATCGAACGAAATTGCGTGCGTTGTATGATTATTTTTCGAATAAAAAAAAAGAAAGAACGAAAGATACATCGTATTACAACTCTTCGAATCCATCCCTTTGACGATTCCTCCGCTTCTGAATCGTTCACCGCACACACGGCTTCTGAACCCGCGCCGTGAGAGAAAGAAATTCGTGGACGGATGTTCTCCACGAGGCCGCGATCGTTTTCGCAGGAAAAAGCGTGGACTGGACGCAGCTGCGAAGCGGTGTTGCACGATGGTCGGAGAGGGCCGCGATAAACGGGTCTTAGGAAGGACGGTGAACGAAGGGGGGAACGAAAAGGAAAGGGAAGGGAAGATCCGTGAGCAATTGCGAGCGTGTCTCGTCGTGCGCTCGATTGAGCTCCGTAGAAAACGGCTAACCCGTGTTAGCCTTGGAAGTGTGTACTCCGAGAGTAGGGGAGGGAGATCCCGAAGAAGTTTACGAGGAACGTGCGGAGAATGCCGCGCAAAGAGGATTCCTTAACCTTTGGCACGCTGGGTTGGCGCGCCTTGCCGCTCGATTACGATCGATCAGGATCCATCCCGCTATCGTTTTCGAGAGTGGCGGATCTTGTTGGGACGATGCCTTCCTTTCGATGTCATACCCTTTATACATCGTATAACGTGTCTTGGTTCAACGTGAACTCGTGCCTTATCTTTCCTTCTACTCTTGGTTTTGGAATCGTTTTTCGGAACCAGTCTCCTGGAATGCTTGTGTACTTGTGAGAGTGAGATTATTCCAGATAGAATATTCGTGGGTGATGGGTTCTCTTGTATTGTACGTCTATTCTTTTAAAATAGTTATTGGAATATTAATATTGTAGCGATATTTTCTGATAGTTTTTTAAAGAAAATTACGAGAATTACGTTTGATGATTCATTTTGTAATAGGTTTTAGGTTGTTACGTATCGTTGAAAAATATTATGAGAAGCGTTAATAGGTTGTAGCAATTGTAAATTGTTTTGCACCACATTATTATGCTGTGTGAAATTATCACTTGTATCCACTCTATAACTTGTCGTGTTATATTGCCACAAACGAGTAAATCGCAATGCACCAGTTTGGAACTTTGCAAAATCAACGTGATTCCCGAAATTGCCACCAAACCCCTTTGCAGCTTTGTACTACGCCTCCGCAAAGCTTGAACTTGCAGCGGAACAGTTTGTAACTTTGTTTTGAAATTACCATACTACCGTAGATTATAGTATAAGAGAACAATATCCCTTTGAAACGTAGTAAATTGCCTTGCAATTTTGTGCCTGGTTATTCTAAGATGTCACGTTACAAAGGTTCATCCTATAATTTTATCCAACATTGCTGCAACGTCTTAAATCGTAATTAACGTCTTAAATTGTGCAATAACGTAGAAAATAAAATTTGTATAGATTATTACATTATTACTATATTATAATCAACGTTAAAATATTTACAACATTCTCGACATAAACATGTTATTATTTTTGAAATATAATAAGATCTAAAGTTCTAAAATATAATTTGATATAAAACTACGAATACCAATACAACATAATTTAACCTAACACAATTTTCTTCTTCAATATATGAAGCGTTATTTTAATTATGTTGAATCGAAAATACACATTCATTCTAAAATGAGAAATTACAAAAATCTGTACTGACAAATAAATAATTAATTTCCAACTTGCTTACTGTAAATCTTTTCTAACTTTATTACACCATCAACGAGTTAAAGATCTTTTCCTTCCACCTTTTATGTGACAGCGAAGCAGTTCCCTTCCAACTGCATTTTAAATCATCCGACTAATTGTAAGTAAACCTTACAAATCATGGATAGACAGTGGAGATATAAATCAAGAGTCAAGTCCGTTCGTTCCAACTACCCTCGTTATTTCCATCAGCAAAATCCTCTCTCGATTACATTTCATTCCACCTTTGAGGGGAGCGTTCAAAGGCGGCGGATCGACTCCTCGTATTCGCAAGCTCAGCCCTTTCAGATTCATCTTCGAATTAACCCCCATTAAGCGGCGATCCCGGATCGTCTGGTTCCGACGATTGGAACGAGCATTCATTAAGGAGAAACAGTTGAGGTTAACGAAGGTGAGCGGTGCTGGTGGCGCCTCCCGCTCAACGGAAAAGGGAAGTGGAAGATAAGAAGGGAAAAGCAAGGAGCGTCCTTGAGGTGGCGAGAGAAATAGAGCGAAAACGAAGGGAGCCCGAGGCAACGAGGGGCCGAACAATGAAACGAAGCCAGCTCGTGATGGTTGCAGCGGGCTCCGTGATGTATGCGCGCCTTGGTCGGAAGCCTGCAAAGAGATCAAGTCCGATTGCACTCCCTCACGCTCTGCATCCACGTTACAAACTACTGTTAAGCGGCAGCTGTTCAGTTTCGCGTTTTTCAACCGTGATGGTTGCGCGAATGACGAACGGATAGAGAAGATGTTTTAAGAAGATTTATGAACCCTTAAGGCAAGATGTCGCTTCGCAGCGATGTGGATCGTGACCAATATCGCGAAGGCAAGCTCTTTTGATAACTTGCTGGGCTTTTACTTCTTAGGCTTTTCTTCACGCGAGATCCAAGTCGAAGAAAGTTTTTCAAGTTGACCATCGATATCGAGAATTATAGAGTTTGGATTCTTTTAGTTTCCGCAGGTATTTGAGTTGGATGAAAAGAATGTTATAGAATTTAAAGTTCACTGAAATTTTATTTATGATTTTATTATTCAATGTTGCAATGCCATTACTTCATAGTTGGCACCTATTTGTTTTTCTTAGATACGTATATTTAATTGTTTTGTAAACAGACACGCGCAATCACGTATAATAAAAATATATTCCTTCAGCAAAACTCGTACATTTATCGTTTTCACTGCCTTGTCAACAAAGAATGTAACGATTGTCTCTCAACTTTTAAATAAAGTGAAACGAAAAAAAATATTCAACGAAGAGGAAACTTCTCTAATGTTCTCTAATCGATTCAATAACTTATCCATCTTATCTTATCTCCGTCATCTTATCTATGGAATGGATAAAGGGATGCAGCGCGTAGAAGTTGCGTAAAGCGCGTTACATTCGACAAATTGCATAACGTAGACGAAGGATAGGGAAAGGAAGCGGAGAAACATCAAAGGTAGCTCCCTTCTCCCTTTGTGAAACAGATCGGTCGCGGTTGGACGAGTCTTGGCCGCGTAATATAAGCCACGCGAGAGGACTGCACCGTCGCTTTGCTGCACCTCTCATTATCCCAGCGAGGGGGATCGTACGAGCTGGGCCTTAAATCAACGTCCCTGCGACAATTAACTCGCTCGTGTGAGTGAATAGGGGTGGTACAGCTAGCTCGAAGCGAGCGACCGAGTGAATCACGCGTACGCCACCTGCCGGAGCGTGACCTCTTAATGTGCATGCCGAGAGATGAAGCCTCTCCGCCATTGGCGTAGACGTCGTCTTCATCCTTCCTTCACTTTTTTCTCCATCCTGAAAATTTCCCAACTTAGCAACCTCTATAATAAATCTATACCTCCTCTGCAAACAATTACGACATCGTTGTTATCCCATTATATCGCTATACACGAATTTTTCCAACATTCTTCGTTATATTACATTCGAAATTGTGAAATTTCTCGATACCCCCAAAATCCCTTGCCAGAAATAAAATTCGCCTCAATTTCATCCTCGATTCCACGCGAATTCCTCCATTTCTTCCTCCCGAAATCGGTCACATTCCTCTGTCAAAAAGAAGAAAAGAGAGAAAAAAACGATATCGCTTCAGCTCCACTCGACACGTTCTTCATCCCACCCCGTTCTTCTCCGAGAAGATAATGGGGAAGAAAGACGAGTACCGGAGTTACCTTCCTTGGCCCATCCTCCTCTCCCCTCGGTCAAGCTCACTCTCGAAACGTAATGGACGTCCCCGCAATACATATTCAGTCCCTGCACCGACGGCCAAGGGTCCGAGAAAATGACCGGGTAATCGACGTACTACCATGAGCTCCCTTCGACGCATCGAGCGGCCCTCCCCCCGTTGAAGACGCCCGGCCGGGTCACAGGTCGCCGCTATAAACCCACCGATGTTATTGCAGGTGTGCGAATCGCATGCGGCGCGGCGCAACGTCACGCGGCCGGCGCAAAACTCGTTTGCGGGAAACGCATAAAATTATAACTTACGCCACATTGACTCGCAAAGCGGCTGCAAATTATTCTCCCCTTCTTTTTCCACTACTTCTCGAGCTTGAAGGAGGCGAGTTTCGACTCCGCCGCGATTTTAATGCAATCCCCTCCGATGTTTGTTGCCTTCGCCTTCGCCTCGAAACGGGAGGAGTGTACGTGGAACAACGTTTTCCAAGGGATTTATCTGAGCGTTGTGCCGTACTTTCTCCGGAGAAACGTAGATGGTTTCACGGTGATCGAAAGTTTCATCCACGGATGGGTTTGAAGTGGAGGAGTGCGATGACGGAAGGTATATATTTCAGAGGCAAGAAGCGAAAGACTATAGAATTTAATCCGGTAAGATAATTCGAACAATTTATAGGTGGCTTATAATTTAGAAACGGCATTTGGTCGAGAATAAGAGAGAATCGATACAATTTTCACCTGTGCGAGAAACGATCGATCCATCATTCCAAGTAAGGAAGGCAAAAACTTGCGCGTATCTTGGAGGGTAAACAAAATCCAATCCCCTTCGACAGACATAAAACCTTATCCACATCTCAACCAACAATCAATGTCTCCGCTAATTGAACAGGACCTTCGATCGATTTCGTTTCCCTTATCGACAACGAGTCTATCTTCGATCTACACCGTTCGATCATCGATCACCAATTTTTAACTAACCAAACTTTCACAATATCCCTTGATTTCGTTCCTCGTTACGTATCAACGTATGTATACGACGCGACACAACTTATACAAACGGGTTGTGGCCTAATAACTCGATAGAATCTGGGGTTCGTATCCTCGCCTCGTGCAAGGGCTCATCCGTCATCGCTCGTCCAATCTCTAGCGTGATGCTGCACTCGAGCGCCATAGGCGTAATCATTTACCACCCTACCCGTTGATTAATGACGAGTGGCGGCGTGCATCTTGACGAGTTGAAACGCGACTCCCACCGGACTGGACGTGGCCGGGTTCACGCTTTTTGTCGCCCCTCGCACCAGGATGTGCCGCGGCCTCTGATGGACGTGGACAAAGACGAGGATCGACGTCGCCTCGAGAGCTCACCTCACGTTCGTTCGTTCGGCCCTCGTTCAGGATTGGTCGGCCACGTCTTTTTGGTGCATAGGCAGGATCGGGGATAGGAGGACAGCCTCGTGTATGCCCGTTAATGGACATGCCACGCGATCGATCATCCGACCACCGGTTATAGAGATACGGTGTACCGTCGGTGAGGAGGCTCGAGATGGCGGGAAAGTGGCGGTTAATGGGAATTCGATGTGGAGGAGGTTGTCCGATGGTGATTATTGGGCAAGTGGAATGGTTTATGGTTGCGCGAACACCGCACGAAACATGTGAGAGAGTCGAGGGAACTCTCGTTTCAAAAATGCGGATTTAAAAATGTGGATTTTGGATTTCTCTTAATAACAATTCGTTCGCGAACGCCGTAGATTTTACACAAGGTAATTCGAAAATTTAGTAACAATTTATAAAATAAATTTCCCGGAAGGTTAACTTTCAACTCAAGCCAATAATTCTCTCTCCATGTCTAATTAAATACTGTCCACGTCGATCGAGAAAGATTCATTCGCGACATCGGGAGAAAAAAAGATTTTTTTACCGATTCAATTACCTTTGCAAGAAGAAGTTGTTTCAGCCACCCGAGGAAGTCCGATTCGTCACGGTTCACGTCAGTTCCCTCGATCGATTTCCCAAAAACACCGATATCCGACAGGTAATAAGAAAAGGCAAGAAGAGAACAGAAGGAAGGGAAAACAGCAAATACGTACGTGGCTTTACGTAACACGCGTGTCAGGTCTCCGCATCCGGGCGTGCTCGCGCGTTTGGCCACCTGCTCGTTGGGCCATGACCTCTTCTGATTCGTATGAAGAAGAGAGAGAGAGAGAAAGGGAAAAGTGGACGCGAAAAAAGAGGAGAAGAGGCGGAGAGAAAGAGCGGGCGAATGTCTGTCGCTGATTGACGAGCGGCCGAGTCGCCGAGAGTACGGAGTAATAAAGCACGTGCGCGCATAAACACGAGAGAAGGATCTTTGCCGCGGTGAACACCTGCCTCCTGTCCTCCTCTGTTGATCGAGACCGGCCGACTTGTAGGGGGCGTGTGCATGGTGATGCGTTCCCTTCGTAGAGGAATTAATTAGCCTTTGTCACGATCCGAGATATTGGACTATCGAGCTATTGGCTGCTTGTTCCAAGAGAAGACAATTAGACGTTAAAGACGACTTTGCTTTTGCGTGAAAAATGTCTAGTCTTAGTTCTATGGAAACTGGATCGGTGATGTTTGATGCAAAGTCTGATGGAGGCATTGTTTTCTGGTGGAAGTGCAATAATTCGTGGATTTCGAATAATTTACGATTGGAAGAGATTAATGATTCGGTTAGTTTGATCAGGTGTGTGCGAAAGTTGGGAAAAATAAGAGAAACGAAGGCATGGATGGCTCAGAGAGTGAATCACACAGTCTGGAAGTGAACTGTAACACATCGATGAAAGTTCACGAATATACTTACGAAGAAAAACAATAAATCATACGTTGACTTTAATTGCAATGTTTCCCGAAGTCATTAAAACTCAAAATATTGACCGTCGTAAAACCGAGAAGATGATCTTCGCGAAAAAAAGTACTTTAAATAACCAGGCCTCAATTTTTGTTCACCCTGTCTTTTTATTTTCTTTATTTCAATAATGACGTGCATTATCCATAATAATATCCACGCAGGAACAAAATGATACAAAATTCTTATTTCGAAACGCATCTTAAAATAATCTCTTCTCAATCTCAAATTTACGATCACTTATAAAATAATTCCAGGAAAAGCCGTAAAAAGCTAAATATAAAAAGCCAACGTGGCGAACAAACATCTCTACCCCGCTCTAACCCTATCTCGCTTCGTTTTAACGCAAACTTTAATTTCCAACGACTCGAATAATGGATAAACAAAATCCTCGATATTTTTCGTCGATCGATATCAATTCCGATTTCTACGATTTATCCACACCAAAGATGTCTCACCGATATATTACCACCGATATATACACCGCTTATGCATAAATGCATGCAACGTTCTCGTGACTATTAACGATCGCGAGGATATCGTATGGGCGCAGTGACAATCGTAAAGGCCTGCATTAAATCGCGGGAACGCGTGATTCGGGTGGCTGGCCGGAGGGCGAGGAGGGAGGTAGGTGGGACGAGGGGATATCCTGGAGAGTCACGCAATCGAACGCAGGTGCGCGCTCGATCCACGGGAGGAGAGTGGGGCACGCGCACCGCGATCCATAGCGCGTGCGCGTGAAAGTCGCCACTGCTAACCCTTTCTCCACGGCTTCCACGGCTCCTTCTCTCGTTCACTCCAACTACTACGCGATTAATTAGAATTAACGCGGTGATATCGTATTTTCCACGCGCGTTCAAATAATAGAAACGAGAGAGGGGACGAATAATTTGAAAAAAGGAACTTTTGGAATGGTAAATTGTTTTTCTTTTCCTTGCAATTTTAAAAATATCCATCGGCTAGGACCGAAAGTTTTTATCAATTATGGACCGAATTAATTTTCGAAAATCTTATCAACGAAAAAAAAGGAAGTGCTCGATTCTCAGGGGCAAAAAATAAATTGGATAAGATAAGCATGGGACGCGGTAGGCGTGAAAATTTAATAACGCGGAAATACGAAATGGTATCTCGGTTACGGATATCTCCACACTGGAATCAAGCGTAGCAAAATCTGTTTATCCCGTTTGAGACCGATGGCCGTGCATGCTGAGATGCTCGCTCGCGGCTCGCCTCTGTAATTAATGATGGTCCTTATTAAACGTATCTCCGCGTTAATGATTGCCCCTCCGAGATGCGTTATGGGGCCCCGGTGCATAACGTATAAGGCCATGGACAATTACTTTTCGTTGAATTGAAATTTTATTGCTCGTCCTTCACCGATCGTTTAAAAAAAAAAAAAAGAAACGCGAAGCGTCGCCACAACGACCGGCTAATTAACATCGCCTTATTGAAACCGGTTCACCCATTGCCACGCATCTCTGTTCAAACGCCTGCGTATAATTACTGTTGAAATATTGTCACCGATGCTTTAGATACTCAATTAGATGTCTCTCCTCTTTTCGATAGATAATTGTTCGTTTATATGCTAATTTTTGTTGGAAGCTGGAACGATAGAGATTGATGAGACAATGAATTTGGGGAAAAAAATTTTTAAACAGACTTCAAGATTATTATATAAGGTGAAACACTTAAGAAATTACAAATTACAATTTTTGATAACATCAAATATATATTCGTTCTCGAGCAATCTTATCTCTTTTGCAAATGGAGAAGCTTAATATCGACTCGACTTACATCTCGCGAGAGAGATCCTCGTCCACGAATCCCTAGCGCGTAGATAAATCACAGGGCCGACAGAATTGGCGTTAATTGCAAAATAAAACGAATTTCCAACCGCGAGAGAATTTCGCATCAACCTTCTTTTCTTTTCCTATCCTTCCTGCGAAAAAGAGGGTAATACCGCGCGTAATTTCTTTTCCTCCCCCCTCCCCATCTCGATCATCTCTGTTCGTAATCGAAACCGATCCTTTGATCACGGGGTCCGCGCGTTTTTCGCCGTTGAAACGTGTTTTGTCACTTGTTTCGAGTCATCGTGCGTAAATACGAGCAATTTCGCTTTTTTTGTAAGCCATCGAGTTATCTTCCCCCCAGCTCCCCGACTTCGATGATAATTCGGGGCAGAAAAACCGAACGGCCTGGTTCGGCCTCGGCGCCGAATCGCGCGCTCACGTTAATAACAAACGAGCACGTGGACGATTTTCTGCAGGATATTTACCGACAATTTGTGTGCCCAATTCCTGGACGAGTCGTGCCGCTGTATTTTCAACCGTAGGTGAAAACGAGAGGAAGGGAGAGAAGGAAGGGGATGTACGGGTGGAAATGGATCGTCGAAACCTCGATGCGCAGTCATAATTTGGGAAATTTGTGGGATGGTATATTGAGGTGGAGGTTTCTCGTAATTTTAAGCGTTTAGTGGGGTACGCGCATTAATACTCGATGATTTTGTCCGAGCTTTGCGGTGAAGGTAATTTGATCGAATGGGGGAATTTAAATTTCGGTGATGGATGATCGATCGCTTTAATGGAAATTTGTTTTCGACTGGAATATCGGGTATTTATATATATATCGGTTTTGATTCTCTTTTAATCATTTTCGATCGCAATTGATGGAAATTCGAAAAATATTTGCATCGATTCATTTATCGTACACGAATATATTTTTCATTCGCTTTGCCCAAAAATTTTTAGATGAAGAGAAAAAATTCCTTTAATTTTAACTTCAATCAGACTATCTATCCATCAATTTTTGATTTATCAAATTTCCTTGAAAAAGAAAGTTTAAACTTTCTCCTCCTCGTCGCCTAGTATTCCGTCGTCAAAAAAAGGAAATAAATAAAGATTAACCTTACCCGGACAGCAACTTAATTGTCGCCGAGTGAACTGGAAAAATTGTCAAACGGGCATGAAGTACGGCTTCATTCGGCTTTAGAAACGGCCTCCATTCGTGCTCTCACCAGCTCTCTCCGCAACAGCGCGAAACGAGGGAACAACCGTATTCCTTAAGAAGTTTACCGAGGACAAAGTCGTAAAGATTAACGTAATTTTGACGCGGCCCACTTGACGCAGGTCGAATATGGCGACGACCGGTTAACCGGCCCGAATTAAGAACCATAAACCGAGTAATTACATTGTCCTCTCTGTGCGAGAGTGTCGAGGGAGGTAATTTTTAAATACCGAGGCTGTCAAATCGTCGCCCTGAAACGAAATGCCGGACATCGAACATCTGGCATCGGCGATTCACCACGTTTCTACACTTCGTGCCGCTTCGAGATGCCTGGGTGCGCGGCAAGAAGAGCACCTTCCCTCCTTACGCTCCTCCGCGTTGGTCGAATGAGTTTTTCAAAGTGCACGCGCCGCAATCACCCCCCGAGGAATTCCGCACAACCGCCATTTTCCTTACGAATCGAGCTTAAATTGGATTTCATGGTCTTTGAGGAAGATGGCGCGTAAGGCGGTCACTTTTTCATAAGAAGCGTGTAATTACTTTATTCTCGTATTACGGTATGAGAAGGTATTTAGCGAGGACGACCAGAGGAGGATTCCTGGAATTGATCGAGGCCTTGATGATTGTGGTTACAATTCTGCGAATTCTAACTAATTAATGGTAAGAATGAGGTGATATAAATTATTACGAGAACATTTACTTTTATTTATTTATTTTTTTAAATAAATACGACTCTTCATTTTAAATTCTTCCTTTCTCCTTCGATAATATTTAAATACACATCGATAAAATCAATAAAAAAAAAAGGATTTAAAAAAAAAGGACCTTGAAACATTCTTTAATGCTATCTATAAATCACACTGTTTCAAAATTAATCGTAATCTATCAATTTTTAAAGAAAAAGAAAAAAGAATCTCGAAGCATCCATGCTTTCATCAATATCGAAGAAGAAGAAAAAAAAGAAAATATTCCATTTAGAAGGGAAAAACCTATCAATTCGCACTTCCTAATTGCGAATCCTGTCTCGATCCATCAAGGAGACCAAGTAGACGCATCAGGAAAGACGATTATCTTGTCGATCGAGGGAAGAAAGAAACCGTGAATTCTTCTATCGCTGGGGAAACGGTTCTTTTTCACCGGATAAAGGACACCGAAATAGAGACCCCAAGAGGAGTCCATCCTGTCCCCTCGGAAGGAGGAGCAGGTGCATACCCACCACGGTAATTTCGCCCCGATCCGCTGCACGTCTCTGCAGGTCAAATTTTTTCGCGTTCGGGATAGCAGCGTATAATAGATGTCTGGAATAGGTTGTTTCTTGGTTTTTGGATTCGTGGGCTATCATTATCCGGCGCGAACCGGAAGCTCGACGCCACGAAGGGGATGCATCACGTGGATCGTGACGCGGTGACTTCCAAGGATTTGGGCGGATCGAGAAGAAATGGCAGAAGGACACCGAGATTTCGGTGTGTGGTCCCTTTGCTTCGCTCTAATGAGAAAATTGGTCCATTCATGGCAACGTATCTCTCAGATTTTTTTTGATATCCTGCAAATGTTCTTCCTGCCTCTTCGGATCTCTTTCTTCCTCTTGTCTTCCACGTCCTTTTCTTCATCGAAATGATGTCTGTATTATGTGATTGTGAATGGCCTTCCTCAGAAATTCTGGGAATAAGGGATTGATTTTCAGTAAAGGAGAGACTGCTTCTTAATCCGTTTTCGTGACCGTAACCAAAGCAACTTTTATAAGAATAATAGAATCTCATAAAGAGAATTCGTGTAATTACTCGGAAGAAATGTATAATAGATAAACTTACATTGCAAGACGCTGTTTAGATCTATATAAAAAAAATAGGAAAGATATTTTTATATCCCGGATGAAAGATCGGAATACGACTGAACGTTAAAAAAATTCCTCGAGTTTTTCGAAATATTTCACTTATGTATCCAGATATTCATAAGTCAAGAGGGATCGATTAACGTCCGCTTTTTTTTTACGAACGTGAAAAAGAAGAGAAAGAGAGTAGGAATATATATTTCAAGAGTGAAAGGATAAAGTTTAAAGGCACTTCGGCCAGGGGATTAGAACTTTATTGCCGGGCTTTATATTTAATGTTTCTTCGAAACGACGAATTTTTTACGGCCGAATTTCGTCGATTTGCTCCTCTCCAAGGGATCAGCGGGGTGCCCGCAACGAGAGCGGACCGAAAACCAGGGATTCGCGTGTCCCGGCCGATGATTTACACACACCCACGTAACGAATCTATTAATTATTTATGGGCTTGCGGAATTTATTTGCTCGGTCGCCACGGGGTACCTCCTTGCCCTATGCCCCGAAGGGTCGTTTTCGTGAAAGCGAACCGGGCGTGTAACGGTGGTTCCCTACGTGCCCTGTAAGCCTCACGATCCTAACGCGGCGTGGAATCTTCGAAAAGATCTTCCCCGAAAAGATTAAAATTGCAAAACAACTTTATCTCGCAGATATACGCCGCATGATATACGCCGCTTCCTCCATTTCTTTATGGCCAATCCGTGCCACGGTAGCCGTTAAATTTTGTATACGCTCGAATAATCGAGCTCGCTCGACGTGAAATTTTCTTTAAAAAAAAAAATATTCTCTTGAAATTTTTATTGCCCTTCCCTTTGACGAGATGCTTTAATCCAAACTCGATTAATAATTTAAATCCAATTACTTTGCTCTCGTCTATTATGCTTCTTTTAAATTTCATAAAAGCTTATAGAATATTGATAAAATTTTAAACGAACGAAATAAGAAAGATAATAAGAGGAGTAAGAAATATATACAAGTAGGATGTACAAAGAATTTTTCAATTTCTACGCAGATACCATATTTTCATTTTCTTTTAATAAACCGTGTTGGGATATATCATTATTTTTCCCAAAAATATTTTTCAAAAAAAAAGAAAGAAAAATAAAAATCATCGTCGAACATCTGGAAAACGGAATCCGGAATCACGGCAACCTTTCTCCGATCCCCAAGATCGGGGAACCATTTCGCAAATTAGTACCACACCCCTTGCTACGCTACCCTTGCCTCGTACTCGACTTCACGCTCGATCCGACTAATTGTTTCCCCCGGAACGAAATAAAGGGAGGCGGTTTCCCGTTTCGAGCATTCGCGGAGAGCACACGTGGCGTACGAAATCTGCGCTTCCAGTCGATCGTCTGCCGGGAAGAAAAATCCGGCGCGGTCTCCACCCCTTTCGAAAAATCTTCTGACGAGATTCGACACGGTCTCGTCGAATTAATATAATTACCCGACAGTTTTCTGACGGTTTTTCGCGCGGTTCCTCCCTTGCTTTTTGGCGACGGTTAATAAGAGAGCAGGCAACAATCCAGCCGAGGGAATCGGCTAATTGGAAAGAGGCGCCTTCTAATCATCGACTTGTAACCTCGCGCCAAAGGTGACGGTCATCGGAGGAGCGTAGAGGTGGGTTCGAGGATAATTAGTCTCCTCCGGAGGAGGAGGTGGTGGTGTAATTACGGTGCCTCCTCTTCCCCTCCCTCCTTAGAGCTTTGTCGGAAACAATCGTTGAATTCTTGTGATCTTCGAAGCCGACGGTGTCGCGAGGAAAATAACATCGTTTCTTTTAATGGACAGGTTCTGGGATGGGAGCTGGATTGATCGAATTTCGTGCGTGATTAAGAGGATGAATTTTCCTTTCTCTCAGAATGAGACAATGCGTGAGAGAAATATATATTATAATTGATTAGTGGCAGTATACAAACGTGTATTCGTGAATGACGTGTGAATAAATTTGGAGATCGATTGAAGCATCTCAATTGTACATTTTCGTATCGACTTTTGTATTTGTTTTATATCCTATTGATATTCTATTACTAATTACCAATAATATATATCACATTAATCAAGAAAAGATTCTTCAAAAACAAGAAACAAGTGAAAGAAAGAGAAATATAATCGTCATTATTAATTATTCCATAAGATATAAGAAATAATGCGAAATGACAATTGTCAATTAGTTTTTCAACAAATTTTCTCGCAATTAATTCCACTAAGGACAAGAGGAAATGAAGATACATAGAACCGATTATAGAAAGTTCGTCAACCACTGGGAGTATGTTGTGACAGGAGAATTGTCCCGGTGACAAAATATGGCTGCCGGTTTGTTCTCAATGGCCCGTTAACGACTGGCCGCAGATAATCTCGAAAACTCATTCGGGGCTCGTTTCTTCACGGGCGAATTCGTGAATGGTATCCCGCTGGGTGTCTCGTTGCGGCCAGTTCTTGCCGAATTAGAGCGGACATTCAGAATGGAGAAAAGGATTTGCTCTAATTCGCGCACAGAATCCTTTTTTCCCTTTTTATTGTTCGATCCAGCCGACAATGGGCCCGCGCCAGGGTGGAACGGTTCGAGATACCGCCGTCTATCGTTTTAAAAACCACCACCGAAATCCTTTTCTGACCCGCGCTATCGTTCGCCATCCGGTTTGCAGATTCGACGAAACCTGATCGTCGTAGTCGTCGTCGCCGTCGTTCGAGTGCCCACTCGGCCTCGAAACCGAGAGAAAACCGTTTTCAAAAGCGTGCTTGCGATTCAACCGGCGAAATTAATCCTACTCGGGATGCTGGACTGTCGGGAGACAAAAGAAACAATACTGTACAATCGGTCCTCTTGCTTTTTTTTTCATCGGGTATTTTGGGATCGGGGAGGGATGCTTCGAGGATTGAATAGCGAATGAAAGATCGGCTTTTTATTCGTATCTGTTATAATTTAACGAGGGACGAGTTTAACCGACAATTGAACGTTTTCTGTAGGACAGGTTTGTTTGAAAAATTTGAAAAAAATATTTTTCTTTTTTTTTTTTTGTTAATTCAGATTAATTTTATTCCGTAATATAACGCGAAAATGGTATGGAAATTGATAAGATTTTGGAATTATCCTTCAATCGAGCATCTACTTCAATATTTTATTTTCCATTTGTCATTTTTTTATCGATAGTATTCCGCGCGTGTACGTATATACATATATATTTTCTTTCACTCCGTCACGTATTTTACATCCTTCCATAAAGCTAGAGTGTCGTTCAAAAAAGAATAACCATAACGATGTTTTCCATATTCCTCTTCGAAACTTTAATACCTTTTTATAAGCAACAAACTTTTACTCTTCGAGAGTAGCCAACCTCATTCCACTTCCTCCAACCTGTGTATTTTATAGAGGTGTATAAGACGGTCTAAAAAGAAATTTTATTACTACAAACTCTAAAAAACTACTTTTACACTCCCGATGCGATCTGTATCGGCGGAGAACCGACAATAAAAATTTCACCAACGCTAAAATTCCGTAACCTCATTAGCTGTTTCTTCCTTTTTTCGTAGACAATATATTGGAGGAGAGATGTAAAACGATCGGCAAAACTACAAATGCTATCTCGAGACGAGGCTGGGATCGTCACGCAGCCCAACGTCCCGAGGAAGACGTAAAAATATCGATTTGCAAATCAAATAAGAGACTTGGATGCCTAATCTTCCACCTCGAGTTCGCGCGCCGATCTCACTTTTAAGCCTGATACAGACAAATTTTATGTATATATTTCGTCGAAGAGTAGAAATATGATCCATGGTTTCGAATTGACCTTTTATTTTTTACTGGGTTAACATAACATCGAAGATATTCGCAATATTTTCGACCACTCGAAAATATCGGTGTGTATCCGTTCGTGGGAAGAGGAACTGGTTTTATTCGAAAGTTTTAAAGCATATCGTGATTCGAGAAATCTTCAATTAAAAAAAAGAATCGTGTTTCGAATAAATTGATTTATAGGTTTGTGTCTAGAAATTTTATATTTTCCATAATCAATAATATTAATCATTGCCCAAATATTTAAGAAAAAGTCGAAATTTTAATTTTTATAAAATTGTATAAATTTAATAATCGTTAAAAATTTTCTTAAAAAGAAACGATTGTAGGGAAAAATTAAGGATTACATAATATCCAATATATTCCATTCAATCACAGTCTGTCGGCAAACGCCAAGATTCTCTCGGTCTTTCATTTCAACTTCCGATTAAGCACGCTAATTCCACGAGTCACACAATAGCTTGGAAAGCGTCGAACCAACCACTTACCTTTCCCTAAAATTGCGAACATCCGATTTCCTTTTTACAGCAGTCTTACGTCACGAATGCACTCTACCAAACAGATTCCCTCTATCTCTCTCTCTCTCTCTCTCTCTCCCCCTCTATCTATCTCTCTCTCTCTCTGTGCACGAACCAAGAGAACGAGAACACGGTGGACGTTGCCCCATAAAATGCAGCGTTTGTTATTACGGTATTACGGATATCGAATGTCCTTTTGGTACTTGTGGCGCTTCTACGTGTTTTCTCTTTCTCTCTCTGCCTCTCTCTCTCTTTCTTTCTTTATCTGCTTTCTGTCGCTCTCTATAATGGCTGGGACGCGATGGAAAAACCGAGTCCTTGTGCACAATGCTGAAGCGCAGGCTGCAGTTCCGCCCACTTCCGGGCGCTGAATGCATTCTCGACTCGTCTAACTACCCTTAGCAGTTAAGCCATGCGAAGCGTAGTAGTAGAGACGCGCGTCCTTTCGCCGGTACAATTTTTCTTCTCTCTTTTCTTTCTTTCATTCCTCTTCCTCCTTTTTTCTTCTTCTTTTTTTTTTCTTTCGATTCCTCGAGAAGGAACGAGACGCGCTGTACCGGCACGAGAATGAGATTGCTCCAGGTACTCGAGACGTATTTCTCGAATTTCGAAGAAGAATTATGCTTAGATGTAACGAACTTTTGATGGATTACTGCTACGAGGAAGATGAGAAGATTGACAGTAAGTTAAATGCGATTGGATCATTGTGAAGGATCGAATATAAATCATTTACGATTTACATTTCTAAGGAAAAATATAAGTTTGGGAATAAATTCTGTTGTCCCTGCGTTTCTTTATCTCTCTTCGTAAAAAAAAAGGAAAGAAAACTGGAACGTTTACCTGTAATTTAACTAATTATTCCATTTGCGCTTTTTCAGAGGAACAAAGTATCGAGTTAGAGAGAACGTGCGAATCTTTTTTACTCTTTACCCTCTGCCACGGGGTTTTCATTGCGACTATTCGAGAGTCGGTCGGTAGAAAACGGGCACACCCCGCAACACCCACTTCCCTTCCCGATTCTGGATACAGGATACCCCGGTTCGTAAGAAAGTTAAATGGATATATTATTTTCTGGAAAGGACACTCGACACTTTTACCATGGCGAACACGTGCGACGGGTGTGGAAAAAAGACGAGGCACGTGCTTGCTACGGTGTTAGACTTCGAAAATTATATCCGAGATAACGGTGCGCCAACAGCCGAGTGCACTACTGTCTCTGAGATTCGATAGATAGACTTTACAGAATTTACTAATCGTCCGTTTCGATTTTGTTACTTTAATCTAGATAAATAATATTAAAGATTATATATACTATATCATTCTGGGTAATCATTGTTTTCCTTGGAAGAGGAGAAAAAGTATTCAGGAAATTAATCTCCAAATCCTGTTGCGACAAATTTAAATTTAAACAATGAAGAAAATATTCATCGTCGCGACGATTAATTTTTAAAAAATCCAATAATATATTTATCCCGTTCTGTAGATACGACAATCTTCCCGGTTCCCATTCGAACATCCAAGCACGTTTCCATTTACGGTAAATCGTGCAATAAAACAGCGGGTTGCCAGAGTAAAATCCTCGTACCACGATGAAATTGGTACGTGCCCGCTTATCGTTACGATTTCTGTTTATTATACTATACTACTAAATTGCGTTGCACGGAAACTTAATCGAAACTCTTCCGTTATTCGCCGACTGAGGACATTCAGATACAGCCATGAAAGTGTAAACAATTCGGTCTCGAATGAAGACATAAAGAGGAATATTATGCGATAATTGAGAGATCAGAATACTTACTTAAAGGTAACGAGTAAATTTACGAATGCAGTAAAAGTAAATTCGCAGAGGATTGAATTGAAAATTGTTGACGATATCAATTCTTCTTTCGTCAAATTGATTTTACGTAACAATCCTTTATAAAGTCTATAATGCAGTTTTTCCACAGGATATATTTGGATACAGATCCAATCGATGAGAAAATGTTAAACAAATCAATTTCGTTTAACGTTTCGTTGCGACTCTATGCAATTTTATGAATTTTTATTTTTATTTTCCTCGAAATATTGTTTAAAGTAAAAATAAGATAGAAAAGATTGCCAAAACCAAAAAAGAAGAAATAATTATTATTACGAATGTTATTACAAACAAAAAAATATTTAACAAAAAGATATCCCAAAAATAGGGGAAAAAGTTAGTTGATCGAGTACTTATTTCCAACGGAAAGTTACCATTATCCGTCCCCATTGAAAAATATCGATTTCTCACAGAAGGGGTCGAAAATGAATGATCGCGTTAAATCACTGTCAAGAAACATGGCTACGTCCTCGAATTCACGGCAAGTCTTCGATACGTCGTTACGCGGCAATGGTTCGCTAATTAACTGTAAGATTGACCCTAATCGACTTCCGCCAATAAATCAGCGATACCGAGGCAAGCTGGGCCAAGTAACCGGATAAGTGGACCGCCCTTTTCAGTTCCTGTTTGTTGTCCAACCAGGCGACCTCGGCGTTTCGTTACCGAGGCCACTTGCCGGCCATAAGCTTGACTTAGAGAAAAAACAAGAAACGAGGAGACCGTTTGCTCCTCGAAATCTTTCCCTCTCGTTCGTGTAATTTCGCCCCTCTATTCTCGTTTCTGACCTCTGAAAGAACCGCCAACTGTCGCTCCAAATAAAATTATCCAATCGATATCGTGGTTTATCAAAAAGTAGCACTCGTGGTTTTGGCCACCTGTTTTCCTGCTCGATGCACGATTAGGGTGCACGTAATCGAGGGTGAAATTGTTTCACTTTCACAGGGCGAGTATCCAAGGGAATAAAAGAACGGGACGCTTTGTTTTGTTTCTTTTTTCAGAAATATCGACCTGCAATTTGAAAAGCGCAAAAAATAAATTTTAACTAATATTCCTAATTGTTACGGGAGATGCATAAAAAGATAATGAAAAAAATTTATAACTCTCGACAGATCATTCGTTCGTCTCGTCTTTGTCTACGAAAGCGAACAAAGCCAAGAAGAAAGTATAATTCCAAAAACCTAGTGTACTTCATTTTCCAGGGAGCCATCCGACGAAATAATCCCATAGGAAGGGAGTTTGCATGACAAGGCGACTTCCACGACCGGAACTACGTCCGAATATATAGAGGCCATATAGGGTAAGGCCTCTAATCCGTGTCTGGGGCCTTTTCCAGGATTTGCACGAGGCCGTACACAATTATCCTAACTGTACGTGTCTGGGTATTGGCAGGGATGATCCTAAATAAACTCGACCGGCACGGCCACACGACCAGCATCCCCACCCCGCGCAAGGGATTCCCTTTGGTGGCAGCCCTCGAGCAAACAGCCGTCCACAATAGCGCGCATTGTCGAAGAGGGGGCGCAGAGAAAAGGTGGAATCGGTCGGTGAAGGTGGAAAAAGGTGCTATCCCATAGCACACACACACACAGGCGCGGGCGCGCGTACGTACACACACGAATGTCCGTTCACTTATTCTCGATGGACGTGGATGTGGCCTCTTTCAAAGTGTACGCGCTGTTATGTCACGACCTGTCTACTTTGGACTCCCGTGGGAGTACGCGTGGTGGATGATGAAACGAGGGTGAAATACCTGGAGGAGGGAAGGGGAGGAGGGGCAGCTTTTGCTGGCTGCGTGCCATGATGGATGGGATGATGGTATCTGGGACAAATCGATCGGCAAAGTGTCTGTTGGTATCGCCGCTATTTTCGAAATGTACTTTGAGGCAAATTTTGCACATTGGACGCCCTCCCTCTTTGTTACATTTCTTCTTAAACTTCGACAAACGATCTTCTTTTTACGATCTCATCAAAAAAAAAAACTCCTTTTATCTTCTTCTTCGTGATTGAAGATGAAAGAAAGAAGCCAAAAATACCCCCTCCTTATTTATAATTTATTACCGGATCGTATCGAAAGGAGAAAATTGTGCATCGCGCCAAGGGAACAGAAAGAACTGGACGAAGGAAGGAAAAAAAAAGCTTAAACTCTCGATACTTGAAATGCCATTTACCGTCGCAACTTCGATGCCTCACTTCGATAAGCGGTCGAGCAACATCCTCGCAGCTGCCACGCGAAAAGAAAACTTCAATTTGTGTTCAAGACGAGTGTGGTCTGCGGTCGAGAAGCGCGTACCAAAGAAACCCCGGTCCTGGATATATATTTTACCTGTCGTTGATGCACACGTCAGCGAATGAAACCACGTGGAAATCACCGCATCGACCCTGTTACACCGTATCCGCGCGCGCGTAACTCTTCAATCTGTTCCCGGGGCGCCATTAGAGGGCCAATAAAAACGATTCCACCGACCGGGCCCCTACTACCTACGCTTTCATTACATCGAATTATACTTGGTGTCCGACAAGGGAATCGTTTTAACCCGTTCCCGAGGGAAAAACGGTTAATCAGCCACGGGCGAAATTACCATACGTACGGGAAAAAGCGGATCAACCGTGTTAACCAACTGTGCGCATCAACTTCCATTACGCAACGTGTATTTTTCGCGTTACGGATCATTCGAAATGGAAATAATAATAATAATAATAATAATAATAATAATAATATGGGGAGGGCGCGAAATGATGGCGCGGTAACGAGGTGCCATTATGCGCGTTTTACACGTGCGATGGGTTGAAATTCGTTCCTTATGTTGTTCTGCTTTTGAAACGGGTTAATTGAATGGCCATCCTTATGTTTCCTCGTTAAATGGCGGCGAGACTGCGCTGATTCAAGTGTTGATTTATATGTATCGGTTTTTCTCCTCCCTTATTGTTTGTATCTTCCTCGAGGAATTTGGATTTTTGTATTCTATTCGTGGAAAATTAATTTCTTTGATCGATATGACTATATTAAATTTTAGATTTTTATTGGATCGATCTTATTAGTGATTATTCTAAAAGATAAGGATTAGAAAATTTTTAAGGAGAAAGATTGTTTACTTACTATGTGAAATGCATATGATAATTTCGTGAGAAAAGAACGAACGAACGATGACAAATGTTTGTGAGAAGCGAGGAAGAGAAAGAGATTGGAAACTCGTTTCCAGATCAAGATATTACCTCCATGCTCACTGATCATCAACACGATCTTTGTTCAAGGATCAGCAAATCCATAAGAATTTTTTGTTCGAATCTCGTTGATTTTCCTTTCTCGAGAGGATGCTTGGAAGTAAAAAAGAAATAAGATTCGTGTATCGGGTAAAACCAGTTGCAAATCGTCGCGTGTCTCATCTTTTTTCTCCCTTCAACTGGAAAAAACATTCGTCATTATTACCATTGACCGTTGGGTCCATTCGAGTCGAACAGGAAGTGGGCCGGTCGGATCCAAAGGGGCCAAGCTGGCCTTTTCCCATTCAGGTGTAATAGTCAGTTAAAGACTATCCAAACATAAGATCCCATCCATCCATCGTGGTGGAACTTTCTCATGGCGAAACTTTTTGTTGGGGAAATAGAACTGACCCGTGGTCGGCAACCATTCCTTCTATATAAACGATTCTGCGCTCTCAATTTGCCTGGCAAAATTTCTATTCTTCTTCGAAAGGTCTGTGAAATAAAATTTCATTTGTTCTCTCAAGATTTTCGGGTTCTTTTAAATTTTCTACGTCAAATTCTTGGAACAATTCTGTTAAAAATGTAAAAATTAGATACAAAAGAGAGGAATTCTTTTGGAACAATAATTCTAAAATACGAATATAAGATTATACGAAACTTATTATCATACGCGATTTCCAGGAAATGTAGCAGTTTCGACTTAATCCACTTGCTTAAGCGTGGCGCTGCTACTTCGCGAGTAGTGCGATGAATTCGGAAGGGGGAGGGCCACCCGTGGTTCCCTAAATAGAGGAATCATCTCGAGTATATTTATCCACGTGATCTTCGAACAACAAACGTAGAAATCCTTAAATCCTAAATCAACCTGCCTCGAGCCGAAACCGAAGGCAGACTGCAAACAAACGATGGTAGCGGCGACGTGAGGGTACCGCGGTCCAATCTGGCGAAAGTCAAATATTGGGTGACTAAATAGAACGTGGTTTGCGGCCCATTTAAGTCATCGCGATTTAATGGAGCCATGACTACGGCTAATCCCATTTTATCGTTCGTGCCAATGTTAATCCGCAAAAATTATTCTCACTGGAAATAGATATACCCTACAAAGGTGGGACTCGTGAATCCCAGATTTCTAAGAATAGAAGCGTTGGAATATAACTTGAGCATGGTACGTTCGTTTAAGCTTTAAATGAATCTTTTAAATCCAATAATAATGACCAATAATTTGTATTTCTAAAATAACAATTAATTTATCCAAGAATTTATTACCATTCATATTGTAGTATCTGTTTATTATTGCTTACCTATATCACACTACATTCTTCATATATATTTATCTTTATTCTTCCAAGCAATTTTATTAAGATCATTCCTCTACCAGATAAATAATTTTTCCAACTGTTTCCTATCTAAACCAGAAGAAGGAGAGAAAGGATGAAACGGAAGGAAGAACAAACGTTGTTCAACTTCGTCAAACAAAACGCGGCTAAAGACTTTAAAACTCGAAAATAGCCTAGGGACAGAGGACCGGAAATCATCTGCCAAATATTCCACGTCCCCCTTAAATCAACCGATCCCTGCGCAGACACCTTCAATCGAGGAGGGAGGGGGGAGGGGTGTCGTAAAAAATGCTTTTCGCGAGAGCCCCGGGCCAAGCTTTTAAAGTCGGTCTTTATCTGAAACGAGGCTGCCTTCTTGCCGTCTCGGTAGCGGCAGCGCTTAACAGGAGCGAGCCAAGAAGAGGAGAAGAAAGGAGGGGCGAAGGAGGGAGGCAAAAACGGAAGAGGGAAAAAGGACGACATTGAGGAGAAAGGAGAGAGGAGGACAAGACAATGACCGCTGTTCAAACACGTTCGACTTCAAACGAGAGCCGCGTGTTCGTGAAATGGAAAGAGAGAGTGTCGACGCCATTGCGTTTAACCGGCCTCTCCATAAGGAACGCTTCTTATCCCGCTTGCCCGGTGCCTTAAGGACATCCGCCGACTGGAATAACAAATATTTGTGCCACGGAACGTTGCAGACTCGGCGAACCCTTTCATTTGTAACGACAAGTCGAAATTAGCGGCACTAGAGGGTAACAAGGTATTCCTAATGGGGGAGTATAAATCTAGGTTTCCCTAGGATTGTTTTACTAGGGGGAAACGGGAAACGTAAAACGAGTGGCGCGTACCGAACGAAACGAACATCGTCTTAGCAAATACAGGTGCAACGTTGAATAATAATAAGTGGTTCGAGTCGTTCAGTCCTGGCTTTTTCGAAGCTGTTTTCGATCGTTGCGCCAATTGCGAGCTGTAAAACAAGCTGGTCTGTAATTCTCGCGAAAGTATGCACGCTTTTTACACTTGCTAGTAGCGCCGCGTAGCGGTGAGAAGCAAGGCAAAGGCAAATAACGTTAAATAACCGTGATTTAAAAAAGTTCAGCGAGTTTTGTTCGATACTTTTTTTTCAGTTGGTTGAATACATGGAAAGATTTTTGTGGAATGTTTCCTCAGTATATTTTCCTCAGTTTGGTAGGGAAAAGTTTATCGTGACATTTTTTATTAATTACAACTGATGATTGGAAGATTAGATTAGTTAGTTCAAAGATTAAGAGAAGTTCGGTTTCAATTTTTGAATTTACGTGTCTAGAAAAATTTGCTTTGCATATAATCTCTACATATATTCTTATATATTCTTGAAAAATTATTAACTCAAATTCTAATGAGTTATCCAAGTAAGGAATTTTCGTTCTCCGAAGATAAAAGTATTCATGATCTGCAGATTGCGACAAGTTAATATGTCATTCCATAATCACGACTGTTTCAGAATCCATTCCACCTTCATTCTAGGCTGTTTAAAAAGGGAGGATGACGCTGAAGCAGCGCATTTTGTTGACCACTTTACCCGATTCGCGACGGTTTTACTGTTCCTCGAACAATCTCTCGCGAGAGAAAGCAAGTTTCTGGGACATAAACACGGCCACTCCTCGGTCTCTGCCAATTATTCCCTGCCACACGTCCGACCACTGATGGAATAGGCCGCGAAAGAGGCGTAGGGACGTGATAAATCTCCCTCGGGGAAAAAACTAGCCGGTCAAAAATATATGCAAGCTGTAGATGGATGGGTGGAGTGGAAGGGCGGTGCCCGGTGCCGAACAGTCTCGTCTTAGTTTGTTTCTCAGGACTCTTTTTCTATGGTTACCCCCGCGCCACTACCTTCGTTCCCCATCGGCGTCCACCTCGGTGAATTTTTTACCGATCGAACGATTAAGAGGGGGCGGCGCTCGTCAGTCAAACGCTGAACTCGTTTCTGACGTATGCAGATCCATTGTCTTCCGTTTTTAGCGATTTTGTCGTCAGATACGAAAAATTGTTCGTTTATTTTGAGGAAAGTGAATTCTTATATTCGATATTCGTTATTAAATATATTTGTTATCGATGCTTTTCAAATTTAGAATATTATTAGACATTAAAAATTATTACGAAATATCTTTGTGAGCTACTCAATCCAAATAATATGTAAAAATAATTCACATTTTGAAAAAATAATATCATTAATACAAAAGGTAATTCAACGTATGCGCCTAACCTCAATTCACAATTCACAAACATTCTTTTCACAAACTGAAACACACTATCCAATTATTTTTCAGCACTCGAAACCCGAATAATAAACTTCACTCGACCTACTATCCATCGAGAATATTCTTTTCAAATATTAATTGCACAAACAGTACATATCCATTATTTACACACGAATATATCTCGAACGTTAACGATATTTTTTCCCCTTCTTTTCTTCTTCTTTTCTCTCGAATATATCCCGACTGGAATTCGGCGCATCATCCCAACAGATGCGATTGATAGCTGGATATTCTGTAGCGCATCGAGGAAACAAGTTGGTCTCCTCGTTAGAGGAGAAACGGTAGAGTTAATTAAGTCACTCGGAACCGTGGATACGCAACCAGGTTTCTGACGCCAACCGCTGCAATGCGCGATATAATCGACCCACTTCTCCTCGAGTATTTCTGCAATTTTCTCGGCAATTGGCGCGCGCCATTGCACGTATCCGGAGAATGGCCGCGATTATTCCATCTTTGGAGCAAACGCCGATCGGAAACCTCGAAACGGTCTCGCCTTGAAACGGACCGCCGTTCGAATCGCGCGATCTGGGAACAAATTTTCTCGACAGTGGGAATGGTCGAGATAAATTATACCCCTGTTTCCAGAGCTTTTAAAGCAATTTATAAGGAAGTAACAGTGCAATCAGATAGTCTTAACTGATGTTAAATTGAGATTAAAGTGAGACAGAAATTGAATTAATTTAGATTCGATAGTTTGAACAGTAATTATTTCATTGGAGAAATTGTCATTTTTATTGAAATATTATATATTTCTTTTACTTTTAAAGGAAAAAAAGCGAAAAAATTTTTTTATTGTAATTTCTAAGGTGCCCCAAAATTTTTATAATCTTTTATCGTGTTATTCTTCGTCAATTGAAGATTAATTAGGAAAAAAATAAATTAAAGAAAAGAAATTGAAGTTTCAATTTCAATTACGGATGTGTAGTGAAAAAAAATGAAGTAAAGTCTGTTCCATTTTATAAGTTATATCTTTGTTCAAGCCATAATGCTAATAAGTGGTACGAAGGAGAAACACTTGAATTTGACGGGTAAAATTCTCATATTTTTCGCTTCCGTCCAGCTTCCAGCTAGCGCTCAACCTCAAGATAAACAACAATCTGTGTTAACTTAGAGCGGCTCTATCCGCTCGCCAAATAGCAGAGAATTAGCAGAGAATAGTTGCTAAAATGCGGTAGAAACATGAATAAACCTTGGCTAGGCTTGCCAAATACAGTTGAACATACAACATTAAAATTTTCTACCTCTTCTAAGTCTTCTTTCCGCGTATTTAAAATTTGCAAGAGCGGAGAAAAAGAATTCTGAGAAAAAACCCCAAATAATCAATTTATTAAAAAATATGAATGTAAAGAGAAATGGATATAAATGAATAGATATATCTAAATATATCTAAACTAAATAATTGAACAGTTAATGAACACGTGGGATTAGTATCGCATCATCGATATCTCATAATTGTAATTACGAAAGAAAAATTAATACGATATTTTTGAGAAAAATATATAAACATTAAAAAAATCTGTAAAAAATAATACAAAATCTTTGAAGAAACAATTCACAATCTCTCAATTCACAATATTTCACCCTGAAAATCATCGTCGTATCCGTTCATTCCAGATAAACGAATTCAATTTCTTCACAACAATTTAAACTCCGTGCACCTGGATAATTTCGTACAATTTTCAATGAACCTTCTCGACCGTGCGCGTCGATGAAGTTGCATCACCGTTCCACGCACCGAGCTTTCGAAACCCGATGTACCGGCTCGACGTGGGTGAATCGACCGCGGGCTATGCTCTGCATGATGCATTTTCGTCGTCGTCTTCTTCTTCTTCTTCTTCTTCCTCCTTTTTCCTCCTCTTTTCTTTCCTTTTCTTTCTTTTTCCTTTTTTTTTTCCTTCTCCTTCTTCACCTTTATGGAACACCTTGCGCGCACACGAAAGTGGAACGTGATGCAAGGAATGGGAGGCGAAAATTGTTAAGATCCGGCTCGTTGTTTGATCGCGGGACCGAATTTCGGCCGGGAGCGTGGCCCCTAGGTAAATGCGTGCGCGATCCACGGTGCAGATTTCCTGTCGGGAATGGGCGTGAAGATCGATTTTCTCCCTTTAATGATTTATCGCCGTGATTTCGCGCAACGACGCGCTCTAAGATTTTAATCAACCGGACACTGGCGTCGCCTCTGCGCGATTCACAGCCGGCGAAAAATCTCACGAGACACGGTTCACACGTCGAAAGACGCTCGTGAGACGTTCTAACGATGATTTCTTTTGTTGGCGTTCAGGGAAGATTCAATAATTTTTTTTTTGACGAGGTTCAATGCAAATTGCTCCATTTTTTTTCGCTTTTTCAAGTCGATACACGCTTTTCTCTGCTAGAGATTCTTTGCTCTTTTTTAACTTGTTTTGATTTTTGAGAAGATTTTTATGAACACAGGGGTAGTAAGTGGTCTATTATGCCCGGCAAAACATAGATTAACAGTTAATTGCAAGTTACAGACTCGCCTACTGTCTAGTGACTATGTCTGGTCTATCTTCCTAGACAAAGATCGGATAATCCGAAAGAATCGCCGGTTCTGGATCTCGGTGGATTGACGGGTGATTGATGAAGGCCGGCGGCGGCAAAGCACCGCCTACGTGATTTTTATAATTAGAGGCCGGGTTGCTAATAGTTAATTTGTTGAACTTAAATAAGGTGCAAGGGTTACCGAGTTAACTATCGTTCTCTCGAACAATGTGAAACAATACGATCGAACGAAAGAATTGGATGCTTAATTACTCGAGAGGTTAAGCCGATCGATCTATTTCTTTAGCCTCGAATGAATGCGCGTTTAAAATTATTGAATCTGAATTCTAATAATATTGAATCACGTTGATGAAAAATTTTTTAAATATTAAAGTTTTGAAATAAGAAATTTATTCGTGGAATATTCTATAAATAATATATTGGAGTGCATCGCGCAATATGCTGTAAATATTAAATAATCTTGAAATATTCTATAAATATTAAATTATCCTGAAACATTCGTAAAATATAAATCTTGAAATAATATAATTTTTTGATAAAATTTTAAATTACAATTCGAATTAAGCGCCAAATATTTCTTCCTCGTACAATCATGAAAATAAAATGAAACGAAATAATTCAAGGATTCAAAAGATCTCGGCGAACAAATTGAATTGTTAAATCGCAAGCACCATTTTCGCAATATCGCGTCATCAGCGCGTAATAATTCGAATAATTTCATTAAAATTAATGAACAAACGGTTTTTCTACCTACTTGTTCGCCATAATCATACGTTCCATCGGGCATCATTAATACGGGCCTGTGATCACAACGATCCAGCTGCCACTTTGTCCAGAAACGAATTTCGCGCCGCGTATCTTTTTGCCACTTCACCCTTTTGCGCTATCCTCGCGATGGACGAACGAGGACTGTCCCCTTCCCCCCTCCCTCCTTCTCTTTTTTCGCTTTTTCTTCCCCTTTCCACGCTGCAAAACGCAAACATCAAAGGTGTGCACTAGCGATGGGATCAAATGCAATATGTACCTTTAAATCCAAGTTAAAACTAATGCTCGTGAAGCAGCCATTTTCAACCTTTCCTATCTCACAGCATGCATCTACGGATTAATTATTAAAATTCCAATTAACATTAAAAAAAATATACTCTGCACTTTTTTAAAGTATACATTTTTAACATCCAAAAAAAAAAAATAAAATAACAAAAATATTTAAAAATATATCTAACAATCGTCGCTTTTCTCTCTAATAATAATCACATAATTTACGAATTGTGTACAAAATTTATTTTCCGAAAAGAAAAACAAAATCACACAAACTTGATTCGTTCGAATCTACTCGAGACGCGCTTGATCCCATCGCTAGATATCCAACCGCGGAAGACGTTCCGCGGAGGACAACCAATTTGCCGCGCAAAAACAAATCGCATCTTTCAGAAACATACTCGAGGAAGCGAAGAAGCGTGGCCAATTTTAGTAGGGCGGAACGCGTTGGTACGCGTGGACGACACTCCCTTTCTTCTCCCTTTCCTTCCCCGTCGTGAGAAGATGGATCTTATAAATCATAAAGTAAACCGCGTTTAAACGAGAGGGAGTTCGTCGACTTTCGTATTCGAAACACCTGCGTATGGAATTTCGCGGAGAATTTGTCGATTTCGAGGGGGTTTTTATTGAGTCGCAACGGTGGACGTTGCGTCTGCTCGGTTTTCGTGACGCCTCGAGAGAGATAGGTTATCCTGATTTGTCGGGGAGAAGAATTATTCCGGATGATTGATCGGGTCGAATGCGGGAAGAAAGTCGAAGAGGATAACTATCTCCTCACTTTATCCGCGCCTCGTTACGAGATTCGTTATAAATTTAAAACCGAGATGAGCGTTTTTCAAAATGTGGTGGACATACGAATTTACAAATCGTTAGGGCGAAATATTCGTTCCTTAAACTCACGCTTAAGTTCTCTTGGATTCCAATTCCGATTCCAATTCCAATGAATCCTTTCCACACGTCGAACAAATACCTGCCGTTATCCCGATAAATAGAAAAGAGGGGACCTCGTTTCCCCGATCTTAAACAAACTCATCGCACGAAACCGATCGAAACTTCATCATCCTCCGTGAAGCCGCTTAAACGAAGGAATCGAAGAATTCGCTCGAGTAATCGAACGCACGCGATCTCTCGCATCAGAGCCCTCAGCAGCCTGTAATTTGGCTGGGCATAGGTTCGACCCGGCACGACACCTGTTATCGAGACCCACCTTCTCTATGATTCTCGTGCAAAGTTCTCGGCCGCGCATTTTCAGCACGAGAATAAAACCTAGATGGAACGATTCTCGTTTCACGGTGGCTCATTCAGCAAAAATCCTCTCCTATTGAACGGGATAGGAACGAAGAGATAGAGAGAGAGAGAGGAGGAATGATGGGGAATAGAAGCATGGAGAATTCGGTAAACGGCAGTTTGCGGTATCCGGGATGGTTCCTCGAGACCGGAAAGGCATAGAAAAAGGAGGGGGGAGAGAGAAGGGGGGAGGGGAGGAGGGATGATTACACGTGTCTTTTTAACACAAAAGGCTCGAAAACCAACACCGTAATACGGCGGGGTGGCGGGCGCCCTGTAATTCGCCCCCGTAGTCTGGGCCTGAGCTTTCGTGATGAGACAACCATTCCGAAAATTGCGATAGTCGCCCCGAAAATAAGGTGAGATTGCTTCGATCCTGGCTGGCTGGAACCGCCGCTAACCAACGGGCCCTTTTACCCGCCCGAGTTATTATTTGTTTTTGCCCTGGGCGACCATCACGGTACTTATCGAGTCACCGTTCGCCTCAGCTGCAACGGTGCGTCACGCCCAATCCTCTTCCCGAAAGGCGAAACAAGAGCAAAGGGAGAGGGCCTCGTTCCTTGAAAAAAAGAGCGTGGGTGCCGCCAGCCTTGCCTACTCTCAGAGAGCCTCCGATATCGGCAACATATTCGGAAAACGTATTTTGCAGAAGCTTGGCGGATCGAAGGTTCGTGATCGGCGATAGCTCTCATAGAAGGGAGATGAAAATTTATATATGTTATAAATTTAGTATAAATATTGATCAAAGGTGAAAGAGTGAGCGAAATTTTTTTTTGGAAAAAGGTGCAAATTTGACGATTCTTCCTGACGAATGTTGCATTGAAAAATTATTCGTTTTCAAAAAAAAAGGGAATTTCACTTTCGAATTCCAAATACCAGTTGCAAATACATTAAAGTTAATTTGAAATCGCAACTCTTTCAACTTGCGGTATGAAAAATCGCAGCTTGGATCTCTCATCTCTTGTTCTCTTCGCCGGGAACAAAAGAGAATTCCGTCCATCGTAAATTATTAGGTGGGAGGAAGCGTGGCGACGGAGGACAGAGGGAAGCGCATCTCCCGAAAGAGGGAACGTTATTCGGGGCGAAAATGATCGGCGGGGAATCGGGTTTTGGGGCGGCGTTTCGCGCGGGTCGCGCGCAGCGTGGAATTAACCGGTGCTTGGCCCTTTTCTAAAACCAACACGTAATTATCTCGCCAACGGTTGTCCGGTAATTTTCTTCCCGGCGGCCCTTTTTTCCACCGGCAGGTAGAGGGGCCGATGCCGATAACCGATATTTACATGGCAGGTGATATCAATTATCGTTCCAGAGGCGCCGCGCTCGCCCCCAGGGGCCGAAATTGCAGCCGGGCTTTTTCGGCCCACTTCCCCGCCAATTTACTCGATTCGCGCCTTCGACCACCTTCTTCCTTCTTCCTTTTCTTCTTCTTTCCCTTCGAGAGAGAGAGAGAGAGAGAGGGGAGGGGGAGTTCTCTTCTATGAATCACGCTTCGGGGCCCCGCTTCTTTCGATTGAATCGAGACGCCTCGCAAAAAATCCTATCGCCGTCCCCTCGTGTTCCTTCATTGGCCGCCGATTAATTTCTACGACGCTGGAGAACAAGCTTCTTGAGGTCCTCCTGAAACAAGCGTGTAGGTTTTTAGAAAATGAAATTGTTTCTGGACGACTCGAATGCAAATAGTCTTATCAGAGACTATTTTTTTACTTCGTTGTTATTAAAACTACCCCTGAAAGAATGTTGGTTGTTAGACTTGCTTCTACTAGTTTGGAAATCGTACTTTACGATGTATACCGAGAGCTGCTCCTTTCTTTTAATCATCGAATCACGGATGATCGATACAGCTGGTGCACAGACATCGAGGCGTCTCGGCAGATGATTTGTGCGATTGTTCGAGAGGAAACCACGTGTTGCATACGCCTACCGTTAGAAAACACCTATTCGCAACGCTACGCTCAACTCAACACCTCTCGATCGATCGTGTATCCTCGTCTCGAACGAATCGTCGTGAGTATCTCTTGGCCCACGCTCTCAACACCTTTCTTATCGATGCTCCCTTTTACGCTTCGCTAATGACACGTTTCGCGATCGCCGCTGGCTTGCAACACGCGAAAAAGAATGGAAGCCGTGCGCCGTATGCATCCAAGGCAACGGATAGATCGACAACCATAGGTTTAACAGGCGGACACCTTGCTACCCGTTCCTGGTCGTGAGAAACTTGGTAGTTTGGAGCAGCGGTGTGTGTTTAGAAGCGCCCCTCGTTTTTGTATCTTTTCTAAGCAAAGTAGCGGGTAAGGTTGCGGTGTGGATTGGAAATTGGGTGACTAACAAGGAGGAATGTTGTTGTTGGTTTGTTGATTGGTCGAGGACGAGATGAATTCGTTTTGGCTGGACGATTTGGTTGGAGGGATGAGGAAAGATGATGTGGAATCGATGAAACCTTGAAATTTTGCGAGGATATTTTTATTGTTTAAAAATGGACGAGGATTTGAAATAATTTGATGGTAATGATGTGTAAGATAGGATTTTGCGAGACGAGAGATTGTAAATTTAAAACAGTCGAAAGTTGGGAAATAGGAAAAAAGTTGTTTCGAATTGTTTGAAGTAAAGGATGAATTTGATCGAATTGTTATTATTAATTAGCAAGTTTTGATTTATACGTATTATTTTTGTATATACTTATTGATCCACTGTTTATTGTTCCATTATAATTGTGATGGTGTTTCATTATGATATTGCATAAATTAATTAATAATCGACGGTATAAGACAATTAACATTATTGTATTATTTTTACGTCATAAATAATGCATATTAGTTCGTTATATAATAAATTTCACCCTCGATATGAGGTGTTGTTTCATTAACTTTCAAAATTACAAAACGATCGATAATTGTTCTCTGTAATTTGTTGTAACGTTTCATCCAGACAATTGCGATATATCGAAACGATAATTTAATCAAACGCTTTCGTATCGAGCTTCGTCATCGCGAAAAACGAAGAAAAAATATTTACCATTCGAGGAAACTAGCATCGATTGAGTTGTATAAAATCCTGATTCCAACATATACAACTGTCAAGCATCGATACATCGATCCACAAATCATTCCTTCACACACCCAATCCATTCTTCACTTTCTAATCAATTTCTTCTTCCTCCAACTCTCCTCAATTAACAACTCTGATCGATAAAGAAAATTCCACGCGTCTATCTCCAGATCTACAACACCGGGCTCTCTTAATCTTCCCCGATCTCAACCATCCATCGCTTATCTTCCTTACGATCTGGCTACTATTTACCGATACTCTCGCACGATCGGTTTGCTTTCCAACCACCTCGATCATCCGTTTCTTTCTATTGCAGATTCGAAAATTTCGTTTCTCGTTCCAACTCTTCTCTGCTTCCTTTCGTGGCCACCTTTGACCCTCATATGAACGCACATACCCGGTCTTCGGTTAAAATCCGCGAACCAATCAATGTAATTGCAAGTTATCACGAGAGGAAAGCGAGAAGGGGAGAAGGTGAGGCGTGCACGCGTGAAACGCGTGTTCACGTGTGCAGCTGGCCGAATGGGAAACGAACATAAACAGAAAAAAATCTCCTCTCCTTAACGTCGTTAATTACAGACTACCGTTCGACCACTTTCCTTATCGACCGTTCGAATCGGCTTCTCCGTTCCTCCTGACCCAAATCAATGTTGACACGTCCGTGACGTGGCCAGCCTTTTCCATTCTATTTCGCCTCGCCGCCTAAACAGAGATAAAAGGGATCTTAGTTTCTTACGTGTCGATCGATCGTGATCGGTGACGATCATCGGTGGTGAAGGAGGGCTTTTTTTTAAAGTGGAGAGAAAAGTGGAGAGAGATTTGCTTCCTTAATCGTTGCCTATAGTGTATACACGTCGTTCCACGCCATTATTAAAACGTCAAAAGGTGGGAAGATGGACAACCGATCGCGGGGAAGGCGTATAACGGTGGAGCAGTTCCACTTTTCCTAAAAGCGAGTTGCCTGCTTTGCATATTTATCGAGGCTCGAGAGGAGGGTGGAAAACGGAAGAGAATGCTGTGGAAGGCTGTCCGGTGAAATGATACCTCGACTATAATAGCCGGGTGTCGCGCGAACTTCGCGTTCATTGGCGATTTTCGATTAACGAGAGCAGTCGCTCTCGAAAATAAAAACTCCCCCTTTGGCTTTCAAATTCACCGTTCGGTATTAAATTCGCCGACTCTGGATTACTGCCGGACCCTGAATACTTGATATGCTGAATATTCGATAGTGAATTTTCGAATGCTGCATCAGGTGTTTGGAACCGAAATGGCGTTCGGTGTTTCGAATTGAAATTAGAAATTCCGAGAGATAGAAATTCAATCTGATTTCTTACGGGGATACAATTTTCCAAATGATGATTTCGATTTCGTTATCTTGTGCGTGACAACTGCTTATGCATTTTTTACATTGTTACTTTTTACAATCCATAGCTATTTCGTGTAATACAGGTTACGTTTCGAAAGTGCCGAGTCAAATATTGTTAAATTAAAGGAGAAAAAAATTAAATTCAGAAAAATTATACAAAGATTATCAGTTGTTACGAAATTCAATTACAAGACAAGTGTTTCGAAGGGAGAATAAAAGCAGCAAGAGATTCACACGTGAACAAACAGCAAAGAGATCGTTCTCTAAATCATCGAGCAGCCAGTACGATGATTTAAGGACCGTAAAAGCCGTGGCTCTTTGTTTAATAGGCGGAGCAAGGAAATGCAAATTCCTCCGGTATATTCCAGCCCTCTCTGTCGCGGATGTTGTAAATTAAACGAGAAATCGGTTCGGGAAAAAAGAATCGACGAGATGGGAGCGTTAATGTATTCATTGGTTCGTTACGTTCAAATATATTTTTAACCGTGCGTTACGCGGCATCAAGGAAGTTGTCAAAAAGTTTTCTCTTTCGGAGAAACACGCCTTCAAACAAACGAATCGAAAAGTATTCGAGAGGAAACGAAAATTAAAAAAAAAAAATAAAAAAAAAGAGGAAAGGAGCTTTACAAGCAAGGAAAGAAGGAATTAAAAATGAACGAGAAAAACCGCTATTTATGGCAGCCTAATTAATTCCTGTGTATTTTCGGCCACTTCTCATGCAAAACATCACCGCCATTCCTCCCTGTATACACGCGTGTCTTTATGGCTCTTCATGAGATATAAATGATCCGATAAAATGCTTAAGCGGTGTGGTGAACACCGTGCCGCCGCCGATTCCGTGCTGCCAGCCACTGCTATTATTATAGAAAAATAAAAGTGTCGTGAGGCCGCGGGAGACACGTTGTTGCATCCTCTCTCGCTGGCCCCGATCTCATGAATATTCATAATTCGGGTCGAAACATTCTTAGAACCGTGCTGCCTTCGATTTCGCTGTTTATTTTACGAAACTTGGACCAGCCGCCCCCACCTCCCCTATACACATATACACACACACATCCAGCGATATCTCGATCTAACGCGTACGTAAATGTACGATTAAAATGGCACCGTCGAAAGAGATAAAGAGAGAGGCCAAACGACTGCCTCGTTTATTTTTAATAAACGCCAGTGGCCAAGGAATATGGAATATCCTTGGGGCGGATATTGAAGGAGGAGGGCAGACGTCGCGACTTTAATCAGACGAAATTTTCGCGATGGCCGTTCCCAACTATGGACATTGATTTATGTTCTATGGGTTCCTCGGGAGATCGAGGGTTGGTTAGAGGAGGGTTAGAGGGACGAGGTGGATTTCGATGGAATTTGATAAATTGGTATTGTATAAAATTTATTTCGGCTAAGTATCTTAGGGTTTTTAGAAGGTGTACAGAGTCGCGTAGCTGGTGAATCGTTATTTCAAATCAATTTGGGAGAAGAGAGCTCTCTGTTCCTAATTTTAACTTGGATGAGCTGGATTTTATTTCACAGGGATTTAAATTAGGGATTTTAATTTTAACTTTGATTCGTTTGACAGTATAATTTATTCTCTTTTGAACGAATCAATTTTTTTCTACGCGAATTATTTAGTTATTCACTGAAAAGAAAGTTATTTTGGATTGAGCTACTAGAGCAGCCGAATTGTGCTAGGTATTATAAACTGAATTATTCCGCCACAAGCTTCAAAATACCACCTCCTAGCTTCAGTTCCATTTCACCAGTATTTCAGAGCTTTTCCGGGAAAGGCTGCTCAAGAATTTCATCCGAGGAGAAGACAGCAGGATCCCTTCTTAATGATAACAACTTCCAAAGATTCAGGAGTTAACATTTTATAGGTCTGAAATAAGTTTATCCGGGGGATTTAGAAAGATTTTAGAAAGTTGGGAATATTAAACTTTCTCAATCCGGAACGACTCTTGAGGAAGCTTAATTAAATATTCAATATTGGCGAGATTCATGTACGAACGCGGAAGGGATTAGGATAACCAATTTACCTTCTTTCAACATTCAAATACAACGTCATATTACGTTCGAAAGAACAACTCTCCACCTTTCTTTCTCTCTTCGAAAACCTTTCTCTCCGCGCAAAAAATCCTCGCAATCCTCTCCCTCCTCCCCTCCCGTAACTCAGCCCTATTAGTATTCAGATTTCTCGGCACGATATTGACCGCGAGAGCGCGCGTAAATCGCGCGAACCGGTGCTCCGAGGTCGAGGAATTAAGACTCTGTCCATCCTGATGGCGGCTCGTCACGCAGAGGAGTGCGTTGCGCGCACACCTCTCGGCCTCTCGAGCTCAGAGAGAGAACGTTCTCACAATTATTGCCGGTTTTATTGCGTAACCACGTATCGGGGGGGAGAAGGCGGCGAGGAGCAAGGCGTAGGAGCGGCGGCGGCAGCGGCAGCGGTTACGAGGGAATCGCATAAAATTAGCATTTCCATCGGCGTACGCCGCTTCCCACGGTGCGCGTATCCCGATCCCGAGCGTACGTATACGCGCGCTCGCCTGTCTGGGATTTTAACCTACGTGGAATAACAAGGAGCATCCACGAATCGCGTCCCTTCCACGGAATCGTGAATCGAGAACTCGGGAGGATCGGTTAGACGAGGCGAAATCCCGCATCCGTGTCAGCCAGTGCCGCGGTTACAACACGCACGCATCCCTAATGGCCACGCCGCCAGATTAAAGGCCGCTACGCGCGTGGATCTCGCGTGGTTTCCTACGTGGTATCGTGCCTCTTAAGGTTTTCGTTAAATTATTTCGGATTCGCCTCGAGTGGTGGCCGGGTTTACTTGGTTATGTTTTTTTTCTTTTCTTTTTTGCTTCTCCTTTTGCTCGTGTAAGTGTTGCGCTGTGTTTGTTTCGGGGGTTATAGGTTGCCATTGTTTTTATTTATTCATCGTATTCTCTCCCTTTTTTTCAGAGGTTAGGGTATGGGATGGTAGGAAGGAAAGGGAAGGCGAAGGAAAGGAAATTTGTAGATCAGATTTTTGGAATATATTGATAGAACGGGTAGAATGGAAAGGTAGTTATAATTGTTCTTATATAAAATTGTAATTTTCAAAGAATTCGGTTTATTAAAACTTGTGAAGAAAGATGCTGATGTATAATCGAAAGAATGCAAATTTTTCGAAATCATGCATCGAATATTATTATTGAGAACTTGTTTCTTAATGTCCTATAATTTCGAAGCCATTTTCGAGCATAACGATATGTTATACAGTTTAACAATTTCTTTGCATTTTAAAGAGACATTGTCATGTATAAAAATAATAATCTCTCGGTATTAATGAAACATAAATACCTCAATATGACATAAGTAAGTCAAATTCCTGCATAAAATACACGCTCTGAATCCCATACACACATTCTCAAAATGCCAACGTAATATCAATTTATATTTAATATGATACGAATTTTATTTATACCATTTTTATGCGCAATAAAATTTTTATAACGTAAATGTTTCTAAAAGAAAATTCGAAAAATTTTTCCCTTTTCAATAGATATAAAAAAAAAATCGTAAAAAAGTTTTAATGACAATTATAAAAATTTATTTATCATTTTTTTATGTATCTACATTCAAATTCATTTATTCACATTACCTCGATATAATAAAATTTTCATAGGTAAATGTGCAAATAATGCTTATTTTTCTGTTTATTTTTCGATGCATAAATTCGACAAAAATATCAAAAAATCAAACAAAAAAGAAAAAAAAACTATAATATTACTTTCCAAAAATGAAATTTATAACGAATATACATAAAATTTCATTACCTATCAGATCGCGGCAAATCGTTAAAAAAAATCATTAAAAAAAATATAACGAAAAAAAACATTTCATCGAAGATCATTTTATATTTTCCAAAAAAAAAAATACGCAACGAACCCAACCGAAAAAACCGCATTCTCCGAACCACAAAGCCTCCCAAACCGTATAATACCTTCAATCGTATCCTCGATGATAAACTGGTAACACATATACCAAATAATCAGAAGCAAACAGGCGAGCGATAAAACACGCCGCTTATCTGTACCAGCCACGCATAATCGTACGCCTGAATTTTTCTCTCCCTCTCTCTCTCCCACCCTCTCTCCCTCCCTCCTTTTCCTTTTTCTTTTTCGCACAACACGTGCGCCGCGGGCTCGAGCCTCGCCGCCGTTAATTTCGCAATAATTCGCGGTACACCGTAGGGATTTACGAGCGTCCCCGCGACGAAGAAGTGTATTTACCTGCGGTTCCAGCCTCGCCTCGCTTACCTGTTACCTCTTCGCCTCTCACCTCACCGTAGGGACACGTGACACACGCGAGTGGCACGCGCGGCGCGCGCTCTCCTCTTCCAACGTGGCGGAGAACCAGTTCCTCCGTGGAATAGAAATAACGTCCTCTCCCCTCCCCGCACGCGGCCTCCGCCGATCCGCTCCGCGGTGGAGAACTCCTCGTGCACCGCGATGACCCCTGCGATTGGAATTCCAGCCAGTTTAATTGAACGAATTTCCTATACCGCGATCGATATCGGGACTGTGGCGCATTGTGGGGCAAAACAAGGAATGGGAGGGAAAATGGCGTTGGAGAGAGATGGGGAGTTGGTTCGTGTTGCGTTGGTTTGCACGTTTTCAGCGCGAGGAGGAGGAGGAGGGGTCCGTGGGTGAATTGGTTTAATGGGGCGTACTTTGGAGATAGTTTAGAAGATAGTTTAATGGTGTTTTGAGGAAGTTTTGGGAAGTGAACGTTTTGAAGAGTAGATTTAAATTTGTGGGTAATTGTTAGGTTTTGAGTTGTGGAGGAGGAATAACATTTTGGTTGGGTTAGTATGCTTGATGTAAATAATGGATATTATTACGTTTTGAAAATGTTTTGAATAGTTCGATTCTTCGTATTTCTTCATGTATGATTTAAAATGTGATATTATTTTTTAGGAAATTTTGTAAATTAAGGAAATGATAGGAGAGATTGAAGTAATTAGAAATTTGTTAGAAGCTAAGCATAAAATTTAAATTTCAAAGCGAAATTTCAAGTTCCGATCGAATCAGAATTTTAAATTTAAATTCGAGTTTGAATCGAGTTCGAAACTTACAAAGCGAGCTTAAATCTCGAATTAAAATTCAATCGCGGATTAGGACATCTTTTTCGTAAAGTCGATATTGAACATCGATCTCGCTCCCTTCGATTTTCTTCATGCACGGACAGGAAAATAACAAAAACAAAAGAAACAAACGAAAACCGATGCGCATCAAATTTTCTTTAAACATTAGTTTTTATCGGCCATTTTTCGAAACAACTGTGCTATCACCAAGTGGCCATCCAAGATTTTCACAAGAATATCTCTCATTGTTCCTTCGCTTATGGAAAACACAAAACAATCGAGGATTTCTCAATGGAATACTTAAAAAAAGATACAAAGAAATTCTGCTTTGGCCATTACATTTTCCTACATTGATGCTCGAATGAAAAAGATTTATCGGATCCTGTTTTGAAAGCTGCAAAACTACTGCTCTGTATTTATCGATGATCTCTCCGTGAAACCATGCACAGATTGTTTATCTTTTTTTTTTGAAATCATGCACCATTTCCTTGTTTTTCAGTTTCCATGATATGTGGCACGCAATCCCTTCACCACTTTTGGCTTTTTCTGCAAAAAAATGAATAATAGAAGCGATAATATTCTCTCCCTCAATTTTAACTGTAGAGAGTAAATATTTTCAGAAAAAGTAATGAATTATAGATAAAAATAAAAAGAAAATACGTAATAATTAAGAAATTATGAAAACAAGAAAATTTTGTGTACTTACTAATAATATATAAAAAAATAAAAAATTATCGATTTATTTAAATAAGAGAAATTATGGAAGCAATAATTTATTATTATCTTCATTTGTTGTATTCTATAATCTTTTACTCCTCATTCGTAACTGATTCTAATTTGAGTAACGGAATTATAGAACGAACAACGATCCCTTGAACCTATCAACGTTCGCTGCAAAAGTAATAATAGTGATCACCGATTTCCTTGATTGATTTTTGATGGATTTTCTGATTGCTGTGGCCCCTTCTCGATCGATATCAATTCGTTTAAAATAATCTTCATTTCTTTCCTTGCCTTATATATCCCTCTTTCGGATACGAATATTGTTATATAAAGTTCATTATAAAACATTCGTACACTTCGAGATTGAGAATTATTATTGTTTAGTACCGTTCGACGTGGCCAATAAAGGAATATGGATGCTCGGTTTCGCCCATACTTTCACGTTGCATCAGAGATTCTCGATCAACCGAAATAAAAATCGTATAATTTTCCTGATGCAATCAGAATTACGAATCTTCGTTCCTGCCTTAAGTGCATACGAGAATTTATGTTTCCTGTTTCAAAAGTATTTCTTTCTTTCGGATCCTTAAAACGCTATTTAACTTCCCTGAAACTATTTTACTTTGATAAATTTATTCTGTGTTCTGCATCTAATTCTAACGTGATGACGAAAGTGAAACACAGTATTTCATGGATAATAAATTTTATCTTAAAATATTTGAAATACTCGCAATAAATTATACCCACCATCTACTATTTCACTTCAAATATCTATCTAATTTTACTTCAAAAATATTATTTAAAATAAATTGGAAGACTATTTAAAGTATATTAATTTAAAGTACATTAAAAATAGAATAATTCGAGTTTGATACAAATTATAGCATAAACGAACAATCGAATAAATAATTTTCCAAACTTTTTTCGTTCCAATCGTCCCCATTTCAAATAATCAAATTCATTATCCTTCTCAAAATACACGGTACAGACGAAACCGTTACAATTTCACGATCCACGGTCCACGTGGGCGTAGTAATAACACACAATGCAAGAGCGGATGCAAACCAATGGCAACGCTTTCTCCTTCCTTTTACTTGACACTTTCTATCGACAAAGTGATTTGATTAGGCGTAACTGTAGAAAATGATGAAGGGAAAAGAAAGAGAGAGAGAAAGAGAAAGAGAGAGAGAGAGAGATCTGGCTCTCGACTCTACGTGATCTCGATTCGAACTATTATCAGATACGATATTATTACCGCTGAAACAATGGAACGGGCAAGGATATTTAACAAAGTAAACCCGTTCAAGTATAACGAGACCACAAGCGTATCTCATCGTGTCCAATTAAAACCGGACCAGAGGCGAAATTAAAGATGCGTATCGGTCGGACATCTGTTTAACACCGCCAGATTAACACTTTCTCCTGGTAACGTCAATTAAACGATCGGCCCTACGATAAGTTGATTGGTAAATTCAGAGGTGACGACTGCGGCGTATCGAGGCTGCTTCGATGATTAGCGATCGCGTACCTGAGACATTGATGAGGGAACGAGAAGATCGCGTTCTCGATATGTAAATAACGTTGTTGCTCTGTCCTCCATGCTGCCAATCTTAAATTCATTTCGAGAATAAATCTTTTCGAAAATAAATCCAAAGATTTATGGTCTTCTTAAGAGGGTCACGATTTTTTTGATAGATATTAATATATCGTAAAATATATTTTTTTATGTTATAGTAATTATCCGATCCACGTGAATTCTTGCGTTAGTTGGTTAAACTATTTGCTTGTACTTTAACTATATATAGCTTTTATACGACTATAGAAATGAGATGTGGAACGAGATAAAAAAAAATGTATTCTGTAAATACACGTAAATACATTTTGCATCGCGTAAAAGCTGCGTATAACAAAGTTTCCAACGAATAATTTATTCGGTTAGTTTTCTTCGTGTTATATCACAAATTTTCTCCGAAGATTCTCGAGCAACCAGTTTCCATACCAGTTTCCACAACTTTGAAAGCGCATTTGACGCTAAACAGATCGCACGATACGACTCCACACGTTTGCGCGTGACAACGATGGAACGTCCGTTTATGAAATATTGCAAATTAAACCTCTAACCAGTGGTCCCCCTCTCTTAATTATCAGGAAATCGATTCTCGTTAGCAGTGAGGCAGCGAATACACTTTCCAATATAAATTATTTGCCCAAGGAACACGAACTCTTTCCACTCTATCCGCCACAATGTTTTTAATTACGCTTGTATGCATAGGTTTAATTAAGGATCCGCGGTTTTGATGAATAGTCGTCGTGGCAAAGGTCCTGGTCCCGTTCATCGATTTCGTACACCGTCCCTGTCGACCGTTCGGCTCGGGCAACCATCAATTTTCGTACTTCCGGGCCCGACGGAAACTCGCAATTACACGAATTATCGAATACCGAGGATCAGATTTTGATAGAGGTCGCCACCTTCGATTACGTGGCCCCACTTTACCCCACTTTGTAGCCCTCTTTTCGTCGTGAGCAACTCCCAGAACACTACGCCGTACTCAACGCCACGATGAATACTGGCCTGGTAACGAGCTCCACGTTGTTGTTATTATTAATGATTTCTGCACGGTTTGTGTATCTTCCGTTCGCGTAATTCTGTATTGTATTGTTCGATATCGTTACGAATGTGTCTTGTTGTGTTTGGTACGGTTCGATCGATCAGAGGTTAAATCGAATTCTTGTAAATATAACGATACGAAATTAAATTCTCTACAGGCTTGATTCACTCGAGGAACAAGTTTTGGGACAAGATCGATTCTAGACGCCTAGATACATACGTGCATACGTGTGATGAAGAGGCGAGTTGCACAGGTATCATCGAAACCAATACAGAAAGAAGAAAAAAAACACACAGAGCGTATACCAAACTGTCAAAGCCTTCTTTCTCTCCACAGTGATTAATCGAGATTCCCCCGTCGTCAGAGGGGTAATCCTTAATGCATCGACTGTCAGTTCAGCCGAAAGGCGAAAAACGACGACGAGGGCCAGGACGTACGTGGGAGCTAAAAAAAGAAAAAGAAAGAAAAAAAGGGTAGTACGCGACCCAGTTCCCGGTGTATCGGTAATTTAAGATCGATAAACCTCGATCTATCGGCGCGATCCGGTTACCGGGGCGCGGGCGATTAAAAAGTGTATAGCCGTCCACGGGATAATCCCTTCTCCCCCTTTCGTGGAAATAATACGTGGAATCGGCGGAACACGAGAGCCTCGATAGAATATTAAGTTTCCTGGATCCTGGTGTGTACTTGATATTCGGTTAAAAGAAGAAAAAAAGAAAAAAAGAAAAAAGAAAGAAAGGAAAAAAGTGGATTAAAAATATCGCGTTCCGCGGACATTATACCGTATGGAGAGAAACGAATGCAACGAAAACGTGTCCACCAGGCCAATCTTTACTCGGTTCCCGATGGTCAAAAAGCGTTCGAAATCCTCTTTGCGAGCTTTTTCACGGTTTTACGTTTCATAAACACGACGGTGCAAGTCCAAGGGAGGATCGAGTACGAGGAGAAGGGGGGAGGAGGGTTATGTGGCGAGGGGGTTGAAAGAGGGACAAAGATGAGGCGGCGAAGGAAAGGAAGGAAAGGGCTTATCATATTTTCGTGCTACGCCCGACAAATCCCTAAATCTTGTTTACAAGCAAATTCCACAATACCGGGAGGGGGAGGAGGAGGTATAAGGGATTTAATGGCGACTCGTGGCCGATCTTCGCGAAAGCCTCCTTTAAAGTGTAATTTACTACGAAAGGATTATTCGCCGGATCCTGGATCGGACAGGGGAGATGCCCTTTGTCCAGGGACGACTGCCAAACTCGTTCTTTACGCGGTCACAAAAGCGCGAATTATTCCCATCCGATCCGTGTATCGCTCTCTCTAGCTTAAGCTGTTCGAGTCCTCTCCGCGAGTGCAGAACAGAGCGGAATTCGGGTTTTATGCGAGCCTGGTTTTTGTTGGGATAGGGGGCATAGGGAGTTTAGTTTCCGTGGAAAGCATTTCGAGTTCTCGGCGCTTCGAATCAGTTTTCCTCGATGCTTTTTTATCAGGAAGGTGATTTGTATGAGATGCGCGTGCTGCGTTGGAGGATCAAAAAGCTTGGTAACTGGTGATGGCGATACGAGTGGTAGAAAGAAGGATGCTTCTATCTGGTTTTATTCAAAGGGGAGTCAAAACAGGGAAATATTTGATAATTTACTTGAGAATCTGCAGGTTTGAGAAAGAAAATAATGTGATAGATTCTAAAGCTCAAAGGCTTTTGTTTGCTTTTTCGGAGCATATTGCACGATCTCGAAATAGGTTAACTTGTTTGGAAGCTGTTTTTTTCGATAAATCGAGTTGGTTTCAATGTAGGTTGAGATTGGTTGGTTCGGAGATGGCCCCTTCTTTCTCCTCTCAGCGGGGTGTATTCTGGCCAGCGAAGCGTTCTAACAGGATTATTATGACGCGATGGGTTTGAGATCTATACTCCTAGAATCTAGGATTCTTGCTCCAAATAACAAACGTATAAAAATAAAAAATCTAAATTTAAGCAACATTAAAAATATATATATATATAATCAAATTAAATTTTTCAAAAATTTTCAAAAAGAGTTTCGTTCGAAAATTTCCAGAACGATTTTCAGAAATTTCTCCCTTCTAAATTAAAATATTCTCCAATGAACGGATCGCGGGCCAATATTTATTACAAGTCCATAAACGAAAAGCCACGTTGCACATCGTCAGGAATTTGCTTTAAAAATATTCCCAGAAATAATTTCTTCATTTTTCTCCTTGACTTAGGTAATTTATTCTTTGAATTCAGTGTACTAAAAGTTTCCTTCGTGCACAGCGATATTCGAATTCACGTCATTACTTCGACACAAGCTGAGCTCACATACAACGCCCATCGCGCCTCTTGGAGAGGAACACACCCGATTTAGTCGTGTCAAAAGACACTAGTGATAAATCCAACACGATTTTTCAGTCTTACCAACGCGTTGATAGGGAATGACGGTTTTCCGTGAGCGAAGCTTGTCGAGCTGTTATTCGAGACACCAGACATCGACCACCCCATTTGTCCAATCCCCCTTGGCCCATTTATAAGAAGGGTTGAACGCGTTTATAAATATACCGGAAATCGTCAGCAGTTTATTCACGTTTTCGACACCTTTTTAATACAATTTCGGTGTAATGGAGGCGGTTTGTTGTACGTATTCATGATATATAGACACAGATTTATATACTAAGTTAAATTTAGTATTATAAATCCGATTTTTTCCAATTTGTAGGTTATCCAGAGATTATGGCGGCGCGATACTAGCGCCACGTTATTAACTACTATTACCGATACAATTATACGAAAATATTTAAATTATTACACTTTTCTCTTAATAATATTAATATAATGCTCAACGTATGAAGCTTATATTTGAATCTAATCATTAAAGAATTAATCGACAACAGACTGATTATCTTCTCAGAAAAGAAGAGTTCACAGAATTTCTACGTATCATCAATTGCAAATATTTTTCTAAAGAGATGTTCAAATACAAAGAATGTTTTTCGCGATTCAAACGAGCGTTCGAAAAATTTAACGAGCCGTGTTGTAACGTCGGTTCGCCCTATTAGACCGGATTTCGAGTTTTCCAGCGGCGTGTGACTCCGCCACCCACGTATTCAGAAAACGGATCTTCGTTTTTCCTCGATCGTTTCTTTCCCTCTCTCTCGGTAAAAATTGCACAATGTCCCGGTATGAGGTCCGAAAGGTGTTCCGTTCACAATGGAGGGAGACGCGGGAACGAGAAGAATCCCTGACGGGGGTGGATTGCCAGCCCGTGATCCCATCGATTCACGGTTCACTTAGTTCGAGCCTTCGTTCGACATTTGTCGTACAACTTACTACGATGTTGTTACATAACAATTCACGACACGCGAGACACCCGTCCACATTTTGTGGGAACCGAGCTTTCCTCTTTGCTTCTCGAAGGCTTACCGAAAGTTTCTTTTCCGATCACATTCTTAGTCATTTTAACGATTTATATCCCCGTCATATATAAAAGAACAAAAAATAAATGTTCTCTTCATGATCTAGATTTATTTTTATACGTCATATATACGTATATAATAATTTGTTCATATATTTCTTTATCCAGTTTTTATTATTATTGTTTTCTTCTTTTATATTCTTTAAATACAATTAGATAATCATCGAAAACAATGATTAAAAATAAGTATAATTGTGGACAGATATTGATTCCAGATTATGATAAAGAATTGCTTTAATAGAAGTACATGTTGATGACTATATTACAATTTTATTAAGTATACCTTACTTCTTGTCAGAATAAGTAGAGGGCGACTGCGTATAGAAATGGCAAAAGAAAGAAAACAGGAATGAAAGGGCAGTTTTAAAAAAGGATCTCCTCTTTAAACGATAATTACTTTGTAGTAAAATTTCATTTTTATTATATTGTTTAATTTACTGTTCGTAAATTTCGCTTCAACATAACCTCAAAAAGTTCTTTAATCGAACGAAACGAATCGTACTCGACTATAATATAAAAAAAAATGGAAACTAAATAATTGAAAATGCACGTGAGAGGATATATATGACAATTGTGAAAACATGTGGCAGCTGTAACAACTGAGATCTTAGCAATTAAATTTCGATGGTTATTAATCATTTTCCGTTTTTCGAGCGAGCAAAGTGTGGATCATTAAGAAGGATGAATTCTCGCTGATGAATTTAACACTGGCTACAGGTCTGTTTTTACAGAATGCCTAAGGAAACATTTCACGGACCGCTTCCTGAAGCAATTAATCAATCTTCTCCAACATCGAGGAAATCCTTGTTTGATCTCCGTTTTTTTCCCTTCTCGACAGAGACAACACTTGTACCAAAAAAAAAAAAAACATTTCTCCAAATCCCTTATTCGATAATATTATTTCATATATACTATATGAACTACTTACTTAAGCTCCTCGATTAATCTCAAATCTTCTTTCATCTGAAAAAAAAAATCCACTCACCATTTACTACCACCATAGCCAAAGATGCTTCGCTCTCGCATTTCTTATTGCGATAAATTCATCCTTCGAGCGCTTGTTCCCCAAATTCCCCCATTTCCACCAGTAGCCAAAGCGACCAAACACGATAGCGTCTTAACGTCAAATAAATATCTCGAGCCGAGGAAGGGGCAAATCCTCTTGGAACGACACGAGGGCAAGCAAAACGTTCGGCAAGCCTCTCCTCCGTGTAGTCGCACGGCAATAACTCTAAAATTTGATTGCAGCGGGCATGAAGGGTAGTCTAACTACCCCGAAGGCGACCGTTGGTAATAGGCGGTCAACCCTTGCATCAACACCCACGCGAGCGTGGTGTGGCCGCGCGAGGTTGGCTGCGTGGCGAGGCAGCGCCACGTCGTAAATAAAGGCGAAAATTGTTGACCGGTGCCTTTCGGCTTGGCTCAAGCGTTAAACAAAGGCCCACGGTGATGTCGGCCGACCGTATCTTTGATCTCTGTTTGCCAACGCATGCATCAGCCCGCGAGATAATCGGGAATAATTATTTGTTAGATAAATACGATCCCGGCCGGCGATAGGAAGCCAAATTTATGATGGACCGCTTGAGCCGCTTGTAAATGACGAGCCCTCGCGCACTCCGGAATCACCTCGCTTATAAAAAACGTGCCGCGTGGTTGAGCGCGATCTTCCATTTTTCTTCCATTTTTTTCCCTCCCTCCATTTATTCCAGCGATGTATACGTATACGTGGTGGCATCCGCTTTCTTTATGAGGGTTACGTCGCGATTTGAATTTCTAATTAATTCGAACCTTGTTAATGATTCGCTCGGGAGTGATTGGTTAAGGTGGTTGGATGGAAAGTGGAGGGTCTGTGGCGAGAAGGTGTAGCTTCGAGGGATATTGGTTTCTTACTTTTTTTTTTTTTTCGATAGTTTGTTTTTCGGAAAAGTGGATGCATCCTGTTCATCCTCGCGGAATGAATAATAATTTCATAATTATATATTATGGATCGTTTAGATGTAGATTAGAATAAAATATTGATTCAGATAACTTCGTATTTACATAGTTTTCAGTTTATCAGAGAATTGAAAATAGGTCAGGATCAAATTTCGCAATATTGGATTTTGAATAATGATAAAAAACAGATAGTTTAATTATTTGTGCTCTAACGCTGTATTTAAACCAATATAATTATACCGAAATTAATAATTCTTGATCAATGAAAAGAAGATCATCAGAAGCACAGAATTTTTCTCTTTAAAATGTTTCTTCGTTTATTTAGATACGATTTCTGGTTCCTGAGATATAGTCGTGTAAAGAGAAAATAATTTTTTATCATTTATCTTGAATTTAAATCCTATTAAAATTAGGAAAACTTTGAAGCTCTATAATTCTGAAGATAGTAACATTATATCGACGAATCAACGACCATTAGAAGCGTGGTACCTTACTCTTTAAAACTTTTTTTCATTTGTCTCGATACGATTTCCGGTTCCCAAGATATTATCGTGTAAAGAAAAGGAATTTTTAGTGATTTACTATTTCTATCTTTGTCTATCATTTACTAGGAGCTCTCACTCGTACATTGGACAAGTATCAGACGTGACGATAAACGTGATATTTACGTGACGTAAATATAACTGAGTACTAATAGTTCCAGAAAAAAATATAAGTCATGATATGTTAAGCATTACGAAAACTTTGAATCGTCATATCTGAGCAACCGATTAAGGTATCGGGATAAAACAAAAAATGAATTCAATGACATGGCTTCCTTCATATCTTGAGTAAATTATGACGATGATATTTTTTTTTTAATTTTTTTCTTATTTTTTTTTTACGTAAAAACTCAAAGTTTTATTTTTGATCCTGCTTGATTAATGATCTATAGCTATAATGTAAATTTAATACATGTTTTACATTATATTACATGTTTCTTGTATATCAGTTGAATATTTGAACAAATTTTTAGCTATATAAAAATTTACAATTTAATAGTTATATAGTTTGTTCGTGTGGGGGAAGAAATTCTTTTAATAAAAATTCAACAATTTTCATTAATCGCTAAAAATCCAATAAATGCCAATCTTTTTTCAAATCCCCATCAAAATGTAGTTCTTTGCGGACACAAAATGTGCGTTAAAACAACTTTCTAAACGTGATTTCCACTTAAATATCTTGGCTTTCCTCGAGCACTGGTAGAAATCAAGCTTCAAGCGCGTACGATCGCGGACGTGTTTCGCTCCCGTGCACCTTGTGAAATGTAAATTATAAAACATACACGGGGATGCGTCTTTCTCACGGCTAGAGCTACTATTGCAACTCTTGCTAGCCTGCCCGTGTCTTAATTAGCGCTCCAGAGTGTACGCTCGTCGGTTCAGGTATTCTTAGTATTACTATCTCGAGAGAGCAACGCTGTTTGATCAAACATTTGAGAGATGAAGGCGAAATTTTTGAGAAGATCGATACGCTCCGGTGAACGTTTGGGCAAATAGGTCGACTGTGAACGGAGGCAATAAACGAGTGAACGAGAAAGCAAATAAAACCTATGATCTCATTCAGAGAACAGTCAATGGCTTTAGAATCTCGTAAAATATTACTTATTAAATTCAATATTTATACAGATTATATTTTTAGAAAATTGATACACGTTGCATCACCCCTGATAATAAATAATGACACGCTCAGACTACGATATACCTACATTTCACAATATCGTAAATTCAACGAAATTACTCACTTCCAGTCCAAATTCTCGAATTCACGGTCGCCAAAAATTTCCAGCCGGTTAAATATTTTCGAAACGACGCTTCATCTCCATCCCATCCCTCATTCTCTTCAATCTCCTGCCAACCAACTTTCGAAGAAAGGGAGAAAAAAACAAACAAAAAAGAAAGTTACTCCACGGTTACTTTGCAAACCGTTTCACGGGTCGAAAAAACAATTCACGCTCGCGCGATTCTCCCCCAAGTTTCACGCGTCGGACCCGGTGCACCGTATCGTACATCAACGTCCCGCAGGAAGGTGGGCGGACGTCGCGTCAGCGGGCTGACGCCCCGCGAAATTGAATCTAAAGGGGTCGATGGAGAGGAGAGAAGGGAGAAAGAGGAAAAAGAAGAGAAAAGAGAGAAAGAGAGAGAGAAAGGATCTTCCAACGTTTCTTCCTTCGAGCCACGTTCGCTGCGGGGAGGTCGCAAATCATCACCTCGCTACGTTTACAACGTTAGATAGCCCAAGATTACGGTCGTTCGGGTTTCAAGCCCGAGAAGACACGAGGAATTCGCTCCACCGTCGCGTCCTCCTCCTCTTTTCTCTCGTCCCGTGATTGCCCGATCCAACGCTGCTCACCAACGCCGCCTTTCTCAACCAACCCGCGCCACGATGCCCGTGGATGCCCACTTACGCGAAACAATGCGGCTCCCTTCCACCATCGGCGGTAATTTATCCGCCGGCGGAGGACTAATGAGGCCGTGATTACAGGGGGTCGAGCGTGGGGAAGGGAAGTTCTTGCGCCCGCTCTGTGTCCCGTCCACCTCTCGACGTCCGCCCGTCGTCGCGGATCAGGCCCTTGCGCGGTTGCATATCATCAAGCGCGACGCCCACGCCGTGCCGCGCCACGAGATTTCGTTCGTGAGCGTGCAGTGAACGAGCATTGTTTCGCTCCAAGCACCCGGCCGGGGCTTGATTGAGTGCTTAACGGTGACAGGGGTCGGCTCGGACCTCGGATCATTGAAATGCCTCGCGAGTACGCTCGATGATGCCTGCGTTTCCGACCTTATGGGTCGCGAGAGATCTTTCCTTGCCTCCTCCCGGAAGTTCGGTTAAGTGAATTTTAGAAGAGATTTAAAATTTTGAGGGAATCGGAGAGAATTAGAGAGAAATCGGTTGTGTACCGATGGAAAGATATATTTGTTAGTGTCTTTGAAGAAGTTGGAATTAACGAAATATTCCTATTTTTGTTTCCAAGTCTTCTTTCTAGTATTTTTTTTTTTATTTCTCGAATGAAGTTAACAGAAATTCATAGAAGCGCAATGTGTGTTTATATGTATGTCTGATTTTAATAAAAATAACCTGAACCGCAATTCAATCCCTCAAGAATCTTAATATCTCTTTTCCGTTCTGTTCCTCGAAATCATGCGACAATTCGCATGTAACATGGGAAAAGGCCAAAACTTCGTATTCCATTCCTGTTTTATTCCTGTCGGACCGCGAATTCCCATATTCGGTATTCCAGTCACCGTGTCCGCAACCCCTTCCACGTGACCAATGGTCCTCAGAACGCCTCGTGCTCACCCTTGCGGATGATCTTTCAACCATTTCCACTTTTTTACACGAAATCCTCCTGGCTTTGCACCTTGTTTATTACCTCGCTATCTCTAAACGATGTCATTAGACGATATTTTATCGGCGCCTTTCTTTACGATGATCGGAACCACTGATCATCGTTTCGTTTTATTTCTCGCTTGGATTTTATGGAAGAATCGCGTGAGAATCTTTTATGACATTCTTCTTATTATGAATTATTTCGCGACAAAAAATATTTCACTTTATTTATGTGCAATCTTTCTTACGAGTTTCTGCGAAAAAAGATTAAACGAATCTGTTTACATCTGCTCGTGTTGGAACGTGTTATCGCGATGAACGTTTCGTAACCAACGTTTCTTATCATTTTTACGAGATTGTGAAATCGGTAACGTGTCAATGATATATTGATTATATAAATCTATGAAATTTAAATAAGTATAATGAAAATTGTTGGTTATAAATAACGAAACGCGAAATACAATGATAAATATACGTAATAAGGAACACTGAAAACTGAATTATTATCGAGCAGTAAAGCTCTATGTCTATAAATAACTTTTTTATAAATATTTGAAAATTATAAAAAAAAATTCTGGCCCATGAGGGGATCGAACCCGCGACCTTCGCGTTATTAGCACGACGCTCTAACCAACTGAGCTAATGGGCCGATGGAAGACACGCTGAGTTCTTTATATTTCACGTAAATTTACAATACAAAATTTAATATTACAAATAAATTAATCAGTACTATAAATTCGACATGTTTTAATATCGTCGAAATACGTGAAACAATTAAATTTAAAAAGTAGAAGTATGTATCGATTTTTTTTTTCTTAAAAGAATCGAATTCAATGATACGTGGCATCATTCAAGGGACAAATATCTTTCGTTAACTTTCAAAATTTTATATTCAAAATTTTCAAGTATAAGAAAAACTAATCAAAATGCCGGCGGAACAGGCGGTTGATATGTTAAACGATACCCTAGCGGAGATCGTGTTTAGGACTAAAAACGTAAATAAATTTAAAAGATTGGCACGGAACACGCATTTCAATTACAGAGAAGTTGAAGGTTAGAAATTAACAGTAACCATCACCAATTTTTTTTCATTGTATTCTTTTTAATTCCATTTACTTTTACAGCCTTGGCAATTATTCATCGAAAGTGCGTTCAGATAATGGGTCCCATAAGCAGAATATTATTTCGAGATCTGTTCCATGCTGGTTTCGATTTCACGGAAAATATTCGCCATATATTGGTGGACAAAATGTTCTCAGTAATCGACAAACGTAATGCTTTACAGGTAATATCAATTTTATGAAATATTAACCTTCAATCATAGTTAAATCGATCGATTATTGCAAAGAATAATTTCCAATAGATACATTGTGACAATTGGATCGAAGGTCTTTCGGTGATTCTTCGCGGAACTATAGAGGAGAAGATACATTTTGCTTATCAAGTAACCATTTTGTTCCATATTTTTCCATCTTTATTGTTCTTTTTAATTAATCTATTCTTCTACATTATCTTTCTTACATTTTCTTAATTTAATAGACGTACGATCATTTGAGAACACACAAATTAAAAAAGGAGCACATATTTCCCATGATGCGCGGTTGTTTAATTAAACTGCAGAACGATGAAAACCCAGACGAAGCCGTGAAGGTAACAACCTATAATATATTTTCTATCTCGCTTTTAATTTAAATTCGAAGAAACCTTGTTCTGATTCTTATATCAATTTCTACTGATTCTGAAATTTTATTGCTCGATAAATAAAAAAAAAAAATGTGCTCACATTCATATTTTATTAATCTCTTTCAAAAATTACCAATATATTTTTCTTTTGTACAGGATTTGATAGATTTGTTAATAAAAAAATTGGACGTGGATCGCGATGGCATGATATCGGAAGAGGATTTTAAAACAGCGGTGAAAGACAGAAACCCTCTTCTTTTGGAATGCATGGGACCAGTGTTTCCTTCCAGAGATGCTCGCCACGTTTTCCTCAGCACATTTACGGATCGTATGGGAAGATATTAACGAGCCATCCTTATCGAAGAATAATTTCTCAGAGGGAAATACGCTTCTCTCTTTCTCTCTCTCTTTCTCCTTGAAATCCAAGTTTGGATTTTGCCAATCCTCGTCTGCAGAAGCTAACAGCAAGGTCTGACAGAGGCAACAGAGGAGGGAAGGAGAAGGAAAATGTAGCAAATCGGACAGAAGGGATCCGCCTAGGCCCTGTAAACGGTTCACTAGATTTTCGAGGCTGTCTGAACTGCATTCATCACGATTCGTCGAACGTGGAAGATTGACTTGCTCTTTCTTAACAAACAATCGCTAATGGACCGCGATAATACCGCCTCCTAATCGCATCAGATGCAAACCGTGACGCAACCGTCGATAAGATGCGATCAATTGCTCAATTGAGTTTCGTCAAGTGCAATTTCTATCTGTTCTATATCGTTATATCGTTCTTAGTGCAAGCTGAAAAATATATCGTGCGATGTGAGTATGGATTTATCTCATTACGTTTATATATATATTTATTTATTTTGTGAAAAGTTTTCGTGACACAAAATTTATACGATAATTATAGAATTATAGTGTTATGCGATTATACGCTGATGAACAGATTTTTGTGTGGAAATATATGCAAAGAATATACATTTTTTTCACAAATTCCAGCATTTCTAATAATTACAATAAGCATAATACTACATGAAATACTTAAATATTATAAATTAATATTTTACTTCTTACCTCTTCCTCAATATATCGTTCACATTTCGCAGCCTCCGCCCTCGTGCACAACGGCAACCCTCTAATCCATCCCTTTTTCTTCCTTCTATTAATAAATACGGGCGTACACACAGAACGATATAGGCGAAATACAGATCTCCAGAGGAGCGAGCAGGGTGGCGCGTAAAAGCCGCAATTCCAGTCGCGTAGGTGGATGTGTTACAAAAAAACATAATGAATGTTTGAGGATCGAGGGGGATGGGCCGATCCTCGCGTCTCAAGCAGCTATAACAACAAATTAAACGAGAAAATCTCGAGGCTTTCGTCGAAACGTCCACCCTGCCCTCCAGCTCTCTCGATCTTCACAAAGCGTGGGCGTATATGCACGTACACACGACGTAAAACACCAACACGCAAGCCTTAGTTATCCGAGAGAGATAGAGAGAGAGAGAGAGAGAGAGTCCTCCTTTTCCCTTCCATCTCTTCTACCTCTTCTTCTCTCGTTTATCTACTCGTTCAAACGAGGGAGAAGGTGGAACGGATATTCTGTAAAGAGTATAATAACGTGCGTATGAAAGGGCAGATCCTTTGTGGGTAGCCGACCGTGTCTTGAAAGGATCCACCAGGATCTGGCTAAGGTGCACGGGGTAGGGAGGATCGTTCGAGATCGAGAGTTAGGGCACCAGCTGAGAAAACATGCCCGTGGCGTGTCGACAGCGAAACGTTCGTATTTGTGTCGGTCTGGATGCGATACATGTCGAAAGGGGAAGGGAGGGGCCAGTGGTAGGTTCCAGGATGTTCGTAAATTCGTAGGTCGCGGAAGGTGGCCACGTGAATTCCTCCTTTCTTGCACTTGCGTCGCCAAGTTTGGAGAATTGTGTGAAACGCGAGGAACAGAAACATCTCTTTCTCAAAATTTATTTTACTTGAGTAGATAGAAAAGGATTGCTTTTTAGTAGCAACGTTCGATTTATTTAATCGAATGAGACAAATACGGAAAGATTGTCTTCCGAATTTTAATTTTAATTTTAATTTTGTTATCGATCATATAATACGTGATAAATAGTAAGTTGAGATATTTGGATTCTTCTGGAGTAGTTATTAATTTTTTTTTTTAAATTTCAATCGAGAAATCTGATAATCAATGGAAAAGTCGCAGGTTTATCCTAAGAAAATAATATTTAGTGTATTTATTGAGAAGAGTCCGGTTGGGGAAAGAGGTATATATCTGGGTAAATCATAGCAGAAATTCGCATCCTGAGCACGGATGAAATCACGACTTGTGATATATTGCAACACGATCTCGAAGATAGAGACTATTTCGCCGACGACGGAAGCATTTCTGCCTGGGACCGGAATAAATTATAATCAACGTCGGATGCGCGGAATAACCCAGATTTCTATAGAATATCCTTTCCACGAGTTGCACGCGCTGCACGATTCATTGCACACGTTCTCGCTATTCATAACACCGTGTACGCTATAGGAATTAACTGTGTACACGTTACGAAACATGCCAAGCTCGCTAGAACGATCCTGTAAAAATTTAATTTTTTTTATCGTAAGTTTAATTATACTTGTAATTACTATTATAAATATGAAACGAAAGAAATTTGTCGATTAGTAATAATAATTCCATAGAAATCGAATCAATCATTAATTCGAGTATATAACATCAAAGTTAAGAAAAGTTTAGAAGCACGAAAACATTATCGAATTCGTTTCTTTCCCCAATTTTAATTTAAAATTTGATCAAGTGATACGTATCTACTTCAGCGACCACTTCATCTATATTTCGAGCATCAGAAAATTATACAACGTTCTTTCAAAAAATTTTTTTCTCGAACGGAGATTACCAGCCTCTAATAAAAGCTATCTTACACTTTCGTGTAATTATTTCGAATCTCTTCTTTTTTTATGGTCGAAAACGTAGGTGAGACGACGGAAGCCGACGGAAGACGAGAAGAGGCGACGAGAGAGGGGCATAAATTATAATCAGACTCGGTTACGCGGAATGGCTGTGATTTGGATGGAACGTGATGAGACGGCGACCGATTCGATTTGCGTGGCCCACGCCCACGCATCAAAGGGGCCGGCAACGTGGTCCACAAGCAAAGGATTACGAGAATACCCCTGCGAGCCTTTTTCTCGGCCGATAAATCCAGGCTGGTGAGCCGGTGGAGGGGCACGATCCAACGTGAAATCCAACGCGTAGACCGCATTCACGCGTGCATACGCGAGGGCGGGGGAGAGGAGGAGGGGTGGGTTTAGAAAAGGTGAAAGGTGAGGGAGGAGGAATAAAAATGTCCTTCTCCTTGTTCGAGCGACACGTGACCCCGTGCCCTTCGAATCCAGTCAAACTCGATTTCAGCGCCATTGTGCGCCGCTTTTTTAACGGGGCTTTCAGGATTTTTTTGTCCCGGTTTATTAAATTTAGAACAGAAGAGTTGTTCGATATATTCGACCGGAAATTGTGGAAAAAATTTATGACTTTCCCTAGATTTTCCTTCTCACTCGTGGCAATAATGGAGGCTCTTGATCCAATTTACAGAAATTAAGAAATATTATGTATGTATTCGATCACAACGAATTCTTCGATTCTAGATATTTTATTGGAAATCAAACGCAACATTTCCAAATGTTTAATCGCTATTTAAACATATCACTGTTCGCTCGAACTTTCGTCGTACCATTGACAAATTATCAAACGATATTGTCACGATATTTTAACGACGATTTTATTCAAAGTCGAGAATCCTCGAATGCGAATTATTCGAAGCTGGACCCAATCTCGACGACAATCAATTCCAAGCTTTCGCGAATTCCGCTGTACAACAACCGCTTAATCGCGTCCATCGAGCGTTAATCATTCCCTCGCGGCGTATGGAGACACCTACGCGCGGGATCAACGCCGCGATCGGGTAAACCGATAAATCAAGCATCCAGAAATTTATGATTGCCACGTACATGTATAGTACGTGTACGGGACACGCGTCCGGTGGAAGCAGGCAAAAGGTCAGCCGCCATGCGACCAATAAATTTAATTAACGGATAGGCGAAAGCGTGGACCATGAACAGATGCAAATTGTTGCCGATCGTTTCATTCTCTGACCACCTTTCGGTCTCCTGAGCATACGCGAGTGGAATATTCATCACGGAAATAGTATAAATTTTCAACGAAAGATCATTTACATATAATTTACATTTATTTATTTTTATAACAATATCCGTATTCTTCGATCGATTATCGAAAACACGTTTCACAACGCTATTTCAAACTACTTTAGTCATATTACCCATTCAAAATTCTCATTTCTCTGACGAGACTTCTTACGAGACACACGGTATGCACATATACATACCATACTCGTGAAAATGAAGAAAAAGCGAGCCGCCATGAGACCGATAAATTTAATTAACGGATAGGCGAAGCGAACGAGGCAGGCGCACGCCGCAAATCGTTCCGTTTTTCTGAGGATAGGGAAAAAATCGCGGCCGTACACTTTCGGTGCACACGGGAGAGATCCATAAATATCGATGCAGCGGCCGTTCTGCTCTAGCTGAGCCGCGCGGGTTGCACAATGTTTCGCGCGCGGAATGTTCAATGAAGCGTGCAGATGCGCGTAGCACCGGTCACGAGGGAGGAAACGTTGGCGAGCGAGAAAGAGAAAGAGAGAGAGCGAGAGGGGGGAGCGAGACGGCGAGGTCGCCCGCTCGAACACGACACCGTGTTGTCGAAACAGCGGGATCTAGTTGGGCTGACACCGGGCTCCCGGGACAAATGGATTCAGGAAGATTCCGCTAACGAATCCGCTGATTTATCGCCGCGGACCTCGTTTCCTTGGTAGCACGTCAGTTTCCACGCACGCCGATCCCCACACCCAAGAGTTATGGGCCACGGAAATACGAGAGAGGAGGTTTGTTTCTGAGGAGAAACGATAGGTGTATAAATATGGGCATGTCTGGTGGTTCGGGAACAATGTCGGGATTAGGTGCAGCGATTAATGTTTTGTTTTTCAAACTTTCTTAATATTCCTCGACTACTTTTTTTATTTAAGGCTTAATTTTAAGAGTTGCCGATTTTTGAAATCGTGGAATCTTTATCATTTGAATTTTGAGCCTAAGTGTAATATTGGAAGATCGTAATGAAATATAAGTCGCTGTTCGAAAATTCGTGGAAGAAGTGATTCGTAGCAAATCTAAAGTAACGTTCCAAGTGCACGGAGAGGATTAGTACGGAGATATCTCATTTTATTTAAGAGTTTCCGATTTTTGAAATCGTGCCTTTATCATTTGAATTTTGAGTCTAAGTGTAATATTGGAAGATCGTAATGAAATATAAGTCGCTGTTCGAAAATTCGTGGAAGAAGTGATTCGTAGCAAATCTAAAGTAACGTTCGAAGTGCACGGAGAGGATTAGTACGGAGATATCTCGTTTCGATAAACCCAGATGGAGCCACGGTCTTCGAAACTTCATCGCGTAACGAAAGAACACGTGCGTTCACGCATCGGGGATCATTCCTCCGATCCATTTAACAAGTCTCTCTCGCAAAAAAACACGAATCCTGAAATTCCTCGTAAACGTTCCTCCCGAAAATCATGCTCCACCCCCCTCTCGTAATAGGAGGGAGTTTCTGATTTCGCTTGGCACGGAGTTAATTAGCCTGGCGAAACGAGACGAGGGATACGTCAGACACGGACGATAGGATCTTTGAAAGGCGTGCACCGGGCAACGCCCGCGACTCGCCACGCGACTAGACAGATTTCCAAGAGGAGAAACTCTCCTCGCCTCGTACAAAACCACGCGACGCGACGTGACGGACGGTATAAACGATTCTGCTCGTTCCTAAGCCACGGATTCAATTTTCTTCTCGTCGGATCGGAGGGAACGGCCGAAATTCGCGCGCCATTGCACGAATTCCTGACCACTGGTGGCTCTCGCCCGGTTGAATTTCAGGGAGCTTATCGCGGTATTGTTAGGCAGTCGAGAGATATCGTTTAATGGTGGATATAAATTCGCGTTCGAGGGAAGGATTAGGTTTATTCGGGTGATTTGTTCTAAATGGGATACCATATTTTGGAACGGGGATGTGGAACCGAGATAAATTTTAATCGAATCGAATTTATTCTTATCTCTTTTCATTCTTATTTATTTATCCATTTGTACCGTCATCTTTTTATCATCTTTTTTTTAATTAAATACCAGGAATAAACTTGAGGATCTTTACCAAACAAGCACACGTTCCATTTGATTTTATCTTAGATACACGTCGCACTTTTGCAATATTTTTCAATCTACATTCATTACTTTTCAAAAATTTTCATTTTGTTTCAAACAAATATATTCTCTTCCATTAAACTCTCCACACCACAATTTCCAACCAGGAATCTCTGGAAACTAACAACAAACATCTACATAAACCATCATCTTCCCAACGACGTGCCTCTAATTAATTGCCCACCGGCAAATGAACACCGGTGGTACTCTCTCTCCACGAGCGCGCATACATACACACCCACACACACACACTTCTCCATCGAGATACACGAAAATCCGCCAAAGGTATTTATCAAATCCGACCGCTCGCACAAAGGAAGATTAATAACGGGGCGAATAAAAGGGCTCCGTTAAAAAATGGACGACCGATATCGTGGCGTCTTATTGAACGCTCACCCTTGAGATTCGATCGGCGTCCAAAGATAACCCGGCCAATTAATGAACGCGAGAAAGAGGAACGCGCAAGATTCGGCCGTGATACCGCTGACCGGCCGCTGCCCACTCCACAAGGCGAGAAACTTTTCGAGACAGGCTGCGTGAGATAATGGCGAGAGGCGCAACGTTGCACAAGGATAGGGGCCATCGCCATAAACTATCTGTAGGTGTCGAGTTTGTCACGGTCATGCGAGACCGAGTTTTCAAAACAGGATTAGGCGTCGGCCGGATCTCGGCGTCGTATCTCTTCTCTGCTCTGCGAAACGTGCATCGTCCATTTTTCACCGACATCCTCTCCTCTCCTCTTCCGATTGCTCGTCTCTCCCCTCTCTCCCTCTCTTTTTTTTCTTCTCTTTTTCAACTTCGACTCGTTTTCTTCGGCCACGAGCGGTGGGTAACCGGAGGGATTATCCACATCCGGTCATTTTTGTCTAATTTTTTTCTTTTTCTTCCCCTCCTTTTCTTTCCGCCACCCCCATCTTCCTTCGACGCGCTCGTGGACGCGTTCGAAGGATATCGGGAACGGGAATTTTCGAGATCCATTGCGCGAGCGTTTCATTCACCAGGAGGAGAGCCAGACTGCCTTTTCAATGGCTTTTCCCATTGTTCCCCGGGGGAATCTCGGAAGAGATCGTAAGAACGATTTGATTCGAAGTGCACCTCGAGAATTCCTTCCCTCTTTTATTTCGTTTTTTCTTCTTCTTTTTTCTTTTTTCCTTGCCTTCTTGGTTTGAAATTTTTTTTTTCCTCGTGGGTCCCACCCCGATGCGCATTTCTGCGAACACTGATCTCGGCGAGATGGTCTATTCGAGAGGATTTTTTCGATCGAGGAAACGGAAGTTCTGAATTTATACGTCGAATGGAATTTTTTTCTAAATTCTGGAAATTCAACCGAGTCGTTTCGAAATTTGTCGTTTAAAAATTTGTAAACGTTATATTTTGATTCGAATGATAAGTTTCCAGAAAATTTTCAATTAGATTATTAAAAAAATTTTATATAGAAAAACTTCCTCTTTCCGTATCCCTTTAATTCCTTTCTTGAAAATTGTACAGAAGCGTCACGGAAATTTCTCTGAAATAATTTTAAAACAATTTCCCTCTTTACACAAACTTTACGGGAACGAGATATTTTTTTAACAAGAAAAAAAGAAAAGAAAGTAAAGAGAAAAAAACACAGAAAAATTTTCATCCGATGAACAGAATTTAATTTATCCTCCCATGAAATCCAACGATCCACGATGCCAACGTATCAACTCGTTTTTCCTCGTTTCGCTGAACGTAAACCGGAGGATGGTTCATTATCCTGTCAGGATACCCGCGGGGGAAATGACAGGTCTCCGTGAAGTAGGTCGCATAACCGAGCATGAAATTTAAAATACGGGATTAGCATAATGACGGGGGGAGATATAGAAGAAACGTCTTTTCGACTCGTCGAAAAGAATACGTGCTTTGACTTTTCCCTCCCTCGAACGTTGTTGACGTACGCATCTACTCGCATAAAATCCAACTGGCTCCTGGAACGAACCTTAGACGATATTGATGTTAACAAGTTGCCGCGTAATGTGGTGAAAGATAATAGCGTCCATAGCTTGTTCTTCTCGTTTTAATAGCGGTATAACGATCGTATCGTTGCCCGATCGCCGAGATTATTTGCGTAGCGGGACGAGAAACTTATCGTATAATGGAACGGGTTGAATAAATGCCAAGCTACTTAACTTTTATCTCGTTGACATTAATACATTTAGATATTAATTTCAAAAAGGAGGTAGGGAAGGAGAAGATGATTATTTTCGAGGAGAGGGGAAGTCTTGGTACGAATAAAAGTATCGTTAAACTATGGAAATTTATATATCATGAAAAGATGCAAAGTCAAAAAGAAAAAAGAATTGGATACAAGATATTGTTTAGCTTCGAATAATTTCCATTTCGCAGATATCTTTTCTTTTATTTCCGAATATATTTCGTAACGAGAAATGTTCAAGTTTTCGCAGCAATGGTATATTGCTAACGATGCTTCCCGCTTGGAAATAAATGTTCTTAATTATTCCCACGGAATCTCTTACTTAGGAGCTAGTTTTGCAACGACCATCTGTGTTTTCGCCTCTGCAATATTCCGCACGCCATTTACGATAAAGTACGCCGGGAAACCGAGTTTATCCATCATGTTGACGCGCGCCATTCTTCACGCTAAATACCAGAAGTACGTTTGTTCTTTTCTCGTCGTCACCGCCTCGTTTCGGATGAAGGAATGAAGTTGTACGTACTTGTATTAATCGGACTTGAACTTGATGATAATTATTTCAAGTCAGCCACGATTACTGGACCGTAGACCTTTGTTCTCAAACGCTAAGAAAAATTTATGTATAAAACGACCTTATGTTGGAACGAAAGTTAACAACTTGATCAATGGTTGAACAATATCCACGGCGAGTAATTTTAACGAATCATTTTTAAACGAAAAATTTCCTTACTGCTTAAATTTTCAATCATAACGAATCATCGTTAAATCGTTACTAAATTAAAATGATCATTCGATCGAATGACATTCCTACCTCTCTAATCTCTAATATATACATATTAAAATATTAAATTCTCAACAAGTTTCCATCGAAAGTAGCCGAACCCGTTTTGAATTCACGTGTCATCAGAGCACCGCTTCAATTACTCTATTTACGTACCAGCATAATCGAGCCGCAGGAATTCCATTTCACCCACCCTTCCCGTCACCACTTTCTCACCAACGGACCTCTAATTGGCTTGACCCCTTGCAGCTGACCATCCGTGCAGATGCAACCGTTTGAATTCGAATCCGGGAAGGAGAGAAGATGATCGTAGCCAGGCATAATTTTTCACTTTAACGACCGATCACCGTTCCCGCCTCTCCTCCTTTCCGAGAGTGAATGCGCGGAAAGGAGCGCACCCTTTGAAATCCTCTTTCCCGCAATGGTCACACCTCCTCGCCGCTTCTTCACCGGCCCACTAATGATGCGACGGATTTGCATATCAATCGCGATTTACCAACCTTCTCGCGTTACCGGCCACCGTAATGGCCGTTCCGTATCGGCCTCGTTGCGAACTCCACTCGATCTCGCTTTCACCGTGTTTGACGGGCGAAATGAAACGGTACGATGTCCCTGTATTTTTGAACATTAGCTCGCTTTGGAATATATATTTTTCGTTTAAATGTTAAATTTTGTTTTTATAACTTTTATATTGGTGGTTAATTATTTAGGTGTTATTTGGTAAAGAAAAAAAAATGTGAAAGGAGAATTTGTTATTTTTTGAATATGAAAGTTGTGTTAGATGGAATGATTGGAATGATTCGAAAATACTTTGAATATTAGTATGTTTCTAAAATTAGGATAGATAATTTAGTAGTTTAGAAGATTATCGAAAGGAGAATCGATACAATTTTAATCTTCTTGTAAATAATATATTTTTTGAATTTTTCCGAGAATTCGTATTTTAAGAAAATTATTTTTCATTTTACTCGAGTCTAGAGGGTAAATATAAGAGAATTAACGAACACTTGTTCCTTTTTCTTCTTTTTTTATCAATTTCAAGTATTTGCGTGGTAGCGAAACGGAATAGAAAAGAAAATCGAGTAGAACGATGGATGAACGGTTGGAAAGTTGGCCGGATCCTCTCTCACTCTGCGGGAAGGCGTCGAAGCGTCATTTGCCTCGCATAACTACACGACAGATGTCGAGTCGTTAGCGAGCCATTATACGAATGTCGTCACGCGTTTCAAAACTCTGGTTTCCATGTATCCACGTTGAATCCACGAGCCTGCCTCGAGCCGACAATGGATTCACGTCGTTTGCAAATATTCCCGTAAAGCCATTGTCATCGTTGTTGCCGCTTCTAATGCACGAAAGACGACCGAATCAAAGAGGACCACGCTCGCCAAACGTATACACGCCTTCCAATTTTCATATCTTCAAAATGTGTTTCCAAAATATTTCTCTTCCTTAATCATCGACCAATAACAACGAAACAAAACAAATGTTTCTTAAAGAAACAAAAATTATTCTATACAAAATATATCCATCACCCCTGAAATATTCAAAATTCTTGCAAATTCTTTAATTATTCCATTCTCGAGTCGAAATGCGCAACTTTTTCTTACAAGAAAGTTCACCAGTAGAAAAACTGTCCAAAAAAGCTCTCGAATCTCTTCAATCTCTTATCCAACGCACTTCCTCTTTCCTCTAACCAATCTTAATCCGATAAAACGACGAATAGACGGCGCAGCGGCGCAAATCGGCGTTGATTTTGCATTAACCTCTCTGACCCAGACGAGCCTACGGCGCGGAAATGATCGATAATCGATAAAGGCCACGGGACATAGAAGAAGCCACATATAAGCCGGATATAGGGTGTACGTGGGGCAGATATCCATCGATACCAATCGATATCTTGATATTCTCGGTGAATCTTCGGCAACTTTGCCGGGCAACCGGTGGAATATCGCTGTGGGCGATACGATGCACGCGAATTACTTGATTACAATATGGAGAGGATCGGGACGATATATATATGGGAACGGTCGTTATTTATAAATGCTCTTTATTACCGTCGATTTGCCGTTGTTCATAGTTAACGTTGAATTACGAACGGATCAATTTCCGGGCGGCGATGAATAGCTGACAGGTGCGCGTTTAGAGATAAGTATTTATGGCTTGGAGGTGTGTAACGCGAGAGTTCATGGGATATTTGTGCCTGCTTGATACTTGCCCCCCGTCCTGCTTTCATTATAATCGATCGACGATCGAATCGACGATCTGGTTTGCATATTTGCATCGTCCTAGATTTACGGCCTCTTCAAGAATTGGTTCGGTTAGTTGCTCGATCCCCTTCGAAGTAGGCTAGCGATCCGATCGAATATCGAAATCGTATCGGTTTCGATCTCTCGAGAGATATTCCGCTCATTGGAAAGCGAAGGAAATTGTTGAGATGCTAAGTAAATAAGTTGTTTTAATCTTATTTATAAAAATGTAAATATGTTTTTTTCTTTTAAAGTAATTCATCGTAGCAACGAGATTAACCACAAATTTTTTTAACCGTCATCAGTCTAAATATTGGATATTTCTCGTACAATTACGAATATTTTAATATCAATGTCAATCATGCTTAGGTCATTCACGGATCATTCTTCATGAATAATTTATAATGAAATGTATTGTGTTATATCTCTGTGCTACATCTTTGGTATTAGTTATATGTGCAGTTATTTTACAGAATATTTTATTCCTTAGAATATCAATAATCACACGATTCATAAATTCTTTCCTTACTTCTAATAAATATCGTTTAAAAATATAATCATAGTAGCGTAAAATATTGAGCGGCTTCAAGAGCTATTTAAACGCACAATTGTGCAACAATTTCTATCTCCTTTTCTTCATTGCTAACCGCGATACACGATCGATCACAGTATATACACACACATATATTCGGTTCAGAAATTTTAATAGATTTGCATCGTACTTTAGCCGTGGGGAAAATGACCGGTTTGGGTAAAACGGTGCCGAGTTTACCATCACCTGATACGTGGTAAATAGGGGGCATGGATGACGCAGGTGTCCGCTCGGAGGGGCGAGAATTCTTCGCGCGTGTAACTTTATTAACTGATATTCCATTGAATAATCAAAAAACCGATCCAAAAATTCTCCCTCCCCACTCGCAAATTTCAATAATGGCCGACAATTTAACCGACGCACACTGTCAAAATCATCTTACCACGCGTGTCAGCAGAAAAAAAAAAAGAAAAAAATTCGTGTGTCCTCGTGCCGTAACCGCAATTCAGAAAATTACACGGTTACACCAACAACGGTTCTCTGACAAAGAGAAATGAAGTGCAAACCTCGAATTTCTTTAACACTTTACGATCCTGCCTCGACGACGGATTTATACATTGTAACGCGCGAAAATTAAGGACCAACGACCGCACGACAAGACACAAGCAACAGATGCAACGAAAGTATTGCGAAAAATTTAATCATCGTCGTCTTACGAAGAAATATATATATATATATATACATACATTCTTCCAATGTTATGTTAATTCGATAAATCAATTACAAAGAAGAGAGGTGAAACGAGTACTTTCACCAAAAAGAAAAACCGAAAAAAGAATTTGGAGGAGCCGTCAAACATCATTTATTCGCGTCGAGCGAATGAGATAATATTTAAAAAATGACCCGACATTTATCTGGAACGCTCTCTATCTCGTTTATGCAATTGCAATTGCCCCAATGAGATAATCCATCCGGTTAAGAACCAAAAGGGATTCCAGCTCGTGATCTCGACTGACGATTGAGGTGGTGCGTGTGGAAAGTCTGGCACGGAGCACCGCGTATATACGAGCCGGTTCACGTGGCTCTCTCGCTCAATTTTTCGTCTGCGGTTTCCCGGGATCGCAGTCAGCTGCAATTACTCGCAGCCTGGCCGGTAAGCCGAGGCGGGACGACCCCTAACCCCTGCGCAATGTCTGCTGCCACGGAGGCTGTTGGTAATCACGTATTCTACCGTACCCTTGGTGCACGCCGACGTCGAACAGAGAAAAGGGGTAAGCTCGAGGAAGATGGAAGATGAAGGGTGAGGAAGAGGAAATTGAAGGAGGGGAAGGAAATGAAATTGTTGAGAAGAATGTAAGGTGAAGGAGGAGGGGTGAGAAAGAAGAGGAGAGATGTTGGGGGAGGTTGGATTGGAGGATGGGAAGGAAGGAAGGAAGGAAGGGGGTAGTGTTCGAAGAAGATTGCCAAAGGAGATTGAAAGTGAAGTATCGGTGTTTAGATGTTTTGTTGAATTGCTATCTTTCGAAGAAGATGGCAACAGATGGATTAAGAGATTTTGATAAGTGAAGAGTTAGATTATAATTGGAGAAAGAACGAAGGAAATTGGGGAGAAGGAGATTGAAAGAAGGGGCAGAAAGAGGAGCAATTTCTCGAAAATAATCGTGCTGGAATTGATATTATATTCCATACCTGTATTGATATAAATGAAAAATGAGAATGCAGGATTGATGGATGTGAAATTTTGTAAAAATGGAATGTAATCCGTTTAAATTTCACAATCATTTTCGTGGAATATTTCTCAAACGAGACGAAAGTTTCATTAACGAGATTGTCTATACGTAATAAATATATCGCATAACCTGATGTCATGTTTTCACACGTCGGATTACAAACCAGTATCCTTCTCATCCTTAAGTACCAATAATTTATCTAGTATCCTTTTGCTTGTAGAACGTCCTTTACATACGTAACACGAATAATTAATTTAATCAGTTTAACCTTTCGTTCGAAAACACGTAGCAATTTTAATTAGTACTCTCTACCCTCCAGGCAATCTATGCAGTATGTGCATTACTTATTACTCCAACCTCATACCTTTCATTTGCAAATGTACCTTACGTAATACTTTTGCAATAATTCTCTGTAAAAAAATATATATATATATATATTCTCTTTGAAATTATATAAAGTTAAATGTCATTTCTTCGCACGTCATCGTTTGAAATATTTTTAAGATCGTTTCATTCAGATATCCGTCCAATATCATCTCGATTCAAAAATATCTCCATGAAAGAAAAAAAGAAAGAAAGAAAAGAATCATTATTCTCATCGAGAGAATAATTTCTCACACTGTCGAAGAGAATGAAAGAAAAAAAAGAAAGAAAAACATCATATCCAGGTCTGAAAAATTCCACGAAGTTAAATCCTCGCACGTTATCACCGTTTACTCGATGAAATACTTTCGAGACAACTACAACATTGTGACGATTTACGTTTCCTGCGAATACACGCGCATGTAATGGCGGAATGACAGAGTCGAGGGACCCTACCGGATTGAACATCGACATTTACGAGGCGGTCCAACAGGAGAGATGGAAGAAAAAGTAGCCATATGCGGTTTCGCGCCTCCGTCGTCCGCGATTCTCGCCTCTTCCATTCGGGTCGGCCGTAAATTTACGCCCGTGTGAACTTAGCCGAGCGTTCCCGCGGCACAGACGACTTCCTCATTGCCGTCTCGCGGTGACACGCAATGGAGATTCGTTATTGACAATCGCCTCGTGTTTTAAAACCGCCGCCGTTGCGTGTTATCGGCCGCGAACATCGTTTAAGCGTTGACGGCCGACGTCGAATAAATTTCGCCTGTGCGAGATGTGTTTTCGACTTTACGAACGGGGAACGTTCTGCTGTATATATATTGAGCAAGGAACGTTGGAACAAGGAATCTTGTTGTGAATGAAAGTTTCGAGGAAGGAAAATCGTTTGAAACTGTTACGACTGTTATACGGCCTTGTACAGCAATAAATTACTTTGGACGATCGAGGAGTCAATCAAGAAAGTGATTTTAAAAAATCGTAGGATCTCTCTTCTGTTCGAATTTATTGTGATTTTGTGTGGATAGGAAAATTTGAGAAGTCTGTATTTTTGAATGGTAAATTTAGGAAAAATTATTGTGTGTATTTGGCAATAATTTTTTAAAAATGAGATAATAATTTTGAAGGGATGTCTTCAAATTTATTTTTCACGAACATCCCGTTCAGAGAGAACAGCGATCCATGTCGGAAAATAAGATAAATTCCGATTCATTACACTCGACAACCGAACATATCCTTTTGTCGTTTCAATTTCTCGAGGGCTTCTTCCCAAAAATGACATATCTCCGAATCCAGCCCCGAAATTATGATTCTCCATTTCTTTTACTTCGAAGGAATTTAACGGATCGCTTTCTTAAACGTCCTCCCAAACGGGACAATAATGGTTATTTATGAAATGCTTGAATAGCGATCGGGCACCCGATGTCTTCGACGCGGAACATTGCTCAGTATAGCGGAAAGGGGACTAAAAAGCGTCAATCGACATTGATCTCGAAAGAAAACTTTCGAGAGTTTCACGATCATCCTCCAAAAATGACAAGAAATTCGAAATGAGAATTGCAAACTTATGACTCAACTGAAAAAGAATCTTCGAACGATACGTCTTTTATCTGAAACGTTAAACTCGCAGCTGTTCCACGGTGATTTCGCTCGATAGGAATTCGCCTGTGCGAAGATAAAAGTGGAACGTGTACTCGTGACTCTTCTGAAAAACGTGGGACTTCGTCGATGGCCAAGAAACACAGAGAGATAATTTTTACCGGTGGCGGACAATGAATTCCAAGCCAGATACCGTAAGATCGACTCTGCGCCCCCTTTTTTTCTTTTCTCGAAAACGATCGAGATGGAAGAGAGTTGATCGACTTTTGTAAATGGAAATTGTATGTTAAAGTTACGTTTTGTCCTTTCCTTTCTAGTATATTGAATTGCAAAATTGAAATTGCGTGTTAATATATTTCGAGAATCTATTCTTCAGGTCAAAACGAACGCAAAAGTTGACATGGAAAAATGTCGATTGAGACTTATTTATTAAGTTACGAGCAAACGAAGTTCGCGTTAGATGAAACGAGACGGAGATAGAATGACATAGCGCGCCGCCTCGCGGCAATGTGGCGAAGATACAGGCTGTCTCGCTCCATCTCCGTCTCGCTTCATCTATCTCGCAAATTTAAACTGCTTATAACATGATAAATAAATTTCAATCGACATTTTTATATATCGACTTTATGTTCCTTTTAACCTCTTTTGAAAAATTGATTCTTCAAAAGACATTCTATGAATATATTCAAATAATCTGCTCGAACATCGAGAAAAATATTATCGTGAAAGATCGATTAATTTGTTATTGCAATACAGTATGGTACCAGATTATCGACTATTTTTTATCTTTGCAAAATAAAATGTACGATGTGTTTCACGTTCGAATATTCACTTTACTTTCACCGCTCGTTCGGTTTTATTTTCCAAACCATTTGGAACTTTGATTTCAGACATTCTATCGACACATGGTTAATTGAAAAATCTTTCTCATATAGAAATCTTTATCACCGCATCTTTAAGAATCTAAAATGTCTATGATCAGATGCGAATCTCTTTCAAAAGTGGATGTTAAGTTAATCGATGACGACTCTGAATCGAAGAGCGACAGTCTTTCCATCAATTCAGTTGGTGGATCTGATTGATTTATTCACTTTAATAGCTGTGGACGGTTCGGTGGCTCGGTAGGCTGCTTATCGATTCAGGATCGCGTACAGTTTGCCGGTGAAATTATCGTTGAAATTACAGTCAACGGTTAATTTATTAAACGCGCAAGCACACGCGAAAGTATTTCAATTACACCGGGCATTATTTTATGAATTATTCGGGAAATTATAGTCCCTGGCCGCGGCTTTTTTTCTTTTTTTAAACGCAACCCACTCCGGTAAGGAAGGCCCCCCGACGATAATGATGATGATGATGCCGCCGTTGCTTCTGATGATGATAGTGATCATGATTATCACGATGAGTACGCTTAATTGTACATAGCGCGTAATTATGGTAATAACCGAGGTCGCCTCTCGTGCTTTTCTTAGGCGCTTCGTCGCGATTCCTCATCGATAGATATTGAATACTTTAAAGATGAATCTCGATGAGAATGGCGGAGCCGTTCGAATGGATCTTTCGATGATTGATAAGTAATTGGCGAGATCGCGTGTAACCACGATGTTGTTATTACTTTTACTTTTGCCTTTTGCCAAGTAACCGCACTTTACCAAACGAGAGTTACTTATGCAGTTAAGTAGATATTTACATAAGCTTTTTCGGCGACAATTTTGATGCTCGAGCAAAGCGTTAATCGCAATAATTATCCCGCTCTGTTTTTCCCTTTGCTTATAATTTTCATTTTACAATTATCACATTTCGAAACTTGTTAATAAATTTTCGTGAAATTTTCAATTCTATTCATAATTACTTTTATTAAGAAATAATATCGTCAATATTTTGAAGTATTTAAAACTTTCTATTCCAGACTTATCACTGATTTTAATCAATCAACAATGTTTGAAACGACGAATCCTCGAATCCTAATTTTCCAGTTTACCAATATCCTCTTATCGACAAAACTCCATCGCATTATCGCATTATTCCGTTCACTCATCAATTTCACTGTCATTAACCGAACACCAAACACCCTCTCCTCAATACATACTTTTCCATCGCGCAATCAAGATCGACTTTTCTCGAGGAAGCACCAATACCGAGATCGCCTGGAAGGCAGGCCGAGGTCAGGCAATAATGCCTCGCGGCGCAACAATAACAGCCGTATCATCTCGCGATCCCATTACACCATTATAAATCATGCCTCCTCTCATTTTCGTGGTGCGGGGCCGGGCACCGACGTACTTGACGTGGAGGGTCAACAGGTCGCCGGGCCAGGTGAAACCAGGTTCGGGAATCGCAAGTGCATCGATGGGTCCGTGCACGATTCGTTCTGCGCCGTAACGCGGCTTTCGATGCCTCCCTCCCTCCCTCCCTGAGATATCAGACTCAGATACGTGTAATCGTTGCTGTAAATCGAACCTCTGGCGTGTCGCGTTGTATCGCATGAGGCGAGGCGATGCGGCAATAACGAAAAGCTTTCCACGTGAAATTGCGTGGAAGTGGGTCGACCCAGACCACAGAAAATTGCGAGAGGTAATAAAGTTAGACGGCGTTGAATATATCGGTGGGAAATAAACGTGGCGCTGCCTGTTATTAAACGCATGAATATTTTAACGAGGTATCGAGTCGGGTGAAGAATCGAGATATATAAACGAGGAGGAATTGACAGGAATTGCGCGAACCGATTCGAGTTTTTTGGGGAACAATTGAAAGGAATTGATTATTGGATTAATTTGAGTGTTTTTGCTAATTGAAAAGAGTTATTTATTTAATGTTACAACGAATACTTTATGTATGTTTATGTTTTTGTATTTTTTTTTTAACTTATAAAGTGTAGCGATTATCTTTATTTGATAAAGATAAAAAATGCGAAATTGTGTCGAAAAGTATTTAAATAATATTTAACTTGTAATTTTATTTTGTTCGTGAACTCGAGATACGAGAACACGAACGCTTTCACGCGCAACCGGTTGCAGACTCCGAGGGTGGCCCTCTGTCGCCAAACTTTGGAACTTTTATAAAGTACAAGGTTCACAAGAATCACGAAACACTACGTGGAACACAGGTTCTAATAAGAATTATTCGGATATCAGAGATTCCTGATTGAAAGACACCTTATAACAAGTCCATGTGTCCACGCGACCAGATAAGATCCAGGTGGCTGTAAGCTTTTAATCGATGTTATCTAGTTGAAAGGGAATTTATGAGACGTATCTTCGATAAGTATTTACTCACACGTATATACACGTTCGGTTTCACTTTTAACAGCAAAGTCACGATGCAAAAGAGATTGTGTGTAATATTTTTTCGATATCTGGTATCGAACGTTGCATAAGTTAATAAAGATTCGAGTAGCGTATAACGCTAAAAGTGTTTTAATCTAGAAAATAAATTAATTGTTAAATCGTAATTTTAATTTCTTTTTTTTTTCCTCTTTTACAAAGATTTACAAATTTCTACAGATAAGCTATACATATTAAAATTTCTCGGCGATTTTATCACCGTAGCGAATATGATATACACTATACTTTTTTTTCTCCTTTTTCTTCTTCTTCTTTTTTTTTTTGTATTTGAAACAAAAACGTGGTAAGGTTTTGAAAAAAAAAAGACGGATCGTCGATGGTGGCAGTCACGCTGATTCTCCGTCACGCGCGGCCAAAATTGAAATGAAAATTAACGGGCATAAAATTTTAATTAAGATTTCCTAATCCTTCCGCTCCCCACCCTGTTAATTACAACGAAACGTTTAATAATATCGCCTTCGCGCCGAGATTTACACTTCGTGGTCGGGCATGTTCCGTAAAATTTCAATCACCATAAAGTCTGCTGTTTGCCCATGCCCAGGGAATCCCCTTGGTTTCCATGATTTTTACGAGCTACGCAGGTAATACCATCATTCCTCTTCGACCGACCGCCGCTTTAATCGAACCTGTAATCACGCGGAATCGACTATTTCTGAATTTCTGACCCCACCTCGGGGTCTTCTTTCTGCACTCCGCCCTAATTTTCATCGGTGCCCGATCGATCGGGAAGAAGTGCTCCAGGGGTAAGAAGGGACCAACTTTCGATCGGATAATGCGAGCAATCACGGGTGAAAATTGTTCCTTTCGAATAAGGATCTCGATCTCTTGCCAATGTACACTTTTACACTTTTCTGCGTTTGCAGCTATATTATCCCCCGCTGCTATTACTGTGTTTACCGATTTCACAGCGAAGAATGCACCGTGCGGTTTGCACTGGAGCATTCTTTGAACAGATTACTTTTTTTAATTTCCCAATTTATTATTAAAGTAATCGATACTAAAATAATTCTCCTCTCTTGGAACTTAAAGGGGGAGGGGAAACTTTCAGAAGAAAATTATCAGAATTCCATCCGTTACTTTATAACTCGCCGTTGCAATTACGGTATATATAGAAGAAACAACAACAGAATATTTTCTCGATCGTTTTATAATTTATCAGAAATTATACAAAATTTTTTTACTTGCTTATTACCATTATTATCTCGAATTATCCACACACTTTCTCCAATCTCCATTATCACGATTATCAAATGTATGCAGAACTCGCGATTTATCCGCGAGTATCGAGAGGATCGTCTCGATCATCGCGCGTTTTATCACCACGGGTATCCTACGCAACGCCTTTTGCACGCTCTCCAGAAGAGATTCCAGAAATTGCATAAGCGTTGCGTGGAGGCGCGTGGGCAGCGTGCATCACGTTAGCAAGCCGAGTGCACGTGGTCGGTCGGGCAGAGGTCAGGCAGGTGCGTGCTGTGGGGTCACACGCGGAGAAAACGTTCACTGTCACGTTGCAGATATCGCACCGGCTCGTCGACGTGCATACGCACTTTCACGCTTTCGACCAATCAGATACACCGGCCATTAAACCGACTGTAGAGTGAGAAAGCGAGGGAAGGGAACGCGGGTTTGTTTAATTACCGAGCCGTCTTGATTATCGGGGATAATGAAGGGGTACCGATTTGCTTTTAATTAAAGGAAACGGAGGAACGTGGGGTCCATTCCTTCGATGATGAGGAGCTGAGAGGTTTAGGGTGGGGTATTGAAACTGTTTCTTCCAAATGTTGCGTATTTAATGATTTGGATATTGACGTGTTGTGATGCGGTACAATTGTGTGGGAATGGAAATTTGAATCAAAGAAAAAAAGTGGTATAGGTCAATCATGTGAACTAATGCAAGTGGTTTAGGTCAATCGAGATATTATTATTTATTTGCTTCATATTTACTGCTTTTCTACTTTATTTTAAAGTCTTCCTACATTGTACTTATCTAGTTAGTAGTAATAGTAGTAATAGTAGTAATAGTAATAGTAGTAGTAGTAGTATATGGTTAGGAAGGTAGGATTAGTTTATATTAGGTTAGCAAAATTAGATACGTATGCATATTGCAGAAGATATATCATGAAACATATAAAAATGCATGATAAATTGTAGGAAAAGTAAGAAGCATGTTTTGAGAATAGTATTTTAAAACGTGAAATGTCCAAGTTCGATAAAAATGTCTATCTCGTTTATGGTTTTCACAAAATACATCGCTGGTGAACAGGCGAACAGGATTCAGGCGCAGCTTTGCATCTAAGAAATATAGTTCTCTCTCTCTCTCTCTTTTTCTTTCCTCTTAACGAAGATACCGAATGAACCGAAAGCAATAAGCCTCTTATAACTCAATTACGACACTCGTAAGTTCCTTGACTAATTATACTTTTGACAACCTACGGAATTAACTCTTCCAAAAGGAAATTAAAAAATACTACTATAAATTAATGCTAACAATGAGAACTCGAAGCTCCATGAAGATTAAAATTCGTACATATCTAGAATCTCTGGTAAATGGAATGTCAGAAGGACGATCTTCGTTGAAGCAATGAATATTCAAAAGAAAGAAAACTCGATCTTATCTTTTCGGATATACTCTAATAAAAAACTTTGCTTTACATCTTATTTCTCGAATCTCCTCTGTTCCCTGAAAATTCGTATGCTCTTTGTATCTAAAATGATCGTTGACGTAGGTACGTTTTAATTACAACCACGACGCGATAGATACCCTGGATAAAATTTTAATAACCCGGTTCGTTCAAGGGATCAAGGGAGAACATTTTGGAGAGGTAAGACAATCGTACACGAACCGAGCCGTAATAACAGAAGCGAGGCATGCCCGAGTTCCACGCTCTTAATCATTAGTCTGCTTGTAAAAAAAAAAAAGGAAAGGAATCCCTTTGAACGTGCAAGAGCGAACGTCCGGCTGCCCTTATAGCCGTGAGTAAGGAATTAAATTAATATTAATCTGGAGCACATAGCCATCAAAATTCCGGGTTACGGGCGGCGATCTGCATAATTTCAGATTTCACAGATGCCCCCTTTTTATTTCGGCAAATCCTACCCTCTGCCGTTTTACTCGGTGGCCAATAAGGGTGGAGCAAAAGAACATTCTCTTTCTCTCTCTCTCTCTCTTTCTCTCTATACAAAATTTATCGATTATGCAATTAGGAAATTATTTCTTGATACGGTTTATGAATCATTTTTTTATAGGTGTGTGTATGTATGTGTGTATATATATATATATATTTATTGGATCTGTCTCGATATGATTTTGATTATAATGAATTATTATAACTGACTAAATTAAATTTGTTATTCAAATAAGAGAATAATTTATATTGCTTTCGATCGGGGAAAATTATCGATCATAGATCTTAGGATACAATTATAATTACGGGGGAAAAGGAGCAAGGTAGACATTCTTCCTCCTTTCACCCTTTACAAAGAACCGATATTGCCTCGAACTCTTTAATCACCTCTTTACTGCTGTACAACAATACAAGGAGGGGAACAAGAGAGCGATGCAATTAATCTTCCAACACTTCTCCAAATTAACTCGTTCTCAATTCACGAGTCGCTTCCACACCAACGTTCCTTGCCTTCGTTCGCGCAGGTAGAATGTCAACAACTGACCGACACTTCTGTCTTCCCGCCTTTGAACGGCTATTTATAATTGCTGACATCGATATTGGAACCTTTCTCTTCCCCCTCCCCCCCGTGGTTGAGAGATTTACTGACGAATTTCGCGTTCTCCAGTTTCCTACGCCTATCGCCGTTTACACCTGCGCCCCATCCTTCTTCGTTTTCCACGAAGAACACGCGCCTGCAATTCATTCTCGCGAGGCGATCGAGTTCTCGCGTTTATCGCGGCCTGTATCGCCGTTAATTTATCGCCCAACTCCGAGGCAGCGGCATTAGAAAACGAGGAATCGTCGCGCCACAAATCATCCCGCGGGCACAACGCGTTGTCGTCGTCTTTGTCGTCGTCTTTGTCGTCGTCGTCGTTGAAATGGATCAAATACGGTGTTTCTCGGTGTCCAACGATGAGTTATATCGAGCGATAAGGGCGATATTTCCAACGGCCGCTCCTCGAAATCGAGCAGCGGGGACGAATTTTTCTTTTTTAATCGATGATAATTGCGATCACTTTATCCTTTGTCAATTTGAAAATTTGACCGCAGGGGATGGGGATGATTTATCGGTGGGAAGATGCAAATTTCTACTTTGGTAATTGAAGTGTCAATCGAGTATGAAGCGAGAGACGAAAAAACGTTCTCCGAAGGATAAGTTCAATCTTTTTCTATTTATGTTATATTCGTTGGCTGTATTAAACGATGAGATTACTTTTTCAACTCAGGGATGTACTTCATCAAATTTATTTAAATAAATTTATCAATTTTTGTTCTTCGTAATAAGCTTTCAAAGAGAATTCAAGATAGAATCTTATAAATATTCAACATCAGACTCTTAAAATATTCTAAACAATTCGAAGCAGCCCTTCCAATTAATCATCCAACAAGATTCTTATCTTTTCAATAGTATCTACCTCTTCCTCGACCTAAATATCCACTAGGATAATAGGAGCTCGCTTTATCCTTCCACTTCTGTCCTCTACTTCTTCCATGTAAAAACACCCAGAGAACTACTCAATTTTATCTTTAGATCACGATTTTCCGGCTAAAATTCCAAAAGAACCTCTCCTCTTTCGATCCTCATTCGTTCACTCGATCATTTCTTCATCACTGACCGACACTGGACCACCAACGTGGTTTCCATCCTTCCAAGCAATCGAAATCGATTTCCACGCGTCCACAGATCTATCTATCAGAAAAATAATCCTGTTGTGACGGATCCACGAGCACGATTCCGATCCGCAAGCGTCACGTAGAGCGCTTCTGCCTCGAGATTCCAGCTCGATTCGTCCCGTGGCTTCCCTTAATTGGGACGCTGAAATGGGGGAGAAGGAAGGGGAGGACCCGACTTCCGAGAACGACACGAGGTCCGGGGGCGTAAATCCGAGGCAAACTCAGCCACTCTGTTAATGGGGCCCGATCATATCGCGTTCGATGAAATTTGTTCGAACCTGTGTAAGGGTTGATGCCTGCTGGAAGCTGCAGGAAGTGTTTTTAATCGTGAAATTTCTTTTTGAAACTGGATGGAAACTTCTTCTCCTTCTCCTCCACTTCTTTTTATCCGAATCATGTACTCATATGGGATACTTTTGATCAATGCCAGTTTGGATGATCAGTTGTCGATGAATTGATGAGTGGAGGAGGAAGCTACGATTATACTATAGAATCTTCTCCATCGCCGATCCATCTCGATTATTTTAATCACCTTGCACTTATTATTGTACTATATACTTCAAACGGTTATAGAACACACGCGATTGAAATTGGACAAGGATCGACACGATTCCAATTACCATTGTTATATTTGCCTGAACGGGCCGCGATCGTAACGATGTCTCTGATAGCCGCGAACAAACGCCGATTATCAATCACATTTAACAGATCCCCCACGCGTCCTATACCGATCTTCTCGGAATTGAATCGCGATCATCAATCGCGAACAGCAGGCCGGAGGAGAAAACGTTCGTTCCCTTTCGTGCCCTCGACGATGCCACTCTATTGTATTCGGTTTCTCTCGTCAACAGGGCAGCCAGACAGAGACGGAGAGACGAAGAGAGGGGGACAAAGAACGAGTGAAAGAGAGAGAGAGAGCATTGCATCGCATAAAGTCACGTCCACAGGCCACCCGCCTGCGGATTGCCGGACTCGACTCGCTGCCCACTCGTGTTCACCGGACCGAGTCGTGACTTTTGAAGAGTGGCTCTCGCGAAAAGTTCAACCCGAATCGACCCGGCTGCGTTGTTCCACGCGGAACGCTATCGGCCGCGTGCGCACCGTTTCGAATAAGCAGAAATGTTTCGAGGACGATAACCGGCGTGGGCTGGAATCGGATTCGATGGAAGGAGGTTGGATCCGCGGCAATGTGGGACGAGATCGAGATTTTAGAGTTGGGTTCTCGGTGAAATTGGGGAAAGTCGAGAGACGGAGAGAGAGAGAGAGAGAGCTAGCTGTATAGCAAAGAAGTAGGTATTTGAATTTTTAATTTTTCTTTTTTTTTTGATTTAGAATAGAATTTTCTATTTTCGAAGTAGTTATTGGAAATGAAGACGAATAAATAAATAAATAAATTCAGCTTAAAGTCACTTACTCCATTTATCCAAAATTGGAATCCCTCTATCCGTTGTTGGTCCCGAAATTTCAATACGACTATCGAAGGTGAAGTGATCCGTGCAACGACGGTTGGGAATAAAAACGAGAGGGACACGGTGCCGAGAAAGGCAAACGAGGGCCGAAACTGTTTGGAGCGTGGCCGAAATTTCTTTTTTGCGGATTCCACGTTGCGTGGCCATAATGTCCCCTCGGCCTGTTCTCGGCCGGCCGTGTCGAGCAATTTCGGTGTGTCGTTCGTCGCAGCGTGAACTCATCCACACTCACCTCTCCAATGTTGGGGGAATAAAAGAGGCGGGGACCCCCATAACCTGACGAATTAATCGCGGCCATACGCGGTCGTATCTTGCCGCGAACGTGCGACGTCCTCTCGTGGCGGAGAGTTTACGGAGTCATCGTGGACCTTGGTGTCCGCAATTTCAACGTAAACGCGCGCCACCTTCCTCTCCAGACCGCGCGCCTTGTTAGCGTAACCCTGTATAATGAGGCGTAAATTGCCAGGTGAATCCTCTACGCCACGGCCACTACCAGTGGCGTAGCTCGTCGCGGAATTGGGATAACGCGAGAGACGTTTTGTAATTTTCGACAAAGGAAATTGAAAATTGGATGGAGGATGGGGGAAAATTGATGTCTTGGAAAATTTTTCTGCGAAAGTGTCTTCGAATTGTTATTCTTCGACTGGAATTTAAATTGGAAGGGACGTTGATATTTATTGATTCTTGAATATTTGCCGTGAAATTGGAACAAGCTCGGTTCTTCTTTGAATTCTTTGACGTGACAAGGGGGGAAAGTTAGAATGTTAATGGTGTTTTTGAGTCTTTGAACGTTTGTTGTAAAATTGAAATTGAAGCTTTAGACGGAGGAAATTAAAAAATAAATTATAACGTGGTATATTTAAATTTTCGAATATTAATTGAAAAGTTGGAGTAAAGTTCTTCGAATAGTTTTGGTAAGTGGAATTGAAAATTTCGAAAATAATAAAGAGACTTAGAAAATGTGAAAGTCTGAATATTCTATGCAATTTCTTTTCTCGTGTTCGATTCGTCGTCGTAACAAAAATTAATTCTGTTTGCTACGAACTACGATGAATTTTAAAATAATTCGGGAATAGAAAGGGACTCGTAAAATTGCAAAAGCCCACGATTTCACCGCGTAGACTCTTTAATTATTTCACGTTTCGTTCTGCTTTGTTTCTACCCTCGGGGAGGGAGAGATATACGGTAAATTGTGGAATGTAAAATTTTTTAGCGCGGTAGATGAAGGCGCGGCGCGAAAGTTGGGCAGATTATCCAATTTCGCCGATTTATAACGAGACAAACGAGGTTGCCGTGTGCCAGATGTCACGGCACAACTTGGCGATCGGTTCAAAGAGGCGGCGATACTTTTGATGTAAACTCGCCTCCAGTCTCTCTTTTTCTCTCGTGTCACGCACGTGCTTTCGTGACTTTTTTACACGACCATGTCTGTCCATCATTTTCAAACTTTACTGGAACGTTAAACGCAAAACATTATACCCCTTAAAAGTTTAAATTCTAAATTGGAAACAAAATTAAACGTAATAAAATTTAATATTTTCACGCGTGGAATTTTTTTGAAAGCGTAAAATTCAACGTTCTGATAAAAATATATATATATATTTATCTGAGAATTTCCAAGCGACCTCGAAAGACACAATTTTAAAATTATCACGAAAGAGAAAAACGTACGTATCGCGAGTTATCCAATTCGTTCTGCGCAAATTTACCTTCATTCCGTGGCGTAATTGAAATTTTACGACCACCCTATGGCAAATATCCTCGGGAGCCTCTTAAATGTATCCGATAAAAAACGGGTATAAACGATCCTTAAAATTGTTTTTTAAAGCGTGCGCGCACGATCGATATTCCTCGCGAGATTTCATCGTTGGTTTTTTAAGTGGGTCACTTTGGGAATTGCGGAAATCGTTCGCGAAAACGATGGGCGGAGGGGAGAAATCGGCGGCGGGGCATGCGTGCGAAAAAGTCGAAGTAATTTTAGGAGAAACACGACTCGCAAATTAACCCGCCACCTCTCGCGTGAGCCGGACGTTAGCTTAATGGCCGATCGGTCACGCACCACGTGACGTGCCACGACAACGATTTACAGTGCCACGTCTTAATCGTGACCCGCAAATTATCACTTTGCCAATTTACCCGGCGAGCAGCCGATTGTCCGCCGAACAATGGGGCCGAACGATCGTTCCACATTCTTTTCCTTCGTCGAAATAATCGTTTCGTGGCAACACGTGGTTGCCACGAATCTGCGTTCTGAGTTTCGAGAATGGAAATTGGGCCGTGAAGAAGGAACCAGGTGTTAAATTCTCTTTCGATGAAACTTTTCGATATTAAAGGAAGAGTTTTCTTAATTCGATAATTTTTTCGAGTAACATTACATATCAAATCCTGATAATTAGATAGTTCCCTATTTTTCCCACGAGTGAAAATTCAATCCTTCAAATTTTTTGAATAATTACCAAAAATATTTCCAAATTTACCTTTGATAATTGGAAGATTTAATTCCCCTTTTTGTTGTATTTTCCTTTTTTATAAATCTTTAAACGTGTAACTTTTGTTCAATTAAATATTCGATTCGATGCACTCGTATTCGGATAATATCGGGATAAATGAGTATAGAATAACGTTTCGAACCGCTATCTCCGCTCGATTAAATAAATCATAAATAAATCAGTGGAGATCACGAGGCTCTATAATCATTGTATCGAAAGTTGATTCCGCAAAAGGGTTTCCGATATCGGAAAGCGGGGCTGTTCTTCACTGAATCAAAGGTGGTATGTCGGTGCCCGGAGCGAGAACCTGCAACGGCAACAAGTAACCTGGCAAGATGTTGGCTACCCTATGCATACAGAATGCTGCTACCAATGCAGCCGGGAGGGAAGAATTTATTATGTGATCTAATTTAAACCCGTGTGATATATGAACGTTCGCTTCGCCTTTTCACATAACTTCGGCACCGGCCTCGATCTTTACGATTCCCTCGCTTCGACCCGCTCGAAATCTCGCATTTCAACGTCAAATACACGCTTAAAATTATTCAATATTCATCACTGTTGTCGAATTTCTACTGGTAAACAAAATATCCTCGTACGAATATAATTTTTTACCTTCCAAATGAAATCATTCAGGAACATTTATATATTTATATATCAAAATATATATGAGTATGTACAAGTGAAAAGTGTACGTATAAGTCATATTATTTAAATAATATAATACGGTAATAAGAAATAATAATAAAAATAAAATGTAAATAAAAATTGATATCTTATTATCTTTTAGGGGGAAAAAAGAAATATTCAATCTTAGACGACGAAAAAAAATAATGCTGCAAGCTGCCTCAATAACTCTCGAACACTCTCAACTTCTCAATCCAATTTGCGAGAACAAATTCTCGAGAATTCTCCCTTCCCCAAGTTTCTACCCTCGAGATCTACACACGTGTATTCTCGTCGTATCCTCGAAATAAAATCCTGCCCAGAAACGTGTAATTTTCCGGGACGAGTATGTATGCAACTCTTCTCTTATTTGCACAACGGGCCAACAATCTTCCATCTCGTGTATCGCGAACATTCAGCCTTAAATGCCTCGGGTGCAACACTCGGATACTGGATATTCCGTTTAATTCCATTCGTAAATACACGAAAATCTCGCGGTGGGGTCGGGCTAATTTCGAAAATTTGCGGCTGGACCGACCGAAATTCGTGCATGAAGACGTAACCATCGGCTCGAAGGGTGGCTCGCTGCTGGCGACTTGGCCGGAAACGTTGCGTAATTGCTCATCTCAAGTGCACGGTTGACCGTCATGGAGGACGAAAGCATCGAAAGGTGCATCCCCCTCGGAGCGAGCCAGGCGCACAACATAAATTTTCCCCCCCTCGAGCCGGTGTTTACAACGCGTAATTAGCTGGAACTCGAAAAATCCGGTAACAGGGGCATCGTCTCTCTGTGTCGTCCGCATAAAGTATCGGTTCGAACCGGTGAAGCGGATTCACGGTGGCGGGAACGGCGGCTAACACACGACGTCGAACACACACAGGGTGAATTCCGGTTTGCTCCCGATTTTCCCCCTCCCCTCTCTTTCCCTCAGCCCGATTACACAAGTCGGTTACAAATTGATATCGATGGCTGGGTACACCTTTGGCGTGAAATTTGTCCGCCGTTTCTTTTTCCTCTTTATCAAATTTCCTTTTCGTACAATTCTGGAAAGAAAAAGTCTGAAGGAACCGAAGAGATCGGAAGATTAATACCCTACAATTACGTTCATACAAAATTTCAATCATGCTGTAATTAATTGTAACAGTAGATATATATATATATCTTATAATCAATCTACAGAAAAGTTAATTCAATTTATTTCTACTACAATTTGATACAAAAGACGATTAATATTAATCAACGAGCAAGGTTAAGCTTAATTAAAATTTAATATAAATCTCTTCCCCTTTCTCTCTCTCTTTCTTAAATACCGTAGAAAAACAAAGAAGAACACGCAATTGCAAGAGCAGCGAACACAACAATTAACGTTTCAAAGATCGTCATCTCGATGACGCAGCTTGTTCCGCTACTACACGCGCGAACCGTGTACTTATTACGTGTTGCAGCTCGTCCCTAATAAAAATATCACGAGAATCGGCGCGCGCTGTCCCTCTCTAAACGCACCGCGGTGTTGAACGCGCGGGTAATTTGCTTGGAACGATTCACCGTTTCGAAACGGCAGCGTGGACGTACGCAGCAACGGCTCGAAAAGTAATTTTACGCACTGTTTACACTGGCCTCGGTGCGCGCAAGCGTGCGCGAGGGGATGCACGGGGGGAGGGGAGGGGAGGAGAAGGTTGTATACCGCGTACACCAAGGATCCAAGAAGCTATCAACGTAAATCAATAACGGGAGCACTTTGGCGGTGCATCGGCCAGCTGCCGGCCTGTTCACCGCCTGGCATTCCATTGGCTATTGCTTTTTCGAGGCTTCTACTTTACAAGGAATCACATCGACGACGCTGTAAATAATAATCCTCCCGTGTAACAACAGGTTTCTCGACTACCACGGCCTTTATACTTTCACCAATTAACCGACCGTTTTGCGAGACACGCTAACCCTTCGTTCCAGAGAGAATATGTATATATATATATATATACATATCTGTGTACTCTTCGAGAATGGACCACTGAGCCTCTGCTTCTCTTACGATCCACGAAATTTTATTATATACCCGGATGGTAATCCTCGTTGCATTATGTATAAGAAAGGTGGACAATTTCGGGCACGTTCCGGAGGAAATTTCGATATTTTTCTTTCCTTTTTCCGGTGGTTAACGTGACAAAAGTGGGATGGGGAGGGGGAGAGGGGTCTATTACGCTCTATTACTCGAAATAATTTTGCAACAGTTTTCAAAGCGGGCAAACGCCGCTTGCGTTTAATTATATCTAATTCTATTATGCAGATTACACGGTTGGCTCGTGCTAATGATACTCGAGAGGTGCGAGCCATGTCGCAGTATTCAATAAGCGCGTGTTCATATTTTGCATTTCTAGTTACACACACCCCTCCTTAGATATTTTTCGAAAATTGTGCGCTCCGGGGATGAAAATGATCCCGCCACTTTCGCTTTCATACATTTTTCATCGCACGGAAGCGCGACACCTGTGCAATAAACGGAGCACGATACTTCATTAGGCCGGAATCACGCCACCTGAAGCGTGAACCTGAACGAAACGCCATCTATCGGAACCGGATTGCCCCCGTTTTATATACACGGAAGATCGGAGAGAAGGATAAAAGTTTTTTCTTTTTTTCTTCGTTTTTCTCCGGTTACAAAGTAGGGAAGTAAAAGGGAGGATGAAAGCACAAAGTGAATGAGCGAATCGGACGAGTGGAATAAAAGTGGGTGGGAGGCATTGAATATCACGATATTGAAATTACGTTAATCGATAACCATAAAGCATAAAATTGGGACGTGTACGCGTAATTTATCCTTCGTATAAGCGCGAATATATTCAATGATTTCGCATGCTGGTTCTCACGTCCAGCTGTGCAAAGAACAGCGGCAAACGAGATGGGGGCAAAAATGATTTAGCTTCGACAGCCGTGCGCGGTCCCGATAAATTGCGCCTCCATTTTCTTTGCCCTGGCAATCATAACTCGCGATAAAATACGATACTTTTTTATACCCTCCCGGTTTGACATCACCTCCATTCCACCACCGTCGTGCCCGTGCCTATCCGAACCTGCTGCTTCTTCAACCTTCTATCCTTTTTATCCGTCCGTTATTGTTCGTATCGAAACAACGCGGTGTAACTCTTGTCGAGAGAAATATAGAGCTTGGACGATAGAAATGGTTCAAGCAAAAACAGTTGAAAGGATATATATATATATATTTTCAAAACGTTAATACATAATGCATACGATAATATAAATCGGATGACCGCAGCAATCGTTATTGTCATCCGCACGGCTATCGCGAGTGACGGCGCCACTTTACGATTCTCTTAGGAAGAAACGAGCAATCCTAACCTATATTATAACGCTCGTGTAAAGTGCGCCTCGAGCGCACGTTTAAACACAAGATCGGACGCATTAAAATTCCTGGCGGTACGATCGAGGCAAAAGGAGGCGGAGTGAGAAAAACTAGAAGGCCGATCGGCGCGATCGAAGCGTACAAATGTCGATTCTCCTCTTTCCGCCTCTCTTATTGACAGGAGTTGCACAGCGTTACACGCTGTCGCGCGTGTAAAATGACCGGCGCGAAACCCTTGCGATAAAATCAGCAAGCAACCTGCGTCCACGCCATGCGGTGTCACATAAAGATGCTAATGCCACGGCATTATCGTGTCCAAGGGCCTATCGCTTACCAGTGTTTAAAGCCGTCATTACTCTCTGACAGGAGCTACCGCTGAGAGTAGCCAACGAGATTATTGCCGTTTCACGAAAATCCTGTTCGCGCGTAGCCACAGCTGTCGCGAACAATTCAAACAATTCAATTTATAAAATGACGTGGAATTATCCTACGTGACGGTGCCCGGGAATTTTGTGGACATAGCTCGTCGAGAGAGAGAGAGAGAGAGAGATGGTGGAATATATTTAGAGTCATAATTAGCGTAATTATGCGTATATGTTTGCCGGCAACGTTTACACTTCCACGTAATAATAGTATTTCAACCTTGGCGGAGTCAAGCGTGCGGTTTGTACATTTAACTAGAATGTAATTTAACCGTTGTTTGTGTTAATGCGCGAAGCACACGTTGAAAGGAAGCGGAGTTTGGCGAAATTCGTTCCTCGAGTTAACTATCTAGCTTCAACATTGTCGCTTGTTTTTGAATGATTTATACGACATACGGTTATCCTTTTGATCCAATTTCGCGTGAGTTTGTTATCTTGCGACAATTATGAGAACACTTGGTGAAAAGCAAATTATTTTTCTCCCCGTAGTATGATTTAATATTTCCCGATTATTGTTGCGGTCAATTATATCGTTTTCCATTGATTCATTCTTCTCGATTGAAATTTTTGAAAAATTCTATCGCATTGGAATAAAATTTAAGCAATAATTTGTAATTTCGCACTTTTAAAATAACCAATCTTGAACAGCGCGCATTAGAGGCACGCAACATAAAACGGAATGCGTAAAATCAATTACGTGCAAATACTTTTTCTGGCCACTAGACACGTCAGCAACAGACCTCGAAATCCTAAACGAGACCGTTCCACGAGCCGCCGATTTGCGAGCAACCTATTTCGTGCACGCAACGTCCATCAATCCTCGGCCCCATTATATTTCGCGATATTTAAATCCGCCAGGCCAGCCGCTCGACACCTGTTGAAACTCGTCTCTCGTCGTCAATACCGCAAGAACAAATTGCTAGCCGACTATTACTTCACCTTGCACCCTCGATTGATAAAACGTCGAATGGAAATGACCTCTCTCTCTCTCTCTCTCTCTCTGTCTTTCTTTACCTCGCGTGGGTGAGTCTGTTTTACGAGTCTTTTTACCTTTGGAACGTGCAACATCATCAGGGAGGGCTTGGACATTTAGTTGTCTGGCGTGTGCTCGCCTATAACGAGATCGAGATCGTGCAGTCGTTGGAACGTTATCGAGCCACCGGGGTCCATGCAAAAAGGGGGTCCAACGAAAAAAATTGTACAGGCCGACGCGAGTGTAATTGGGACAGTTATAAATCTCGTTCGGGGACAATAGTTTTTCTGGCCACGGTGTATTTACAATGCATCTCGGTATCTGCAGCTGCCGCGTACGTCTCATTAATTAAGCCTCTCCGTTCAACCATCCCACCATCTCCTCTCCGTTTCTTCCCCATCCTCTTCTCCGACTACCCACCCGTTCGATTCTTCCTCCTCGTCTTCTTCGTTTCTACCAAGCAGGGTCTCTCCGCCTACACCGGGCCAACCGTTCACCAATACGTTTCACCAGGCCCTTTACAGGCTGCTCTCGATCGGCTCGTGATGCTGCAAGACCGTAACTGGCCCTTCGTACCTTCCTCGGGATTAATTAAAAAATTCCTTTACTAAACTCGCGATACACGCGGAGGAGAGTTTATCTGGTGGAATGGCGCTTCTGGTGGACCTTGTCTTCGTAATTCATCTTTTGTGCTGTTGGCCATTGTGTACAGGCGAGAGAAAAGTGTTTGTTTGGTATTCGATAATTATCAGTGATTACGAGTAATATCTTTAAATCGGTGGAGCGCGTAAAAGTTGTGTCGGATATTAAACGACACCTTAATTCGTTTTTATCTCTTGATAGAATCTCGATGAGATTTTAAGAGTTAATTTAAAAGTTTTATCGCCTCGATTAGGGAAAATTGGCGGAGTTTGTCTCGTAATTGTCCTTCGTCGTTTTATTGGATATTCTGTAAAAGTAAAAGAAGATGTTGTTCGACAATTATTCGATGCGTAAATTGTGTCTCTTGATGAGATTTATTTTGATAAATGGATTGCGGATGTTTACGAATACCAATTAAAAAAAATGAAGCTCAAATAGATATTTGCTTCATTCTTCAAATATTATAATATATTTCGTAGATTTTTACGTTGAATGAGACAAAAGATCAGGCAGAGCGACAGAGATAAAGTTATTTCGCTCTATCGCCGCAATATGGCGTGGCGCACTATCTCGTTTTCTCCAATGTCGAGTAAAATTAATTTCACAGAAAAGTTTCAATTGATATTTCTGTACATCAACTTTTGTTTCGGCCTCTAGAATCCTCTAGAATCATAAATATCCCGTAAATATATCTTTGAAAAGAATCTTTGAAAATTTGTAAATGGAAAATCTTTGGAAATGAATTTACCAGGAAATGGCGAAAGTATCGGACACGTGGTCAGGCAAGATTACAACGAAAGAACTTATTAATCCCGTTCCAAGGTGCACAGGGCCCAGAGCAAATTCGAGATTAAATTCATCAAAATCCAATTCTGACCGAGTCCCCTTCAGGCTGCATTGCACGAATGAATAATGCATAAATAGCGTGCAACGTTTTATCCCACTCCTTTCCTCGTCATTTTACCGGGGGTCATTTTGACGTGAACTGATTAGACTTAGCGGGAAGCTTTTAGGTAAGCACGATCTTGTCAAGTCTTTAACGGAGGAGGACTATGCATTTCGTGATTCGAAGAAAAAGAAATAGAAAAGAATCTCGATGAAATGTTCACGATACAACGAATCGAAACGGAGGATCCATCGTTTGGATTCGAAGTGAGTGATTGTAATTATGAAACGGTAGCAAGACCGCAAATCGAGTAGCTCCCGGCTCGAACCTGATTTTCTACAAAGGGTTTATTTGTCCTTAGGGGAACACCTACAATTCGGAAGTTAAGCACGCTGACTGAACGCGTTACACTCGTGTTCATCCGTTTTTCTTTCGACTATTAAAAAGAAATTAAGCGAGCCTACATTAGTTTTTAATTTTTTGGCGTTCCAAAAAATTTCTTACTCCTTCTTACACATATACGCTCACATTAATATTCGGGCATTAAAATTATTATTTTATTTTTCACGTTTCAATTATAAAGGATCGAGTCGAGACAAATTTCATGCAACTTTAAATTACGACAAGTATCTTCTAATTCTTAGAATTCATCTTAGAATTCTAACGCAATTTACTACAATTTTCATTTATTAATATCCTTTTACAAAATTAATCAAATTTCGCAGAATTTAATCCTTCAAAATTTCTCTTCTGCCGCATCGAATCTTACATATCTCGCCCTTCCTCGATGCTCTCTCATCGAGGCGCTCCACGCACCCTTTCCTTCAAACGAGCCAATCCCCTCCCCTGGCGTACCCCGAAACACCGTGATTTTCACCATCACGGTAATTGGCGCAGCACGCGTCCGCCGAAATGACCGGATTCACGAACGGTCCCGCGTTATATCTCGACGGATAGGGGTCCAAACGTTGTTTCGTATAGGAGCTGGTGGGTGCCCCCTTTCCCTTTCTCGAGCCGAATTGTAGCGTGGATTGTATGCAAATTGCGGTAGCGGCTACTTGAGCCGGCGCGTTTAAACGGCGGATGGAAGGGCAGCAGCTCGTTCCTGCCCTGGCAGGGGCCCGCGGTGTCCCTGAATAAAACATCTCGCGAGGAATTCCAGCCTGTGTGCGCCGCGAGGGTGAAGAGAAAGAAAGACGACAGAGGCGCGCTCGCGGCTCCATGCCGTGGTTGTTAAGTACACGTCGCACCAGTTGATGCTAATTAAAATGAGACTCACTTTGGCTGCTCGGTTCCCTTTTCGCCCGTTTCGTTCGTTCTTGCTCCGGCTCCTGCCTCCTTCTGGCCCAGCCCTTTCCTCTCTCGTACGCGTCTCTTCTCTTCCGCGCCACTTCCATCGGCCTCTGCCTCACGGCTAGGAATATAAAGATCCTACTTAGCCGTTATTACGAAACCACCTCTACGTGGGTAGACCATTTCGTGCCACCGAGTTTCTACTTTTCTCTTTGCTACGCTTCAACGTTCAGGCGAGAGGGCAACGGTAGCTGGAAAGCTTCTTGGAAGTTCTTTGAGAAGCTTTGAAGGCCTTGATGAGAGATGGATTCGACTTTGAATTTTAGATTCGACTTTGAATGTTGATTTTTATTGATGATGGTGTGCAAGCTTAAATTATTATTGTTTTCATTGTAAATTAAACGAGATAATATAGAAAGAAGTATATTTTACGTGATTATATTTTCTTTAAAGGAGTTAAGGAATAATGGAATTGCTTAATTTAAGCTGAATTTTGTTACATTTTTATAACGGTATAAAGTGTTACAACGAGCTTGAAGGATTTGGTAAATACAGATCGTCTAAAAAAAAGGCAGGCAGGTGTAGCTTATTGGCAATCTTGTATCTTTTACGAGTGAAAAACGAAGTCATCTTGCGTGATGCCGAACGTTGAACGAGAAACATGCGCTGTGAAACATGCTTGCTGTAGAACATGCAATCTCGTTTAAAAATCATCTCAAGCTCACGATATAATTGAATATTTACCGACACATCCCATTATCGATACAGAATATTTCTTTCAACCCATTTCTTATAACCCTTGTAATCGATTTAAAATTACTCTTAAATTCGTCAAATGTCAAAGAAATAAATTCGAAGGTTGAAACAAAAACAAACTTCGTAACATTATCATAACAACATTATCATATATATTTAACGCTTTCGATAAATTACAATTTTAAATCGCTAAAAGAAAAAGAAAAAGAAAAAGAACTCGATCGAAATAATCAAATAATCTCGCAAAAGATCCCATTTAAAAACTTTATCCATCGATCTTGCTCCCCATCTGCCCCCTCCCCCTACCTCAAAAAAACCACGACGACCGATACGCAAGAAAAATTAATCGCGTTGGCGAGGCAAGGTCGAAAAACCATACTCGTTCCACCGCTTCTTTCCCCCTTAATCCCTCGCAATCGACATCGATCAAAGGCAACGGACAAGATGGCCAATGAGACTCGTCCCCATTCATCATCTCCTTGCCCGATAATCGATCAAAATCTTTCTCTGTTCGCGAGATATCGCGCCGATCGCCGATCGCCGATCGCGAATCTCTCCTCTCCTGGTATTCCTCCCGGTAGCCGCCATTTCTCGACGGTCCTCCCTCCCTCCCTCTTCCCTTTCCAACGTGTTCTCATTTTTTAGGACGGGAATCGCCGAAAATGCTATCGTTACGAGGATCTTCGAACCGATGGCTTCGAGTTGACATAACCGCTTATTAGCGGGCGCAAGAAGAACGCGGCAACGCGTCTCTGCCTTCCTCGAGGAAGGGAAGAAGAGTGATTGACAGACACGACGCCCGTTACCAAGGGTCCACGTCACCCTGGATTAATATTTTTCACGCGCGATCATGCCCCAGGACGTCTTCATATCCGTCCCGTCGTATAACGGTATTATTGTCGATTCTCCCTCTTCCCTCCCCTACCCCTCCTCCTCTCCCCCCGCCAATTTCTAACCGTGACTCGCGGTTTCGCGCCCTCCACCCCTCCTCGCGAGTATAAAGAGCATCGTCCCTTCTTATTTCGACCGCATTGTTCTGCTAATTTTAATTACGCACGAGGCCCTGGTGCCGGAGGAACCAGGTTTAATTCAACCATTGGACGAGATTGGAAGTTGGAGAGTATTGTGGGGGAGGGAAGAGGGATCTTGATTTTGCCCCCGTGTGTTGCTACCGAGTTTTGATATTAAAGTTTTTGTTAGGGTGCTTGATTTGTGGAGCTTGATTGTGGAGGTCGAGGAAATTATATTCTATTCTTGAGGGGAGATAAGAGAAATTAATTTGTCCCGTGGGAAACTGCGCGAATGTGGATGGAGTTGGTTCAAGTAATTTAGAGATTCGATGATAAAAACGAGTATTTGCTTTTGAATCGAGAAATATAATATTGTTCGAAGCGTATATTGGACAGGAATAGGTAATAGAAATTTAAAATTATATTTTGAAGAAATTATAGTAATGGAGGATTTTTTTTCCTCCGCAAAATAACGAAATATTTTAACAAGTAAGAAACACAATTGGATAGGAAATCGAGCAAGCGAGCTCTCAAATTAACTTATTCGATGTCCACAACTTTTGTTGGTTCGCAATTACGTATTAAATATCCTGACAGTTTGATTAACGAGCATGAGCAATTTTGATGGGAAGAAGATATCGATTACGTATCTGATATATCAAAAACAAAAGGCAAATTTCTCAATCGATCACTGCCCGGCCATCTCATTTTCACCCGATCGATCGCCATTTCCTGTCTCCATCTCACCGATGAAGATACACGATATTATAACGCACTTTCTTCCTTGCTCGATCTTCCATTCGATTGGATCAGTCAATCCAACACATGACTCGATACCGTGATGATTCTCAACGAGAATCGAATTCTTTTCTTTTCTTTCTTTTTTTTTTTTCAAATTAAAATTAAAATTATTAGAATTTTCTTTTTCTGCACCGATAAAACGAAGGAAAATACGAGATAAATATGAGAAAAATTGAAATTGTCAGATTCATTAATTATCACGCTGAATCCTTGCTCTCATCCCCGTTCAAATTTTCGATTCGCTCGATGGCTATCTAAATTGACCGCGATACGAAGCAGGTTGGATCGTGCTTCTTCTTTTCTTTTTTTTTTAGGCGGCATCATTAATTAGTCAGCCAGGCGTATATTTAGGCGTTCGCCAAGTGTCAGGCCCATAGGTACTTACGAGCATTGCATTATGCCCATTACGTCTATCTTTCGATACGATCTAAACGATCGATGATGGGATCCTTGTTTTTGCGTTGCACCATTCGATGCCGCGATTTTATTAAATGTTGCAGATTTTGCATACCAAGCGAAATGTAAATCCGCCTCGCGTAAAATTTTTCAATCTTCAATTTTTCCACGATATAAAATTTTCTCGAGCAGCAAAAAAAAAAGTGCTTTCGAATATTTAAATATCATCTCAATCACGTTTAAAATCCCTTTTGATGATATCTCTTCGTAACGAATCGAATCTCCTCTCGATATTTCGTATAACGGTAGCACGGAGGCAACATTTACATGGAATATTCCATCGTTTCGGGGCCCGACAAATCCTCCCCCGGATTGGTAAGTTAGGGCCATCCGTATGGGCTTAACGCATGCCGTCCGAATGGTAACTCCTTAGCGCCTAAAATCGTCTTATCGTCGATCGATGGCCGATCGATATTCCGCGGCGGTTTAGATGGGATCGCAGAGGAGCCGAAGACCGCGCTGATCCCATCGCGTCTGGGTAGTGGTTGGAGAGGAGATAAAGAGCGGCCCTATTGTTCTTCCACGGGGCCACGCCTCGTGTCTGTAATTACAGACAGGTCGCTTCGAGGTAGCCCTTTGATGTCCGCGCTCCAACAAGCAGCGCGCCCTTGCAGCACGAAACGAGAGGATCCCGACTTCGATCCTAGACGAAAACGATGGTGGAGGCCGGCCTCGATCGATCTCGAATCAGAAATTCGCGATAGAGTCGCTTGTCTAGCCGCTTCTTTTTTTCTTTCTTTTTCTTTTTCTTGCGCCTAGGCATAGGCGTAGAACACTGGAGCTCTAATGAATCACAATATTCCTTAAAATTTATAGATGTATTATAGATGTAAAGAATGATAAGTTATATATTTTTCTTATTGGAGTTACTATGGGATGTTGTTATTAGAAAGATAAAAAAAGCGATGAAAAAAGTGATACTTTTTAAGAAAGGTTTCGCCTCATCGAATGCTCGTGTCTAGATTCGTGACTTTATCGCGAATCCTTAATTTAAGATCGATCGATCTTCATCCCTATCTCGTCCGAAGATCGATTTCTAAATACTCTTCTCATTTTAAACGATCCCCTACGGTGAATGTATACCAGTCGAGAACGTTTCACTCTTTCAAACGCCATAAGGAATAAGGAATTTTTAATTTCAAAAATTGGTGGCCTAATAGTTTCGCGTTAGACACGGTTTAAGCGGGCCCTCTTTATCGAAAGTTTTTAATCTTCGATCCAACTCTCGTCGTTCCCTTTGATCCTAACCCGGATCCTAATCACCCTAATGATTCTGTGGTTTCTGTCATAACGGAAGAAGGGAGCCATTTTTGCAAAAATAGTTTTCCAATTTACCCCCGAGTTACGTTTCTCGAAACAGGGACGCGTAAAAAAACAAAAATAATCCCACGATTACTTACGTGTTATTTATATAAAATCCGAATTTTATTTACCCGAGATCCACCTTCCCTCGAAATTAAAAAGCAATTTCATTCCCACAGGGCCCTGGCCGCACGAGATCCCAAAATTTATTTCTTCACGCGAAATTCCATTTCACATCCTCACCTACACCGAAACCATAAAGCATAAAACACAAGAGGGGGAATAACTCTTCGCGAGAAATCGACTTTCCTTCACGAAAAGAAACTTTCTCCGGCCGAGGGATATAATACATCTGCCGCAGATTATTTTCCAATAATCTTACAATTGTTACCACGAATAAAATTCCACTATTGTTCCCTCCAACCTCTGAGTTATGTGACGTAAACGATGTGTTTTCACGAGCGTTGGAAAATTAGAACGGGGCCCAAACAAAGCGTTCCCGTGCTTTATGGTGACAACTAATCGGCGTGGCCATGGTCCCAGAGGTGAAATGGCATACCTGCTCCTCTCTCGAATCGTAATTTCTCGGCGTAAAGCCAGTTGGCATAGGCGTAACCGGTGCCAAGGGTTAGGAGTTATGTGGCTAGGAAAGTGGCGGGTACCCAAAAGTAGTTGTGTTGCGCGCGTTAAAGCGTGGCGAGGCGTTTCCAGCCGCACAATGCCTCGAAGAGTTGTTCGAGGAATCCTCGTAACTCAGACACCGTGATCGAAAACGAGTTAGAAATGTTTTTCTTTTCTTTCTTTTTTCTTCTTTTTCTTTTTTCATTTCAGATCCTCCCCTCTCAGATCATTTTCACATCCATCACTTTCGTTCCATCCTTCCATTCTCCGAAGACTGACAATAATATTTTTTGGAAAATCTGTCGGAAAATTTAATAATTGAAGATTAATTATTAGATTCTAGAAGAGCTAGAAGAGCTCTAGGGATTTCAATGGTAATCTCATAAAATAAGGATGATCGAAAAAAACGAAGATTTGCTTGATACTTAATAATCGAATTCATATCACTATAGGAAAATAAATAACGCTATACTTTTCACGTTCCACGAATCATTATCACTTCAATCCCTCTGAAACAAAAAAGGAAAAAAGAAAATGAAAATAAAATATCGGTTTCGTTTAACGCTTTTTCAATCTTCTTACCTTCTTACATAGTGCTTACGCTTCTTCTCGCGAGCAAATGAAGTCACCGTACTCTTCATACGATGAAACACGATCGAGAATACCATGGAAGGCAAAGTAATGGCATAATCTACGAAGGAACGTGGCTTGGAAGGTATTGGATTACCTTGACCTACCGTCCCAGACTCCCTATATGTCGAGCAATAACCAGTAGCCGTTAAGGGATTATCACCGGGACGAATCTTACGCTAAAAACTCATTCCAGCAACAAGGCCAGTTGCTTGTATGACGAAGCAGGGAAAAAAAGGAAGAAAAAAAAAATCACATCTCCCTTTACAATCCTTTCGCTTTTGATCGGAGGCCGCCAATATCCCGTCGACTATCGCTAGACACACCGTACGGACTAATAGGCGCGTCTCCAATTTCAGTCGATAGTTTTTTGCGATCGTAAACGCGTCCCAGATTAACTTTCGCTCGTCTGCGTAGCGCAAACCCAATTAAGAGTCAGTCGTATAACGGGTGACCTGTGACCCTGGACCCGGCTTCTAGAACGAAACGAACTGTCGCCGGGGAACGAATTTCTTTTGGCCATGCATGTTAACACCTGAATCAAATTTTCGTGAATCGGAATATTTATAGGAAAAATTTGTAAGAAAAAAATCTACAGGGATAAGAGAAATTCGTCAGCTTTTGAAGAATGAATTTTGATGTGATACAGATTTAGATTGGAAACACAAGTTGGTTAATTGTTTCCGATAAATTGTTGTATTTATATGGAAAATAATTATTACGAGTGTAAAAAAGTATTAAATGTAGAAGTTGGTTACGATTTCAAAATTCAGAGAAGCTGAAATATTTGAACGAATATCTGAGGAGACTTCGATGCCTGCAGTAGCAATGTCGCAGTAGTACAACTATATTATTGAATAGTTCTGGAAACGAAGAAGAGCACGTATCTTTTTCTTGTAAATCTTAGCGAATCAAAATCATTGATCCTATCATTATTCGACATATAATGCAATAAATTCAAAAATGGCAAAAAGAAGAGGATGTTTTAATTACAAATCTTGGCCCTTCAAACAAGACAGTTTCTCAAATCGTAAGTTGTTGTCTCATCGTGGCGTGATTCACAAGTTTCAATGAGCATGGTTGGTAGGACGGTTTTAAAATTGGCTCGAATTTTTTGACTGGATGGAATCATAAAGATCGGCGATCGCGAATGTAATGGCATTCCCCGCTGAGCATGCCTCGTCGTAATCTGTGGTCCTGACCGGGGTCCTGACCCCACCACGGACGAACGTGACTCTGTGAGCGCAAGGTCCTCGCGATTCACGGTTTCTTTTCACGAGAACCATGCCATGGAATTGTTTCGCAGAACCTTATGGCCAATAAAAAATTGTCGGCGCGCGTCTTTTATTGCTATCGTGAACGAGATGCGTTTGTGTAAACAATTTGAAAAATTGATAATAATTAATAATCGGGAGAAAAATGAAAAGGTAATTTAAAAAACATTAAAAAAATAATATTTGGAAAGTAGAAATTAGTTTGTTGGTGATGCGTAATTGTTACATAAGTGTTTTGTCTTCTTCCTTAAAATAAATCTGTAATATCTGTATGAGAACAATTTTTCTAAATCATTACTCAGTTGCAAGGAAGTTTGATCATTTTTTCGCGAATTTTAACAATTTCGTATATATTTTTATTTCTTAATTGTTGGCCCGTAATGTATCAAGCGTTCTTTCTTAATTATCCAAATCTGATATCCCTATAATTCCAATTAGGGCTTGAGTTGATTATGCAAGGCTTATTTCGCTAATTAAGGCTCAACCTACAGAAACATGTATCGGTGATGGATCGTCTTTTAAGAGTATTTTTTTACAGTGTGGCAGTTAAAAGTATGCAAATGAATTATTTTCGTACGTCATATGTACTACTCTCGACTCGTACAATTTTCTGATTTTTCCAAGATTTTGTTATTTAGTTTGATCTTCACACGTAAAATTTTGTATATAAATTTTACTTGAAATTTATATTTTCTCGAATATCATTCTACAATACTTAAATTTTATTATCCATTTTATTTTAATTTTTTTAAATAATAATTTTTGTATATTTTTATATATTTCTACCAAATTTTTTCCAATTTTATCGAATTTATTGAACGTTTTCATGTTAAAAATATAAATAAAATTTATTTGTATATGATAATCTTTCAATTTTCATATCAATATTCTAAATATTTTCGAATTTTAAAAAAAATTTTATTAAATTTAATTAAATTCCTACGAATTTTTCAATATTAAAGAATAATCTATGATTGATGAATAGAACGTCATAAAACGAGAATCTCCAATGTTGTCGAAATAACTAATTAAAAGTTGATTGAAATGTTTACTCCAATGTTTAACACCTTCTATGTTCGACTAATGATTTGCCAATATCTTCATTAATCGTAACATTGTTGCAACTGATTGCAATCACACAAATCCGTCAAAGAATGGCACCCCTCATTATTGTATTATCATCCTGTATAAAATGATTTCTTTAATGAAGATGGCAGATGGCTTCAATACTGTGTTTGTGCCGCACAGAATTAACAACGAGTTCGATAAACTGTTTCCTGTACTTATCTTAACATCAAGAAAATTCTATTATCCGAAATTCTTTTTTTTTTTCATTTTTTTTTGTACGTAATTTAACAATGTTCGTTTCATCAATAAGCAATTTGCAATTTTTATCTCAAGGAGAATGACGCCTTTGGATCTTATTTAACAATTTATTAAAGTATCTTATGAAAGCAATTCATGCATTTATAAGGAGTGAATATCTTGCACCTGTCAAAATCGTGTCACACAATGAAAACCGTAATGATTCAGCAAACTGTGTCGTATATTTTTCATCATCATTCCATATTCAGAGATGTTATTTCTTTTCGAGTATCGTATAATTGAATAATAATCGCTTCAGAGTTATCCCATAGGTATATAAATATGACAAAAAATAATCGATGATTAAATATATTTATTCAGAATTTTTAGGAAACGGATGGATCGTTTTTTAAAAAACAACCTTTCTAAAGATGAAAATATTTCTCTTAATTTAACTAACGAAATTTTCATTATCCATCATTTTCTTTTTTAATACGGGACATTCGTTATGCCTTCATTTATTAACAAAAAATCCTTACGAATCTTTAAAAAATAAGACATTTTCCTGTCACTTGATTACTATTAAATTATAATTCATTAGCAATGGGACACGATTCGTATAATGCCCTCGGTCGCGCCCGAATATAATGAATAGGCAATTCTGCAGATGCTTTGGAACGTTCTCGATGGTGGATGAGGGCCAAGATTCTCCTGGTGACGAGGAGAACGATGATAATCGTCTTATAATTATATGCGCGCGCGTGGATCCACGTTTCAAAGACGAGGCGGTGAACACCAAGGAAAGAAAGATTTTGCTCTGCATAGAGAAGCAGCATCTGTCTTCAGTGATGCTCAAACGTACGAAAATCAATCTATTCAACCACTATTTAACCATAATAATTACTCTATACCCCTCAATCACGATAATCATAGAGTTTAACAATTTGTTTAACTCTATCATTCGATGAAGGTTTCGAGAAATCGTTTCAACAATTCCACCGTGAAACGTATCCTCCACAAATTATTCTCAAATTCAATTATTTATTTTCAATTAAAATTCTCAGATTATTCTCAAATTCAATTCGTTCTGACGCTCGAACGATACGGAATAAATTTTAATCAATTAAGATTAATAAGAATTCGATTTCTCACGTAATTAACTCACGATTAATTATCATCGTCGATAATGTTAATGCCTCGTCGATTCTCGACAACGGCACATCTGCAAGAAAAAAGAAAACACATCTCGCGCATCGTAATTTCACGGAATCAAGTATTTTCAAAGTATCGAACGTAATAATGAGGGTACATTCGCAATCGACGATGCATCACGGGTAATGTAGTAATAATGTAAGGCATGAGGCGGTCGCGAAACGTTTTATCGAACACACTCTTTATGATTGTGTGCACCTGCCTCTCAACGGGACGTGAAAAGAATCCGCGCTGTCCTCGATGTGCAACCAATATGACGTAATATCATCGATTTATCGAAGATTTACCGATCCTCCGGCTCGAACATGCCGGATTTCTATGTCGTAATTAAGGGCATACTGTATTTCAGAGAGCAGAGTTTCTTCGACTTTTGAATTATATATGCGCATTTAAAAAAATCGAGATTGAATAACAAGATTCAAAATTTATTTTTCAATGAATATCAAGGAATACTCGTGATTTCAAGCTTTCGACTGAGTCGTATTTGCATACTTTTTTTTTAAGAAATACTTATGAAAAATTCTTTTTTTTTTCTTTCGTAGAATCATGAATAAATTCAGGTATGACAACAATCTCTTACGTAACGTAGATTAAGATTAAAATATGTTCTCACCGAGGAACTGAAGAACTTGTATTGTAACTTCTTGTTATAAAATTAGCACGGCGGTTTTAAAATGATTAAACGAAATTTCAGAATTGATCCGTAACGAAGGAAAGAAACTTGATTACGATTGGCTGGAACAATCGAGCATTAAATACTGAAGGACCAATTGTTGTGAGAACCTCTGCGCACCTTAGGTAAGAATCGCGCTTCGTGTGGTCCACATTGTCCGTGGTCAAATTACATGGAACGGAGTGCTTCTAATGGCAGTTCTCGTTCCTCTGGAGAACGAGAGAGGGGAGAGAGCGGGGCACTCGCCGCGACAGAGAGCAGTGCGCACGAACCCAGGCGAAAAAGGAGAGGTCGCTAGGAGAAGCTGAAACAAGGAAGGCGACTTCTTACACGGCCAGTAAAAGGGAAAGAGAGAGAGGGAACGAAAAGGATCTTCCCTCGATCTTCCCTGACGAAGGACAAAGAAAGGGAAAGGAAAATGGAGACAGAGAGCCGGTCATGCCTCGAGTTCGCTTTGGTCTCGCCTCGACCCTTGCTTCTGCCACGCGACGACCGTGAACGAACCGACAGGAACACCTGCCCGCTCTTCGTTGACACGCAAGGAAAATTTTCTCAAGACAATGTGTGAAAGAGGAACGTTTTTAATCCCTTCGAATCGGCGAAAACTTTTTTACACAGATTATATTTGTTCGAGCAATTTTTCTATTACTTTCTATCGTTGGGTCTCATAGATTTCGTTACAGTAACAGAATCATAGATGTTATTTATATAGCAAAACATTATTTATTGCCATTTTATTTCAACGATTAATTTTAATCGCCAAATATTTTTATTAATAAATAGATTTGATGCAACAGTAAATCGAAAAGATGCAAATAAAGATAAAGGTAGATAAAAATTTCGAGATGAGAATTGGAAAAAAAGGAACATTTGAGGACCAACCGTTTAAAAACTTTCAAAGTCGTATTTGGCAAATGGATATAATTCGATGGCAAAAACGTACCATCTCTAGCAAAAGATAAAAGAAGATAGCTGACTGTGAGATTTTCTGAATTATTTGGACAGATCTGATGTTCATCCGCGGTTCCAAACTCAATTTAACTTTGTCACACCGACTCGAGCGGAAGTGGAAACCATTTCGAATTGGATCTCGAGCCCCGCCGAGGTTTATCACGGAAATCGCTCCGCGGAATGGATCTCCCGCGATAATAAATCTCGAATCAAAGAAAACGATCGATCTTTGGAAGAAGAATCACGAATGTTACGCCGTTCCACACGTTCTCCGTATTAAGCGGATTCTTGGTCGCGATTCGTCGACAAAACTATTGGATATGTAATAACCAATCCTATCCGGTCATTATAAGCGTGATTTTGCGTGGTGTATTAAACCTAATACGGTTTTCAGGGTGGTCCGGCGCAACCGCGGTTTCGAGGAGCAGCGCACGCCGGTGGTCGACCATAAGAACACGCGAAACGGACATATGCATGAATAATTCATTATCTTATCTGCCTTTTTTTCGCGGGAACCGTTCTAGCCGAAAAAACTTTCCAGCTCCTAAAAATTGATTATTAATTTTTTTGCCTCGTCGGTAGCAGTTATGGGCGGAGTTGCATCGTTAATTAATTAACAGCCCTCCACTTTTATCTCTTACGGACATGTCGTATTTGCCAAAGATTTTGTTCGATCTATCATTTTGCCTCCTTTTAATTAATATTTCTTATATTTTTTTTATGCTAATTTGTTTATGTTCTTAATTTTTTAACTTATTAAATTCTGGATTATTGAAAAATTTGGACAAGATTTTGGAATAATTATTAGCATATGGATATATATATATATATTATGAGTAATTATGGTTAAATATTTAAAACATTTTTCAGATGAAATAGGTATTCGCAATTTTGTAAATTGCGATTCCTTCGATAATCTTAAATGTTATAATTTAGAAGATTGAACATTATTATTTCTATCTTTGAAATGTTACAATATTACCTAAATATTTAATCTTCTTTATTCTTTGTTAAAGTTAAATTCTCAATATTTACATTATTCGATAAATTATTCGCATTTAATGCATAATTAAATCCATTTCATCGAAAAATTATTTTATTCAATTTTGAAATCACGAGAGATTTTTAATTGTTTCTTTTGATTATATTAACGTTATTAATCATCGATGAAATTAAGCAGACCAATAACACCTGTGGCGATCGTCAAACGATACCCACCCCCTTACACGCGACGATACTTCGTTTTATAATCGGCACGTAGTAATTCACGCCAAGATAAATCGGCCGTAATTAATTAAAATCGATGGCACAGCGGAATCATTACAGCTGCACAAAACGTGCACTTACGTAGTTATCGAATTTACATTGTATCGATTATCGAGTGTTGATCATAACGTGGAACCGTGAAACTGCGTTACCAAGACAAATTGTAAATTTGTTTAACAGCAATCTTTCGCTCGCGAACAATTGAAATGATGGATTTTACATATTTACATACGGAAATAAATCGTTATCGTCTCTTTTTTTATTTTTTTTTTTTTCTCGAAACTCGATATAAATTTTATTCTTCATTTTTAATCCTGTAACAATTGTTGTTCGGTGTTTTATTTTTTTATAAATCGTAGTTAGTTTTTGGTGAAACCTTCCAATATTTTATCTCCATTTTTTCGATAACACGTATCGTTCTAACTACATTTTTCAATGTAGTTATTTTACAAACGTAGTTATTCGAAATTAAATTGAATTTGATCAAACGCGAGATATCTTGTTTCGAAACGAAACATCGAGAGACGAGAAATTTGAAATATACAAGTGCAAACATACGAGTGTAATTGAACTTGGGTATAAAACGTGTCTGGATTGTTAAATTTTCGCTGAATATTTTTTAACTCGTTAAAAATTACTCGTTCATAGAAATGATGGTAGATAAGATGAAATATAGTGGAAGAAAATTCACTTGTGATGATAAAAATAATATCTCATCGAAAATATGTTATTCGATAAATAACAGATTTCACAAGAAAATAAAGGAGCAAGAATATGACACAAAAATTACAATTTAACAATTCATTAACATTATCACTTGGTTAATAATTACAAAAAAATATATACTTAGTTTCATATCCAATATTATTAAATTATAAAATATATATTACACGACAAATTATAAATAAATAAAATTGCGATCATGGCGAAACACATTTGCATATAAATTGCTTAAAATTGTAAAATTGCTGTAAAAAAAGCTCGATTAATAATTATAATAAAAGAGGATCAAATTGCTGAAAGTTGTAAATTACGAAAAAGAATTTCATCCTTTTACAATTTGTAGCTTATCGATTCATCAATATTATCACTTTGGTTAATAATTAAGCAACAGGGCTAAAATACCTATACAGCTTCACGTTCAATGATCATTGGCCATCCTGTGTTTTCGGGTGTAATTTTCCAAGAACACAAGAACTCAGTCATAGGATACACTGAAATTACCCTGTCCTCCCTCTTTCCACCCTTCATTCTGGGATCAATGGTCTTGGCCGTGCTTACTCGGTTAATAGGGCGCATTAATTTTGTAATTAAATCGTCGCGGATAATAACAGAGCGCTGTGGCGAGCGTACTGCGATCACGGTTCGCAATCCCAAGTCATGACGAGATTATTAAGGACCAATTACCGCGCGTTTTATTGGCGGATAGAGCGCGCCACGGGTTTTGCCTGGACGTCGATTACCGCCCTCTACTTACCTCGACAGTGATTTATCGTGGCGCGAACTTCCATGCCAAGGAATCGGTCTCTTATCAGGCAAATCAATCGTTAGAATTTCGTTAGAAAAACGTGACACTCTCCTTCTTCTCCGGATCGAATGTCTCAAGTATCAAATCTTTGTCTAAAACAGATGAAAGATCCCACTTGTTTTATTTTGAAATATAGTAAAATTTTTCAGAAATATGCGCATGTGAATATTCTTATAAAATATCTTTCACTATTATCCATTTCTAAAATCTATTTCATTGAAAATTAATAAATAATGTAGTATTATTACAAAAAAAAATTTCATTTATATAATCGATTTTACCATGCTCGTTAATATTCTATAGACATTCTTCTTTAAAAATCTTACCATCAATAGACGAATTTCCTTTTCCTTTTCGTCGTTGATTACTCGTATTTACACGTCGGAAAAGAAAAATTCGCAATTGCAATAATTATTATGCAAGAGCAATCATCGAATAATCGAGCCAGTGATTACTTCCAGACCCTTGCACCGTTAATTTCACCTCTCCTGTGTGTCGTGTAAAGAATTCTACGTCGATAGATACGTAGCATGATAAAAATTCGTTTATACGAAAGACGCAAACCGCTCCTTTCACCATTTCTATCTCGCGGATCTATCGAAGTCCCAGCTTCTTCGCTTGACAACGCCGGAATACGGGATCCAATTGCGTCAGTTGTACCGATTCGACGGTTGTAAAAAGTAATCGACTTCTCATTACTGAATTTCCCGCGGTATTGGTCGATGAAATTTACGAGGCAGACGTGCTCGATCATGCAGATGTATTTGACGCCTGCAACCAACCCGCTCCGATTCCCATGATCTACCTCGATCGGCGATCTTCGATCGTTAATCGTCTTGTTTCGCAACTCTGTTGCAACGTTCTTTCTAATCGTGTTCGCGAGAGTTTGCACGAACCTTAGAGTGGACGATTCTTGGTACGAGAGGAGGTCTTGCGACACTTTAATGCTGCAAAGAGGAAAAGAAGAAGAGGAAGAAGCTCGATTTATATTTTTCATTTTTTAATATCGAGTTGGATAACATCGAGTAATTATTATGTCGAATTCTATTCTTCTGGAAAATTTATTATTGTATGTCGTTGATAATAATTCACGAAGACTGAAAGCTCGAATCCCGATTCATTGCAGAAAGCGCAAATTTCCATTTTCAGTCTCGAGAACGTAAGTAAGTTGAGAATTAATTATTGTATCAAACGTAACAATTTTATTGAAAAAACTCGTGAAAATTGAATTGAACCGTTTTTGCGGTGAAATTTAATCAAAATTTTCGCTTGAACCGCGACAGAAAACATTCTGGGGTAGTTATATATATAAATGGTAAATTTATGGTAGGGGGTGAGAATAATATAGATGCAACCGATATTATTCTGAATAATGAAATGAATTTTGTAATGTTATAACTTGGATGAAATTTAACACAACGATTTTACGAAACTAGTTATACGCTCTTGAATATACTGATATGTGTTATCATCCATATGTTGCACTAATAATGTCCTAATATTCCCTCAAATAGTCTTCAAAGTTTAATTCATTACTCACAATTTAGAATTATTACGAAATATTGTTATATCTCATAATAAAATAGATTGAAATTAAGTCTCATCTCAAATAATCAGTCTAACATATGCACGAATATATACACGTTTCACGAACAATTATTCGATATTGAAAAAATTTGGAAAATTGATGAAACGAATGTAAAGAGAAAATTGGTATCAAACTTCTCATGATTTCACGAATATTTGTGGACAAAATTTCGAAATCATTTTTCGACTTATAACTCTTGCCATTAGAAGAAATTCTCGAATAAGTAACGCGAAAAGGTGCAAAAAGTGCAGCCCGCAATTACGAGGAATTAAATGAGAGAGACTGGCGCGATTTGCTTGGAATTAAGTTGGATTTTATAAATTGCTCGTAATCGTGTTATTCCTCCGTGTATTTCCTCCGTGCTTGTGCAAAGCCAAAACGAGTCGACGATCAACAGGTGATCAGGAAATTTCACTTTTAATTAAGTGGCTGGTAATTACGAGCACACCTATCCACCGCGAGGAAAGTAAATTGATGAGACTCGGCTCAGAGCGGAATCTGTTTCGTCCGTTTAATCGGATTCTCAACATTGATTCTGTCCTTATTAACTCTTCATTGTTACGTGTCTCGAACAGCTTATCGTTCATCAAATTTATTGCTCGAAATATTTTATATATACTCGAGGAAAGTGAAAAGAAAGTCGAAGGAAGTTTTAAATTACCGTGTAATTTCGTAATAACACGAGGGGAAGAAAGTGAAGAAACAGAAATTTAAACGGCCACGAAAATATTACATGCAACCCAAACAAAAACACTTATATGAAAATCATGAAACGCTTATTCGATAACAATGGATGACGCGACACTAGCGCCACGTAGCTGTTAACTACTATCGTCCAAATCTTTCATAGTTTTACTTTTACAATTCATATTGATGATTTGTTAATACTTGTTTTGAAATTGGCCGTTCGTGTCGATTTGCAGAATTTTGCAGAATATCATGTTAACAATCCACGAATTATTTCTCAAAATTTTAAGAAGAGAAACGAGGAGAAAAATTGGCCGCTGCTGTGACGTTAGCGCGCGTCCTTTCTCCGCAAAGAGTTGCCGCAAAAAGAGTGGATTCGCGGAACAGTTGCAGAAGAAGGGGGAGACGAAATATTTTCAAGCGATCAGGGTAGATACGGTAACAAGAAGAACGATTAATTTTAATTGTCTTGTCCGAACAGAGCGTAGATACGTGTGGCACGGCAAGAACGGGCAGAATATTTCCCGGTGGGTCCATTAAAACCCGCTGCCTGTAATTGCGCCGCCTTCACCGAGTCTTTTCCTTTCCCGTCCCTCTTCCCTCGGGCTTCTTCAGATTTAAGTAGTGCACGCGGCATGTTGCTCGGCCACGCTCACGTACTTGCCTTCACCGCGTGATGTCGTATCGCGTTCCACGTGCTCCAATTATTAAAACTCCACCGAGTAGTACCCGGATATTTCTTCGCCGTTTCGAGGACGCTTCCAGCCTAATTGCGAGTTTTTAATCACTGCACGATCACATTTGATGACGATGGATCGAGGAATGGATCGTTGGATGTTAATCAAATGAAATTTTCATTTATTTTAAGGTATAAGAAAAGTGGTGATGTTTAGTGGGAAATGAGAGGTTTTATTCGTTAATTTGAGAGCTTTACGAATATTCACGAATTGAAGATGATCGAAAGAATTTTGTTATTTCTATATGTAGTTAATGAGAATTTTTAATTGCTGAGAGAAATAGTTAAAATATCGAGCATTTCTATTGGAACTAGTTGATTTACATTAATAAAAAGAATTTTCTGTTCCGAATGAAACAGGTAAAAATGTTGAAAATTTTGTTTTGAACGTGTCAATCTAAAATGTCACCTAGATCTCGAATAAGAACCAGCAACATCCAAAGATTGATATCTGAATTAGGTTGGCTGATCGTTAAATCGCCTCAGGTGTTCTACACGCAAGGTGACTATCTCCTGAATCAACAGTGGATTCAGGAAAAGGCTGAATTTATGTAGGAAACGTGACTGAGCCGAGGTGCCATTCACTTGGCGAGTGCGCGATAACGAGGCGGGAAGCACGGTATGCCGATTTCACGAAATCCTTCGAAACTGATCTCCTTGGAACGTGTCGGAACATCACGATGAAGCGTTAGTCCGCGATGATATGTACCGCCAACAATCATTCTTAATGACCGTCTCTGAAACGTGTCAATATCGTATTTTGTACACAAACGTCACTCCACAATGGCACCCCCCGGTGTCACGAGAGAAAAGAGAAACTAAAACATATTACTTTTTGTCCTCTGATATATACCTGAGCCGGAATGCACGGAGAGGATTATGTCAGGATTCGATGGGGCTCGATATCGAGGCGGAAAAAGATCGAAATTATTACGATATGGGAAAAAATATTAACATCGATACCGAATGGAAATAATTAAAATTCATTGGTTACGAAAAAAAAATTAATATATAGATTTATCTAATATTTTTTTATATTTGGTTATATATATTCATGGATATTTTTGAAATAGAGACGACGATTTATACGATTGATTTGATATATTTATTTTTATATAGATGTGCAATTTTAATTGTATTATTCGTGTGATCAAAACTGTGTCGATTGAATTTAATTTTCACTTGTAACTTATTGAATTTTTAAGTTTAAGGGGTGAAACCGAGCAAATAGAATTGCTCCATAAATTAATAAATATATCAAGGAATATTTAAATGAATGATGAAATCAAAATGATAAGGGAAAGATGGATATTAAAGGTTCTCGAAATAAATAGATGTCGTGAATTCAACGAGAAAACAACAGGTATACAGAATGGTGATAATTTTTCATGCGAAGAAGGGAAAAAAGAGAAATGAGAAGCTTAATTGATCATAAAATTTGCATAATTGGTGTAGACCTTGTGATGAGACGTCCATTGCTGGGTACCACGTTGCTTCCAGCGATCGACGACGCTGGAAGATAATTACAAATAGCGGGGTGGACATTTTTATAAAAGATATGTTGATTCTTGATGAAACCAGGACACCGCTTCAATAACATCCTCTCACATTTAAAAACACCTGCGGTTAATTACAAAATAATAACAGAATTACATGAATTTTTGAAAATTTTTTTATGGCGAACAGTGAAAAACAGTAAATTTTTTAGAAAATGAGAATCGTTCCATAACCAATTGTGAAACGTTAATTTTCACGTTAAAATTATTTCTGATGAAACATGAAAATTAATTTTTTTATAACGTATCGACTGAATTGTTTAAAAGGTGAATAGATTTTGGAAAAAATTTATATAATTTCGAATAATTTAATGCCTGTGGTTTTCAAAAAAATTACCAAAGCTTTATAATACTTACAATTTCGAATTATTATTTAAAATCATTGAAATATTAGAAAACCTAAAAAAAAGAAATATTAAAAAAAATAAAAGGAAATAAAAAAAAAAAGACGGACATTCTATTTAAAAATATCACAAATCAACCATAAAGAATCTGAAAAAAATCCAAAGAAAGGTATCCTAGACACGGATTATAGGATACACAATTTCGAACGGACATCACTCCCCTCGACTTTCCATAATTAATCAACGATGGTAGATCCCTATCTCGGTTGAATTATCTACGTGTAAACTAGTCTCGTGCCTTGTATTACCATTGTACAGCCATTCAACCCTTCCCATTGTGACCGCATGAGAAATCGTCCGGCATCCAAATAATTCTCTGGCTTTTGTTTTATTGCGTGAGACGCTTCCTGCGAGACGCGTGCCTCCTTCAGTTACCTTCAACCGGTAACCAATGCATCTCGATCGTGATGCAGCGACGAGGTTAGAAATAGGAAACGATGGATCGATATTTAAATGTAGCTACACATTTGAAATATCTCGTGTCGTAATAAAAAAGAATAAACGTGATATTTGCATTGTAAATGGTTTTTTTGCACTCGTATTTCTTCGCGGAAAGCATTTTTCGAGAGGGCGCAGCGAAATTACCTCGTCCTTTTGAATCGACCATACGATTCGTTGTAAATTTTCCCCTTGTTCCGAGGAGGAAGCGTAGGATTGCTTCACGTGAATAGCACGTGCTGTTTTATTATTTTATTACGTCCACCAGTCGAATTACGAGTTTGTAAATATTTCTTTGTTCGCAAACGTAATATTCATTGCAGTTTTTCACTAGGTGTAATTTTTCATTCCGGTTCCTCGTAATTTTTATCACGTAAAATATTTATTTTCGGGCTACCTGGATTATTTTTAATTAAAATTAATGTCTTTTATGATATTAAGTACGTGTGAATTCAAAATAAAGTGTAAATGTAAAAAATATTTATACATTATTTATATTTATATATATCATTTGAAACATCTCATTCCAAATTATAAAAATTATAATTAACTTTTACATGCGTAATTTTAAACGAACATAAGAAAAAGAAAATAATTCACAACTTATCGAAAATATCGATTTCCAATTTTAAAATTAGTAAACTGACATTGATGATCGCCTCATGTATGAACCAATCGATCCTTTAATTAAACTTCAACGATGGACTGTTAATTATTCGCGTCGTTTCAAACAGACAAATGATAGCTGTCAATCTTTCGTGAAGTCGTGATCACATTGGGGAAAATATAATTACTCTGCATATAATTGTTATTCGAACCTAGATAACACGAAATAGTCGGACGCCCCGCTGCTTGGTAATAATTTCTCCTCTCCGAAAAGAAATCTTTCTGTCTTGGCAATTTAAAAAAAAAAAGAGTCTCGCAGGTAGAATCTAGAAATCTTTGACTGTTCGTCTGTCGGAATAAATTAGATTCAACGAAGAAACACGATACTTCGAGAGCTCTATCCCCGCAGACCGTGTCGAAATTTTCTACTTTTCTTTTATCTAAAAATCAAAGCAAATTACAATCACCTATCTCGTTCACATTTACACTCCTCAAGATTTTTTTTTTCAATTATTTGAACAATTTCTCTACCAATCACAAATATAGGAAGCACATCATTAATTAATAAAAAAATATGAATGTATTAAAAATTTTACATTACAGCATAAATTTATTAATAAAATCCTGAATCAGACAGATTTATATATGATATTAACAACTATTATTATTTAACGTGATTTAAATATATAAATATATCTATAATTGCTTTTGAATACGTGACAAATATAGTAGCATATCGATCAAAGCATAAAAATTTACATGAACCTCTCGTCAAAATTCTGTTCGAGAAAAGGAAAAAAAATATGCAACGAAATGCATGAATAAAATAAAAGAAAGAAGAAGAAAAAAAGAAATTCCAAACGTATCACGCATTGAATACACGAATCGGCTTGTCAATTTGACACGAAACTCCCCACAACGAATCCCATTTACATGATATAACGAACGTCACAAGTCCATTCCATCCCAACCGCAGCCATCAGATAAAAAAATTTCTCCAGTTGGAAGAGCGTAAAAATCGATTTCCAGCAACGCAACACAATGCGCTGTATCTTTAACGAGGTTGCACTCTTCGGATTTGAATCGTTTCGATCTTCGTTTTTCGAACCAACGTGTTTCGCTCGTGAGTCCCCACGTGAATTTCCTTAAAGGTATTAACCACAGCCCGAGGAGTGATTGCAACAATTAACGCTCGAGAACCCTCGCTCCTCGTTCGAGCAACAAACCGTGTTTGCCCGATTTAACGATCGTGACTGGCTTGCATGTGGCTCGTGTCAAGCTGATTGACACCACGTCGGCTTACGAAAAGGTCCGACACCGGGATCTCTCCGAAATAATAAGCGGGGCTCGATTTGAAATCGAGTTCACCGGCTTTAAATGGTCCCCGTGACCATCTCCTTTCTATACCTTTTTAATAAACTCCGTTTACGGTCTGATTGGGTTTAGGGGAGATCGGTGAAATCGAGGTTAATCGAGGATAATTAATTTAATCAGATTCTGAAATTATTTGTGTTTAATTTTGTAGAGAGTGGACGTGATATATTTGACGAAATTTTGTTGTACGAATGATGGAATGTTGGAAAGTTATAAAGTTATTAAGTCTGATGCAATTTCAACAGCAGATTCATAAGACATCTGAATGAAAGCTGATTTTCAAGATATTCCTTTAACGTTCTAATATTGACAAATCTTTGAACTGTTGCATCTTCGAAGATTTTGAATATATAAGAATTTGAGAGAGCGTTGAAACCGTAGAACACTTTAAACGCTCCTTGAATATTCTCAAATATTCGATAGTGGAAATATCGTCAATTCATTCAAATATCTCTAATGTATCGAAACTTTGTATTCTCTGCAGCTTCAAAAACAATACCAATTTGGAACCTAATTAAATCTATCTATATTTAATAATTATTAAAAAAAAGAAAAAAGAATTCTACTATAGTTTCATCACTCCAACTACCGAATCTCGATTGTCCAATCCAATCGTCATAATCGTCATAACTATCTTCTTCTTCTCCTTTTCTTTTTTTTAATAAACGATGCAACGTATAATCCCCCGAATGAATCCATTGAAATAAAATTTCCAAAGATTGCATCGCTCGAAAAGCTACTCGAACTCCCACCCACACTCGAGCACCGGCTCGAGCTCGATCTTTCTCAAATAAAGGGACAACCGCTGAAACGATCACGATCCGGCGCTGAATCGTTAATTTCTCGAGGATTTACAACATCTCGAGACGAACACAACGCCAGGCCAGGAAGAGACAATCGGTCGGCTGTTCGCATCAATTAAATCTCTCCCTCGGCGAGCCGAGGAGAGGCTCTCGCTTTGTAATCGAAACGACGGCGGGCAGAAATTAAGCCCCGTATTTTCGATAAGGCCCCGACATAATTCAGCACTGTAGCAGGTTTATGGGTGACGTTTCGCTGGTGAGACGGACCGCCGACGAAGGAAGGGAAAAGCGTTTGCACAGTGGTTCGAACGGGGGGAGGGGAAAGGAAGGACCAGCTACTTCGATCGATCGGATCCTCCTCGTATTCCAGGAGTATGTAAGAGGGGGGAGGGCGTCCAGATAGCAGGTTAAAAGCATATTAAATAACCTTAAATTCAATTAAGGAACACACTTAGCACGCAGGCAAAAAATTATCCTTTCGGTGCAGCCGCGAAGTAATTACCTCTGGCGTTTGTGTCCATTGTGGGAACAGGAGAACTGCCTTTCTTTCTGTTTCTTCGTCTTCTCTTATCTTTTTATTTTTCTTCTTCTTCTTCTTCTTCTTCGCGTCGATTTTTTCCATTTGTTCAAATTCCATCAGCTCCTCTCCTTTTCAATCCTTTTATCTATGCACCTTTTCGTTCCGCTTCTTACGCATCACCGACTCTTTCGTGTCCCTCGACCATGTCCCTGTACCACCTACTGGCTATAAATCCGGATTTTTGCCCGGACCGGCCTCTGATTGGCTCCCGCGGGAAAGCATTCCGAGATCAAGAAATCATTGGACTTGGTTAATTAATAATAATTATAGAAGGGAAATTTTGTAACGTTGAGTTTGATCGATCGAGTCGTTAGTAAGTTTATATGCATAATGAATCGGGTAAATGGGAATTGAATACGCGAACGAGGTTTTTATTCCTTTTTCTTTTCGTTGGAATTTGTATTTTTTTTATTATTCGTTATTACTCTTTCTTCCAAGGAATTTTTCTTACTTATTATTTTCCGCTCCATCCACTTTACAGATTAAAATTTATCAACAAATTTGCACGTCGATTTAATTTATCGGGTCTCGAGAAGAAACTTTCCACGATCGATAACAAACACTGTTAATCAATTAATCGAAAATCTCCTTTCAATGATCTCGATATCACGAGATCGAGATCGAGGCAGATTCACGAATTAACCGGCGTTCCCTCGATTACGACCGAGCGTCGTCCATCAAAGCAATGACATCGACCTCCATCCGTTCAACTGTTTCTGATTGATTCCCAGGGGGGAAAATCCCGGGTGCGCATCGATGGAACGCCGCATTTATTCCAAGTTCTCGTTTAATTAGCATCGAGGAGAATGCGTTTCGCGTTTACGCCACCAGGATCCGGGAATAAATAATAAGGGAAAATAAAAATTTTTGAAACGGCCGCGTTTTAACAACGATCGATATAAAAAAGGAATTTATTGGAGCCGGGCAAAGGGAGGGAGAGAAATGGCGTGGAAACCTCGGACCGGCCTTAATTGGCCTTCGAAGAGGGATCGAACCGGCTACCGGTGCTCGAGACTTTGCTCGAGACTAGCTTAGAACGAGGAAAGGCAAAATAATAATAACGACAACAAAAAAAAAAGAAGCAATTTTCAACGAAAGTTAAACATTGTTTTAACGATCACATTTATTCGAAAGCAAAGATATATCGCGATACAATTATCCGCAAAATCAAGCAAATCTTTCCCATAAATAAACAATCTCTTCGAAAGCCCTAAAACCTTTTTCAAAACCCGATCTCAATTATACGAGGAGACCTCCCCTAATTACAATCGCGCGCTCGATTCAAACACATCGTTTCCATTAACCACCACACGCAGCCCACGCAGCCTCGCCCGAAACCTCGCATGTTAAAATCCGAAAGAGAAGAAAAGAAAAAAAGAAAAAGAAAGGAAAGAGGCGAGGCGAGAGAAAGGGGGAGGATGAGTGGCTCGCCAGAAACGAGGAGGGGAAAGCAATCCTACGCGCGCCATTTCTGGGATTTAGGAACGCGTCCAGTGCAAGTTACTCGCAGCAGGTGGTAGCTCCGCAGGTTAACCGAGCATCCGGCGGCCGTGGAAGCGCGTAACTCAGCGGGCGCCATTAGCGCTATCTCCTCCGCGAATAAAAGTGGCGTACGATCGAAGCGCGTGAATCACGGGCCAGCTGAAAAAAAACATGGAAAGAAGGAAACAAGCGTCCCGAGCCTTTTGGGCCGAAGCTGATTGTCCAGAGAATCGAAGTTTCTTTATTTCTCTCTCACTTTCTCTCTCTCTTTCTCCCCTTTCCGTCTTTCTTTATCCTCGGATGGCTACGAAGGATCGTTTTCCTGGAACGTTGACAGTCGGCCGCTCTCGAAAGTGGCTGTTTCACGCTGAATTATCTGTGAACTCGAGCCCCTGTCTGTTCGAGTTTCCGAAGTTTCGATGGCTGCTCGAGCACGACCCTTGCCAACGGTAGATTGCGGAGAGCTGAATCAGAAGTTGAAATTGTACGTGTTTGACGGCCGGAAAGAGTATATATATATATATCGTAGCTTGTTCGAGTGATTAGTTTCTGGGAAGGAGATGGAATTCGTGGCAGCGACGTCTTGGAATTCGTGGTTTCGAAACGGAGAATATTTTGGAATACGGCGAGCCAATAATTCGGATATTCGATGACTTATTAGATTATCGTAATATAATGGAAATTATTGTTCGAATTAATTAATATTTTAGAATCTTTGTTACACGAAAGTGAGGAGAATAAAGATTTGCTTAAAGTACAAATAACAATTTCGAACAATATCGTTTCGTTATTATACCTTCGTTGCAAATTTGACAAAAGAAACGATCGTGAGAATAATGAGATTTCTCAAAATCAGTTATTTCTACCAGAACATTTTTTCTAGGTAGATTATTATTTCGATACCCTTTCGACTATGAAATGGCAGACGGAATTAAAGCAGGTGGAATTATAGGAACACCCGCTGGACTACAATAAGTGTGATGAGGCTGTGGTCGATATACGGCTCTCCACATCTGGTTTTTTACATGGCAAGTATATTTCCGGTCACGGATGAAGAAACGCCGATAGCAGCGAGACCCGTGGGATATGAAGAACATGGTCAGCCAAGGGAGACGATAGTCACCGCAATGCTCGCGTTTATCTCGATGGAAACACACTCGGTCCATTCGATTCCCCTTTTTATTTCTCTCTTCCGTTCACCGAGAATCCATTCGTGTTTGCACGTGTAAAGTAAACAGGAAGAAAGTAAATGCGGCGTGTAAAAGTGAAATAACATTTTTTTTTAAATAGCTCGATGCTTCGCTTTACGTTGCTACAGTTGCTAAAAAACGTGCGATGAATAATTCGATCGATCTTCCGATAATTCACTCTCTATAACTCAAACGTTTCTTCTCTATTTTAAAAACCTAACCTGCTATATTCCCGAGAAATTTAATCTCCACGTACAAATCTTTGTAACTCCGATCGGAAATATAAGAAAACACCGATTCTTTCTTTTAATTTAATTACTCGCAACTTCAAAAATCAATATTGATTAAAATCATAATATTTATTTCGTTCTGGAGAGCAGAGATCGCACCAAAGAAACAGAAACGTTCCAACAAATCTTCCTCTCGAATCTCTAGATCCTTCCGCGTCAAAGTGCCACGCCATTCGTTATATCATTATACACTCACCTCGAACAATTCAAACCAACATCAACCGTTTCAAACATCATCGCCGCTTGCCGGTCGTCAAAACTGCAGTCTCCACGTACAATAGCCCGATCCTGAAAAAAACACGCGGTCCAAGCGCGCGAAACATCGGACAAAAGTCGGTCCGAACGAGAATGTAGAATAACTTCCGGGATAAATGGAGCAAAGTCACCGAGAAATAATCTCCGTCCCGACTTTATTGGATAACATCCGCGTCGCGGTATGGAAATTTCGACATGTCGCGGGCAGAACAATGGGAGCACGAGGTCCGGCCGGATGTCGCCCTGTTCGGGATCGAGACAAACGAGAAGAGCGAGATGGAGGGAGAGAGAGAGAGAGAGAGAGAGAGATCGGATGCATGAATACGCGAAATCGAGATAGCCGCGAATAATTTTCATAAATTTCGTGCGGCAGGCCTCGTAAACATCGAATCGGGAATGCAGCGGCCCGCTAACCGGCCATTCGATCCGCCATCCCGTACCCCGTACATACGTCTTCCCCGCCGATTTATTAGATTATTACCGCGATCGAAATTCCCCTCGGGCCACCTTGTATCATTCTAATGACTCGTTGTACGCTGTAACCGGCGCAAAAACTCGATGACATCGTTATCGAGAAAGCGCGCACACCGGGACGTTTTTGCCTTCGTAGATCTTGCCATTTATTTACGAATGTATCGCAACGATTCCGATTTCGGGTATCGAGTATGTACTCTGTGTTTCTTGCACATTTTTTAACGTTTGATGTCTTATTTACTTGAGATAAGGAATGATGTTTACATCGGAAAGAATCGAAAATTTTAATCCGAAATGAAAATGACAATTTCAGATGTCAGATTGTGCGTGCATGATGCAACCAAATGATACTCCTAAAGCTTCCATAAACTTTATACTTCATCATATACAGAATTTTGATAATGAAAATCAATTTGCAATATTCTCCAAAATATATATATATATATTCTTACGCATTTTGAAAGAAATCGATATATTTATTGTCATTCTCATCATTTAAATTCTGAAACTGACACTCCGGAACTCCGTTTCAACAAGACGGGCGAAAGATCCGCTCTCTCGCGGATCCCGAAGCGTTGTTTCGTAAGTTTAGATTAGAGAAGCTGCGAAATGCTTCCTGAAACCCGGAGTTAAATCATCGAAATGCGTGACCCTCTCCTGTTCCCGATCGCGTTCAATCGTGCCTCCGAGCCACCGTGCATCGCCTGATCATTCAACCGTTGTGTTCTCCTGTTGGAATGGTTTCCCCGTGCAAACGATACTTCTTTTCTCTGTGGGCCGCGCGCACGCCATCCGATTTATTGACACGATCCTTGCCCGATTCCCCGAGGGTTGGTGGAACGCCTCGATATCATCTTATATGCAGACGAGCGCGAGTCGGCTCTCGAAAATGGGATATTGTATGAAAAATCGGCGAATACCGATCTCCCGGTCCCCGCTATGAAACCAGACCGTCAATTTTTCGTCCGTTCCTTGTTTTGCATTATTTACGCGCGTCCGTGTATTTCCATCCGTTCCCTTATTCAACAGCCCCATGGACATGCTAAGTGTTCGCCATAAAAATGCTACGGGATCGTCGTCGCTCTCCCGAGTGAAAGTTTTCGTGGGAGTTCCATTGTTGGTTTCGCTGGTTCTTCTTTTTTTTTGGAGCTTCTTTTCTTTTTTTCTTTTCTTTTTTTTTTTTTTACGGGTTTTGCGAAATATTTAATTTTATAGAAATATCTCTCGTATATTACTTACAGGCTCTTTTGGTTTAATGCTGTTAAAATTAATCGTGAAATTTTATAATCCCTTCAAGATTCTTTAGCTTTCTAGGGAATTGGGTTAAGTTTATTTTTTCCCCCCATCGATATTAATAATAACGTATAATTTACACGATTGTTATATTTTTACATCGCGTAATACGTATTGTTCCACACGAAGTGAAATTTTCTTTACGAGAACCATATTTTCAAAATCGTTTAGACGGAACGAATAATTATATAACATTCGATCGTACCAACGAAACGTAAGATTTCTTCACTATTAGGAAATTATTCACGAAACAACTTTTCCACGCATCACTTATCATCTTTCGTTAAACTCAACTTTCTCACGGTCATTCATTCAATCCACCTCGTCTCTTTCCATCGAAAAAGAAAAAGAAAAAAAAAGGAAAGAAAAGAGTTATAATTTACACGCGAAACGTACGTATTTTAACGTTCATAAACCCTAGAACCGTGCTCGTTCAGCCAGCGCAACGAGTAAGTTGGCTCGTATCCAACGTTTCCCTCCACGAATACAACTCGACGCGAGTCGCGCATATTTATTGCGACAGTCGCTTTCTATGCATACGACCACCTCGAAGGGAGAATTACAACCCCGGTAACTCACACGATTCACAGTTATACAGTTACTACCAGTCGACATGCGACATCGAAATGTACACGGTGATATCGTAATTGCATAGTGGATAAGGTTACGGTTAAGGGATGATCCGAGGAAACAATTCTCTTTGTGCGCGAGTCCAAGCTTGTTAAGAAGCGTTCATTCGATGTAGTACATTCGATGAATTGCTACGGATCGTTGGGACGGATTGAAACTGTTCCGGGTGGTCGATAATTCGGGCCACGATAGCTCACTCCAATTAGCATCGTTCCAAGATTCAGTCCTCGAGGAAGTGGTTCGAATAATTCAGGATTAATCGAAGTTGGCACTGCGTTGGAGTGCTGTTACGAAACTTGTCGGAGGGGCGGCATTATCGAGGAACGAGAAACTTGAACGATGTTTGCACGAAATTCCTTCGGCCATTTGTCAATCTCATCGTTCGACATATTCTTTCGATCGTAAAATTTAGATAGAAGAATTTCAGATAAGAATTTCTTCTATTGCAATTAATTATATCTATCCTTTTCGCATATATATATAAAATAGTTGGCTAATATTAAAATTTTCGAACAGAAATTTTTCCCGTCGCATTGAATCTCGTCCCAATCGAAAGATTTCAATACGAGACTCGATAAAAATGAATCGAAAACCTTAAAGAAAGCTCATCTCCTAAAGATCGGTCATGGGAAAGATAAACCTAAGATCGAATATACAACACCGTATCGCGTTGCACCTGCTTTCTGCATTCGTTTCCTTACGCTCCTCGTTCGTTTCCTCGGCGTAACGAAATTGCAGGCAACCTTTCATCCTTCGAAAATGGCAACTACGGTGTGTCGACCCGCCACTCGAAGTTGGAAGTCACGGGGAGGAAGGCGTAATGAGGTGGCAGCCCGAGGGTGGATTTTAATCAAGAATCGATACATAACGCCGATTCGTGGCTCGGCTACCGCGGACTACGCAGCATCGAGCCTAATAAGGCAGCGACTATTCGAGCCTCGCCTCGGGTGGCGGCGGGCTCAATTATCGGCCAGCATGAGCCGCCATTAGATAACGAGCCGGCAGATGCGCCACTTCTTCGCTCCCTTTTTGAAAAGGATTTGTTGTTTACGAGCCAGGAGATGTCTGCTTCCTTCCACATCTCCGTTCCTCGATCTTCCCTCTCTTCTGGATCATCGCTGCCGGCCACTGTTACGGAATTTTACGTAACACTTTTGGCGGATGATTACTGGAACAATGTAAGGGAGAAGAGAAACTTGAAATCCGTTCGATCGGATGCTGGCAGCCAAGTATGAAAGATACGACGTATCGAGTTTCGAAATGTGGCATTCGAATTTTTTAAGAGTATGGGAGCGAAAGTTGAACTGGATATTTTAGTTTCTGAGATTTAAACACGTGTTATGATATTTTTAAAATAACGAACATCGATCAATGCAATGTCTTTTCCTATTAAATATTAATCTTTTATTTTTAATAAGAAACAAACGTAAGATATTTTATTAAGCTTTACATTTAAATACAAAATGTTAATAGAAGAAGTGAAAACCAGAAGTAACTTGGTTTGTATCTCTTAATTTTAGGCAAACGTAGCCAACTGTATCCCAGCAAGTTTATTCAGAAATCGTTTCAACAAATTTATTCCAGCTGTAAAACGGAGAACATATTATTACACCGCATCAGGCACCATCATTCCACGATTCGTCCACCACGAGATCCACCCGTTAACACCGCATTCATGCTAATTCTCCATCACCGCCCCTCGAAAATCGCGAGTTCGTGGAACGATCCCGGCATGACATTCAGCATTTCCTTTTTATTACAATCGACGATCCCCATCGAGGCGATGAATTCCACGCAAGTCACTCCTCCCTCCTCGTGTCTCACGGCTATTCCAGACAATCTTTTTCCTCCCTCCCTTCCGTTCCTTTCCCAGCCTCGCCCGTTATTTCGGCGCTTCGAGTCTCTTCTAGACTCCCCGTACAAATTGATTCGTAACGTTTCGCGTATCGTTGACACGCTATTACGAGGGATCTCACACCTCTTAGAGATGTGTTCTTTTTGCAGGATGAAAGCTTCCCCGCTTTCCCCGCTTTCTCAGCGTCCTTCGACCGAGCCGATGAACCGATGGATGGTGATTTACGCTTTCTTCCTTTCCCTTCGAAACGCGAGGAGCGAGGTGGACGAAAAAAAAGGAGACGAAAATACGAAACGGTTGGAATGACTTTCCAAAATGGACGAGATGATTTCGAATTGATTCGAACGAGTGAACAGCGATGCTCTCCCTTTCGAATTCATCGCCACTTAACCTAACTTGACCTAATTTTTGGAAATGGAATCTTTGGGATGAGGAGCTCGAACGATGAGGAGCCTATAAGCGAAATTTCATTCCTTTGTTGATTTTGAATTCATCGAAATCACTTGGTGATTTCGTCTCGAATCGTTTTTCGAATCGAGACTAATAATTCTCATTGATCTCTTTGTTTTGAAAATTTTATTAATGTATTATATTATCTTGGAAATATTGAAAAATCTTTTTGGAAAGATTTTTTATGGATTGAAAAAAGGAGAAGAGCATAATTTGTGATTGTTACCACGCTCGACGTATCCCTAATCACAGTCTGTCGTCTCTCGCAGTCTCGCTAATTAATCATACGCTTTCTATGGCCAGGTAGAAATAAAAACACGTGGAAAAGTGTACAATTTAGCCGGTTGACGAGAGACGCTTAATTGCCAGCTGTCCGAATGTGAAAGTCCGGTTGAAATAATTAGCAAGGTTCGTTGTGCGGGCTAGTCTCTTTTTTTCACGCGGTTCCTTTACATTTTTGAACGCTATTTTGATGATAAACGTGAAATTCTCTTGTAAACAAAGAATATTCAAGAGTCAAGTACTTGTGTCGGTTCGTAAATTGATCAGAATAAAAGCTGATTAAAATAGATTCTTGAAATTAATTTGTATAGGCATTAATTAAGGGATTAATTATAAATTTTCATGTCAATATCAAACTATTATTTTATAATCTGTGTTTCTAATTCAATCCAAATTATTTCAACAAAGGAGAGATTAGAAAATTATTATATCAGGGACATAATTTCATCCATTATTTTTCTCTAATTGAAAACATTAATAAGAATTTTATAATTATTATAAAACGAATACAGAATTTTGCCCGATTAATAATTTTCTCGATTGAAATTGAATCAAACGTAACGTTTCACAAAAGATCACGTATAGTCTCCTAATATATTTGTATAATATTTTTATCGATTTTAGAAGCCAAAACACAAATCGATCTTTCCATGCGTTATAATAATAGTTAAAAGAAAAATCTTGCGTTTCATTTTTATTCATTCTCGAAACGAGAAAGAAGCAACAAAATATTTCTACCCCTCGTTCAGCCTAAAAAATTATTCCCATCCACGAAAAAGACATTGTTGATCCGGAGGATGGAGCTGACCGAGTAATTTCGATCGAAGGGTACGATAACGGGGAAGGATAAATCGCGGGATCCTCCTAAATCATTGGCCGATTTGAAGTCCGTAAGTTAGGCCGGACGTTTCCTCTCGCCGATGGTTAACCCCTTACGATCGATGTAAATCCTCGCCGATTTTCGTCGTTTCTTTTAATAACGATCGAGGTTCTCGTCGCCGGGACGGTGTTGCAACGGGGCCGATTATCAATCACGGGGCAAAAATACGGTGAAAAGGTATTAAGCACGGCAACCCCGGCGCGCCGCGCGTCTTATAATAAAGATGAATCACCGGCGAATAATCTCACATTTATAAGTAATAAATTCAGCTGGCAATTTGCATGGGTCGCGTGTAAATGTAGACATTTAGTTCCCCTCCCCGGGCCACCTGCGGTATAATTTGTTCAACCGTTTGCCAAGTATTTTTACATCGGGCCCGATATTATGTCGCTGGGCCCCCAAAACCGAGGAAACAAAAAATTAAAAGCAGCGACAACAAGCGTGAAACAAGCATCGGGGAGGCAGCGCTTATAATGCTCGAATCGCCTTATGAAATTTTCATGGAACGCGTACCAGGGTTGAAAATTGGGACGTACGAGAGGAATGGGACCTCGTGTAATTTCGCGCGATCGGTCTTTCCTCGTTGGCCATGTAAGCAGGATGTATCCGTAAGAAATGGAATTATTTCTTTCGAGGGATGTTGTACAAGGAGCATTTTAAAGATAATTTTATTTTTTTTTCTATATACAAGTGCAATGTGTAACGCGAAATGGAGTTGTTTCCTTTAAGGGATGAAAGCGAGGAGCTTTGAAAATTTGTGTTTCTCTTTCTCTTTATGTCTATTTTATACGTAATAAAACTGAAAGAATAATTTCCTTTTATAGAGCGAATAAGTAAAGAACTTTGGAAATTTTAATTTTACTCGCGTTTCCAGTTTCATTTTCTCTCCGCTTTTCCATAATAATGGAGATAAAATATACGAAAGGATCAGTGAGAAGATTTATTTATTCATTGAAACAAAAATAAATTTATTATACTCTCGAATGAAGTGGATTAAAAAAAAAGAAAAAGAAAAATCACAAATACAATATAAATCTCTCACTCCTTTTTTAAATCCTCATTTCAATCTCTCTTAAAACTCCCATATACGTTTCACTCTCTTCAAAAAGATCATAACAATAACTCGCAACTTTACACCTGCAGCTTTATCATCCCTGAGCATCCTTTGAAAAAAAGAAAAAGAAAAGAAAGAAAGATACTTAAACGGAATCTTAAGTAACAGAGGAAGCTTAAAGGAGCAAGGACGAAATGCCAAAGCAGCGGTTCCCCAACAGGAAACCGATCGTCTCGTTACAGATCTACCAAAGAAATTATCGTTCCATCGTAATGCAGGCTTATTACGCGGTCCATGTGTAATGGTATCCGTGACGGTTAGCGCGTCAAATGTGGCTTTGTTCCGTGATTAATGCCCTCCTCCGTAGCTGACACCTCGCGGAGTTTAATTGCACCTTATTCCGCATGAATATGGATGCCTGCCTCCCGGCCCATAGGGCCCGCGCACAAGTGGCAGCAACGGCAGCAACACGAAGAGATAGGGAACACGAGATGAGGAGCGAGAGAGGCCGCGAGCAGGATAAAAAATGCAATTACGATTTTGAAAAATGGGCCAGCCCGTGACGGGGACCGGGCATCCTTGGCGACCGGTTCCAAACTTAGGATCTCCCCGTGGATCTCCCCATTCCTAGATCAGATTCGATCCTCGTGTTGCTTGATATTCGCACGACGTTCGATATACCGATCGCCCCGTTTTCATTCTAATTCATTTTTGTGAATGAGTTATCGAGAGTGTAATCTATGGGGATGATCGATGAGGGAAAGGAAGGGATAGGGCGTAGTTGATTGGGGCTCGATGATGGAATACAGGTTAGGTTACACGTGGATAGGATGGTTGTAGATTTTGTGAATTGGAATTATATTGATCCGAAGCTGTCAATTGATCTATTAAGTTTTGAGATGATATCGTCTGAGAGTAATTTTTGAGGATGAGCGTTGGTTTATCGTAAATTCCTTTCTGTCGTCGTCGGTGATATTTATTGGGATATTTGATCCTGTTATAAATGGATCGCAGATATTCTGATCCGAGAATCGCGCTACTTTTCTTTTCTTTTTCAAATGAAATATATTATTATGGGAATGTATTGAAAGGTGTTGAAAAGATGATAGGACGAAAACTGTTGGCTGTAGATTTCTTTTCTTTTAATTTTGACGAATGGCTTTTAACGCAGCAATAACATCGGTACTTTCGGGTATATCTCTCGTACGAGAAAAAATATTTCTGACATACTCTCAAACTGCCAATTTTTAAGCTTTGAACTGATTACTTGAGATTGTATTTTTTAATTTTTGAAGAAATACAATTAATTATTCCTTTATCTCCTGTTTTTTAAATTTATCGATTGGAAAATTGATCTTGTTGCATCATTCAATAGTTTCTGAATCTTTTAGTTATTATTCTTCTTTCTTTTACACGTAACTATACGAGATTTAGAAGAAATAGGAAGCACAAACTACACTTACCACGATGATTCTTTGAGGTTGGTAAGACCAGGTTGTGCGTTATCATACGATCATCGCTGTCTTCACTATGTAACGTCCGGCAGCCCGTGTACAACCCGCTTACAGAACCTGTTTCTCTCATACTCGTTATCTTCAAAGTGAAACCAGGCAAGAAAACGATTTATGTATTCAGCCATGTCAAACTGCATTGACATTCTCAGATTTTCAATAAGAAATACCCGCCCTCTTTTACTTCTTTTAAATCGCGTTCCTTAAATTTATACGATATCTTGATAAGATTGTGCAGACATTGTCCCAAGGCAATACAATGAATAACAATACGTGAAAGTAATTCTCATTGTCAAGTCTTTAAAGTAATCGTGAACGAAAGATTGTTACTCCATCACGAAATATCTTTGGGAATAATTTTTTTTATTCAACAATTTTTATGTATTCAATTGAATATTTATTTTAAATTTCAACGTTTCAGCAATCTCAGTAATATCTTTTATATTTTTTATCCTTCCATCATCTTTATTAAAAGAGGAAAACTTTGCGAAATCTTCACACTCTATCTATAGATACCACTTATCAAATCCTAAGAAATGATCCTTTTGACGCGACAAGAATACAAAGTGAACGTTTCAAAAGGCTTCTTTTATTCGTCTCGTAATTTTTTCCTTTGTAATTGAATCTTATCTGCCATCTTGGGGCCAGGATAGTCCGGGCCGCGCGTATAGCTTCCGTTCATTCATTAGTACCGGCGACCAGCAACGCTCATATGTTGCCAGTGAAATGATTCTCCCTTTTCAGAGGCCGTGATTCATGTTCGCAAGAGAACAGCGAGAATGACAGATGAAGAACGCGACACGGTATGAAATATCGCCACCACACGGAATCAATTTGCAGCAGCGGGATGAAAAAGGACAGTGGACTTGTTCCGACTTGATAGCTCGATATTGATGCCGGCTCATGAAATTCTTTCTTTCTACCGTGTTGAATAACGGACCCTAACTAATGTATCCTCGTTGTTTTAATAATGTAATTATTCTTTCTTTCTTTCTTTCTTTCTTTCTTTCTTTCTTTCTTTCTTTTTTTTTTTCTTTCTTTCTTTAAGAAGAAAAATTTTACATAGTCGTTTAACTTCGAATAATTTTTAATGCATAATTTTTCGTGACTTCAATGTAATGTAAAATGATTTTTGGAAGCCTAACATTGGCAGAAAAAATCAAAATTAAATTTAAATTTTCATTTTTTCACAGGAGAATAGAAAAATATTTTTTTTAATATCATGGCAAATTAAATTTAGAATTAAAATTTAAAAAAAAGAAAAGAAGAGTAAAAAAAAATTTTAAGGATTAAAAATCGTATCACCGTGTAAATTCTCATGATGCAAAAGAAACAATTGTTACGATTATCCCAGAAATTTATTCGAGTTAGATTAAATAACCAATCGTGGCGAATATTTATGAAATTATTCGAAATTCATTCGCGGTTAGGTATCTATTAAGAACAATGTGTTTAGTGGTTTGTAATGCTCGTTAGAATGGTTCTGTTTAATTTATTGGACATTAACAATATCTGGTCCTGACTCTGGCCAATAATTATCGGGAGAAATTTTGTTTCGATAAACCATCGAAACCATTTAGCACCTATACCTGCGCCATATTCACCTACCAATCTATGCCCAATCATCCGTCGAATGGAAACCATAAAAATCCGCGTGCCAGTGTAATCATCGATAAAGACCTAATTACAATCCGTGCCAATCCATAAAGATCGCTAATAACAGGTCATAGTAAAGGGAATTGATCGAATTATTTTGAACAACCCACAATCGAATTTCCTCGGGGCAACGTGTAATTTCAAAAGTACGAATCCTCCGTGAAATTAAAGTTATTAAGTTTAATGAAACTTTTGGAGATTATTGCCTCCGCTGATATTTCGTACTACTGGAAGCTTATTAAACGTTTAATTGGATCAGTACGTTATACGATTTTGGGCTCGAGTTAAGAAAAATTAAAAGTGGTTCAAAAAGATTTATGAAAGTAAATTTTCTAAAGAAAGGGAATTTGTAAGAATTTGTAGAGAAATGCAATTGGAAATGTAATTTGTTTTCAATTCTATTACGAAAACGTGAAGAAAAAGAAATATATATATATATATATATATATATGATTAAAACATAAATTTAAAAAAATTTAAAAATATTTGAAATTCAATGTAATAAAAAACTATAATTTACTGATTAAAATCTAATTATTTTGATTATAAATTTTGTACAAATACGAGCTATATAATTTAATAATTAAAAATTTAATTATTTTTGTGTATAAGTTATCTTCGTGTGATTTAAAAAAAAAAAATTCTCTATGTGACATAATTCAATGATTAAAAATCCAATTATCCTCGGTTCCATAAAAAAAAAAGAGAGACAACTTACTTACTCTGTATCGTTAAATAATTCAATGATTAAAAATCCAATTATTCTGTATAAATTCGATGAAAAAGAAATTTTTAATTCGTTTAAAAATATAAAATTCCCAGATTACAAGAATTTTTAAGGAATATTTAAATTGACAAAGCAAAAATTTATGTAAAACATAGAAGACATTCTCTCGAAAGTCTTGAGTCGCGTATACAACGCAGTATAAATATTCAATTCCTTACATCATACCTCAAAGCACACGCAGATGGTACTTAACTCTAAACATACAACCCTTCCAGCATACTAAATTCTTGCCACGATATCAACACAACACACGATCCCATCAAATTCACAAAAATTTTCTCTGTTCCAAGAATCCATTCAAGAAACATTTAATTCCATTAACGCAGTATATTATTGATGTTCCAGTGAAACAAACTTTTTTTTTCAATTCAATATTTCTGTAATTGTTCATAAAAATTAAATTTGCATAACTCTTTTCAATCCTGATCAAATCATATACAAAATGTCTCAAAAACGTGGAACTGATTAACTAGAGATTTCTGATATAATTTCAAGCAATATTTTTCTTCAAGCAAAAATTTTTGTTACGTTTTTGTTAATGGATTATCATAAAATATTGGCCAATAAAGCGCATAGAATAGTTAAGCCATAGCGATAGTGTTGGATAAGTGTCAGCATCGAGTAAAATAACCATCATTTGAAATGAACAACGTCAAAATGTAATATAAAAAGATAAATACAAAACTTTTGTTATAATGAGGGACAGAAAGAATGATAAAAAAGAAAAGAAGAAAGAATTGATAAAGAACTAGAGGAAAAAGAAGAAATGCTAAAAAGAAAGATGTTCTCATACTTTCTATGATTATTTCTTTATCGAATTTTCATTTATTAAATTTCTTTTATTTTAAAACTTAGACGAGACGAAATCTTCAGAATTCAGAAAAAAAAGAATAGAATTTGAATTATAAAAATTGGATTGCGATAACCTCAACAGTTAATTCAAAACGAGTTTTCAATAATCGACGCTGCTAATCGTTACCAATATTCGCATTTACTATCAACTCCATCTACCACTAATCGTTCCAAGTTACATACCCATGTCGAATAATCGTTAAACACCGTATGTATTCGAGTTTTCTCAACTTAATTGAATTTATATTCTCCGCCACCGCAAAAAATGTTCAACCCTTAACACCATCGAGCGGACGCCATCTCATGATTTTCTGGCAAACATGTTTCCTGATAATTTATGTACGGTCGATTCGCGCGAAAGGCGATCTCCATGAACAACCAATAACTAGAAACGAAGATCAATGTCGTAGATCAAAGATATACATCGGATCCAGAGAAAAGGAGAGGCTTAAGGATTCGAAAATGGCGAATCAATGACGTATTTAATTTCCAATTAATTTCACGAAAAAATATAGGAAGAAATTAGCATTACTACTAGTATGCTATTCACGGATAAAGAACTTTGTGCGGCATCATATTTTACAAATGCGATGCTTAAATTAAGGATTAGTGTTCGATAAAACACTATAATAAAAATGGATCTAAAATCGCTAACAAAAAAAAAATGCTGAAGAAGAGATTGAAAATTTAAGATTAGATGTAGATTAGATTTTGTCATAAATTTCTATTGTATAAGAAGAAATCGAGTGTTTGAAGTTAAGTGTTGTGTTATAAGTTTTGTAGGAAGTTTCCATTATGTAAGGAAAGATTGAAAATTTGAAGTTAGGTGTTGTGTTATAGATTCTGTCATAAATTTGTATTATATGAGAATATTCTTGGAAATAAAAAATTTTTTGATAATTAATCTTTAATGGAATTAAGCTTTAATGAAAAGAAAAATCCAATAAAATTTTAAATCGATATCTATCCGATAATGCTTTTTAAAATTGCTAGGACTGATAATTAATAATATAATTTTATAGATATGTAGTAAATCGTAAATAAATCAAAAAATGAATATACTTTTACAATTTCATTTATTACTTTTTGTATCTTAACCGTAATGGTTTATTTTCCATGCAAATACAATCATTACAAATTGGCAACGTGAAACAATCACCGATGAATTTTGAAAGATTTCTCGAATAAAAGAGTAAATAAAAGAAATCTTTATTACGATTCTATAAACGTAGATTTACGGCATCGCTCCACGGGGAAGATAGAAGAATATGTATCTGGTCGCTATATTTATTCCGCTTAATAGCCTTTAACGACATTCGAAATTACCCCGTATTTCAATGTGGGCGAATAAACAATTATAAGCCACCGGTTCGCGCTCGCATCAGGCGAAACGAAGTTGTTTCTTCTTATTTCTGCGAACCATTCCAGTTCGCCCCCTTATTATAATGTTCGACTATACAGATTGTATAGCACATAAACTCGATACCTATAAGTATAATAAATATTTGACATCATTGAATCGAGATTGTTTTTTCTTCAATTTCATCCTTTCGTTTCAATTTACTTTAAATACATTTATTTATTTAAATCCCAATAAAAATTCTACTTAATATCTTAAAATATTTTAAGTTCAAACGTACGTAAGTGCAGAATCTTGTCAAGTCATTTTTCAAAGGGGAACACGCTCTCGCGAATTAATTCATTAAAAAGAGTAATCTTATCAAATGTAACTTTCGAATTTCACAGCACATCGACCAATCATATTCTTCTGGCTTTCGATCGAATAAGGAAACGATCCACGATTTCTGAAGATCCTACTCTACGTTCGCGAATAATTTTGCGAATAATCACCTCATAGAAAAACCTCATAGAAAAATCGAATTAAAACCCTCTTGTGTGATCGTCCCAACGAAAACGTGGCCACCGAAGAAGATGGTTCGATAATGGTGCAACCATGTTTATGGTTATTTCATTACGTTGAGATCGTTTTGCCCCTCGTGTTCCATCCGTTTGGGAGGTCGATCTCGAAGCCGGTGAACCAACCGACCGATAGGAATCACGATCCCCTCGCTCGATATCGGTACCGAACGAAATCGATAATCTTCGGTCCCGCGTTCAACTTAATGAAGTGGTGGGCTAACGTCGAAAAATCGCTTCTTTCAATTATGCCGGTGGCTCACCGCATAACTTCTCGATTATTCTCGAAAACGTCTCACTTCGATGGAATAACTCTGTGGAATCTCTTCTTTCACACATAATTCACGTATAAGAATATGTTTATATCAAATCTCTTAAATATATCTTCTAAAAATCTGGAACAGAAAATATCGTATCGGGGATGAGGGAGAAGATGAGAAAATCGATACACATTTACGATATATCCCTCTTTTCGTATGCCACTGATACTCAGTAATTATTAGATCGTTGTAAACTTTTATGAAACACGAAATTGAAACTTATCTTCGACATCACTACAGCATCGTTGTACATGCTCGATAACCACTCTGGTGTGCTCCATCACTACACCAACTGCATCATCCTGAAAGACCGGCTTCGACAACAAGTACATCCCTCTCCCCATTCAAGGACCCCTTATACGAGTAACACATCCCCCTCTCTCTCTCCCTCTTTCTCTTTATCTTTCTCTCTTTCTCTTTCTCTCTCTCCGTGTTTCAATTAAACCATTAACCACGATTCTCCATCGATCCTCCCCACTCTTCTCTTTCCGATCGATAACGGGCTCTCGATCTTCCATTATTATTATATCTCGCGGCGAACAGGTGATCGATACTATCCGGTTTGGACGATACTATCCGAGGGAAAGGAGTTGCATCGATGATAATAATGTCGTGAAACCGAATGGGGACCGAAACGGTGGTAACGGGAAATGATGGTCGATACAATTTTGCTCGGTCGATGGCGAGATAGCGAAGAGCGGAGGCATAGCCGGCGGTGGGCGTCTGCAAAAATGCCGACACGCGGCCGGCGTGCAGCATCGGCCATCACCTGTTTGACGGGTCAATCTCATCGGCACTTTCGATCCTCCGGGCCCTTCCCCTTTTGCCAACCGTCACCTTCCTTTGATCACCAGTTTAATATAATACGTTAATTAAAATGCTGTCTCTATTAAGCCGGACGACGTTAATTACGATCGAGGAGGAGTAAAGAGTGGTGGATCATTTGTTCGAGTGGAAAAATTCGTTGATCTACGATCATCGCGTTAATTGCGAGCCGATTGGAAGAAGGGAATGTTGGGCTGTATATTCGGGATTTGCACGGCTGTCGGATTAAAATATTCGTTCGCTATGGTGGGATCTCTTGTAGAGTGTCTGTAGAGAATTTAGTGTATGTGTTGAATTAAGTTAAGGGATTGGTGTTTGGAATGAATTTTTAGAACGAAAAAGATAAAAGTGCAAAGTAAAATTTTTTACACCACCAAAATTATTAATTTTACTAAATTCTATAAAGTACAATGTACGAGAGAAAATATGTTTCTAAAGTATGCCTAAAAAATAATTCAACGGATCCTATCTTTGATCGTATCTTGGTCAATTTTAGAAATTCAAAAAAGTATGTAGAAACCTCCCTACAAATTTCATTCAACTTCGTTGAAACAAAAATAGTTAAAATGCCCCATGGATTTTCGAAAATAGAGACCTATCGAAGATTATTGATCGTGCTTCAGGATGAAATGGAACACTCTGGATCGACACGTTAAATATTTATACGCGAACTGGTGTAATACTGCGGGCGGAGGGCCGGCTGAGTCGAATCTAAAATTCGATAATGCCTTACTCAGAGCGGTCGTCCATTCGCCCGGAAGCCGCGAATTATGCCGTGAGGGGAACGACGTACTACCCCGCGTGTATCACGTGCAAAAGCCGTACTGCAGGTGGTATATTCTGTGTGGTCCATCGTGTGTGTACATTTCGCGGCCTTACCGGCAATTTTCGTGGCGCGAGCGGCTTCTCGCGCGTTTGATATCGTTATGACGCCGATTATAATTTGCACGCGAGCAAACCCCTCCGTTTCCGGGATGTGTAATTACTTCGTCACTCCTTTTAGACGTACGAGGTATGCGTGTACGAGAGGAAATTTGGGTTTGCATGGAAATATCGATATGATATTTTTTTTAAGAAACGAGTATCATCTCTATGATTTCCTTTTGATTTTTTGAATGTAACGTCGTGGATATTTCGTGGAAAAATTTCAAAAATCGTGGAATCATTTTTTTCCATTATTGAAACGAGTAATTTAATAATTTGGAATGATTTAAAGTGGGATGGAAAAAGGAAGGGTCTCAATACTTTAAGCAAGAGCAATAAAAGAAATAATTTCAGATACACTGTAGCATTTGTGGTGTGTTTCCCTTATCGGGGACAAGACCGAAACCAGTCCAGTTTGTGCATGGTTCGCGTAAATACTTTTGCCAAGATCGTTGTTATCTTCACGGTTATCGTCGGAAGGAACAGACCTCTTCGATTCGTCTTTCGCGAGGGAACGAGCAGGAGGGTTGCGATAATGGCGGCCAAGTATTTTTCACTGAAATCAAACGAGTGGATCACGATCGTGCTCGAGATTAGTCCACACTTTCAACCAACTTGAACACGTAACCTTAACTTTCCATCTTTTTATTGCTTTTATTACAATCCTTTTTTTTTTCTTTCCAACTTTCTCGAAGTCGGGATTTTGCAAGATCTTGAAATCCCAAGAATCTTAGAGATTCACCTAAATCTCGAAAAGTTGTGTTACTCTTTTAACGATTTTAAATGTTACTTCTTATAATTCTTATCGTTTTACTGATATCTTTGGTCACGCATCTAAGATTTGATCACAGAATAATCAAAATTTTAGGTTTAAAGTCAATTTGAAGAATGTTATAAATTTAATACACTTAAAAATCTTTAATTTCTTAAATTCACATTATCACATATTTTTAAAAAAATAATTAAATTAGTTTATCTAAATATATTTCGAATATAATACGAATATAATAAATTAAATTGAAAAAGGAATTTTTGACCGTCGTATTATAATTAACAAAAATTAAAATTAAAGAAATACAAAAAGATCGACAACAAATTTTAATTAGCAGAAGATAAATTACAACGTCGAATTCGCATATTTCCAACGTGTCTTCTTAATACATACGCAGGAAGCCACAATTAATTCCAACGATATCAATAAAAATTCGTCGGCCACATTCCATTTCTATCGAGAAGAATTCGGTAAAATGCGTTTCGGTAGTAACCTACACAATATATCGCACGACTAATTACTAACGATCCAGGGTAATTTCGATTCTGCATCGTGTGTGGTACCCCCGTGTTCATCGCGCCGCTATCTCTCCCCTTTAAAATAAAAATTTACTGCTAATAAGTCTCAGATAAATAAGATCGCACGGCGGGGTAAACATTCGAAACGGATATCTGAAATCTTTAAGATATAATATAATCTTGCGCGTGTATCGATACGCTCATTGATTATCCTTCCTTTGCTTCTTTGTCGCTCTCTCTATAATTAAAATTTTAAATAAATGGACACATCTTGGAAAATTTATCGAATAAGGATCACTCGAAGTTTTGAAAGTTGGCTTGTATTATAACATTATAATTAAAATTTCGTGTATTTATCGCAAGGAAATTATTTAAATGTAAAAATTGAGAATTACGAATGAGAAAAAATTCTTGAATATTATTAGACCATTATATTAGATGATTATAAATAAACAACGTTATTTAAACAAATTGAGAAATGAAGAAAATTAATACTATCTACAATTCAATCTTCTTTCAATTGTGAATCAAAAAGCATTTAATAATTGGCCTTTATTTATTACAAAATAACATCTCGCTGATAGAAATTCTTTCGAGAAAGATGAATTTTGAATGTAATTCCAGTTGAAATGGGATAAATAAATGATCAAAGATATTCAATTAAACGAAATTAAAAGTACTACTACTATTACTACTACTAATAAAACCATTTTCTATAGCAATTATACGAAACTGGAGAACCTCGACGGGCATATACTTAATTACAGGCTAGGCTTGTCTACTAATAGGGTGGTCTTCGAGGTTCATTATCAGCGGGGCATAATTCAACGAGGGATATCTCGGTAGGCTAGTCGTAAAAACGGCGAGAAATAAGAAGGAAATAAAAGGGTTAAGACCTACATATAACCAGTTCCCAGAAGGTGGTACACGGAGGCCGAGGTTCGCGTAAAATCTCACCCTGTAGGAGTTCATAAACCCCTCGAGCCAGTCGAGATAAACCAATAAAGCAGCGCGATAGCCGGCGAAGCAGGTGCAACGTGGGCGGTGAGTTACCGTGCGGGTCAAAGGTCACCCGTGAACCCACCATCTCTGGCAATCCTTCTCACACACTCTCTATAATCTCCTTTTACCTCTTTCTCTCCCTCTCTCTCCCTTTCTTTTTCCCTCGGTAATGCGGTTTCGCTTTCTTTCTCGTAACATCCTTCTAACGATGAGATCCTGTAGAAAACACGGGTCGGTTTGTATCGAATCTAGCGATGGGAACAAGATGCGGTGAGATTCGAGTCAAATTTTACATATCGTGAAAACTTGAAATAATAACTTCTCCTTTTTCTCATTTTATATTTATTTTTGTCGAAACTAGGATAAAGTAATTGTCAGAAATACGAAATTACGAGAAATAATTTGTACGAAGATGAAGCTAGTTGAAAATTATTTAAAATTATCAAACGTTGGTCTGGTATTAAGGGGCGAGAGTAAAAGTGCATCAAAAGAAGAAGGAAAAAAGAAAATTAAGGAATCCTCGTTACAGAGTTTTTAAAATATTTTTGCTGAGTAATTTAAATTATTGTCAACCCTCTTACGGTCAATCTCCGGAGGAGAAATTTCAGGAAGGTAATAAAATTCCATCAATAATAAATAACCATAAAGTAAATTTCAATAAACTTTTCCTTCCCGCAAAATGGAAGCTATCAAGATACGAAAAAAATCCGAGTCTCGCAGGTGCATGAAATTCACTCTCCCTTAAACTCTTTTAAAATCTTTCCATCTCCCAGAAACGATCGATACTTTATTTCCTCTCGAGCGTGGAGCTCGATGGTCGATAAATTTGATTGAAAATTCTGTGGAAATCGCATCGAATGCCCATCGCTAGATGCAACGAGATACAAGAGGGTTGGTTTGTTGGCCTGTAATGCGCCATTGGACCTTTGGCCACGCGATACTTTATCGAGAAGCACCGCAGAAGACTCGAAGGCAATTTACGTTGCAAAACGTTTTTTGGTGTAGGGGCCGAACCGGTAGGTAGTGACAGGTACAACTGGTTCTTTCCTCCGTGGAAGACCATCGCAATGGTTGTTAATAAAACCCGCGATATTTCCTGATATTTTATTCCATATCGACAAATGCAAATGGCCAAGGCGTCTTTCAGACTTTCTCGCGTTCCCGAGGACCCGAGCTGAATTTCGTTCCAGACACGAGCGTGATTTATGGCGCTTAATCGAGCCTTAATATCCTCCGCTATTTGACCGAAATTCGGTCAACGTTTATTGGCCGTATTTTTATTTTTATGATGTATTTAAGAATGCGAAAGATGAAAGTGAGAAATTATTGTAATCAAATGTGATATTAAAATTCGACGCCTCGATAATAAATTTCTGTTTCATCTGTTCGAACGTATTCTTTAATTGGTAATTATAAACGTACTCGAAATTTCTTGAAAAGATACAAACTTGCCAATTTTTTCTTATCTCGTGGCTGATTCGCAAACTGTCCGATACGCTTTCGTTCAACGCTAAATTCTGAGAAAGAGGGTACACAAAAGGATCTGCTCGGCTTCCCAGAATCGGGATCCTTAATTAACGTAAGGTCGATTCCGTTTAATTCAATTTTAGCACAATTAACCGGTCCGTTTCGATTGAGACAGATGAAAGTAAATATCGTCGATAGCGATCTGAGAGATATAAATCGGCCATGACGATTCGATCGCCGATCTCCGTGTTCCCAGCAGATTAAATTAACTCGGAGCAAGAGCACAGATCTCTCCACGCAAGGAATATATATATATATATATATGTATATATATATATGTACGCGAGATTCCTAGATGCCAAAGATAACTTTACATCTGCCGATTGCGATAATTAGGCTTGGCCGGAGATTGATCGAAAATCGTATTCAACTTCAAGATAGATCGGATCGTTACCTAATTAAGCGGACGTGCACACGGTTGCCCGCCCTTATTACGCGAATTAATTAACTCGGGGGAGCGGCGTAGCGAAACGGAGGGGCCCCCCTCCTCGAATCTTCCGCTTGTTAGACACTTAGACGCAGCGAACAATCGCGACGGTTGTCGAAAAAGTCGATCCTGTGCAAATTTCATGGGACAGGTTGAGGATCGATCAAGCTTAAAGAAAGCGATCGCCTCGATTCATCTCGCCTCTGTGGACGAAAGTGAAACAAAAAAGGGCAGAGTATATTCTTGTATTCTTATTAGTCTTGATTAAAAATTTTTTTCTTCGTCGATTCTTCCAAGCTAAAGATCAAAAAATTCAAAATCGAATCTTTAAGACGATTCGTTAATTCTCTCGATTATTATCAATCATCGGGATACGTGGTGGCGATAATCGCAAGCACACTTTCGAAAAGAAGCGAATCAATTCGAAGCGAATCGCCGCGCGGTGGAACGATTCATTCCCGTGACTCTTTCTCGTGCAAATTGAAATTTTTTTCAATTTGCACGGGTAATCACGGCCGAATTTTAGACCCATTACGCGGCCCGCACCATTCAAAAACTTCGCGCCGTGCACGCTTTGATCCACACCCAAAGGAACGGGACAAGGAAAATAATTACGAAGAACGACGGCGTGCGGGGCCGGAAAGCGGCGGTAAATCGCCGCTCCGTCTCTTTGTCCCTTCCTGTCCACCATCCACCACGGATGGACCCCTTCGGAATCGTCTAATGAATTTAAAATGACCGCCGGTTTTTCGTCGCGTGCCCGAAAAGCAGCCCGGCCTAAAAACCCGCGCCACCGCGAAATTTCGGACGACACCCGTGCATAAAAATGCAAATCTCATTGTCGGGTTCGCGCGCGACAAGCCTCCCGTCTGTGCTCCTCTCCGCTCTGCTCTGCCCCCTCTGCTTTTTTCCTTTCCCTCACGATCCTTTTTTTCCACCACGCGCCATTACGCGCCCTGCTTTTCACCGGGCCTCCCCAATCGCCCGGCTAAATTCGCTTTTAATGACCCGGGCTGGAGACACCGTCACGTGAAAATTTAATTTGCACCGACGAAATTGATAATTCGTCGTGACCGATGAATGGGAAAAACGATTCCTCGGATTCGAACGATCTCAGGAGGGCACCGAGTCTCGAAGGGGAGACGAGGATGAAGAAATTGGATTCGTTCACTCAAGGAGATCGAAGTATTATAAAAAAAAGGAACACGCAAAATAATTTTCATCACGAAAATTATCAATCACGAAGAAACGGAAGAAACTTTCTCAAAGTTTCTGCAAACTTTCAATTTATTTATTTAAAATAGTTCTCATTCCCTCCAAACTCCGTGCCTTCCTGCGTCGATCTCAAGAATCGTTTCGTAGATCTTCACAATGATCGATTGTAATAAAATGAACAAAACAATCTTTCATCGATTGCTGGGATTACAAGAAGACGTAAAATAAGAAAGACATAAAAATCCAGTCAATCGCGTGTGAGGAACACGCGGCGTCTAAAAACAGCGAAAAAGAATAAATTCAACGAGGTAAACCAAGCTGAGTAAAAGTATAAGAACGATCCCCTAGTAAGTTCTCCTAGGGAAAAGTAGTTCGGGGAACGAAATCGCGGTGAGCGTAAAACACGGGGGACGTCGGATGCGTAATTGATTTAATTCGTGCCCGGGGGACACCAGCTGTCGCGGGCGAACTTTTCATTTTGCCATCTGTATTCATGGAAGCGGTCGATCTCCGGAGGAACGTTAATCAACCGTCCCGGGAAGAAGGTTTCCTCCTCGCCTTCGCTTTCTGCCGAAGTTTTCAACCATTTTCTCCTCCGGTCGAACTGAACGTGTCTCCTCGCGGCAACCTCTCCTTGCATTCCTCCTCCTCCGAGAAGTGGGGACGAGAGAAGAAGAAGGATTTCTTTCGCGTAATTCGCACACTGAAATTGCCGCGGTCTAATTCCACGGTAATTGCTCTTTTCTGTTCCTTGAAAGCAACCGGACCCCTCTTTGCATTCCTTCCTTAGCAAGGTTAAAGCTGCGCGCGGCCAATTAACCGGGAAAGGAGAGGTATCCATCCAGGGTTGGGCCACGAAACCTGGACGCGAACAACTCTCTAATTGAGACGTAGGCTATTTCGAGAGGAGAATTCGCGGGCAAACCGACTATTACCACCGCCAAATGCACTTATAATCGACCGATTTTAATTATCGCGTGGCGGACCGAGCTGTGCCGCGATTCATCATCTAGCGGCAACGTGTGATTCGACTCTTGGAGCATCCGCCCGATTCCGCGCGACCGTTCTTCATCTTACGTTCTCCGGGTGTCATTAAACTGATCGTCCGCGGCTGAAACATTTTGACGGTAAGGGTTATACTTTTATATCTCTTCCGAGCCCGAAAGATGAGGCTCTTTTATCTCGATATCGGATGATTCTTTTTATCGGGACGTTTCGGCGTCTTCGTGTTTCGCTCTTTCACTTTTAGATACTTTTATTTATAGATTGTCTGAATATTAAGTGATTATCATTCACTATTGACTATTAATAGACCATTGACTATTACTCTAACTGATTACCATCGCTACACTTAGAAAAGTACCGTTTCTTTCGAAATTGTTAGATTTGTAATGTATGTATCATTTAATAAGTCAGGTTGCGAACTTTTTCGAACCATGTTAATCTTCTACAACTGGTATCCAATAAGATCCACTCTGACAGAGGCCGCGATTGGCAGAGATCACTCATCCATAACCATAACCCATTTTAAGTGAGCTTTCTTGCCGCTCGTATAGCCCGTTTCGTATATTCTTTCGGGCGTCTGTGGAGCGGAATCCGCGCGACGCGGCAGAAATTATACGGTTTCGCGGCGCTACGGACGAGAGGAAAAGGCGCGAGGCTAGGGGGAGGGCGGGGGACAGTGATAAATCACGAATTGCACGAACTCGTTGCGGCCGAAGACAAATTGGCCTCCGCAGTCATGAGCTACGCAGCGGGTAATAATATAATTATAGGACTGCCAGACTCTTTCGACGTTTCAGTTTCGACTTCTTGCCTTCTCTATACGCGAAACCGCCGCCTCGCGTAAGCGCAGTTGATTTACGATCCCTTACGGTTCCTTCTTTTCGTTCCTTCGTCTCGTATTCTTTTAATTTTTCTCTTCCCCTTTCCTTCCTTTCTTTTCTTTTTCTTCTCTTTTCTTTTTTTTTTTTTTTCAATATATTCTTTCAATATTCTTTTAACCGTTGTTCCTTCTGGCCGGCGAGACGTAGACGGGTTTCAATAATATCGGTAGGGAGGCTGCTTGATGGAGGCTGTTTATGAAGAGGAACGAGCCGCGCGTGACACGGTTTCTCGAGCGCGTAATAAGCAGCGCCAGACGTGTAATTGTTTCGGGCTCGTGGATCTTGATTATCGTTGATTGAACAGGTTCTCGCGGGCAGCACGTATGGCGGCTGGTTTAGGATGTGTCTTCGTGTTCAAGGATCGAATCGAGATTGAAAAATGAGCAACTTAATTGGGATGGAAAAGTGGCAAGTTGACGATATATAAAGTCAGATGTAGGATGTACCGAAAGTTGCTTGAAAGTTATATACACACCGATTTATGGAAAAAGTATCGAGTTATTAATTTTCAATATAAATTTTTCCAACTCTTAAAACTCTTTAATAAGAGAAAATTCTTCGTTTCGATATAAATCATCTCGTCTAAAGGAACGACAATTACCGCGAATTCTTCGTTCAATTGTTCGTAAGAGAGAGAAAAAAAATTCTACCGCATATTTCTGCCCTTCTGCAAGAAGTAGTGAAGCGGAGAAGACGGTACTCTTCACACACGGAGTGCAAGAAAGAAACCTTTTTTCGGTCCAGACCGAAGCATGCCAGCCCCGTTACAATTTCCATTCCCAGCAAATGATCCGTGGCAAGAAGTCTCTCGAAGTCTCTCGGTGGATAAAGAAATTAAAAAGCTTTGCAGGTAATCTGGGAAAATAAGAAGAATGGGCGCAAGTTCGAGAGAGGTCCGAGTGAACGGCGGACGCCGGTGCGTGGAGATTGCCACACAGGAGGCTGCGTAGATAAGGGGTGGATGCAAAAGTGGATCATTACACGGGCATAAAGGCGAGGCAGGCGAAGCTAGGGGCAATAAATACTTCAATCAGTGGCCTCTAAGGCGTCAGTTAGCATCGCGGCGGTGCTTCGGAGACAGCGGCCGCGGCGGCGGCTCGCAAAGACCCTGGATCCTTCTACTTTCGTCCCATTCGACTAAAGTATGCCCGCCCTCTCTGACAGCCAGCTGCTGCCGTTCGCCAAACAGGCACCCCTTTGTCGTCGATCTGCATAACTCTCGCTTGTCATGCCGAACGCCACTTTTGACGACGCGGAAACGGCCGATTTTCAGGCAAGCTGGATGCCCACGAACGAGTTATCAAGAAGATGTCTCTTGATATTTTTGATTTCGCATCTCTCGGCATGATACGTACGCAAGGATGCTTGAAAAGACGTTTGAAAGTTTGAATAACGAAAGTCCACGAGTTACCAAATAATCGAATTCCATGGAATACCATTTCTTAAGAAAGAAAGAAAAAAAAGAAAAAAAATCTAATGCAAGTTTTCAAATTGCAATTAGCAACTCGACGAGTGCTACTTTATCATCAAGTTTGAACAAACCTACCAACTCGCTTCATACAACTCTAGCATCTTATCGCTCGATCAGAGTCAGTCTAAAAATCAACATCCCATTAACGAGTAGCATTTACCTAACCGTTCAACTTCTCACCAATTATCTAGCCGACCGTTACCACCGCAACAAATTAATCTAACGTTCGTAAAGACACGCCCTACGTTCCCACGAACTACGCTCTTACATCTCAACTATAACTAACTATAATTACAGTTACGCAAATAATCTATCGACTCACGATCAAAAGTGATCGATCCGGAAATCGGCGCAACCGAATCAATCTACCTCTCCACCAACTAGATACTAATGCCAACTAGATACTCAACTCTGGAAAATCGCGATCGAGGTAGGAAGGTATCGCGGTTGACGAGATAACGAATCGGATCACTCGCGTGACCGCGAAGATAGCAAGGCTTTACGATAAATCATGTCAATTATATATTGTTTATGATCCATCCGTGGCCCCATCCCCAAAGATCGAATCAGTTGGCGCCCACTCGGCCAGCTAGAAACTCTTCGTTTCATACGGTAGGCATACAGGAGCACAGGGCTTAGCCCGTTGTCAGACCCCTCTGATAATTGGGTGAGTAAAGCGACACGACACCCTTCGAGAGGTGGACTACGTCGGATCCTGTGTGCATCTCTCGAGGAGGCCGACTCGTTCGTAAAGAGTGGCTGCCACCATCGGGCCATCAGGAACCCTCAGTCAGGGCCTCGTCTCAACAATAAATCTGGCCGTTCGGTGGGTAATTGGGTTCACTCGGTGAGATCAATCCGATACTGTCTGCCTCGTGTCCGTCTGTCCATCCATTCGCCGCTTTTGCCTCTCTCTTTCCTCTCTCCTCCCTTTCTCTCTCTCTCTCTCTCCCCCGATTCCTCGCGCACGCTGATCTCTCCTTCTCCTCTCAGCAGCCGAACCGAGTCGCCGCCCAAACCACGTAAAACGCTCGGATGCCGGCTCGAGGAATTCCAGCCGGCTGTCACCGCTCCTTACTCGCGATTGTTTAATTATTTTTATTGGCCCGGCCATTACTCCGGGGGACGACGAGAGAGGAAGATTGGAGGAAGGTTTCATTGTGGTGATTAGAGGACACTGGTTGAGCACCAACTTTTAACGAGTTTGTGTGGTTTTTAGCGGACTCCGATTGATCTTCTGCCAGGGTTCGTTTAAGGTTTTCTCGGTATTGGGGAGGCATGGTACGGTATGTTGGAAATTGTAACCGGGGTGGATATAAGATATCAGGGATTGTTCGGAAGGATGAGCGAAATGCGTGCTCCTGCGAAAGGCGGGCACAAAGGTCCGACGCTTGTTATGCGCCGCTTTCATTCGAATCGAGGCAAGATCGTGTCGTATGCAAAACGTCGAATTTCCAAGGTTTCTTCCCTCTTCAAGGGCCTCGCGGCCACTCGAGACTTTCGCAAAGACCTGCCGATCTGTGGGAGTCAGTTCGAGTCTGGCTATAAATCTGAATAATAAATGAGTCCCGACGGCCTCTAAGAAGTCTCCGACTCAGCGAGAAGACGTTGCTGTGAGGGTTTAAAAGATGAATTTACGAGTGTACCGCTCATGAAGCCCGGCTCATGAAATAAAAAAAAAAGAGCCCGCCTTTTTCGCTATCTTCCTTACCGGGGGGAAAAAAAATCAAAAGGGATAAGGGGAAGATGCCTCTTTGGTTACGTGGAATGTCTTGGCCTATTTAATTTCGAGGAAAGTCATATCTAAAGATACATCTACAGTCGTGAATATCCTCTAATTTCGTTAAATAAATTTTTTTATTTCTATATAAAAATATTTCTTTGTTTTGTAAGTGTTAAATATTCAATATTATTTCTTCGTATTCGTATAATATCGATACAATTTCGATCTTTTCCTTTGATATTCATTCAACATATGTTCATCGTAGGAATCATCAAAGAAATCATCGTTTTATCAAACCGTTCTCGTTTCGTCATTTAAATCATCTATTCTACATTCTCTTCGTGTCGTTACCGTATAATAGATGTCGTGGAACCGATCATCGTCCTCGAAAATTCCTCGAGAATTCCAGCGAAAGTCTTTCCCTTCAAAGGGATTCCCGAAAATTCTAAATCCATGTCGAGAGCAGCATGATCCATGGGCAAGGAACCTCGCCCACACCTGCCTTTATATACGAAATGGGCGTGGAAGAATGTACGAATTTATTTATGCTCAGGGACTTCCCTAATGAATTTTCGTCCGCGGTGTGAAATTTCGTCGATTCGATAATTGGCTCATCTATCTTCCCCGTTAAAATCGGCAAAATCAAAAAGCGAAACCGGCTATGCGTATCTTCGAGAGAGAGAGGAAGAGAGAGAGAGAGAGAGAGAGAGAGAGAGAGAGAGAGAGAGAGAGAGAGAAAGAGAGAAACTCTTCTTGACCCTCGTAATTAACCCTTTTGCTGGAAGTGTAAAAATATTAGTCTTTCTCGGAAAGAAAAAATGGCCTCAACCATGTGTAATTTCGAGAAACTCATCAACCTCACAAGAGTGACGTAATTATATCCTTTCGTGGATCCTAACAAACTTTCACGAATTAATTAGAATGTTACTTAAATCGATGCTCGGTCTAATATCAAAGCTGTAAAGCATTTCGTTTTATTTATAAATTTAATTTAATCTTATGAAATCAAATAAATTATATTAAGAGATATTAAAAGAAATAAAAAATTAATAAACCAAAAATACCTGATTTCCGCATAATTTTTATGATATGAAATTCAATTCGAAAGAAGTATTGTATAAATGTGTATATAGTATAAATTTTATTGACTTTTCAGAACACGACAGAAAAAAATTTTTTCTTATTTAAATTCATTCAAATTTCACCTGTTCCCTATATATATTCGAAACAATTCAAATAATTTCCGAGCACATCCGCTCTGAATTATTCCAAAAATATCAAAACCAAATTTCCACTTGTCCTAAAACATCCAATTCTTTTTTTTTCTTCTTTTTTTACCTCTACTCAATAACGTCATATTTGTACAAACCGTTTCAAACCCTGAAACCTCTCATAAACATTCGTAGCGACTCTCGTGCTCCTCCCTCTCTCCGCGCGCATTATACTTCCAAATTTCCACGGAATCTACTGTTTTTCCCACCGAATCAGCGAATCAATTGGGATTCACCGATATCAACCCAAAGTATCGATCCAAGTTCTCACGGTGGCCACGGCTCGAAAAGTGTCGCGCGTGTATTACGTGCCCGGAACGTAGATGACGCTTATGACGAGGAATGTATCGTGATGAAGAACGCTCAACGAACGGAGCGGATCATCAAACGCGAAGCCTTAAACCTGCGAGGTGTATAAGTATGATGGAACCAGGCGATACGGCGCGCAAGGGTGTTGCCGATCGTGCGGCATGGGGCTCCCGAAGCCGAGCAACCAGCCTCACTTTTGTCTCTCGCCGACAACGGTTACCCACGTAACTCACGTCACCGGTCTGCGATTAGATCTTTGGATCTTTTCTTTCATATTTATTTATTTCTCTTTTTCTTTTTTTCCTCTTCTTTTTTTTTCTTTCTTTCTTCTCGAAAGGTGGAGACTCTGCGAGTGAGGAAATGCCGACTGATCGATTTCGTATTCCACGATGGTCGTCGATATTCATACCGTGCTCGTAGATATTCATAAACGATCGGCGATCTCGTAATGCATCGTGAACGAGCGGATTGTAATTCCCTCTCGATAAATTCGAACTCGTATTTCACAGGCCTGGTTTGAAAGGATGTATGATATTTTGTATGTGAATGGGAGAATCGGGTATCGATTGTGAATGAATTACGAAGGACTGTGTATTGTGTATTTTTTTGGGTCTGGTGGAGAATGAAGGGCTTTTTGTTTTGTAAGTTTGAAGAAAGTTTAAAATATTGTAGAAGGATTGAATCGAAAATGAAATTATAGAAAAAGAAATAAATTGTAAAATTGTAAAAATGTAAAGTTATGTTATGTTTGATATAATAGCGATTCTCATTATGTTCCTCTAGATGTAGGTACGAAATGGTATAAAATGACGACATGTGATAAAAAAGGAACGAGTTTTGTGGATTTTTATGATATTTGGATAGCGGTAAGATGCTTTCTTGTGAAACCATCGAAATATCGTCGGCTTGTGCACACGGCTTCGTGGTTTTGCTCTTTAGAGCAATTAGTCTCGGCTTTCGCGGTTAATTCAAATTACGATTCCCTTGCAAGGCTCCATCGAGGCCTCGCTCATCAAAATACCTGGACACATGGCAAGGCCACGTAGCAAAAAGATCGAATTAACTTTTACTACGGGAAAAAGCAAGTTGGCTTATTTTGCTTGCTACGTGCCTTCTTAGTGGGATTGTCGCAACCGCCTCCGTTTTTCGTCATTTTCGCTGATACTTGCCATGCTGGTCGCAACAACGAAGAAATTTTAGAATTGTTTAAAATAATTTTTCTATAAATAATCGTACAAAGCGAGAATGAAACACGTAAGAACATTTCATTCTCTTTCTTCTCTTCTATTAAAACAACAATCCAATGTCTATAATAAACCTCTCTGCGAAAAACGAAGCGAAATGTTACGCTTCTCTCGACTTCCTCAAGAGGCCGCCACGGAACTGCATCGAAGCCAGTGGTCGTTCGTTGGAATGCGATGGATCCCCCTACCATCTCGATCCATTGTGCCGCACCCCCACCAACAAATACTCGTACACGCGTGGCACGCTCTCCACACGTGGATCGTGCGTTTCTCTGGTCGTGAGCGCTCGGTAGTTCTCGGCTTCGTTCGTGAACCGATGCCTACCACGTGTTTCGATCCTAGGGAGCGAGTCCCACGCGCTCGTCCCGTGCGATCCTCTCGAGGAAGGGCGAGGGTGAGGCACGGCACTGCGTCCTGCAATTAAGGCGAACTTGTTAAACACGCAATCGTTATGAGTCGCATTAATTGCGCTCGTGTATTCACTGTTCTTTCGTCAGAGTATTGTAGGCAAGTATTACAATACCTCGCTACCTCGATTTTGATTTATAATCTCGAATAACGTGGAAGGTGTGCACGTTGAAGAAATTGAATTTCAGGGAGGGAGGTTGTAACATACCTTCAAAATTTTTTTCATGAAATCTTTATTATTATTTGCAAATTGATTTTGGGAATTTTATGATTATGGTTATTTGATAAATATTACTTATTTATGGTACGAGCTTAAGTTTAATTTAAAAGATTCAAGAGAAGACATTCAGTGGCTTTCGACAATGAATGGTTATCGGATTTTTAAATAAAAATCCTTTATTCGCTGGTTCATAGATTCTCGAAAAGACGGGCAGTTCATCATGTCTCTAAAAGCAATTAAGGACCTCCTCTTTTGCAGAAACCAGGTCTAATTGGACGCCTTGTATATCCTATTAATTTTCTTTGTACCGGTCCATTTGACTAATGAATGCTGCTAGTTGAACTTCAAGGAGATGATTTTGAACATATGAATAATCAAATAAACGAATTTCTTAATAATTCCTACGAATTTTCCGTATTCAAGGATTCACAAATATAATATATATTATAATAATATTTTCTTTTTCCATTAATACATTTTTTTAAATATCTAAAATTAATAGAAAAAATAATTAAATTTAAACGAAATATAATTGCATTAAAAATTAGACTAAAATAGTTAAAATGGAGACCAAAAAATATATATATATATATATAAAACGAAGATCCATTTGTGAGATCATAAAGCGTGCCGCCAATGATAGGGTATTTTTTTTCCAACCCTATTTCCGCGAATTACAATATAATACTATACCATTCCTAATTTCTCTCGGTTATTACAATCAATTTTGGCAATCCGGTGGAACGGGGAGAGTGGGAGAGACACGTTGCATCGTATAGTCGTTCTCCATAAAATTGCAACCGATGTAATTACCCTGGCCGGCAGAGTTTTAGAGCATCGAAACTATAGTGGCGTAATTGGCCACGGAATTACAAAAAATAACGGTTGTTGGAGTTAGATCGTAAAATTGGGCTAACGAGGAGAGCGCTGCGGGCGTTCGTAGCACGCTATAAAAAAAAAAAAAAGAGGGCCACGAGTGTGGCTAAGTGCGACGGATATCCACGAGGATGCAGGTTATTATGTGTTTAATTTTTCGACCACACACGCGTCTGGTTACTTTGTACGCTTTCAGAGAAAACAAATCGTGCAAATACTTGATGTGTAATTTCAAGATGATGAAGTTTTTTTAATCATTGTAAAAACGACGGAATTATGACGAGATAGTAGGTGAATTGTATTGAAAACATACCAGTGAATAAATAACGATGGTTTTTGATCATCATTGACAAAGAAGAAAAAACATTTCTCTTGGTTTACTTTTTTGTGATCATTTTATTTTAAGTAAAAATAACTGCTACTAGCTTTTATAGAATTATAGAATTAAAGAACGAGATGAATGAGAATATTGTTTAATTATTATAGCGAATGAAAATTGCTTTAAAGTAATAATAGAAGTTGAATGAGTAACTATATCGTTAGATGGATATTTTTAAGAAACGTCTACTTCCTGTACATATGTCACAATAGAATAGCATTGATTTCGATTGCTTACGGTATCACAGCAGATGGAGAATTTCATAAGGACTTAACTGTATTGCATAACAGGATTTCTTTTTCTTAACTGCATTCCGGAAATTATTTATCCCACAATATGAAAAGAATTATTTCTTACCTAAGGCGTTTTTAAAATGATGCTTTTTATGTGTTATAAAAAGAGATGTTTCCGTTGTGAAACTGTTGTTGAATCTTTATAAATGTTGAGAAAAAATTGAGACGTATAAATATTTTCTGAATGAGAATCACTGAAACGATATTCGACACCTATTAGAGTACGTTTCAACTTTCATGATGCACATTCATGCCGACAGTAGGCAAGAATTTACAATTACACATGAAAAATATTGCTAAGAATGTAAAATCTATATTTTTTTACATTAAAGATAAAAAACATAATTTTAAAAGAAAAACGATGAAAATTTAATCGTCCATGATTACGCGCCAACAAGAATAAATAAGGAAAGCAAAAAAAATGATGAAAGTAGCGCCATCTCTAGAATATCGCAAATATAACATACATGAATAAAGAGAGGAAATAATAGAAGAAGGATAGGGATAGAATTAGGACTCAAGCCATTAGTGCCATCTCGTGAGTATTAAAATCATCGTTCCAAAAGTACTCAAGAGATGGTGCTGATATTTAATTCTTACTCTATTTTATCTACCGTTGAAAAAATATTTTAGACACTAAGAGAACGCTAATAATCAATTCTTTCCTATTTCTATCCCTCTTCTACTATTTGCTCTCCTTATTTTATATGTTTCATTTGTAGCATTCTGAAGATGGCGCTGATTCTCCAATTTTTATTCTACTTATATCCTCTTCGCATTACATGTTCTCCTTGCCTACAACTGTTCTTCAAGATTTACGCGCTTAAGGGATAGTTTCAATATCTGATTAACTTTGCCATCATTGTTTGACCTATAAAATAAAAAATCTTCAAAGAATTAATTTTTATATAACGTAAATCTTATATATCAAAATCTTGTGAGGAAAAGATCATTTCATATCACATTTGTGTTTCTCGTTTATAATTTTAGTAATATATTATATATTTCATTTACAAACTATAATGATCACATTCTTTTTATTTATACTTAAATTCGTTTGATTCGTCTAATGTATCGTTATAAGTTTAAACAATTAATCGTGCACAACACATAACATGTCTCTTTAAAACGAAAATCATCTAGTAACATCTGTCAGAAGGAGTTAAACTATTTACCATATGTGTTATCGCCGGACGTTATTAACAAACAATTATTGCTTATACGAATACGTTGCAGAATACCATTACGACCGGATCTTGGTATTTTTTAAGGACAAAACTTTTTCTACCTCTGGCAGCATTCTGCCAGGTGTTGAGGCATCCATGGGAATTGTGCTGATAACTCATCGCGCATTCTCACGGTGGTCCAACGCATGTCATATGTAAATGCATAATTATTTCTTGTTAAATATAAATTAAAACCGCATCGTTCTAGCTGTTATTACAAAAATGCATTTTTGCCGGTTATTTTCCTATGAACAAATGCATTTCGTTGAAAGAGCAAGTACATTACAAAATTTTTAACTTTTCCACTATATTTACAAAATATTTGTGTTTAATTGTTCGATTCGAGATTGTATCTTTTATTGTGTTAAATTTATAACTCTTTAAATAAATTTTTAACTTTTTAAATAAATTTATGCAACTTGAAAAATTTACAGAATTGATATACTTTGAAAAAAAATTTTCTCTATTAGAGAAATGATTAAACAAACGTTTAATAAATATGTGGGTTGACTAATATAATAGAAACAAAGTTTTATCGGAACGAGGGTTTCCCATATATAGCTTCGCAATCATGCACATGTCGTGTGCATGATGGAAACACCTGGATTCTCATACCGAACGATTTCGATATAATGACAAACGGATAATATTTTAATGATCGAAGTTTTTTCAATGATCTCATTCTTTTTATGAAGGATACTTGAAAACTTTCTTCTTCTATTCTTCGTTGATCGATAAGATGTTAAATTATTAGAATAAAAAAATAAATTTTAATTTATCACTGAACAGTTAAGCTCGTTAATTTCATTCTCTTGAGAGAACAGAATTATAATAGCAAAGAGTACTTAATTGTTGACCAAAGAAAGAGAGCACGGGTCTTCAGATGCAAATGTATGTCCCAGTTAAGCAGACTGCAGGATATTCCGGAATATTTTGCATAATCCTAAATTTAACAATAACAAGTCCCGCTCTGCCAGCTATTGTACCTATTCTAACTGTCGAGGAAGATTAACCTACTCTTGAAAAATACAAGGGTACGCAGAGTCAGGTAACAGTTTTACAGTAAACGTGCAAAGTATATATAGCATACCTTGAATACACTAATATTAATATTCTCGTAAAATTATTTTCCCGTTTCTTTCTTTACTTAAGAAAATTATTGAAAAAACATCTTCGTATCAACGATATTCTATATTCTAACTCTCATCTTTTATTTCATACCTCCATCTCCAACGCTCTTTCACACCGAAAATTCTTCAGAAATACAAAAGATCCGGAAACAGGAACGAAACTCGTTCTGCATTGCACGCCCGTGTTTGCAAGTAGATCCCTAAATATTTCGATAGCCACACGTTTCCTTGCCAGGAATACGCGTATCACACGTGCTCGTTTGCATCTGTCCTACGTTGCATCTGCAAATTTCACGTCGATCCCACGACCCCCAGGGATCATCGAGAATTTTGGGGGGCGACTCTCGAGAATAAAGAGGGCAACGAAGAAAGAAAATAAAGAAATTACCTCTTGTCCCCTTGCCCTTCTACGTCACGAGGGTTTTCGTGGCACATGCTCGTGACGTCACGCGATGCACACGTCATGCGGCGTGACGTCGACCGCCACGGGGGAGAGGGAGAGGGAGAGGCCACGAATAATCTCGAGCATCTGCGGGGCTGTGAGCTGATCGAATAGGGGAAGAAATCACGGGCCAAAGGAGGAGAAGAAGAAGAAGAAGGAGGAATAGGGGAGATCCCTGTAAGGAGAATGAAGTGGAATTACGCACGCGAGGGGTGCACACGTGGGAAAACGGCACGCGTCCCTCTTTTGGCCCGGTGTCACTTACACCTGGAATTTTTCGGGCATTTATCAGCTTCTGAGCTGAGATTCCTTCGTGTGACTTCGCGTGGCGGAGTCTCGAAAATCGATCAAAAGGAACGATTATTGCGAAGGGGATTATTCTCAATGGATACCTTCTTTAATTTTCTACTCTTATTTCTTTTTTTTTTTTTTTCTCGTTTGGATGAAACCAGGATCAGAAAATTAAAAGTTATCGTGATTTTGGTTATGTGAAGATCTATTTAGAATTTTCATTTTAACTTCGCATTTGCAAATTTAACTTTTGAATTATCGTTCACACAAATAATCATTAAATTATAAGATAAAGAATTCAGGTAAAGAAATGTTTAAGCTTCTAAATTATTCTGAAAGGAACGAAAAATATCTCTTGCTAACTTGCTGCTAAAAGGACGTATATATCTTAAACAATTTTTTTAACGCATAATAAATATCCAACTTATTCTTACCGTACAAAATGCAAACACGTAAGAAACACTCCGCAAGATAAAGATCGGGTGAACGAAAGAAAAGTTTCAACCCCGAAAACGACCTAGGAAGCAAACTTCGTTTCGAATCGTAACAAGTAGCAGCAGGTGTACGGAAACGTCTCCTCCGGATTTCTAGCAAAAGGCGACGCGAAATCACCTCGAGAAATCCCACGAAACCTCGTTACAAAATCTCAAACGTTTCTACCATATGTCGTTTAGGAAGCAGAGATAACGGCACGGAATCGTCTCGGTCCGGTAATCGGCGGGAAGAAAGCGGCGAGCATCGCAGCTGCGTGGAAGAAAATCGATACAAGGACTTCGGTAGGCCGTGAAGAACGAACGGGCAGGTGACGTTGGTCGCGTGCCAGACTCCCCTTTCTTTCACTACCGAGGGAAGAAAAGTGGTATTTTGCGCAACCCATTGTCCCATATGCCCTCCTTTCCCTCACGGTTTGCGGTCCCTTTAACGTTAGGGATCCAAGAAGGCTGCCCACCCTTCTTACACGAATGTCATGAAGGGATTTCGCTACGGGTCGGAATAAGAAGCAATGATATAAGGACGAGTCGCGCATCTTGAATGATCCATGCGCTACGATTGACTTTTGTTTGGTTGAAGGGGTTGGAGAAGGAAGGAAAAGTTGATGATCGATTTTAAGATTTTTTTTTTCAATCATTTGATCGAATATATTATGGTCGTTACACAGCAGTCATAATGTATACATGGATTATCTGAAGATTTTAAAGAAACAAATACAAAATTGTATTTAAATTTAAGGTGATTTAAATTTTTTAAAATTTTTTTTTAGCATCAGCTAAAGAAGCTTTCAATCAATAATTTGTAAACGTGTGGCCTACGATTATTATTGGACAAGAATATATCTGTTCCATATAATGTAATATATTCTCTTACGTGTCGAGAGGAATATTGCAAAGAGAATGAAATATAAATTTTTTTAAACCTTACATCAAAAATACAAAGTTCTAAAATTTTTCATCCAAAGTTACACGTTATTAAAATAGAAAAATTGATAATAACTTGTTTCATAATCATAGATTTAAAAAATAATTAAAACCATTTCGTTTAGAATTCGAAAAATATTTTATATAGTGTCTGGAAATAGAAATGTTTTATACTACAGAAAAGACGATTTTATTAATATTCTTTATCGCCCTTCTCTGTTCCAATTAGATCTCCAAGCTCAAAAGAAGCTTGCTCAACTGCACAGCTCCGAAATAGAGGTGTTGCTAAGACCTAATCCAGAACCTCACGTGTTTCTTTTATTTTTTTTTTTTTTCTTTTTTTTCTTCTTCAAACAAGCCTTCTCGCATAAACTAAAGGCTAGACAATACCTCTGTTCTCGCAACGAGACAAGCAAAGGTGATTTCTCCGGCTCTAATAGCCGGTTTACTTGCGTACAAATTTCACCAGAGGTGTCGTGTCGCCCGATGGGACGTCCTGGAAAATTTGCATAGAGCTGCTTTTCGAGGAATGGGCCACTTCGATCACCTTTCGAACGAGCTATTGTTGAAACGTTACAACATCGTGGACAGCAGATGCTCGTACGAGGACATGTACACTCTTTAATTGCGGTGTTCTCGACCGTTCCTTTGACGCCTTCTTGAAATTTCAAAAAAATTAGGAATTGGATATAATTCTTTCTTATCCACGATCTGGAATCTTTCCACAAGCCTTTGTTTAAATAAAAATTGAAAAGGAAACGATTATATTTTCATGGAGGATATACTTTCTATTATTTTTAGAATTTTGGGAAATCGAGCTAGATCAGTTGATAATATGAGAAGCTGAGATAATATGAAATAAAGAAAATACAAGTTTGCATTGAGATTACTTAGGATTGAGATTAGGAATGTTTAGTATTTGTTTGGAAAATAAAGCAGATTGCTTAATACAAAAGAATAATCTGATATTCAGCTTGTACACGAATTATGAGAGTAAACTAGTAAACAATTTCTCTCAATAAGAACAATGTGTTGTTTCAGATTTTAAAGCTATTTACATAAATTTATCTACAACAATCTTTCTGGAATCATTATTATGAATGATACAAAATTCAAAAATATTCCCGAGGATATAAAGCCATGCTCAAATTTCCAAAAAGATATCAAAAGAGATTCTACGTTATCATAAAATATCTATTGCAATTATAAGAGGGACGAACATTTTGTTCAAAGATATTTCTACGATAAGAAATATTTAATGCGAACTCAATATAAATATTTTATAAAATAATCCAAAACAAAAGCTTCCAGCATCTTTGCTTTCGTGCAAAGATGTAAAGAAACGAGGCCCATAAAATCTATTACATTTTAAAAAGATATATCCAATACCTACAACACGGCAAATAATCAATTCTCAAAACAACCAAACCTACACTTCTTCAAAGTAGACCCATTCTAATCCTAAGACAACATCCAGCCCAACTCTTTTGACTCAAATTAACTCCTCCCACATCCAGCATTCAGGAATCATCGTCCAGTTTATTGACAAACTTTGTTACAACATCTCGATCATGGTCATTTGGTTGGGCAAACAGGGGCCCTAACGGAGCTGCCAATTTTCAGCGACAAAAGGGCACGGACCAAGGACCCATCGAAGAGGCCCAGGCGCCGATATCGGGAGCCGAACACGCCCGAAGAGGTGGACGAAGACTGCCGAGGAGGATGGTGGGAACGCATGGCGCGCTGTGTTCTCACCAGCTCGCTTTCTCTCTCTAAAGGCGCCTAGGCCGCTAGGAGCGCCGCCACGAGGAGCAAGATTGCGCACGTAGCTCTCCCTGCGACCAGGTCGTTGCTGATGCACCAACCTGCCGTGAGGTTGCGAGCCGACCTCGTTGGAATCGCGGCAGACGACAACCGGCTTCGAAAGTGGGCCCATCGTGACCCTTTCGCCCCCTCTTTGTCTCCCGCTTGCGCAATCGGGCGACGAATCTTCCTTGCCCGAATCCCCCGTTTTATCTGGAATTTTAGATTCGAAATGACTTTAGGATGAGAAATAGGTCGAGAGATAGAGTTGGGCAATCTTTTGGAGAATAAAAGAGAATTAGATTTTAGATTTGCCAATCTTTTCACGAATACATTATCCATTATTCTTACAAACTTATATATTCTTGAAGAAAGTTTTTTTCTCTTTAACTACTCGTGGAAATGACAAGAATAAACTGACAAATTTTTCCCTCTACGTATTTCTTCATTAATCATTGTGCATTAGAAAACAGGCTATGTCCTATTTCTTTTCAAGATCACCTTAAAATAGTAGTAAGACGTTAACTCAGCCCGTTTCCGGTTCAGATTCCTGGCACAGGAAAGGGTGACTTAACCCTAACCACGAATCGTAATATTCCTGGAATCGGAGGCAATTAACAGAACAATACGAAAACAATCCACTAACCAGTTGCACGCGGATTATCGTTGGAACGAGCGGCCGCCTGCCCCCGGTCCCACGAAAGAGCCACGGGGGTTCATTTCCAAGCAGCGAAGACTAAACAGATCGTGTTTCCTAAAGATCGACCGCCCAATGATTTTAACGGACTCGTGAACAGATTCTTAATACCGTTCACCTCGGTTGTTTGGACCCCGGTTACCGCCGGATGTGTTGAAAAGATTGAGTTACTATGCTCACAACAATCGCAAGAATTCTTAATCCCGAATTCATCGCGCTCATGATTCACGATGATTCATTCATTACAAGTTTACACTCCTATCCAATACTTCAAATTTCATCTTTTCGTTTTTCATTTAAAAATTTCACCATCTTTTCCAACCAATTCTAATTTTTGATTAATTAATTTGATTAATTTCACAAGTTTCTATATACACGTAATCCTCAAGTCTTCGATTCTCAAATCAATCGCAAATCAAAGAATCGCGCGCTCAAATGGCTTAAAAGCTCGCACAGCCACGAACAGAGTATAGTATAAAACAATAAAACCGAAACGAAATTCGTGCCATAATCGCCACTCTTACACATCCACACTCTTATAAAGTCGAACAAGGGCCTCCCACGATCTTCAAAGGGAAACAGTGAACGCTGCCGCGTCTCATGGGAGACACGAAATTTCAACCTTTCTATGCAAATACATACCTGCTCGACTCGGCCTGGCCCGACTTACCACCGTTTTCTTTTTCCCTCGCCAATAAAACGGCGGGCTCCCTATCGCGGGTCCCTCGTGTGTCAGCCACGCGCACCTTCGTAGCGGTCAGGGCCCCATAATGGATGCACGAGGCACGCCTCGTTCTCTTTTCTTCTTTTTTTTCCACTTTCTCCCTCTTTCTTCCCTCTTCCGCCACTCTCCTGCTTCTCTCCTCTTTATTTCCTTCCTCTCTCCCTCCTTTTCTCTTTCTCTCTCTCTCTCTCTCTCCGTTTCACCACCGAAATGGTTTTACGCCCTCCCCCCTTTTTTCCGTGGCATTATGGGGATATCCATCGACGACCAAGGGACCAACAACGATGGAGTATAAGGCGAAAAGGGTGAAGCGAAACGCGAATCGCAGAAACGTGGGAACTCGAGCCAGGTGATCGTCTGAGCCACCACGCCGAAGGAGCGGACGCAGGGCACGAAGCTTCTGCGAGCCAAGCTGAGCATTCTCCGGGAAAAAGGAGGGAGGGTACCATAAGAATGGGGTGGCACCTCGAAAGAGGTACGCGTGTAGATGCAACTGGTAGAAGAGACTTTTTCTCCGTGGATGATCTCGTTGAGAACTCGGAATGCTCAGTTATTTTGAGGTGTGTCGATAGATAGGGATGATATCGATCGAAGGATGGGTATTCGATAATAAATCGATATTTGATAATAAATTTTTATAATGTACTTTGGATATATTGGTTGATTGGTATGTCTGAAATGATAGTAGATTGGTTATTGGAATATGATGACAATGATAATTCTTTGTTGAAAGTTATGAAAATTAATAATAATAATATTTTAATAATAATAATAAATATTTTAATAGTTTAATAGATATGGAAATTCGAATGTAGGAATTTTTTTTTAATGTGAAATATGTGGCACATGTGGCTGTTCAATATGGGATTGGTTTAATATAAGAATGGCTGTAGCACGTTTAAGCGGTAGCTCGAATATTACCTGGCCGAATTCGCTATTGTAATCGTTTTCCTTGCGTGTGTCCAGCACACGACCCGATTCTCAGCGGCGCGGCACACTGACCCAATTTGGCTGAATGGGGTTCTCTCGATTTACGATTGGGATTTTTAACTAGCATTGTTCGACGGATCTTCGAATTACTTTCGGGTGAAATCGAATGACACTATACCACCAAAAAAAAATCTTCGTAGCATTCGATATTCATTGCGTTAGAATAAAAGAAAGGAAATTGAATGAAAGAGGGGACATAATCTAGAAGAATTTTAATTTGAAGACGAAAAGTTTGGTAGCATATGTAAAACAAACGGACAGCTGATTTTTTTAATGCAAGAGTATTTATAGGAATTTTACCCCAACTCGAAACAAACTTGAAACAAATACCCCTGCCTATTATAAATGGCACCGTATGCTACGCGAACGAGACATTTTTTTCATTGAACTCTCACGGAAACGAGTTATATTTTTCCTGTATTCCACAATCTAGGCGTTTCCCTGTGACAATCCACCACAGATGTCGGCTAAAAACGACCCCACGCGTGCATTTTTCTTTTTTTTTTTTTTCGAACCGATCCAGCATTTCTAGCATAGATGTGTCATGCCGCCTTTGTATAAAAATAACAAACAATTAAAATATGTTTATGCTTATTGCGCGCGCAATAAAATAATTCAATTTAAATAAAAAGTTCTAGTATATAGTATATCGAGTATATTAATTTTCAACACCTTCAAAATCCTTTTTTTAAAAATTAATTCTTTAAAATTTTTAAAATTTTCGAAAATCAAATTTCTAATTCGTTATTAAATAAATTTTTTTTAAAAAAATGGAAATAATTTCTATAGCTAAAAAAAAATTATTTTTCGATAAAATCTTTATCTTATTTATATCGATTTAAACTTTAATCAACCTTACTTATTTTTATTCTTTCAATATTTTTTTACAGCGTAAGATTCACACTATTCTTTACAATTTTCTCATCTTAACATCCTTTCTCACACTACGAAACTCTACACCCTCCGTGCGCAAAAAGCCCCCTTTTTTCGTAATTCTCGGTGTCTTCCAATCTCCATACACTTAATATCTCGATACTTTCACACTCTTTTTACTATCCAATTTACACCGTAAGAGTCCGTAGACGATCGTAAATAATACGTTCGCAAGATTAATCGTGCGAGACTAAATTAATTTGAAGGCAACTGGTGTGGCAATCGAGCCGAGAAAGAAAATCGATTAGCCCGGTTCCCCGTGAGACTACCACTACGAAGATTTTAACCAGCGGAAACGAAGATTTCAAAATTTTAGGGGTACGATGTTTCCTTCCTGTCGGATCACCTCGTCGAGTGCAGGTGTATCCCAGGATCGATCCTCAGCAGCAGAGGGTGGGCGTTCCAAATTTAGACTCGCCTTCCTCGATCTTCTTCCAAGAGGTTTGTGGTCAAGCGAACCACTCGAAGTTCTCTCTTTCTCCCTCTCTTTCCATCTTTTAAGCAGCCTCTTGGGGTTAATGAGGAGGTCGTGACATCTGACCGATCGCCTCCCATTATGACAGCTAGTCTGAAATATTTATGGGAAATTATGGATCATGGGAATGGAAATATCTCGCGAGAGATACGAGAATTTTCTGATTGGCGATGCTTGGTCTCGAAAACTCTTGTGATTGTGAAAGTTCGTGCAAATTATATTTTTTTTTTAGATGGAGTTTAGAGAAACATCGAGAGATTAAATATTGTTCTCCTTTCATTGAAATTTCATTCTTGAAAAAAAAAATGCGAAACATTTGCATCGTCGGTTATATATAATTTCATGTACACGTTTCAAACGATAAGTACAGTCTTCTGATAAGAAAAGAGAATGAGAACAGTCAGTTAGAAGTCAGTCAGAACCGTAAACGGTAATTCGTGACTGGGAGGAACGATAAAAATTAAAAAGAAAACTCAAGGTCGCGGCCTGTTTTATTGTGGAAGCCAGTCTACCCTCATCGAAACTTCCGAGTCCAGAGTTTGCAGATGCAGAAGCAAGAAGGGGCCCAGCCTCTTTGCCTCGGCCCTCTTGTAACTCAGGGGTCCTTCATGGCTATGCAATAATATACCAGTCTCAGGGACAAAGCTGCAGTTTAACGTGGCACATTATGCATTTACTGACGCTAGGTATATAAATAAAATCGAAATAAAATTATAAAGTACTTATTCTTCTTCCGGAATATGACAAATTCGTCAGAATCGATTGCTCCAGAAAATGTTGTCTCAAACTCGATAAGATTTTTTATAGTGAAATTATATTATATACCAATGAAATAGATTTTTTTCGAAAATAAAGAATTTATCGAATTTATCTAATTTTTAATCTTGATATGTGTATTATAATTTTTATATTTCATATTTTTAATTATATTACAAAAAAATATTTACAAGGAACAAAGATCAGTCACGAGATCCTTTGAGCACAGGATTGATCTCCATTCAATCTAGAATTCTATGTCACGTGAATTCACGTGGCCGAGTCGAAAACAAAAATGCACTCGAGTTTGGTCGAGTCTAACAATATTCGTCCAAGACCAAACTCGATAACAATCGACCTAGCTATAATACAATAATACAATAATTACCCCACGAAATTCACAAACCATCCAAAGTTTAATGCGCACACCCCTTTTTATCCGTCGATCAGTAAAATAATTCGAGTGGATGAGCGGCAAAGCTGAGTGAAACAAAGGCGGACCACCCCTTCCTTCGTTCTCTTCGAGGAAACGTCATCCTTTATTCGTTCGACGATTAGTTCGTCTGGGTTTGATCTTAATCATTCGATTAACAGATTAAAAAAAAATCTCGAACCGCGTGATTTCGTGCATCTGCCACGCACTCACTCGTGATGTAGAGTAAAGAGCAATGTTAACACGGAAGTTGGAGCAAGGGCACAGCTGGTTTTAAGAACTCGATTTATCGCGGAGTTATCGCGGCGTGCACACGTATTGTGACGAAACCATGTGATAGAAAATTATTTTAACCATAATCGTAGCTTGCCTATATTATCGTGTCACGTTTAGAGATTATGATATATATATATATGGGCTCGATGATATTGATTCAAGAAACAATAATAGCTCACAATGACGAATTTCGAGCGATGACAGAGGAAAGAACCATTCATATTGCAAAAAAAAAAAAATAATAATACATATATATCTACTTAAAGGATATGAACAATAAAAATATAAATTATAATAATTATAAAGAATATAAAAATTAGAATATTAATTCAATTGGACGGATTAGATCGTTTAGATATTTTAGATATTTATATTTAGACATTTTATATATACATATATATAATTTTTTTCTATTTTTTCTTATTTTAGGATTAAAAAATTTTCCTTCGTTGTATATCTAATCTTTCTATCACTATTTATTGTATATAATTAATTATATGGGTTGTTTTTCAAGATAAAATATTGGAACTTTAATCGAGTTATGTTGGATCTCGATAAACACGGGCGCAATCTGTGAAATTCGGCCAAATATCGAGTAATGAAAAGCGTATTGAGCTCGTGGCGTGCAAATTTAATTTTTCGACAAATATCACACCGATTAGTGAGCTGGAAATTTGTCCGCTTCCCATTGCCGGTGATCAGTGTCGTGGAAAATTGTGATGCGGGTTCGGTTGAAAATGCTCAACCGCGAGAAAATTTTATTTGAAATATATGTTTTGGTTTTAGCTGAACTCTCGGAACGAAGTTTTTGTTTATTTCGTAGGTAACGGGCTGATTTTACGCGTGAAAATAAAACGCAGTTTCTCCATAAATGGACTTTTAATCTCAACTTTGAAAAATATATATTTATACATATATATATACATGTAAAATATTTATGTCGAAATAATTAAATCTGATGGTAAAAATTTTACTTTCACGTCACTAGTCTCGATTTCGAAGAAAAAAGATTCATCCAGAAGACGGAAATTAAAACTTTTATGAGGAATAATTATTCGATTAATAAAATGTTATTAATTGACCAAAAACATCAAAATTAATATATTATTTTAAGTTTAAAATTTGTCAAAAGTTTCCAAAGTTTTTACAAACTTTTTCTAACGTCGACCATTATTATTATTTAAGGAATACTAAATCCATCTTTATTCCAAAATCATGGAGGTTTACCTGATGGGAAGAAAACGAAATAAATCATCGGTCCAAGGGACGTTTACACTGTTTAAAATCGGCACTAGTTAGCTGTCACTCCTGAACTTTGTAAAAGTAAAAGTTTTCCGGTACAATAATCGCGGATCATAAAGGTTTATCTGTTTATTGCAGCAGCCATTGCCTCTTGAAATGGTCTGTAACTGATTTTGTCAATAAAACGAACGTTCCTCGTTTATTGCTATCTATGGTGTCTACACATTTTGCTGTTTCATCATAGAGGATCCTCCTAAGGCAACGATGTTTCTTCTCTTTTTTATAGTTTTACAGTTTATACTTTATTGAAAAGATTTAGTGTTTGCATGTTAAAGACGAACCTTTGTTACAAATAATATAGATTCTAGAAATAAAGAAATATATAAATATTTTTAAACAATTTAATAAAATAAAATTAAAATAAGAAATATTTCATCGAATAGAATTATTTATTTTAAAGATTACAGATTAATTGGTTATAATAATAATTTTTTTAAAGATTTTCAATTGCTTTTGTTTTCTTGTAGACATATTGCGAGCAATTTTATTCTACTAATATTTTTGTGATTACATTTTTATGTTTGCACTCAAGTATAAGAGTCAACGAAATAAATTTTAGTTTATTATTTTTCTATCATATTGTCATATATTTCAAAGAAGTAGAGAAGAAACATATCGAGACCTTAAGAAAACTTTCCATTGAGATTCACCATATGTAGTCAAATTTTACAATCATTTACAATTTATATTTTATTATTTATTTCAAAGATACTTATTCTAATACACATAACTTGATATAAAATCTATATTGAAATTATTCTATTCTATTATATTAACGAAACAATACAACTTTGCTTCCAATAACAATGGCTTTGATTTTAAAAAATATATTTTTTTAAAAACACTAAAACTCTCGTGTGCTCCCTATTTACTTACACACCCGTACGTACTTCGATAATTTTTTATTCGTATTTTCAACAATTCTCCAATACACGGTGAAAAAACAAATTACAAAAGAAAGTATTACGCATTGTTATGGAGAACCTGATATTCAAACAAATAATGTATAAATTTCCAAACTAAAACCAAACTAACAGAGAGTGAGAGAAAAGTAATATCGTTGTACACAAAGGATTTACAAGAAACTATCTCGATCGTATAATACAGCCATATCCCCGATCGTGTATACCTCTGTAATGGCGTGCGCAAGACGGAGTACGAGTAGAATGGAGAAAGAGGGAAGTACCGTGTGCCGGACGTGTGTGTTCGTGCGTCATAAGTGTGGCTGGCGCGCGCAACGCGATACGATGGCAACGATGCATATACGGGACGATGGGGGCCCCTGTGTGGGAATTCTTCTGAAACGTTAAACAGTGTTTACTCGACGGGGCCGTGCACCGCGAATGCTGTTGCACGCCGGCCTCATCAATGAACTCTTTCTTTTACGCAACGACCCTGCGTGGAGGAACGCCGCGGTGTGTGCACGCAACCCCATGGGAAAACGCGATATCGTGCCCGATTATTTCGGGCGGCGGAAACTTGGGTGCAAAAAAAAAAAAAAATTTGCGCCGAGAGATCTCCAAGTTTTCCGGTTTGGTTGATAAGAATTCGTAAAATTGAGATTGATTGACGTATGGAGATTATAGAATATAAATTTATAAAAAAAATATATTTGGCAACTGTGAACTTTCTGGTTAATTAAAAAAAGGTTTATTAAAAATTTGGAATGAATAAATAGGAAAAAGATTTTAAGATTCTTTCTTTTTTTTTTTTTTTTTTTTGATATAGCAGGAGAAATCTTTTTTAAATTTTCTGTTAGTGTTGTATAGGTGTATGTAGGTATGATTGAGAGGAAGAGAATTAAAAGAATGAAGGTTCGAAGATTTTTAATTCGATGTATATATATTTTTTTTCTTTCTTTCTTCTAGAGATACGAGATAATGGTAGATACTACAATTGGCCTTGCTTATAATAATAGAAAGATTTATCAGAATACATTTCATCGATACTATCAACATTACAGTACGTTGTATTTATTATCTAACTATTATTATTGTCTTATATAAAACGACTATGACTCTTGGAAATTACTGTACTATACCGTAACGTAAATTACTTTTAATTATATATTATTGTGATTATAAAACTAGATATTTTTACGTAAATTATGTATATTTTGTTCAGATTCTGTTATATATATATTCTACAAAGAAAATAAAGAATTCTAAAATAATCTTTCTTCAATATTTTATACGTGCAAATTTATTCTTTCATTATTTAATTTATTTTTCGTCTCCATTAAGATTCTTTGTGATTTATCCTATATCCAAATTTTAAATTTCTATTTTTTTAAACTAATCACCACGTACATCCGAACAAAACTCTCTCTGTCTAATATAAAAGTCGTGCAAAGTTCACGAACGCTACGTAGTACTACTACTCATCTTTCTTCAAATTTTTTTTCCTCCATCGCGTCTCCCATCGAGGAAAAGAGCTGCGTGTAAGACGATGAAAGGAGCACCAAAGGAGAGAGACTCAAATTTCGAAGGAGACTATATCGCCGTGTCCCAGGGGACGGCGTGAATTCCCACACATCAACAGGTCTCAGGAGGACCCGAGGACCTCCCCTCTACCGATTCTATCCCGGAACCCCACTCCAGAACGCACTTCACCCCACTCTAGACACGGTGAGTGCATCGGCATGCGGTCTTCGAAATCGAAAACGTCAAACAGTTACCCTCCACACCCCAAGAGGGACGTCGCCGGTAGCCGGCGATCATCCCCCTTTCACCGCAAAACTTCTACAAAGTTTCAGTTTTGTTTCAACGATGAGAGGCGAGAATACGTGAAAGATCACACGTATGTGAACGCACAACGAACACAAAAATTCGAAAAAGTGCGTAGTATTGTTGTTGATTCAAGTTTCACGTGGGATCTTGGATTACTAATAAGGGAAAAATAACAAAAGGCGATTTATTTACGTGTTGGAAATCGTTCGTTCGTGCTGTGTGGTGATTCGTTATAGTGATTCGATCAACTACAGAGAGTGCATCAATGGTGGATTATTATAATTACAAGATGTCAGGCAGCGAGGAGGAGCTTGAATCTCATACGCAGCCAGGGATGACCAAGGCGGAGTTGCGCAGGGTAAAAATTAGTTTGGATTTTTTTTTTTTAAGGCCGTGGAATTGTGGAGGATAGCAAAGCGCGGAGATTCAGTCGATAGTGTCACTGCAGAATTTTTCATCGTTATCTTTTTTTTGGATGGATATGTTCAGTACTAAAAATTCGAGAATAATTGCCCGTTCCTTTTTCGACATTTTTTTTTTTTGTATTTATCTAAAAATAGATATATTTTGCCAATTTGTTTAAAACAGATAATATAGCGAGACAAACTGTGTCTATTTTTACAATGTCAAACTATTAACTAGCTTTGCAAATCGACCATAGTCAAATCCTGGAAACATCCATTTATTAAATTGTCATTAATTTTAAACTTTCGTTCTCTCTCATTCGCCTCGATGAAACTATCAAATTCTCACAAATCACATTCTGAGAAACGATATACGATCGAAATCTGAAGGAGTCGCGATGAACGTGTCCCATAACCGAAATAATTCCCCAATTGCAGAGCAACAAGCCGATCATGGAGAAGAGGAGGCGTGCACGGATAAATCAATGCCTGGACGAGCTGAAGAGCCTGATACTCGAGGCGATGAAAAAAGACGTGAGTAGCATAGATTGTCCATCTGTCGTGCCTCATATATCAATCCCTCGATAACAGTGATTTTCGCGGTATCGATCCAACCAATTACACGTCGCGTGATCGCAAACACAAAGTGTTTTAATCGCTTAATCGAGCCTCGAAACGACGAGTGCCATGGAATTCTTTGCCAGGGACGAACACGTATCAACTGTGAGTGAGTGAGTAAGTGTGTGTGTGTGTGAGAAAGAGAGAGAAAGAGAGAGAGCATCTACACGCGTGATTTCAGTCAAATGCTCACGATATCCACATTGTCACCGGCGTCCGAAACGTGTCGCGGGAAACGTGACCGGTGCACGACTTTATCTGGTGACGTGATACGGGTTTGCAGGAGATAACGCGAAAATATGCGCAACCTCTCTTGTCAACCGGAACGAAACAAGAGATTTTTTTTCTCGTTTCCACTTCGAGTGACGGAGATTTCATTGATGGATCGCGATACGAGATTCTCCCCATGATTTTTGATACGTTTCGGAACGAAATCGTTGACTATTTGCCCTGTCGATGTGATTCTTTGATTTTTTTTTCTTTTTTCGTTTGTTATTTTTCCTCGAATTGCTAATTTTTTTTTTGAAATGAAATACCTCCGAGATTTACGTTTATTAATCTCTTTTAGAGGAAATGAATGAATTCGTGAAAATACGAATTATATGAGAGCGATTAAAAATAATAATCGAGGAGGAATCGTTGGTAAATTATGGAACGTTGAATCAGCAGAATAGAATCAGAGAGCCTCAATGTCAGAGTAACAGAGACTCTTACAACTTGCAATAATTCGTCACGAGATTGAAATTTCTTTGGCCAATCCGCCTCGTATCATGATTCGCAAACACGGAGCAGTGTGTCCTCAAGTGACAATTGAAGTTGGTCGAAATAATAATCGTCAGATGAGTTATATGGGGCATGAACCGGTCGAGATTGTTTCGGTACCGTTGGCATAAAGGTCAAGAGTCGATCTTTTAATTAAACTGATAGGAAGAGGCCGCAGCAGCGGATGTTGGCTAGAAGTGTTTGATCAGGCCATCTCCTTTTTCCCTCGCCGCCTTCCTCTTGCGCGACACGATTTGTTTTTCAATCGTGGATAGGCATGGAATCGGGGATCTAGCGGTAGCAGGAGGTGGACAGGTTTTGTTTTAGGTTTTAGATGCCTCGCCGTGGGAACGGATGGTGGAAGTCCTCTACCAACACCGTAATCTCCGTTCGAGACTCCAGAATGGCACTCGAGTCCGAATTCAGCGATGTGCCCAACCGGTGTTGACCACATTCCGTTTAATCCCAGATTTTAATTATGTTAGTTTCGAATTTTGGACAAGCTCAACTGGAAAATTTTAATAATTTGATATATTTGAGAAGCGGAAAATTTGTTGAGTCGATAGAGATGTTGAGAAGGAACTCTTGATTCTTCTTTCACGTCAAAATATGGAAAAATTTTGAAAACTTTCGAATTTCGAATATTAAAGATACAGAAAGTGATAGTTATCTTTCAAAATTACGTAAATATACTAGAGAATATTTGTATCCTCTTGCGTAATAATCGCTAATTTTGAATTGATAAGCAAACAATTATAAATTGACTTCTTTGAGAATTAAAAAAGTCTCGAAAAATCCATACGATTAAAAGATATAGCAAGGAAGCTAAAGTAAACTCCAAATTTTAATTCAACACGATGAATAAAAAATAATAAGAATGGTAACAGATTTGAAGGTGGCAGAAAGATAGATTTAGAAAATGAAAAATTGTTAGATTTCCTCTGAGCATTCGCCTGACCATTCTTCGTCGCGTAACTCGATCCATCGAGATTGATTTCTCAGACAGGACCATAACGAGAGAGACGCTCTCACCGTTCTCTCCTCCACGTCCAAATGACTTCCGTTACCTGCTCGCTCCAATGTCCGTCCCGTTCGCCCGTTCGAAACGCCCCCCGCGTTCGTGGGAACCTCGAAAATAATTATTATGAAGAGGAAAAAAAAAATCTCATCTCGGGTTGCAGCCTTCCTTTGTTGACCGTATCATCTTTTAAGGATCCAGCTTCGCGAGGACGGAGGCGATCGGCGTAAAAAAGAAAATCGTAAGGGGAAAAAAGAGAATGTTCTCGACGCCTTTGCCTTTTCAGTTGCTCTTTTAGCAGGTGTTTCGACCCTCCTCCGGTGTCGAATTCGTGTACGGGAAAAACCGATTTCCACATCGATTCTTTTCTTCTTTTCATCGATGTTAATAAGATGTTTACTGGAGATGAGATCCAACGAACAGGTCTGAATTTAGTTTGACAGAACACATCACGAGCATTTTGAATTTTCTTAAAGGAATAATGATTTCTTCGAAATCAGAATATTTTTAATATTTTTAATTTTAATTAAATATTCTTTTAGATACTAAGAATTAATGTATATAATTTCAGATGTCAAAAAATTATTCTTTCTGATTATTAATAATGGAAATCTTACATAGCGAAATTTTTGTGTGAGAATTTATTTGAATAATCAAGGAAACAATAATATATTTTTGCAATAAAAAATAATTGATGTAATTTGTTGTTTGGAATAGGCTTGATCTTGTTTGTGAAATTGTTCCCATTCGAATAGTAGCTCGTTCAAGGGAGAATAGGGGAAGAGAAGTGCTTCAATGGGCTGTGTAAGCGATCTCTTCTTCGACTCCCACGCCTATTTTAAAGGTGACCGCTAGTTTACCATAAAAATGCGAGCACTCGGCTGATCCTGAGATGAGGATCGTGGTGCAGAAAGGGCACAATAGAATTTCTAAGTTGTAGAACTGCATCGGTATTGAGCGATCGATCCTTTAAAAGCTGGTGGCAATCCGAGGAATATTGAAAGGGCTGGTGTTGTGCTCTCTAGCATGGAAAAAGAAAAAAAGGTTTTTCGAGACACTTTCGAACTTTTAACAAATTCCCACGACGGTTTCTTTTCTTTTCTTTTTTTTTTTTGTTTCCAACTGTTTCGCTTCGAGAAGAAACGCATATGGTTTCTCGTTTATGTGAACGTCATTCGCCGTAAGTGGTTTCATCTCGATCGTTTAAAAAACGATTTATATGCGATAAAAGTGACTCAGAAATTACGCGATAGAAAATAACGAAGAAATTCTCTTAGAATATAACACACGCGGCCTTAGGCTAACTACAAAATTGTCCTATACTAGCTACCGAAGTTGATAGCCTGTTATTACGGTAACAGGTTCGTATCAAGTCAATTACGTGGGCGTTACTGAAGCATCACGGACTTCTTAGATGAGCAATCGGTACACATAATACCCTCGGGCAACAATTCTGATTGCTATGCATTGGACAAGTTGAAAATGATCTTTCCATTCTGTAGTTTCTTTCTTCTCTAGTTGTTACCGATAAAGCAAGTGTCGATAAGACAGGTATCGACAAAGCAGATCTGCATTTCTCGTCGAACAACAAGATATATCGATTCCCTGCATTGCCGACTGCGTTCTAGGATCATTTTTTACCCTATCGTATTATACGAAAAAATTAATAAAGATTCCAAATATAATGGTAGAAAATTGAATTTAATTAAATAATATATTCACATGACACGAATAATGAATTATTAACGCGTAATATTCTTTTTTTATAGCCGGCCAGGCATTCGAAACTCGAGAAGGCCGATATCCTCGAGATGACGGTGAAGCATTTACAGGCGGTACAGCGTCAGCAATTGAGCACGGCGGTCGCTACCGATCCGGCGGTGCTAACGAAATTCCGTTCCGGATTTTCTGAATGTGCTACCGAAGTATCGCGGTACGTCAGCCACCTCGAGAACGTCGACCCTGTTGTGAAGCAACGACTGGTATCACATTTGAACAACTGTGTTAGTAATCTGCAGCAAATGGCGCCATTCTACAGCCACTACGTGCCCTACATGCCGGAACGGCTCTATCCGGAGGTGAAGGTCGGTTTCCAGAGCGATTTCCAGAATGGCGACGAGAATAATAATGGAAGTGCGAGGATACAAATACCAAACGGCGTTCAATTGATACCTAGCAGGCTGCCTACCGGAGAATTAGCACTTTTGGTGCCACAATCGGCTACCATCTCGGCGAATTTTCCTTTTTTTCCACCGGCCCCCGAGTCAATTTCAAAAATAAGTCGCTCTTCTGCTTTCACCTCCATCCACAGGCCGCAAAGCCCTCTACTGAGCCCATCAACGTCTACGTCCAGTTACGGCGAAGAAAGTCATCAATCTGAACATTATCCTCAAGCAAATTCTCCTAATCATCAAGAACGTCAGTTTAAAGTTCCCGGTCAGAGTCCAGCTTCGTCTAAGAGTTTCTCTTCTTCCCCAGAGACACAGAAGCCGCAGATTAGCTCGACCAGCGATAGCAAATCACCAGTGTCAACTTTCTTGGAAACCAAATCGGATATTGGTTACAGAAAAGAGATTGCTGACTCTTCCGAGTCATTGAACAGTAATGGAATGCAGAATTTGAGACAACCTCTTTCTGTGATCACCGATAAGACGTATAATTGTACCGGTTCCTTGCCACCAAGGAAAGAAGCTATCAAGAGACACAATTCGGATGGTCTTCTAGCAATCTCAGATAAGAAAGCTAGGTATCAAGAAGCTATCAGTTCTACCATGAATTCTTCTAATGGTCATCTAAAATCCGAGGGAGATCAGCCGATTTCCGTAGAGGATTTGTCCAGCAGACCGACTTGTTCCGCTAATAGAAATTCTAATCCTAATCCTATCAAATTTGCAGCTATCGCTGGTTCTTCTGGCACCAATGGCGATATGTGGAGGCCTTGGTGATTTAAACATTTCTTCTATTGTATCTTTTCTTTCTCTTTTTTTTTCTTCTTTTTTTAAGTTAACGCGAATGCATGGAAGAATAAGAAACATTGTTCAGTACAAATAAGTATTACAAATGTAAGTTGTATCTTAGTTTTACAAAAATGGACGATTTCTAACGATCATTGATCATTCTTCTAATAGAAAATTGTGCCTTGTGAAAAGATATTGTTCATTTTTAAAAGATAATTAAAATTAATCTTTTGTCATTATCATGCATGTATTACAATTAAGAATCATAAATTGTATTAACGTAAGTCTTTCGTCAGATGTAGTAATTTAATATAGTGTTAAAATTAGTGTTATAATAACTTAATATAGTATTTAACGGAAGAGAACGATAAGATTGAATTCAATGTAAAGTCGTAAAGACTCGAGAATAGGAAACAAACAACTCTGTATCCTCGCATACGAAGACTTTCAAGCTTTAACTTGTACCGTTATACAATAAGTTTTCATTGTGAATAATCCTGTAAATAATCCTCGATCTTATTTAATTATTATAATTTTCATCCTTAAATCTAAGAATCTTTTGTAAGAGTGATGTTTTCCGTTAAAAATCCCAACCGTCGTTTATGAATTAAGTTAATTGTCGCCAGTTTGTGATAAATTTCATGTTCACCAATAACGAATTTTTTTTTCTCATATTTTCTTTCTTCTTCGCCCCTTGTCTGTCCCATGTCGATGGAAAGAGACCGATAAAAATCGCCGCAAGGAAAGGAATTTCCGCTGATGATATATAAATTTCATTAGATGCGGAGAAGGTAAAAGGATAAGAAGAAAAAAGGAGAAAAAATCGTCTGAGGTTGGTCTCACCATCGATATGTCCCGCAGTCTCGTAAAAGGCTGAGCAATTTCCCTCGTTGAAAAAGCCGTCGGGGCAGCTTTATCCTTTTAAGAAGCGTTAAACGCGCTCCGATTCATAAACTGGAACTTATTCTTTCCTTTTTTGCCGATAAAGGAGTAAAAAGGCGCGGCGAATGAGAATTTCAACCACCTGTTACACCGCAAAACCACCCCCTTTCTCATCGACTGAATGCTTAAACTGATTTATCGACAGACACCGTGAAATTTGTTGAATGCCCTTAGCGCTTGCCCGGACGAACGAGCTCGTCTTCCCTTCTAGTCGCTGAAATTCTTAATTTCGGCCTAGATTTATGACATCAAAATATGGGAACACGGTAATTTCCTTCGAATCTATCGATACGTGAGTCACGTGCTACGTCTATATCACGGATCATTTTTCTTATTTCAAGCAGAGATTAAATTTTTCCAGGTATATCGATTATATAGTTAACGATAACGGTTGGAAAAGGATGGATATGTTTTCGAAAAAATTGACGCGATTTTTTTTTCACGAATGCAAGTTCCATTCCGTCGAACGAGATGGCACCACGGTAGTATCGGGAACAAATGTATATGCACTCCCGTCTATATTTCTCGAAAAAGTTTTTTCTCATTTCGAAAAATTTCTAATATTCTTTTATTAATATGAATATATATAATTTATTTTAAACGATAAGTCAATATTTATTATGGTTCTTCCGTTAATAGATAGCGTAATAAAATTTGAAGATAGAATTTCTCTAAAATTGATATTTACACATACGCTATAAAGTGTTTTAAGATTGCTAGCAGTTTTATACCTGTTTTGCAAGGTAATATATTATAATTATTGCGTTATGAATAATTTTAATATTAACATAACATGGGAATTGAAATCTATAAATAAAAAAATTTTTTGATTTTATTATATTGTTTTTTATTATTATTTATTACGAAATTTAGTTTCTTTTTAATTTAAAAAATATTCTTTTTTATTACTTAAAAGTATTATTTAAAAATAAAACACAAGAATAAAAAAATTTTGATTATCCCATATAATACACAAACTTTAAATTGACATGATCTAATATTTATTACAATTTTTAGAATCAAAGTGATTAACCATATAAGCCATATGTTAATTTTATCGATATTATAATATAACTTTCTTACAAATATGATTCACAAGAATATAATAATAAGAAAGAAACTCGAATTTCAATATATTTTTTCCCAAAAATATACACAAAAGATCCGTTTAAAACGAATCATCATTTTTACTTCAAAAACGCCTCGAGTAATCCTACAACAATTTCTTTCGCGTAAGAGAAACAAATTTCAATCACAGAATTTCCATCGACGCTTTAAATTCTCCACAAATCATTTGTTAAACTATCAAAAAAATAGAATAAGTCCAGTTACGATATACATATTCCTCCATCAATTAATAAATATCTTACATCATCTTAACTCCTCGTTCATCGAGAAGAATTTTCCATCTACACTGTTCACTTTTCTCGCAACATATTACAACGTCGAAGTAGAATAACCACGACAAAACAAAACGGCCACATTGATCACCACTTTTTCCTTCCGCGCACCGGATTCCGTCTTGTCTGTGGCGCGAGGCATCGAAGTCGCCGATTCGTCGGCGCGCTGCACCGAGATTAATATCGCGAGACGTAGCCCCTCTCCCCCTCGATATTCACGCTTCACAATTATAGCATCCGAGATACAGATACCCCGTGGTTGGAACAACCATCGTCGAAGAAGACAGACGCGTTTATGCGAGACAGAAAGAGAAAGAGAGAGAGGGAGAGGGAGAGGGAGAGAGAGAGAGTAAAAGATGGTATAACATCTATACGGCGTATCACGTGTATAAATAATTACTACGGCGCGGAGCAATTACTATAAGTTATGGGTTAGCCGGCACAATTTGCAATGTCAAGACATAAACACTGCTACCGCTTACATTTGAATACATTAAACGATGGGAACGAAGCTGATTGGGTGATTGGAGTGTGGCGCGGCAGCGGTATCGGTGCGTGAGCTACGATCTGGTTGACGATTTTTATTACGGAAACGATCAGCTATCCGATGGCTAACCGATACCTTTTCTCTGCTCCACTTGCCCACCCCCCTCCCCCCCTAATCGACCGTTTTACTATTGGCCGCACATTGATGGATGCCCATTCCCATCCACGGATCGGTCGGTAAACTGGATTTGCGATTTCCGATCGATCTTTGAAGTATTTACGAGGCTATCGATCGCGATAATCTCTCCCGGCCAATTGTTTTATGACAATCGAAGGAGGACTCGAGAGGACGAGATGGATCGTTGCAACGATCGGGTCTCTCGAGTTTCTGCCCGATTTGGCGTTTTCCCCTCTTCCCTCGTCGGGCAAGGTTAAAAATGGTGTTCCTTCGGATGAGGAATGATAGGATGCGGGTATAAACGTCGTCGAGGGACAAGTTCCACGTAAATTTCCCCAATTAGGGTTATCGAAGTGGGAGGGGGAGTGGTTTGTTTTCTTTTTTCTTTTTTTTTTCTTTTTATTGGGGAACGGGAGTGAATAATTAACTGCGACGTTAGATCTCGAGGAGAAATACCGTGGATTCTAAATTTTATCGTAGTTTAAGAGATAGCCCGTGTGATTTATTTAGGTGGTTGTCGATACTGCAAGTATCTACAAGTTGCCAACTGGAGGAGGCTGAAGAACGTAGTAAGAAAGGGGCACGATCCATTTTCAATGATCGAAATCGATTCTTCAAACTCGATCATTGATAGGACGATAAGCTCTCTTTGGTGGAGCAATTACTCTCTGTAAGTAAACTAATTTCAGAGGAACAGAAAATAGTTACGCGAGCCTGTAATACGAGACGAAGGAGAAGAAAAGAGAAACGAGGACATGTTTCTCGTTCCTTATCCTTATAGTCGTCATCGACGCGATCTTCTTAACTGATCTTTGCTTTAATCGATGATTTAATCGACAATTGGTGAACATTGTACGAAAAGAGTCGCTAGAATTATTAATAAACTTTAGGAATTTAAACGACTCAACAATACGATTTCTCACGCGTGAATCCGTCATCCGAAGACGTCGTCAATCAAGACGCGATCTCAACACACGAAAATCGAAGCAAGAAAATACTTGCCGACTCTTTCACGAACTCATCGATCCAAAAACTCCCCTTTATCATCTTTTTCACCAAACAAAAAAAGAAAATTCAAGAAAATACCATAAATTGTCACATCACACTTTTCCATCAAGGGGAAAAAAAAAACTTGTAGCAAAACCCGCTATGAACGATTCATCTACGGGGTATCCACGTATCGAGAGAGAGAAGGAGAGAGAGAGAAAGGGACAGCAGATCGAGGAATCACCAGTGAAAATCATCGGTGCAAGTTGTTTCCGTTACACAGTGGTCAACCGAGGGCGAGTGTCTCGGCCTGCCGGTATATAGCAATCGCGGAGTGTTTTTCGCGTTGTTATATTTCGTCCTGGCCATAACGGATCCCGATGATCGGGGGTCAGAGAGACGCGGCCGATCCGGAGGAAGAAGAGGGGCAGAGGAAAGCGGTTTAGTCCGCGCGTATGTGCGGCTGCCAGGCCATTTGCCTCTGCGGTCTCTTGATTCCTAGCGACTAAATTTTCATCTGTACTCATTCAAGTTTTAATGTGTTTTTGCGGCATCAGTCATTCAAACTTAATCAACAACCAGTTACGCGCCGAGTCCGCGCGCGAGGCAGAGCGCGCGACCGCGCTCCACGTACAAATCGGTGTGCGCGCGTTTCCCACTCGATCTTTCTCTCTTCCATTTGTACAAACGAAACGTGCTGGTAAAACGTGTATTATATATGTATATACATATATATATATATATACATATACGCGCGCGTGTGTGTGCGGGCACAAGCTTGTGCGGGCGCGACGGAATATTGGTCGGCCGCTCTGTGACGAGAGCGTATTAATTATAACTCTGGTCAGAGGAACGTCAAGAGATGCTTTTGCAGATACCTACGATAAATTGTCGGTTTACCAGCAAATCTCATTTCCAAACCCCGCCATTTTTCCGCTCGTTTGTCCACGCCCATCGGCCGAGAACAACGCTCTACGTAGCCGCGGCACTCCTCTTGCACCAGCATCGTGCTATACCCTTTCCTTTCCTCCGTGTACACAACGTGTACACACGGCCGTGAACACACCGGCGACTGTCGCGTGCATGCAACGCCCCGCTATGACAGCGAAAGGGAGAACGATTTTATTGAATAAAGTTGATACGGCTAATGGGAACGTCGGCGTCCGCTGTCTTCTTGCCGGAATTAACGGCATCGCTTTTTCGTTTCGTTCTCCACGTGTTCTGCCCGATCGAATGTATTCGTGTATTAGAATTCGTTACGAGCCGTGATTACTATATATTCGATGTTCGATTAAAATTATTTTGGAAATTTTTTTCAAAGTCCATTCTTTTCGTCGTAGCTCGAACATCGAGTAAGATTGAAAAGAAATGGAAGAAGGGAGAAAGAAGGGGAAGAGAGATCCTTAATAAACTCTGTTCGTAACCTATATTATGGGTAAAACGATACAACAGATTTTCACGGGAGAAGAATTTCAATTCATTCGAGCGGCAACGAGTCACCTCGAAGGGGTTGGTCCGAGGTGTGGGACGAGGAGCGTGATCCCTCTCCTCGTTCCACCCCCTTAGAAGCGAAAGAGAAACGGAAATAAAATCCGAACCAATTGTCCAATCTCCAAACATCCCCCAACGGGGGTGGCCGTTTACGAAGTTTTACCGGTGTACGCGTGCCGAATTAGCCGAGTGTAGCGAGCGAGGGCGAAGTGTCGGGGAGCAAGGAGTAGGAGAGACATTTATTTGGCTGTCGCTGGAGCAGTTGGAAACTTTTGCATCGTGGTACGGTGAAAGAGGGAGGCAAGAGCCTTGGTGGCTGGCGGCACGGTGGCGCACGGTGGTAGATGGGAAGAGGAGCGATCTACGTGGAAACGTAGGGAGGAAACAAACCCCCCTTCCGCCTTTCCTTTTTTTTGCGCGCGCGAAGAACGAGGACAGAGCGTGTACAGGCGAGGGGAAGGGAGAAGGAAAGGAAGATAAAGGGACCGGTTCCCGATGCGGTGCAAAAACTCGAAAGAGAGAGAAGAGGACGGTGGAAAGGTGTTGAAGCGTGACCAAGGGAAAAAGAAGAGGGAAAGGGGAAGGAAAACAGAACGTTGCTACCGTGTAAAACGTGAATTTGTGTTAAATACGTGTTATGCTCGATTCAAGAGTGTGTGCGTGCGGGTGAGAGAGAGGAGCCGAGAAGGGGTTGCGGAGGTCCGAGGGGCGGGGGGAGCGCGAGCATGTTTTATTAAGTGCGTCGCGCGTGGAAAAAGCGCGAGGCAATTTTCAGGTGCTAAAGGGAGCGCTGATAACGCGAGACCGCATTTGAAACAGTCCGTTACACTTTTCGACTCGTTATTTTCTCCCGTCTCGCGTATACACCCACGGATCTCTACTTAACGTATCTCGAATAACACGAACCTACCGGTGGCCTTCGAGTGTGCCGTTTGATTTTTCCCTCGTTCTCGTTTTCTTTTTCCACTGTTCGAGCGAAAATAATTGTCCGTTTGCTCGCTTGCTTACCACGTACCGCCTTTTGTTTCCACTTTCTTTTTCTCTTGCCTTTTTAAAACCTGCTTCAAGAGATCGTGACGATTTCGTTCACGTTTGAAGATAGAGTATCCCCGGTTTCGAAAGAGACTTTTTAGGAAACTTTTTAGAAAGTTTAATGGGCGTTAAATTGAGTCTCATCTCGTCTCGAAGAAATACTTCAAATTTGCTAATCCATCTATACTTCGAGTTTTGAAAGATTCTATTACTTTAAAAAAATTACTATTACGAAATCCGAAAACCGAAATCAAAAAAAAAAAAATTCGATAACTTGGCGAATTGATACAAAGTTTTAAAACAATCTAAATATTAGTTCCAAACACACTATCCCCGATACCGATTTTACCGAGCAGGATTATTATTCCACCCTTAAATCTTCCCAGCCATACGATCACATTTTTCACCAAACAGGACCGCATATTTCTCCAACGAGGGGCCGTAATATTTCACGACAAATCGCACGTTAGACTCTTCCACCACCCACGCTCGCCCACCACCGCGCGAAAATCCGACGAAACGTACAAGTTTATCTTCCATCGGTTCATCCGGATGTTCGCCCCCGCCTCTTGATCATCATCGTATCAAACATTTTCCCGGGTCCTTAGCGCGGGTATTAACGTTGTTCGATAGACAAAAAAGGATTGCATACATCGTTAACGCGGAGCTATAGCGGTCCGAGGAAGCGAGCCATCTATTATTTCACCCGTCAATGAGATGTGTCAGCGGTGACGGGTATACGTCATCCGCGGTGTTCGTCCGGCGGCGGACGAGTCCGCATCGCGTGCAGAAAGCAGCAGGGAAGGGTGAAAGGGAGGATCGAACAGGGACGAATCGAGTGAAAGAGAGACAGAGAGAAAGAGGGGGGGAAAGAGAAACACGGGGAAAGGCGTAAGAGAAAAGAAGAGAGGAACGAAGAAGGGAGGAGGAGGACAGATCGGCGTGCGGAGAAAGGAAGAAAGAAAGAAAGAAAGGAAGGAAGGAAGGAAGGAAGGAGGAAAACAAAAGAAAGGAAAAGAAAAAAAGAAAAAGAAAGGAAAAAGAAGAAATAACCGGGAAAAGTGGAGAGGCGTCGACAAAGTGAGAATTAATATTCAATCGCATTAACGAATCGTCGCTGACGACGCCATCGTTATACCAGGAACGTACGTGTACGGCTCGAGGACGACGAGCCACGAGAAGGGGGCCACGGAAAACGGGCTAGCTGAAACAACCAACCGACCGAAACCCCCTTTGCCCCACGTCGAAACTTCGACCCCCTCTGTCCATCGAGTGTCCCCCTCTTCGTTCATCTCGCGCGCCATCGCCCTCGTTCCGTCTCGCTCGAAACGCGACGCCAAATGAAAATACCGAAGGACAATGGAAATACTAATGATTGATTGGATACGAAAAAGAATTATAATTGAAAAAAACGCGGAGTGCTGACCAAAAAAAAGAGAGAGAGAGAGAGAGAGAAAGAAAGAGAGTGGAAGAGAGAGAGAGGCGAAGGGAGGGCGGATGAATTGGTCGAAGGAAGAGGGGTTGGATTGGAAGAGGAGGGCGCGTGGCCGAGTGCAAGGAGAGGAAGGGAGAAGGAGCGCCAACTATTGGGAATAATATATCAATACCCATCGAAGCCACGCATACGAATGCGACGCTTTCGTGGAGCCATTTCGGGGGCAAGGGGCGAGGGGGCTAACCCCCTCCCCCCTCTCACACAGGTCCGTGACTCGGGCTAACGGCGAGCGGCGAAGGGGGTCCGGGTGTAGGGGTGGCTGTTCGGAAAGAGTAAAAAATATTACACCCTCACACACCAGCGCCGACTCGCGGATGAAACGGACACTAACCAATACCAATAACGGGCGGCACAAAAGAACGCGGGCGGTCGCTGCGCGAAAAACAGACCTGCACACAACCGAACCGATGCCTCGCTGGCATTATAGCTTTCCACGTACCCGGTGGCTTCTCGATACGCTGTGGCCAAATCCACGCCCTTTCCCCGATTCTTGATAGCGCTTGCACGCCACGGTCGAGATAAGGAAAACGGCATATCGGTAATATTCGCCGTATCGAGGACGGGGAAGAGAGGGTCGAAGAAGAAGATCGCGTTTTGGGATGGTGCTCGAAGGTATTTCGGTAAAGTATTTCTTGGCAAATTGTTGATGGTGTTACCGTTTGCTGGCTTCTGGAAGTTTCGATTTCATTAAGATCGGTTAATATTTGGGATCTGAAGATTCTTGCGATGGACTATATTATATGAACAATATATAACGAACGTTTAAGTTAAAGCTTCCCCATACTTTGTGGAATAACTGTACGGAGAGATATATTTTTATACCTTCTCCTAATTAAGAAAATTTATTTCCTCACAAATCTTCCAATAATTTTCCAGTATTTTTTATTTCGAAGATCTATCTCATCTGACGAGAAATCTGATCGCCATACCTTGCCGAATCTAAAAGTCGAACAAAGAAGATCAATCGATCAAATCGGCGCAACGAATCTATTAATCTAAAGAGTAAGAAAAAGAGCGTAGGATGTGTCCCGGGCCGATGTGTCGCGACGCGTCACGCCGACGGTCGACTTTCTCGTTCGGTGCGACCCTGTAGATGGCACACGTAGCTGATGGCACACATGGAGATGGGTGGGCACGAAGCGCGCGTTTAGCATTTGAAAAAAGTCCTCGCCGGCCGGCCGGTCGCCTCGCCCGAATCTCCCATACACCCGTGCAAACAAAAGGCTACATTTAGCATTAAAAAAGCACGCGGAGGGAGAGAGAGTGACGCGGCTATGGCACGAAGCGGAGGATAGAGGAGGAAGGAAATCCACAGAGGGATGAGGTTGAAGGAGGTGGAGGAACGATGCAGCCCGATGCCAGTTACTCTCATCTCCGCGGCCGGACACGCGGCCCTCTTCCACTATTGTACCACTATGCTCGTGCCGGGAAAACAAGTCGGCTGGTTGGACGAGGATGGAACGAGGGAAGGTTGCGGGAACGAAGAGAAGGACGGAATGGAAGAGGGTATGGGCGAGGATGGATCGGTGGACAGAAGTGGTTGATGCATCGGGACAAACGCATTTGCCGTTAAAACAGGCGACACGCGTGGAAACGGTGTTCTTGCAGCAACAGCCTGCGAGGGGCGTGTGAATTTGAGCGAAAGAAAGCGATACCGTAGGGGGTTGAATCGTTTCGCGTGGACGCGTGCCGTGCGACGAACCGCCGCTTTATGTCTTTTCCTGAAACTTCTGTTGCAACGTTAACGACTTCTATTTTTCTTCCTCCGTCTCTCCCCCTGTCCTTTTCGCCTTTCTCCGTGCGCACCTGTACGCGAGAGAATGACAGACGTTCCCACGCGGGAAAGGTTTTTACGAACTCGCGGCACGGGCCACACCGTGATCGATGATTCGAATCGGCCGATCGACTTGCTTGTTTCTCCACCAGGAAAAGAAATTGGAGGAATATCTTTCTCTATTTCGTCTTTCTGTCGTTCCTTGCTATAACGGAGAAGTGTATCGTCGAATAATGCATAACATTAAGAAGTTAAGAAAGTTTGGAAATTCATTACAACCCGCACCAATTATTTACCATCTTCTAAAAACGTAAACTCACTCGACATCTTTCAAATTTCTGCTCTTCCTCTTTTCCTCGTTCGCAGCAACAATACGGGATCAACGATCAACCTCGTCGTGTTAAGAAGGTGACGCGAAAAATAAGGGGGCGCAAAGCGCGATCTCGCGAAGCATAGGTAACCCGCATCCGCTCTCACCTCGTGTTCTCCTCGCCTCGTCACCATAGCCGTCCTCCTGGTCGTCCAAATGCCGGTGCACGGCCCCGGGCTTCCATCATTTTTTTGTCGGCGTTACTGCACTTCTATTTTCATTCCGCCTCACGTTCCGGAGGTCCGCCCGTGGTGGAGGAGAAAAAATGCGCCTCCTCCCCCTCCCCCTCCCTCCCGAACACGATTGATAGGTACGGCCAACGCGCGTGTGTGTGTACGCGCGTGTGTGTGTACGCGTGTGTGTGTACGCGCGGCGTTGTAGAAGGCGACGGAGGAGCGGGCGGTTGACGGAGGAAGCGAGAGGAATTGCAAAAATAGTGGCGGAACGGCGGGGAAAAAAAGGAAGGCCGTACACGTAGTACGTGTTCCGTTTCGTTTCTGCGACGTTATTGCCCGCCAGATGTGGAAATAGTTATTAGGTATAGTATATTAGTCGAGCGACGTGTGTGCGTTGTTACAGAGGAGATTTCTCTGCGGAGAGGTTTGCGGAGAAAAAAGGAAATGGGAGATGAGGGAGAGGGGGGAGGTTAGAGGCTCGGGGTGGAGGAACCGTATTTTTCTTTCGGAACCGTTTCCGTCATTCATGTCGCTCGTTGCCAGGCTTGAACAACGAGGGGGCAGGGGGAGGGAGGGATATTTGGCGGGTTCTCATGTTTGTTTCGATATTCGAAATTCGAAGATTTATTAGGGTGAGATGGATCGTTGTTAGATCTGTTATTAATATCGTGGGAGTGGGAGTTTGAGCTATCGGTGTTCATGGATTTTCGATATTTTTTTTTTAGGGGAAAATATTTATCGAGAAATTTTGAAACGGTATGTACCGGTAATTTTCAATTTGATTATTGTCCCGATAATTTGTAACGTAATTTTCTTGGTTTTTTTTTTTTATTTCTTGTGTTATTAAACACAAGGTGAGGACATTTTTTTTTAAACGATCACGGTAAACGAGACATGTCTGTATATAGTTTAATAAAATGCAGGAATAATGTGCAAATTTTAACACGTTCGTTGCATACATCTCTGACCCGAGATACTTTTATGATAGACACGTACTTTTATGATATGCGTGTAATTCCGAGTCTGGATGCGGGACGCAAATTAAACATCACGAAATTTCGGGAAAAAACACGAGCGCGCGCGCGCGCGTGATGTTTCACTATATAGAGATATATTTTGCATGAAAATTAATTGTTAATATAATACGTAAAACGGGTAATGAAAATCCAATCATCGATGAACGTGTTGACCCCCTTACGTGATCAATTGAATTCGAAATATTTAATATCGTTTTCCCTTCTCTCTGAACTCGTGATAAGTTTTCATTTCAATCGTACGCCAATATCTTCGATATTTTTTTGACAAATGTACTTCGCCAATTCTTCAATTTTCATCGATTCAAGATTAATCGATTTCGCGGGCGCAAAAAAAAAAAAAAAAAATATGTTATCATTGTTATTTTTCTGATTTGTTTTTCATTTTCCTTTTATATTTACCGTTCCAAACAAACAATTTTCTTTCTTAACAATAGAGATATAAAACACCCAACACCAAACACCCAGAAAATGAATCAATGAAACGTTGCTTGTTGTTCGTTGTTTTCGTTGTGTTCGTCTCAACTTTTCGTGAACTTTTCCAATCGACTCGAAATTCGAAAACTCGAAAAAAAATTTGAAAAAGATATTTTCCAGCTTCCAACACAAAAGAAAAATAAGAAAAAGATTAAAGAATCTCGATGAAAATATTTGCACTCATTTTCAATTCGCGTCAACATTTAACTCGCTTGTTTTAATTCACGAGGATCGTAAGAACAATCCATGACATGTGCGCGTTGGCCGCCATCCGGGGATGGTTTAACGCGGCCCCGCGAAAAGGGAATTCATAATGCGCGCGCGGTATTTACCCTTTACGCTCTGCAGGGAATTTGCACGCTTGTTTTTTCACGCCTTGCAAACGATGACTTTAAATACGTCGCCTCGTGCCAAGTCAAACAGGTAGGAATGCTCGTGGGGATCGAAGGCGGATCCCCGCTGTTCGATAAACATGGCGAAAATTCGCGAGTTCGCGCGAGTCGAAATTTAACACGCGCGCAAATTCGAATTCAACTGGAGAAGGGGAGAGGACGAACAAACGCAAACGCGTGTCGCACGGGGAAAGATCCCTCGTCGATTCGGTCAATCGAAGCGGGAAAAATGGGAGCCCCGTATAACGATCCCCGGCTTTTATCCGAGCATGCCATCAAGATTAATCCCTTATCTCGCTATTTACGGCGCGCGGAATCCGTGTGCAGGCTGTGTTGAAATTTATCGGCGAATTTTAAAGATCGAGAGTTTGGAGAGGAGAAGAATTGGAAAGGGATGTTTGTTCGTTGGAAGAAACTGCGTGGGGATTTATTATTTTGAATTTTATTATGAATTGTAACATTGTGTTATGTACGTTTGTTATGTACGTATAATTATCGAGTAATAATTTCTTCTCCTTCTTTTTCTTCTTTGATCAGATATCATGATGGTGTAATAAAATAAAATTTTTAATAATCAAGAATATTTATCGTTTTATTCGTAGAAAAATATATTTAGTAATTTTATTAAAGACATTTTTTAATTGTAAAATAAATTATCTTGATTCGATGAATTATTATATTTATAATAAATTGTTGAATTAACAATAGAATAGTAAAAATTGATAAATCATGTGTCGTTATAATAGAAATATAGTTTCGTATAACGTAAAAGTAATATTTACAAACCGCGATACGATTTTCGAAAGTGTATATAAGAAAGGTCGAGTCGAAATCGGAGCGCATTTATCGTTCGGATTTCGAGGCGAACGGATCGAAAATTTAATCAGGCGATTCTCGGAGGTGAATAAAGTGGAGGAGGACTATCGGTTAACACCCACTGTATGTACTTGATAACCCTTTTCCTATCTATTCATTTATTATTAAGCCTTTGATAGCTTAAAATAAAATTTAATAAAATAAAATTTTTATTGGTTATTTTTATTCAAATTTTATTGATTGTTGATTAATTATTGGAAATATTATTATGATAATTAAATTATTGCTGCATCTCTGAGTGTTAAGAAACCAAATACTAAATTTTTTCCAATACTAAAATGAAATTTTATTTGATTTATTGCCATTATATTTATTTAATTGTTAATATTTATTAATTGTTAATAGAGATTGGATATTTTTACAAATTTTTTCTCTTTTTTATTTTTTACAAACTTTTTCAATATCAAGTAACTTTTAATTAGCTAAGAATTTATCTTTTACAGATAGTTATATAATAAAACAAAATTTTTTAAAATTATTTTTACATAATTTTTATCCATTTTGTTATTTATAAATCAGGATTACAGATATAAATAAATTGTATCCATTTCTCCTCGTATTCTTTACTTCTTTCTTAATATATTTATTCCATTGTAATTCTATTGCGATATCATGATCTTTTATTTTAAATTTTAATACGTATTAATTCATGAATTGTAAACATTACGTAACAATTGCGTAAATTATTTATTAATCCACCACCCCGTCAAAATTTAAAATCACCCGTCCGTCGGTTAAATCTTTGCGACACCGTTCCCGAAACACTTGGCGCACCATTCCTGTGTACGATTTGTATCAAACATATCAATCTTCTCGCTTCTCCTTCCCCGGCGAAAAGAAGGCGAAAGAAACTCGAGACGAGAAGAACTGCACCAGCAGCCCGGCAATAAAGTATCGTCGATCGAGGAGGAGGTCGCGGGGAACGAAGAAATCGCAACAGAAGAAGGATAAAAAACCGTGCAGCATTGGAAGCGCGGGAGAAGGAGGAGAGAAGGAGGGGGGGAGAGGAGGTGCGCAAGAGAAAAGAAGGGAGGGGAGGGAATGGTGATCGGGAGACCCGCCCCTCTCTCGTCCGCCGGATAATTAAAAATAGTCCCCGCGGCCCTTTACTCCTTTTTCGCGGCTCATTAAATCGACTATAAATTATGCATCGAAAATTACGGTCAGACCATCCGAATATCGGTATACGTACCCACCACTCCTCGCCACGGCATAATAAGCAATTTGTAATCAAGAGGCGTCGTACGGGTGTTATAGTTAGTAAGAAATCCAATGGATGCCCCCCATCCGTCCCACCCGTGGACCAGGCCAAGAGACGTTGGTTTTCAAGGGGCTCGTGTACCGGTGGTGGTTGCCAAGGTGGGTGGGGTGGCGTAAAAAGAATTGCAAATTGCGAATTAGCATTATGTCCCGACTACTCAAATCGTTATTATCCTCGAACCTCTCCTCTCTCTCTCTCCTTCTCTCTTTCTCTCTTACTAACCGTGGACTCGACCCTGCCCCCGGGGATGCGCTTTGTCGTGATACTCGGCGCAAATCGGATTCACGTCGCTTCGAGTACTGACGCAACCGGTTATTACGCAGGAACAGGACGAAAATTAAATATCGTGCGTGCCCCACTCCGCTCCCCCTCGTCCATCCCCTCGAAAAATAGCTGATAAACTGGGAAAGAACCGCATTGTTTCGGCCGGCGCTGTCGAGGACACCCACCCCCGACACCCACCTGTTCTTCGTTCCCATCGGTTTTTTGGGATGAATGCGCCAAACTCGCGGACAGCTACGCGAATTTGCGTTCGGTCGCTTCTCCATGCTGTTTATTTATTTATTTATTTACTTGTTCTTCTCTTCTTTTTTCAAAGTAAAAGAATAATTTAAATAGATTCGAGTATAAAAAGAATGTAAACGGAGGATTGAGCCTTTCGATTTGCACTAGCGATTTACAAGAAATACAGCCAATTAACGGGACAACACCCGCGTACTCGCGTATCACTTCCTCATAAACCGTCCTTGTACCTTGTCGACGAAGACCGAAACCATCCCCATCCATGACGAGCGACAGAGCCACGTAGGCGCGACCAATTAAATTACCCATACGCATCGCGTGCACGCGTCGCGGTTAAGCGAGCAACGTTGTATCATCCGCATTATTCCATCTATTCGATCGATCAGACGTATCCGGTTGATAAACGCGCGAAACGCGCGATGAAAGCACTTCCACTCCCTCCGGTAACCGTCGATGTACCACCGAGGATGAAACGAGAGTGAGAGAGAGAGAGTGAGAGAGAGAAGGGGGGAAGAGGATTAAAAAGACAGAGCGGAATTCGGTCGTGGGACGGAAGTCTTGCATGGAAATCGCGGGGAACGCATCAACCCTCTCTCCCCCTCCCCTCGTGTCCCTCGTACCGGCCGCGAAAATTTAAATAGCGGCCCGTTGGTCATATTATTGCATTAATAAATGGAATTAGCGAAACAGTAAAGTGCTTTTAACGGGGCTGTGTCTATCCTGACTTCTCTAATATGACAAATACACTATGCCGCTTTACCGGTTTCGGCGTTCTTGCATTCATTAAATGACGCCCGGCAATGCGAAGCGAGGAGGGGAGGGGAGAAGGGGAGGGGATTATTAATGGCACCGCATCAAAATCAATTTTCATTTGTTGAATACTTATGTACGTTGCAATCCAATTTGCACGGCCGTGCACCGCCGATCCCTCTCGCCCCTCTTTCTATCGCTCATCCCTGTTTCACCCCTTCCAATTTTACTACGATTGCAAGTCCTCGAACTGGTACGAGCGAAGATGTAACCGCGAAGATATTTGAAGATTTTTTTTTCGCAAAATAACCAGATACGTCTGAAACGTGCATACGTGATTCTTGAATATTACAAGTGAATTGATTTCTAATTTCTCTCCTCTTATATAATACAAGATACTGTTGCATCGGTGAAGCGATCTTAATAATCTTTTTTTCCTTTTTGGTCACAAACGAAATTTATTTATTTTTTTCAATATTTTTATAACTCTGTAGTTTTTTACGCGTATTAAATTTATATCGATACTTAATGAAAAAGTGTTGTATGAAAGTATATATCTGAAATTGTTTTATTAACGAGAAATGAATCGATACGATATAAAAATGTTGAATATTTAGAATTCTAAAAGTCTTTTTGAAAAAGATCGTTTGATTATTAGATACATTATAATCGTTTTATAATACAATTTATCCTCGATTCGAGAAATTTCAATTAATAATAATTGCTTGACCCAGTAGTCGCTTCATCCGATCTTTGTTCAACTTTTATATCTTCCTATTTTGGAACAGACGGGGATATAAATTAATCGAATAAAGAAATTCGAATCTGATCTTCGAAATTGATTAGAACACAATTTTTGCATTATGAAGTTCGAATAATAATTAATATTCCAAGCAGAGAATATTCCTCGGCTGATAGCTGAACATCTGATATCTATAAGATATTTTCCTTTAAGTTTATCACTTCTCTGCACAATTTATTCGTCATTTCAAAATATATATATATATATATACACTCGATATTTTTATAGACCATCGCGACATCCTCTAACGAGGCGAATTACACAAAGTTGGACCAATATCCAGAATCGTTTCTGCGTAACACGATCGACGAGGGTCGCCGCGAAATTAACAAACATCCGATCGATCGATTAACGAGCAACGATAGGAGCCGGTAGTTAAGGATAAGAAAAACTCTGAAAAGATTTCCTCGGGTAGAAATGCATCTTGAATCTTTTCATCCGTCAAAGTTGGCCGTGTAGTTGACGAAATGAAGAGTCGGCGGGAATAATACCTGGAGCCTTCGACGGGTCGGCGAAGCGATCGGAGATCTCGAAGGAGAACCTAATTAACTTGGCGCATTCGAATGAAATTATTTTTGCGCGATCGTCGTAAAAAAAAAAAAAGGAGAGAGAGAGAGAAGAAGAGGGACATCATACCACCATTAGACGACCAAAGAGCGAGGGAAAGAGAGAAGGAAAGGAGAGGAAAGGAAGGAAGAAAGAAAGGGACGAGAGAGACGAAAGTCCGAGCAGAGAATCTTCGTAGACGGAGAGAAGGACGGGCGAAGGACAAGGAGGAGTGGAAAGGTAGTCGTAAAAAGGAGAGAGTAACAAGGGGGCCGTGGGGAAGAGGAAGAGGGTAGATGGGTGCAGAGAGAAGTGGATGGAAGGGCGAGCGCTCCGGTCTCGAAACTACCAAACTACTTTTCAACCTGCCCCCGCGGCCCTGGCAAGATTATAATTAAAACGTCGCGCGGCGCTGGATAATAAATTAATGCATAATTAACATAGCTAATTATAATACCGGCTGAAATTTTTCTCGTAACTCGCAACACACTGGTACACCTCGCATGCGGGCCCAGGCGCAGCCCGGTAATTTATGATCGGACATGAAAAATTACCGTCTCGGGGGGGTTTAATCATCCTCGAACCAACATCCCTCCCTCTCCCCTTCATCGGTATCGTCGACCTTTTGCCAACGTCGTTGGGTATCTCGTTGCCACCACCTCGCCTCGACCCACCCTAAGATTCCTCAGGCTGGACTTAATAACTTATTATAATTCGGACGTCCAACCATCGCTTGGTAGACGATCGCCATTTTCGGTCGGGGTTCGAATCGACTTGGAAGCGCGTAGTTTGGAAACTTTCGACACGAAGCGAACGTTTCATCGAAAATCGCGAACGGGAGATGGTGATCTTCAGGTGGAACGGTTTTCGCTATAACGCAGGTAAATATTGTGTAAACTCGTTCAAACGGACAGTAACGCGCCGCTTTTTCTCGTTTAATTAATGCTGCAGCATGATCGTCGGCCCGATACAGTTGGTCAAAGTGTGTGTAAAAAGTTTTGTGGAAGGATGGATACGACTCGCGATAAATAAGTGGTAAATAAGGGGAAGACGGTAAAGATGGGGATGGGGGAAAATGGGATGGGTTGAACGGAGGGAAAATACGAAGGGGAACTGACAGCGAGAGGCAAATCCAGTTAACGGAGTGATGAATTTTACGAGTGGCGAATTTGTAGATAATATTTAAAATTCCTATATCTATAATAAAGGAAATCTCGGGAATTAAATATCGAATCAAATTTTACGGAGATAAGAATCGATCGCGTTTGTCGAAGAAGAAACGTCATTTTCGATCGGGAGACGCAGAGACAGGGGATAATCGTTCTCCCCCATATTTTTCCCATTCCATTATTTTAATAATCGAAACTTACGTCCATAAACGAATTTTCCCAACTAACGCAGCAATTCTATCGAGCCTGATCCATTTATTCCCATCCCCGTTCGACCAACAGGGGAAGGTATTCACTATTCCCCGAGCAAATTCAACCGGTCACGAAAGTCCTAACTATTCCCGATCGAGGAGGAAGTTTTCAAGAACTTTCCCCATCCCATTACCATTTCATAGATGCATGTCTCTTTCTCTATCCACGCACGGCATCGGTAAGTAAACACGGGCGCTGTTTAAAATCGACTTTCGAAACGTCGAAAGATGAAAAGTTTCCCCGGGCCACGTCGTCCAACGTGACGCGATAATACAACACGGGGCCACGTCCGTTAATTGACTTATAAAAAGCTTAAATAATTAAATTAGCATTAAAAGCCGCTCTCCTGCCATCCTATAATTCAACATCGCGCTTTATTTCCCACCGGCGCGGCGGTGGCGGCAACGTGAAAGCCGCCGCCTCCGCCGCCTCCTATTGCCTCAGCCGCTCTTTTTCAAAGCGGACACACCACACGCGCGTTAATTCATTAGTCGGTCGGCTATACACATCGTTCTCGCGGAGAACTTGCCCGGTTTTTAGATTCTCTCTGTCACGGTTTTTCGAGCGATACATCCCTCCCGGCTCCCGTCCCAACTTCCCCCCTCCGCCAACCCCCGCTTCAACCTGAACGTCCGCTCGTTTCCTACGTAATAATTTACACTCCACACGGGCCGCTACTTTCCGCGCTCTTTGATGTTATTTAGGCGCGGCGATATCGGTAAACCCGTGGAAGTAATAAGCGCGGCCTTTTTATTCTATAAATATTTAGGCGGTCGCCGGCTATCCGATCGCCTCCATAAATCGATATCGTGGATCGATGCAAGGGAGGAAGGAGGGGGAAGGGAAGGGAAGGCCCGCCGTGGCGTGGCCTTCACTATCAACGGCGTTCCCGGCCCTCGAAAACCGGCGATTTCTATGAAAATTTATAGAAAACTTCCACGTTCCCTATTATCGTACCTTGTGTACTATATACATTTATGTACATATACAGTATATATATATATAAAAATCTGCGAAATCGAACGAAACGAGGATGGCGGTATGCATGCTACGTAACAAAATACTCCCCCAGCGAGGGATATAACTTTCCTGGGACAACGGGGTCGCATCGTTTGTTGGAAAAAATCTGCAAAATCGCCGGCCGTTAGCCGGTTAAAATCGGGCAACACGACGATCGCTTAGGCACGACACGCCACGAATGCACTAGCGTCGTAGTAATTTGTCCGCGTTATTCGAACCGGTCGCGGTGCCGATCCTCTCCTCGCCGACCGCCGCCCCCTCGCCGTCCTCTCTCCAACCCCCGTCGATGATCCTGCGCTCATCTGTATGTACCCGTGTGTCGGTGCGCGCGTGCGTACGTGTGTGTATGGACATCGAAAAGGGGAGGAGGGAGCGGGCAGAGGGGCTGGAGGCGACGGGCGGATACGGCGAAAATGCAGACAAATGAGTTAAAAAACGCAGGTTGCATCGCCGTAGTCGGCGTCGGCAGAGCGGCGTTGCCGGCGATTTGACATTGTCGAAAGTTAATCAATGCCCCCGTGGCGGGACGCGGAGCGGCGAGGAGAGACCGCGAGAGCGGGATGGAAAGGAGAAACGGGAGGAGGAGAGAGAAAGGGAGAGAGCGAGAGAGGGAAAACCGGCTGTGTCGGAGCCCCGCCCGTGTGCCGTTTCGTCAATTTTTTAAAATTAAATCACTATCTGTCCTTGTTAAATGCATTTCCCGGACCCCGAAACCACCCCCTCAACCTGCCGCGCGCCCTCTGCGCGTCCACCGCCGGCACTGACCCCCTTGCCCCCTCCCTCCTTTCCTCGCGCGCGCCGTTGATGCCGCTGGTCGCGCGTTCGCGCGCGCTATTGTGCCACTCTTCCCTCCCCCCCCCCTCCCCCCGTCGATCCACGTGCTGCGCCTAATGACAGACAGTTGGCCGCGAAAAAAAGTGTGTAAATCTGGTGGAACGAGGCAGACAGAGATACACGGATCGAAGTGCGCGGCGATCGTCCATATACACGAGTGAAGGGAACCGGTTGGAAACGGGACGAGAGAAGGGTGGAAGATGGGAAAGGGGGAAAGGGAGAGCGAGAGAGAGAGAGAGAGACGAAAAGAGGAAGCAACGAGCGGAGAGTGGACGATGGGGCGAGTGGCAATGGTAAGAGAGAGGAACCGCGTTGGTGGCGATGGTGAGGATAGAGGGATACGAAAGAGATAGAGCCGCGCCATCGCGGACCTCGTATATAGATGGCGGTGTTGGTAGGTAGATAGGTAGGTAGCTAGTCTGCGCGCGGCCATTCCGGTAAAACGCACCGGAATAAAAATAATGGCTGGAAATGGACACGGGGGGGTACACCCGGCACCTCGTCATTTTTTTCTATTAGCCGAAACTTACAAACACCCGGGGCTTCCGGCCATTTCGGAACGCCGCGTCCACCGCCAAACTGCTCCGCCAACCGTGTCCCCGCGCCCGTGTCCCAACGTCGAAATTCGAAACGCGCGGCTTGTTCCTCCGCCTGCAAAAATCGTCGCCATATTTTTGTCCCATCTCTCTCTTTGTCTTTTCTCTTTCGTCCCAATGACCACGCTTTTCTTTTATTCCGTTCGAAACCCGTTATTTTTGTTTCTCTCATACCCCCGCCTGCGTCCCCTGCTCCCATACCCTCCCTTGTTCAATTTTTTCTTTTTCCTTTTTTCTCCTTTTTTTTTTTTTTAAGTTTTCGCGTTAAATCCTTTTTTCTCTCTCTCTCTCTCTTTTTTTTTACGACGAATACAGAGAAGGAGGTTGAAAACTCGGAACGGATGCGAGAGTCGCGCGCGATTAAAACGTCATCCGCGCGGTGCAAATGACGACACTTTTTCCCCGAGCGGCGCGACCGGCCGCGAATAATTCAGTCCCTTCATTGTGGTTATTAATTTCGCGCGTGGCCGCCAGGAAAAAATGTGGCCGTGCCGTGTTTCGAATGGTCCAACTTATGCCCGCCTCGCCCCCTCCCCCGACGAGCACCGTTACGCGCAATCGTCCTGTCACCCTCGATTTTCCACCGTTCAAGGGGAAACCGGCAAGATGAATGGCAGGACAGTCGACGATTTCGGATGGCAGGAACGCGCCGGAGACGAATTGCGTTGCGCGAATCCACGTAAACGTTCCGCCGAGGGAAATGGGAAGAAAGGATTGGAACGATGAACCGCAGAACACAGGATAGGGGAGACTATTAATTCATTTTTCCCAAAAGGAGTAAACGTTGGAATAATTTTTGTCCCTACCCGATCATACAATAAATATAAACGGATACAGACTTTATAAACTTTTACATTCCATATTCGGTTAAAGTGATTTTCTTCAAATTCAAATTTAAATCGAATTATTTCCTTAAATCCTGTTTGAGTTGGGACCATTCGAACGATTAAGAGATACGAATAGAAAACGAGCACGCACCGTAACCAACTTCGCGAGTTTAGAGGAACAGAATGACAGAATGTTTGACGAACACGAAGTAATGGGAAAAAGAAGAAGAAAAAAAGTAAGTAAAGAAATACACAAGCCTTGCCAGGCTTTTCAATTAATTCTGTTCCGTCTATCTCGATTTATTTGATATTGAATACTATTTAAAAAATATCCACAGTTCCATTAAAATTCCTACGATTCCTTTCCAAGATAGAAGTATCCAACGAAATAACCATGAAACGAGCAAGACGTTGTGACGGCGCGATCCAGGACGAATTGTCGGATACGACGAAACGGTTATTATGCCGGTTGATTGGATTCACGGCGTACGATATTAACGAGGATTCGAACGTAAGAGGTCGGGTGCATCGATGCACCCCGATTCCCTACTGATGAGTCACTTTAACCCGATGCACGAAACGGTTTGATGCATGCCGGCAGTTAATCGCCGTTATGCACAGGTCGAATTACAATGGAACAACTGGGATACGAATGGTCAATAATCGGGAGGGTATATATACATCGGATCGGGAGATCCATCACGTTCCCGGGTAGCCGTCGTTAATTTCGTCCCAAGGATTCTCCTATCCTCCGCCAACGTTAAGAGCCAACGTCGTCGTATATGATTATGGAAGATGTATACACCGTGTACGATAAAATTCGTGGAATTCACTACGGTGTATATAAAGTATCGGGCGACGCGACGGTAACATAAGTATAGTTGACTGACGTTAATTGTGCATAATTCCCTCGGTGCCCCTCGCCCGTGCCGCTTTAACGAAACGCGTACGTTACGTCTTAGGGCTTTTCGGCCCGCATACGAATGAGTTTGAAACCGATCTCCGCGGGGAACGATCCAGGCCTCCCTTTGTTCTCCTTTTATATCACTGTTGTATTCGATCCGGTCGTTTTCAGTTCGATTAGGAAAATGGAAATATTTTTTTTTGAATTGTATTCCCTTTATTCCTTGCTGTCTTTCCTTTTTTCTTTATTTTTTACTTTCGTAATAATTATTCGTCGAGTAGGAATATTTTTGTTAAATTTTCGAGATTATTTTCTTTTAACAAAAAGAAGACATTTCGTTTTGTTCTTCTTTTTTTATTCTAATCGAATTGAAAAGTAGAAATATTTTTATAACAATCAAATCGAGGTTTCTTCTCTTTCTTTCGTAATTTATTTTCCCTCCTCGGATAATAATACTATTAAGGGATTCTTTCTCCTTTTTAATGGAAGAAAGTTTTATAACGTCCTCTTTAAAAATGATAAGACAATGAGAATCTCCGCAACAATCCAACGTAAGCAAATTACTTATGAAGCTCCTCCACGAATTTAAATCTCTCTCTCTCTCTTTCTCTCTCTCTATTCTATTTCCCACGTTCCTTCTTATAATTCTACTATAATTCCACCGCATGGAAAAAAAGAATTTATCTTTTAAATTCCTCCTCTCTATAAGAAAATCTCAAAGAGATCATCTTTTAAATCCCCTTTATTCCCGCCAAGTTTTTTCCCCCGTATAAAAATTTGAACGACACGAAACTACTTCCTAATTACAAAAATCCATCCATTGCGAATAGAAAATTAAAGCGCGAAGAAAATTGGAAAATTGGGGCACGGAGGGAACGTATTTATGGACGACCTTCGTGCGTGTCGCGGGTACGAGTACAACAATGAATCTCAAGAAAGGGCCCGCGGAGGGACTGGAAGAGTCCCGTCGAGAGCGGTCCCGAGAGCAAATCTGATTGGCTCATGAATATTAAGTTCGGCCCGCAATTATTATCTGCGTTATAAATCGGGCGACCTGCCTCGCCAACCTTCTCGAGCCAGGCGTTATTATCCGCGTTCGCACACTCGGATGAACCAGCCACCACCCCGTATACGCACACAGCCATACAAAGAGGAGCGAGAGAGCGAGCCAACAAACGAGAGACAAATGGACAAAGAGATAGAGAGAGAGAAAAACGAGCACACCCAAACGTATCCACATACACAGACGTATAAACACGATTGCTGTATCTTCACGCAACGTTCGCGATTACCCCCAAGTGTTAATTACTAATCTCGCCTCTGCTAATTATAATTAACGCCTTTCGGCTTGGAATGGCCTCGACAGAGGGCCGAGAACGATGCAAAACGAAAGGACAGATCGAGAAGGAACGGTGGTCTTAAAGGAGATCGCGAGGAGATTTGTTCGAGTGTCGGCACGAAGCGAGTGGAACGGTTTCCGACCGGTTTCCAAGAGGAACGTGTTTCGCGCATTTCTCCCGTGATACGCGACTTTTCACGCGTTTAATAAACGGGAGCCTGGTGATCGAACACCAATTAATCAGACGGAGACGAAGAAAGGGAGAAAGTTGGATGCAGTATTTCTTTGATCAAGCGACGAGTAAACGTTTGTTCTCTTTTCTCGGTCGAGTTAACGCGTAATCAAATCCGATAATGCTCGTCCGTTGCTCGCTAGAAGAATCTCGCTTTATTAGCGCGGATCTCTCTCTCTCGTTTACGGCGATGATTTTTATTTTTTGAAACGGAGAAACTTTTCAACGCGCGTCGCGAGATAAATTGATTCGCGTGGGTGTTGCGGAGATCGATCGTGTTTTGAAATATGTCAAAGTAATTTAGGAAATATCGAAACTTTGAATTTTGTCACTGTTCGAACAGGATTTTTATTTTCTAAACGGGATTATTGTCGAGGAGACGGGAATAGGAGAGCGCAAATTTTAAAAAATCTCGGATAGATAGAAGCACATATAGAAAAATAGCGAATTGATCGATTATTTATTCGGTTCGAATTATCACGAATGAAAAAAGAAGGAGGGGAGATTGAAAAACGAGAGAGAAGCTCGTCTTCCAATATATCGCATATACGTATACGTTGGAAAGCGAAATCACGCGTAAAGGGAAAGGGTACATTTTCCAAACGAGGAGCGTGGTTGGCGAGCTCGTTTGAAGCACCGACAGGAGCGCATTTTCGCCGTTAGGCTCCCCATGTCGCATTATCATCGGCATTTGAGGCTGACGTTAGCCAGGGTAAACTGAGGGCTACCTGCACTCCATCCAGCAGCTCCCGCGGCACTCGAACGGGCGCAGCGGCTCATTAAAATATGCAAATACACAACTCTCGGCTTGTCCAGTTTCTCTCTGTTTCCTTCCTTCCTTCCCCTCGCCCAGCTCGCGCGTGTGAGCCGTTTCGCGCCAGCTTCGCGCGTCGAAATGTTTACGATCAAGGCGAAATTAAAAGTACCGCTAAAATATTGCCCCTAATACGTGTGTACGCCCTCCCTTTTTTCTTCCGCCACTGCGCCAGGGTTAACACGCGGAAACGATTACATTGGATACGGAACGAGCGTGAACATCTCACGGACGGTTCACTCAAGGGACTTTGAAACCGTTTAACTTTGTTACAACGTAGCTCGATTTGCCTCGTTTACTCTGCATTCACAGCGCCAAGGAATCGGTCTATGCACGTCCAATCATTTCTTGCTAGAGGAATTCTTGGCATTGGTGATGATTCGCCTTGCTGATTCAGGTGGACGTTCCAATTTTGTTGGAACCGTGTTCTTCATCGTTCTTCTTTTTCTTTTCTCATCATATTCTCGTGTACAAGCATAAATATATATTCTTTAGAGAGGAATTTTTGTATAAGTGGTTTGCCTGTTGGTTAGACAGATTGTCAGATATTTGAATTTTGACGAAGTGTTGTTATTGTTGTTGTTCGAGTATAAGATTTTTCTTTTTCTTTAGATCGAGTAGAAATGTTTTTTTGAGTAGAAATTCTTTATAGATATCAATGTTCAAGTTTGCAAAGTCTTCTCGTTATGTAGATACTTGATATAAAATCGTGAAAGAAAATTTTTACATGAAATGTATTTATAAAGTCTTGCAATAGAGGCATAGTGCCTATAGTACGATACAGTATAATAATTCTATGTAACGATTATTTTGATTTGAAGAAAAAAATAGCGAAAATTCTATTCGAAGAATTTTAAACATTTCGACAAATTCAATCGCATAGTTCACATACAATTCCACATATTCCAAATAAATCTAATAAAATCTACTTTCATAGAAGAATATATAGGAAAAATACGATAAGGCATATTTTTTCTTTTTTGTAGTAATTTTGAAATTCACTTCAACAAACAAAAATCCTCTATTAATCAAATTTCTTTCTTTTATTTATCTTTTTGGGCTCAAATTAAATTCTAAAGAGCTGATTGGCAATGTCGCTGCACTTTCCTAAAATTTCACGAATTGGAATTTTGTTTAAGAGCAAAATATTTGCACTTAACAAGTACCATCCAGCAAAATTTTTTCTATCATAATTTCCCACTAATTTTATAAGAACGTTTCTCCCACCCTAAAAAATCAAATTACACGCGACAAAAAAAAATTAGTCCGATATCACTCCAGAAACATGCCCAAAATCATAAACAATAAATCATAACTTCATCAAAGTTTCCAAAATTTCCTTCCAGAATATAATATCACGAAAATTTAATAATAAACAAAAATGAATCTGTCGTGTCAAAAATCAACATAAATATTCAGGAAACCTCATTCATTTTCCGTCTCTTCCGCAATCGAAGGACGTCGATATTTCGGACTCATCAGCAGCATCCGATCGACGTCACCTTATCCTCCGTGTAATCCGCGGCAACGAGGACTTAGCCTGACGGCCGATCGCGATAAACAAGTTCGTATGGATTTACGGAAGGAAGAGGTATGGGCCCCTCGAGTATCGGTGCCGCTCGAGCATTCTTGCCTTGACGAGCAAAACGAGCTTCTTTCGGACAGCTCTCCGGGCGGAGCTTCGCCTGGAACCGGAGTTTCTCCTCTTCGCCTCCTCGCGATACCGATTGGCCGACAACGAGCGCGCGTGTATGCGGTTTTCGCGCTTAACCACGATGATTTTTACGATCTCGATCCGCTAACGAGTAGCCCATCGCCTATTCGAGTCTTATACGGCGATAATTCTTCATTATCGTACATTGTTGCAGCGGAGTCCGGCCCGGTGACAGCGTTTCACATCGCTCATCTAAGTTATCGGACGATGGGGTGAGATATTTTTTTAAGGGTGCTCAGCATGATCAGGATGCATTTTAATTGCCGATTCGTAATTTTGGTACTTTTTTTTTGATAAATTTACTTTTTTATAAACCGTGAATAATTTTGTTGACGTTTACGAGAAGGGATGATTTAATCTGGATGCGAAGTGGTGGCCGTGCATTTTTGGTTTTGCTCGTTAAGGACGTATTACGTATATAAGTCGTCGAGGAGATTAAGCTGGGAGGATGATATGAAAAAGGATACGAGTGTGGATGTGGCAAACGTGGAAGTCTCTCGAGCGATCGTTTGAAGAGATAGCGCCTTCCAATTGCCGTAATCGCGGAAAGGCTGTCCCGATTGGCAGTGTAGTTATTAACCTTTCACTTCTGCGTTCGATTCTTTGGCGATAATGGAAGAATCGTGGTTCTTTTTATAATTCGATAAAAGGTTAATTATATTATTAATTTTAACGTTCCGTGAGATATTAAACAGTAATTTTAATTTAATCTCGATACAATAAATTTGCCGAATATCGTTATCAAGATTAAATTGTACCTTTTTCTTTTTTTTTTTCAGAAGAAATTTGGATTTCTATGTGTTCGTCCATTATTACACGTTGTTCGAAATAATATAATACAAACGAAGACGATTAAGAAAAAAAAAAGAAAACAACATTCTTTCTCGCACAATTTACATTTTATTTGATCCGTAGTAAAAATAAGAACGAAGGTACGCATCCGTTATCGTATGGAAGAAAATCAAAAGGAAGACTCTCACTCGTCATAATGCGAACAATGTTGCAAAAAGTTCGAGGAGCGCAACGTCGAGAATTAATTATCCGGCTCGAGTACAGCCGGCCTACTTCGAGCCGTGGCATTTCACTTATTAATGGACACGGAACGAATTTCTGAAGGTGTGGTCCGAGGACAGGTGACCGTACTTTTCGCGTTACCTTTTTACAAGTATGATTTATTACCGCGCGCGACTTCTACGTCCGCATGCGCATAATTTCATTCCTGATAATGGTATATCCGTTTGGCGGCGTGGAGGTGTGGGATATCATCGTGCACCTTGCCAGAGTGAGAGAGAAAGAGAGAGAGAGAGAAAGGGACAACAAAGAGCAGGGGTACCGATTATGCGAGTCGAGGGCAACCTTCTTCGTGTTACGTCGAAATTGGTTCACTTGGACGGGTTCCCAATTGCTGAGCTCCTATTACGAACGAGGATAGAAGTGTAGCTTTCCACGTTCGTTAATGCGCGATTTTATTGCCACGTAACATTTTTAATCGTACTTTTAATGAGCCGGATTCATTTCTACGAATCGTTTCTATTTGCTTTCCTTGGCTGATATAAAATTATGTTAGACTTTCTTGCGCTCCTTGCTTCTCGTCGGTTTTATATATATATATATATAGAGGCTATTTAATTAATGTCACTGAGTTTTTATGGGATTCCTGGTTGTAGAAATTTTTTTTACAATTTTATTTCCTTTTTTTTTTGTATTTAATTTATGGTTGTTCTGATGTGGAAATTCTAATGGAAATTTACTTACAAGCTTCTTGGACACTTGTTCGTTTCTTCGATAGAATGAAATGAATTATTAAAAATTATTAACGAAGATACGATATGTGTTGCGCGTTTGTTTTAACGCGTTGAATCGATTTCCGGGAATCAATTTAAAATATCGGCGAGTTGTATTTGCGTTATCCTTATTCTGTCATTCTATGTTTAATTTCAATATATTGGTAAAAGTAGAGTTATAATCTGTTGAATCTATAAAAAAAAAAAGAAAATGGGAAAATGGAATACATTATTGAGCACTATTTTATAAATAGAACTAGAAATATCCAAGTCTTTCGTTTTTTTTTTGTTTTTCATGTTAAAAAAAAATAGGGTATCCAAACGTGTGTTGTGTGACTCTTCGATCTAATTCTCTCGTAATCACAGGGTATGATACATCTCAGGATACAAGCCCCCAAGAATACGTATTTCTTTCATCATTTCATTTGCGTAGTAATTATACGGAGAGGTAAGATTGACGTAAGTATGATACGCGCGACTAAGCAAATATTCATACCCAGACGTTAATTTCCATCCACGGTACATAATATAATGATGATTTATAAGCAGTCTCATTAATCAGGACTCGTAATTAGCCGCGTACACGGATACTCGGAGGATTCTCGAACTCGATTTCCTTGGAATCAGCGTGAAACTATCCCTCTGCCCGAAATTTTTCTCCCTCGATGCAATAAATTATCCGAGTGATCTGAATAAACGCGATTTAACAACAAGATTTATTAAACAAGCTCTCGCACCAAACAACTTAGTTAACGTTTATTAAGCAAATATTTCGATTATGATCTTGTAAAAATTTATCTCTAATTTACATGTCTCTTATCCGTGGATCGGTAAATCCACGAATTATGTTAATTCATCGTTATTTAAAAATACCGTTATTCGAAAGTACGAAGATAATCTGACAGATAAATTATCGCGATAAATTCGAGGAGATATTTAGCGCGTCGCGTCTTTTGCACGCGCATTTTCGTTCGTCGTACGAACAAGCTGGTGAAAACGTACGAGAAATTCTATAAAGATTATCGAGAAATCGAAGATTCTCGCGTCCATTGGATCTTTGCTCGTTGTAATTTTCTGGAACCCGATACACAGATTATACATCGATTTTCCGTACTAAATAATTTTATTAAATTCTCTTTTTTAGAAAGAATCGAGAGCGATAAATTATAAGAAAGATCTCGATCGATCGAAATCTTAATCGACTACAATTTCGATTAAGATTCTTTTTCAGAAGAGAAAAAGAATTAAAGGAACAACTGTACAGATTTTATAAGATTTATTAACTTAATTGAATTAAGAACTTTCTACGCAATCGAAATCAACTTGACGACCCATAATGCTCGAGAGTAGGATAAAGGGATTCAGAACAGTAGAATAAAATCTTCGATCGAAAATTTGGATTTCTCGATAATATTCATCCACGCTGTGCAGTGGAGCTTCTACAGATTTATACAGAAATCTATCCCTTTGCGCTTGGAACTTGGATAACACCCTGTATAAATGTCGGTGGCGGTTGCAACGCTGCTAGGTGTCTTGTACAGCCTCAAAAGCACTTAATCACAGTTAGCCTTATTGAGCTTACAGATTTATCCACGCCCAGTAGCCTCACTCCTATCATGCCAAGCGGATGATTACCCAGCTGCGCGGCGGATGACGCGAAAAACCGGCCAGGAAGGCGCGTACGAATAAAATGCCGGCAGCCACTTCATTATGCGTTCTCGTAACGCATTCAAATAACGTGTAATAGCTGTATAAGCCTCCCGGCTGGTCTGCTATCATGTATCCCTTAGTGAAAATTATATCAATCGCGGTGGATCACCTCTGTGAGGTTTTGCGAGGTTGCGAGGAGGATCGGGAGGAGGGCCGTGCTCGAAGTTAATCGTCTCTGATTTTATATGGAATTCGAAGGCAATTTTGTTACGGTGATGATGTTTTTGAATTATCGTTTAACCGTTGGATATAATTATCGATGAGGGAAATGATTTTTATATAGCGGTTGTAATTTTTCAGCGGAATGTGATTTATCTTTTACATTCGTCTTGAGAACGTAATCCCCCTGCAATTAACTTTTAAACAAAGATGCGACTGATATATATATATATATAGTTATAAATATAATATAAAAAATTCTAAATATTCGAATAAACGATCGGTATCGACAAATTGGATATCAGCGTTCTCAAATTGGAATTTCTTGAATCTAATCATCTTCTATTAAATCGAATCGTTACAATCTACATATCATTATTGCAACCATACATCATGTATTTACAAAATATATATATATATTCGAGTAAGCGCGATGGAATCAATTAAAAAGAATTCAGAAACAGATTACCACGTGAAATACAATTTTTATCAATTTCTTTAACAACATATCGGCAGAATGATCTCATTCTCGGACCATACATTGTACCGACACCGGTAAGAATCGTATCGTTCATTTTAGTACCCTTGTCCCTTGAACGGGATCGCATTAAGAATCCTTGCGCCGGGTTGAAAATCGGAATTAATATCGCGTCACTATTCATCTTACCTCCGCGAGCAATTTATCCCTCCCCGCTACTTGTTCCCTCCGTTGAATAGCGGCGGGTTCGGATTTTTGTTAATGCGTAATTGAATTTACGAACCGTGTCTACTAGATTGTATCTCTGCCCTATAGATTTCAACCGGGCGATAACCTTGGGAAGGCGTGGACGGTGGTTCGATTCAATTCCCATTTATAACACCGTCACATCGAAAGTGGCCGGCGTAAGTATGCCGCCGGCTCGACTCTAAAATACACACACACACGCATATACGCGCGCGCGAATTCCGGCCTTTTCCATCGATGTGCTCGTATTTCGCGAGCACCGATACACCCTTAACCCTTCCGCGTCTCCTCCACACAGCGTGGAAGCACCCACGTGTGTATACGGAGGAGGGAGAGAGGGATATACAGAGAGGCCGTGGTGAAATTCAATCAACTTCTTGCTTTCTTTTTCCCCCTCCCTTCGACCGTTCTTCTCTTTCTCGCACAGGATCGCCATCCCCAACACCGGGGGGACACTTCTGGATCCCTCGTCAAATACCTCGCGGATACCTGTTCGCTTTCTCGATCACACGCCGCGGTAACACACAGTCGGCCCGGCCTGCCCCGCCGCTCATTAATATTCGTCCTCTAATTGATACGCGATAATCGATACGCGATCTCTCGCGCGAAGACACGATTCTCCTCGAGGATTGTCGCTCGATTTCATTGGATTTGTAATATTAAATTCCCGGGTAATTCGTTGGACTTAACTTTCTGCCCGGTAATGAGAAAGAACGAGGGAGAGGATATAATTCCGCCATTTTTCTACCAAGAAGACGAAATGTGGATACAGTATATACATTATATATGTGCGTTCCGTTGATTGGAAAGTTAACGGAATGTTAATTTAACGGGGGATTAACAAGGAATCAATGGCGGACGGAGGAAGAGAGGAAGAAAAAGAAAGAACGGATTCGCTCTAATCGTTATCGGAGGTTAACCGAGTTTTTTCGTCGGGCGCCATCGAAGGGAACGCGATATGCATTATTAATACGCGAGTGTATCATTATGCAATTTAGTTGCCATCATAGTTGCAATAATTTATCGGAGTATCCGGAATGTAACAATTAATCTTCCCCACCCTTTTGGCCGATATATTCAATTCGTTCGGTTGGGTATGATTGCGATCGTATAAGCAACGCGATCGACATAAATCCCCCTCCCCCTCCTCCTCCGGACTTCTTGTAATTTCGATCAGAGCTGCTTGCGCTGCTTCCGACGGTTCATTTTGTTTAAGTACCCGCAACTCCCTCCCCCTTTAATGACCACTTTATTCTATAAGCGTTTCATAAATTTCTCGGCTACCACCGGTTTTCGGTTGTGCAGATGTTTAAATTAAATATGTTTCTTTGTTATAACCAGGGAGGAGAGAATTTCAGATATAAATCGAGGCTCGAGGTTTCATCTCGAGTCGATGGGAAATTGTTAAATAATTTTTTAATTTTAATTTACATGTACACATATAAACGTACTGATTCCTCGAATTTTTTAGGTACGATCAATCGATGGGCGCGAGATGGATCTCTTCGAGGGACGTTTGAGGTAGGCCAGTACCTCGACGCCGTTTTGATTGCCGTTTAACGAGATAACAGCCCTTAGGCGAATTGTTAGAGCCCGATCGGACGAGTTAAGCGGTCGGTGGTAACGCGATACCGCGTGGGCAGCGCAACACGAATGTTAATTGTTTACCAATGATAGTTTATGAAGGCCATGATTCAAAGGTACCATAGTTGAGCGCGTGTAGGAACATCGATTCGACATTTTCTAACGAGTACCCAATTGCGTTAGGTTGCAGAGGGATCCTCGTAGCCCGCGGACGCTTTACTTCAAAATCTCAGGTGATCGGATTAGTTGGATCGAGGCTACCGATCTATTTGTCTTTCGAAGAGAGCGAAACACGAACGCGATCAGTGTTGTGCTCTAGGATGGCTCATTTGACGTGAGTTATTATGATTCTTCGAGTATGGTAATGGCGTTTGGTATTTTTTTTTTTAAACTAATTGGTTCGAGTGCTGGAGGATCGAAGTGCGATCGTTAAAAGACGTGCAAGAGGTATACATAAAATAGGATAAGATTCTCAAGGTAACCTCGGTGGATCCGTCGAATTGTCTACATCGTGAGTTTATTATTTTATCAAACGCAATGATTGTTCGAAACGAGAAGAACTGATAAGAATTGATAAAAATTTTGGAAGATCTATTAATATGGCATCTTAGGAAGAATTACGCGGCGTGGTTTTTCTCCTGGAATAAAACGAGAATAAAAATATAAAGATCTTTCGAATTCCTTAAAATGCAGAAGCTAGTATACTCGATCCTTACTATTGCAATAAACTTTATCCAATATTTCCAAAAATTCACCGAGTTATTTGCCAGCTTGACAAACTTTCTCCAAGATATTGACTTTACGAGTAAAATTACCAATCACCCACATACCATGCCATACGAAATTCTTGAATCCGAATACCAGGTACTACAACCGAGTAGATAGCTACACCCACGTCGAAGAAATTCGTTCCGACGCATCGGCCAATTTACCAGCCAGTATCACCAAGACATATCGAAGTTCTAAATTCACGATTTGCACCAAAGTTCGACACTGTTTGTGCAGCATACGCCACGGTTAGTTTGCCAGTGGTCACGTGAGACCTGGTCTCACGTCTTGTACCGGTACTATAGCTCACATTCTGTTGGCCGGACACTTGGCGACGACCCATCCCTCATCCCTGTCGTAGCTGTCCGAGCTTCTAGGCGCTGTCCAGTCACTGAACTCTCGAGCAACTTCTGTTATTATAAGTTAACCCCAACCCCCGCGCGGCCAACTCAGCCACCAGCCCGCTCAGATTATGGCCATCAGCCAGCGACCCGAGGATCTGGGTAACGCCGTACCCTCAACTTCGCTTCGTTTGTATAAGGAAGTGTTTCAGGTCATCCGAAGAATAACACGTTCGACCTCTTGTCCCTTCTTCACCGGCGCCTCCGCCCCGTGCATTTCCGCCCGATTCCAAAGGGGCGGAGGGCAATGCAACTTGCAAAGTATAATCGTCACCTATTAAGGGGCCGCTTTGCCAAGAATTTATCGACAATAAGCAGTTTGAATTAGTCGTAGAATATTTGGGATTGGACAAAGAAACGGATGTTAGATAGTGGCGATGGAATTTGTTGGAATGGAGGTTAGCTCTATTGCGGTAATAATATCTCTTCGCGCGTGTTTCCTGATGTATTGAAATTGCGTTAATAATTTTATGGTTATGGGACGCGAGTGATATAGAACGTTTCATTGTGTAATTTCATAATATTTCAGAAACAGTTTAATAATCCTAACTTTAAATTGGATAAAAATTAAATCGGGTACGGGGCGAGATAAAAGTTAAAATAACGCGCGCATCATGAAAGTAAAATCATCGAATGACGCTTTATATATATGTCTATATATACACATATATAATATATACATATATATATATATATATATATTAACCGCATCAACGTTGTTATTTTCATTTCATTATTAATATACATATATACATAAATCCGTCGACACCGTTCAAATATTTGCCAATATTTCACTTTCACCTCGCATTTTCAGAATCCCATGTACAACGACCGGGCCGTAACTCGATATATCTCCCATTGAAAATTCATAACACCGTTCTCGTTCACGATTGAAAAAGCTACTATCACAAAACACCCACTCCCCCTCCCCCAACCCCTCTTTTGTGTCGCGCGTTTCTCCCACGTCTTCGTGGGAAAGGGGGAGAGGAGGGGACAGTAGTCGAAAGCACCGTTTCCACCGTTTATTCCACTACGGTTTCACAGGGAGAAGAAATCTCATTATCCGTTCAACGAGTTTTATTCACCTTGTAATTACGTTGACGCTAACGATGTTTTGTTTGAGGGAGGGGTATGGCGGGGATACAAGGCGAATGTACAAGGATCAGAAGGAATTATTCCAAGTAATCTACACAGCGTTAAAAACCGGCGACGTGTTCAGGCTTGAAGGACGGCCACCGTTTTTCGAGCGCGAAAAGGGACGGGAGGCGAAGCAACTTTACGAGAGCAGAAAGTTGCTCCGCGGATATAAAGCAACCGGCGTCGCATATAACTTACAATCAGCCACGTTCCACCGCCTTGGCTGCCTTTTCGCCTCACTTCTAGGTCTCTCTTCCCGTCCCGGCTACCGAGTCGAGGATTTTCTTTCTTTTTTCCTTTCTCTCTCTCTCTCTTTGTCTCTTTTGAGAGAGAGAGAGTATCCGCGTGGCATCGCGCGAGACCGTTCGACTTAGCGAACGAATTTACGACCCCACGAACGCTCGCCTAATTTAATGGATCCGCAATTTACCGTGAGCGAGACGAGATTTCGATAAACCCTGAAAAATATCTCACGAGAAGACTTTGTCGTTGAACGATGGATCCGGGATCGGTATTGTTATCTCGCTCGTTCTCGAATTTTTCGTACACGGTCACTCTTGATGAAGCTTTATCATTGTTTCCAATTTGGCAAACGATGATTTTTCTTTTCTCTCTTTTTCCTTTTTTTCTTTTAAGAGAAATACCTGAGACAGGTATTTATCAATTTTGCGAAGCAGTGATCCTTATTATTGTCAATTTAAAATTTTTCTCGAAAGTTGGTACGCAATTTAACAATCTTAAAAACATGATAAAAATTCCTCTATATTCTTGGAAATGTTTTTCGAAAAATGTCGAAGGAAACCAATTTCGCCCAACTAACGAAAACACCTCTCTAGATACAATATCAAGCGAAAAATTCCAATTCCAGGAATAAATCTGCTTAACCCTGTCGAAAAAAAATTCCACAGGCAAAAAAGAGAAAAAAGGAAGAAGAAATTTCGCGGTCGCGAGCTAACCTTTAATAAATGCGTTCCTTTGTACCCAGTCCCTCGATTTAAATATCCAACGCTCCCTATGAATAATCATCGCGCCACCGAGAAGACGCTAATTAATACGAATCAAAGTTCCCTTAACGGGCACCTAAGGCGCCTCCGACGACCAATCGCCTCGTCGTTCCTTCGCGTGAACCCGTATCCGTGATTTAAATAAGGGGAGAAGGAGAAAAAGAGATCTCCTCCCTCTCTCCCCCACCCCTCGTACGTAACGTCCGTATCGAGATTCCACGGTATACGCGTCTCTCGATCTCATCAGCATCGTTTTCCCGTCGACGTTGAGTTAAACCTTCCTCCTCCTCCTCCTCCTCCTCCTCCTCCTCCTCCTCCTCCTTCTCCTTCTCGTCCACGCTCTCCCGGCTCGAACGTGACGAGCTACATAAACGTTTACTTACCCTCGACGTAGCAACGTCCCGGGCTTTACGGTTGGACAATGTATAGAAAATAAATCGATAACTTAATTAAGCCGGTTTTGGTCCGGCGAGAATCGCGGTTAATCAATTCGGGCACCGTATTGCACCGTGCATGTACAGTGAGAGCCGAAAGTATTTTTAGTTGGTTCCGTCTTGTAAGGAGATCCTTGTCTAAGTTTTTAAGAAATTCTGACCGAATATTTGCGTATTTATATACGTATAATGAGGAAAGGGGGAGGGGAGAGGGGGTTATATACCTGTTTTCCATATTGAATATCATAATTTCGTTTTCGAATATTTTTGGATAAGATGGGATGGAAACGTCGAATATTTGTAATTTGAAATTTGCATGCATACTTTACATCATTATGATGTTGTTATTTAATAATAGAATTACCAAATTGAATAATCAAATTGATCGTTTCAAATTTTTTGCTTTTATCTGAAGTGTATATATATATATATACACTTTTAATAATTGATGTTGATTTTTATTCAGAAATACAATTACATGATTATTTTTTGCAATATTATTGTATACTAAAATATTGCTACCACTTTGGGGATAAAAAAATTTAAACATAGAAATGCAGTTGTAATTAATGTTAAAGAAGCATAAAAATGATAAATATAAAGATTAATCTTCTCTATCTATAGATTCTCTATCTTTATATGCATGCAAAGTTTCATTAAACGAAAGATTCTCCTTAATTTGAGAATCACGAAGACTTTTATCTCATACTGTACATACGTATGTGTATCACAATCTCTCAGATCATAAAGCAAACTATATCGCCTTCGATTTCATTAAACCGTCTTCCTTCGTTCCATTGGGCGACGGTGCGTGACTACGACGAGTAAAATCGGCCAATTACAGAAGCCAGCGTGCATACATACGCGGAATGAACGCGGATGACTTTTTACTTTCGGACCAAGAGTGGTGGATACGTCGAACTCAAGGGCGTCGTTATTATTCCATTCTCGATATAGACCGCGATGTATATTTCCTCGATGGTTCGAGATCCGGTAGGCAACGTTTGAAGGGAGAAATAAAAAGAAGAAGAAGAAGAAGGAGAAGAAGAAGAAAGAAAAAAAGAAAAGGACAAAGAGCGAGAGAAGGTTTCTGAAGGTTTTGTTCGGGCACGGTTTAATCGCCGTCTCGAATGTTTTCGTGGTAAATTGCAGTGTTGCGACGTTTTATTACAAATGTTGGATTGATGTAATGATACCTCGGTTAAATTGCTACCCTCTCGATATTCTCGAGTGTCCCCTGGATTCTTTGTTTGCTCGACTTTGTATGCTCGATTCTGATCGGATAAATGGAAAGTCGAGCACTCGATGTAAGGATCAACGATCAAGGAGTCGTCGGTTAAATGATGATTATTGGTTTCGTTTCTTATGTTGTAATTTGAGAAATTTTCGTGGAATTGTTGCAAACTTTGTCCAGTACGTTGAAGTACTTAGTGGCATGGGATCGTTTTAAATGTTTTCTTATAATAATGTTTAAGCAGTTAGGAATTATGGTCTGGTGACAAGCGATCTGAATCTGCTTAAACTTTTCCACGTCTTTTTCTTTGAAACGTTTTCTTTGAAAATTGATTTTCAACGTGTCGAGATATAAGATATTATTTAAAAGCATACCGATGATAAAATATTAAAATATCAACGAAACATAAATATCAAAATACGAACGGATATTAAATTAAATTAATTCTTTCTCACAATTTTTTATTCTTACGAAACTTCCTAATATCCCAAGTTATTTGTTCCTCCTGCCCCCTCCCCTCCCAGAAAAAACAAATGCAATTCTTATCGTCTATCGGCAAACAAATTAAAAACATTACGATACAAAGAAATCGTATAAAAGTAATAATACTTTTCATCTTTAATCCAAGCAGGGATCCTCTCCACGGTAACCATATCGTGTTCACTTATTTCCACAAGAGCGATCGAAACTCCCTCTCTTATCTCTGCAAGATCTCTTCGCAGAAACGGTCTCGAACTGGGCGAGCACGTGACGTAGTTAGAGGATCCTTTCGCGTAAGGTGCACGGTACCTTACAACCACAAGTTGGACAGAGATGGTTGGATATATCCGTTGGCAAGGGGCATAGCGACAATAGATATGCGGCGGACAGTACAATGGTCATTGTAAATCAGGGCATTTTAAAAATCTGACAGGATATATGTTGACTCGGCCTCGTATATCGTGTCACACACGGGCTCCACCGCTGCCCATTAAATACAGCATTATGCTACCCAGGCCACCGGACCAACTTCAGCCAGGGTAATGGTAATTGCCAGGATGTATTCCCAACGCCATTTTCGGCAACTTGTCATTCACGGATACCAAACGTGCGCGTATCCTCCTCCTACACACTCTCCTCTGCCCACCCCGTTCCCCGTATACCCTCTACCGCTCGATGGTTTTGGCATTTTTCTGAAAGGCTAGTTGAGAGAACCGCTCGATCGGCCGTTGCTCCAAATGATCAATGGGGATTGGTGCGCGAGACGAACCGCCGCTTTTCGAGACGTTTTATGGGGCCTTCGTTAGAGGGCGTTCGAGAGTTATGGGTTCGTTCCAATTGTCTCCAATTGAAAGCTTGTTTGGTAAGAGAAATAGGGTATAGGAAAAATTTTGAGAAATTGATGGATTTTGATTTCGATTTATATCGAGGGAATATAGATAGATTTGGAGGAATAGTTTTTGCTTAATATTTTTTGAAATTATTAAATTTTTCTGATGTATATAATAAAAATAGGAATACATTCGAGAGTAAATGTGAATATTTTTCACACTTGTTCTCGAGAATGACTCGTTCAGGGTTTTGAATGTGTTAAGGGAGAATATTTATTGTTAATAGAATTGTAATTAGATTGTAAATTACGATTATAATTTCCTTAAAGTTTTCGCGAGTAAAATTTATTTCTAGCATTTTGGCATTTGCGTTTGTCTTCGAAAAGAGGATTTACGGAAGGAGGAATTAGTAAGGTGAAAGGTTGTAGCGGAAGAGATAAAGAATAAGGAAAGAAAGAAAAAGATCTAGATGAGACGTGGGTTAGGTCAAACGGTGTAGACTAACTGCGGTTAAACACGCGACAGACACGCCATAATTTCTTCCAAATATGAAATACAGCCTGTTGTAGCCCGACTTTCAGCACCCCTATTCCTTTTCTATATTTTCTTCGCGCAAAACTTTTCTTAGTTGCCGGTTTTTCTCTTTAATCAAGAAACCCGTTAATTTACAATCGCAAAACTTCGGCTCTTCGTCACTACTATTTTCTTATTTTCATTGAAAATGTACGCAAACGAATTTGTACCAAGATTCATTTTCTTATAAGAAAATATTTATAATAAAAATTCATTAGAAAAGAATTCTTATACTTGCGTTTCGAACGTTAAAAATGAAGAATATAACGTAAGGGTCTAAGTATCGAATAAACTCTATCAAATTATATCCTTAAAATTTTTACAGAGTTAAAAAAAAAAGATATTCAAACCGGTAACAAAAAGAAAGAAGCATTAGAATTAATTTTTACATCTCCGAAGAACCAATCGGATAATCGCACGGCACGTGAAATCATTCTCCGGTTTTCGCCGTCGAGCCGGTTAAACACACAGTTGTCGCCAACCGTGATTGACCGGGCAATAATTTTCTCGCGATTTGACCGGTTTTTATCGGCCATTACGCGAAAGAAGCGAAGGCCTTTCTCCATGCTGTTGCATAAACCAGTTATCAGCCAATGCTCGACCCGAAAAGGATATGCCTCGTGCTGATTTCTAACACGTAGCCCGAGCCCGTAAATTTTCACCCGTTGACAGGCCAGCCAGTCTATATCGCGATCACAAGGACGTTAATTAACGGACGACTAATATATCGATTACTTACTCCGATTGCGATTACCGCTTAATGCGAAATTATGGCTTCCCGCTCTACGGGGTTTCATGTTCCGTGCCCGTTTCGCACGAAGAACGTTAAGTTTGTTGATAAGCAGCAATCATAAACAGGCAATACGAGCTACATGCTACGAGACAACTTTAAGGATTAATTCTCTCGCTCATTATACTTTGGCGTTGCTCGAATCGTTTCTTTCAACCCAATGGAGAGAGGAACTAATACCGTTTGGCTAATGGTTTTTTTCTTTTTTCAGATGAAAGGTGCAGATTTGGAATTAACGATCATGTAAATTGTGAACATCGAAAATTCGAATCGAATAATACTTTTTTATAAAGTAGCGGGTTATAAAGTGTATAATTTATCCACTGAAAGTTATAAAATTATTTCAAATTAAGAAAAATCGAAGAAATTCTGATATTTATCGTGCTCATGGAATGTAAGTTTGTTTCTTTTTTGATTATTACAAGATTTTTAAACTTGTAAGAAGTGAAAATTAGATGCTTTCCACGGTAATTTTATAATTTTTCGAAGAAAGAAATATAGTTGGAAGTAAGTAAATTTTGTATTATTAATGCCTTCATCTGTTATAACGAATTAAATGTCGTAGCGGCTCTTTCTCATTTTCGTCACCAGAGGGAGACGCATGTGACCTAACCTCTATCTATCCTTACCATCTTTCTATCGTCAGACAGACCTAAATAAAACTCCAAAGCCAATAAACTTCTTTAAAATTCATTTTCACAGAAATTCTACTGATCTAATCTCATTTACAAACGTCTACGTATAAAAAAGAAGGAAAGAAATTACAATCCTGTAATATTTTACATTGCGATAACATGCAACAACATCGGTAAAGCCGATCGAGCTTCATTCCCCTTCTACAAAGTTACATACAGCTAGATTTACCCACGCTCCAGCTTCGTCCTTAATAATCATTCGCACATTCGCGCACACGGTTCCCTCGTTCTCGCGATAAACGGGGGCTTTGCAAATTTAACGAAACACGGAGTCCCCTTTTATTCGCGACGATGATAAAAAAAAAACAAAAAACAAAAAAAAAACGAAGGAACCAGGGATAAGGGAATAGAGAGAATGAAACACAGAAATCTGGTTGGCGCGATCTGAAAGCGAAACGCAGTGAAAGGGAGAGAGAGAGAGAAAGAAAGAGAGAACCACTGTGTTAAATACTGTGCAAGCTAGAAATCCAAACGATAACAAGAGGTTAACGTTTAGGGGTAGTGAGCGGTAATGTATTCCGTCCAGAGAAGTGAAGCATGCATATTCTAGATATATTATAAATAATTACTCAATTATATCTTTGGAACGGCGATGAATAAAGATGTCTGTTGCCCGTGGCGCGCGCGCGAGCGAGGAAAGGGGTGAGAGGGCACAGGAAAGGTAATAAAAAAAAAAGAGGGGGGAAAGAGAGGAAGAAGGAGAAGGAGGAAAGTAATAAAAAAAAAAGAAAGAAACAAACGTGGGGAGGAAGAAAGAAGGAGAGGAGAGAGAAAAAAAAATTCTTGCGTTGAATATTCAAAACGCAACAAACTAGGTACACTGGGAGGGTGCTAGGAGGGAACCAGGGGTCGAGCTTATTTCAAATGGAGATCCATATTATACCCTCTTCTTACGGGAACGTACTTTTGTTTCCAGATTTCGCGATTTTCGCTGTGCCTCGAGTGCGCCAAACGAAGGGAAAGAGACACTTGAATTTCCAAACGGTCCTTTATCCGCCTATAAATGTTGCAATGAAAATCGACCCTCCATCGATGACTAATTATAACCATCGATGTATACGAAAACACGCGACAGAATGGGTTTTACGACCCCGTATCGGACTCGTATCGACGATGCTTCTTCGATTCTCTGCGCGATCTTCCCGAGAATGTCGAACGTTTCAATTAAAAACGATGGAAAAGGAAAAAAAAATACTTAAAAGACGGAAATACTTAAAAACTTTCGATATCTTCCTGTTTTCTATGAAGTTAATAGTTTTCATATGTCGTCGATGAAGAATGCAGTTGCTCTCTTGCTTCTGGTATGGTAATTCTTGTTTATATTGATTTCTTTCTTTGTCTGTAGTGATACCATTTTTCCCTGTCTATATATATATATATTCTATAATTAGAAAAAAATAACAATTCATAATATATATATATTTACTAATTTAATATTCTATATCTAAAAATTCTTTTATTCACAGCAATATAATTCTCACGCCTCTATCTCACGAAACACATAAATATTTTCAGAACTAGAAACTTAGAAAATTAGTTTATATTTATTAGTTTATATTTTTCCTGTATATATTTCTGCAATCTATTTCTATACTTTGAAAAAGAAAAATCTTCGAAACTCTTCCCTTTTCCTCACACGAATAATTTAATTCAAAAAGAAAACCCAAAGAAAGTTCCGTTTCATCCAAACTGCAAACATAGCGTAACAGCCAACAGGGAACAAGACAACTTGTCAAACAAAAAAAGAAGAAGAAGGAAAAAGCAAGAACAAGGAAACCGATCGCAATAAGAACAAAGCGTTTAACGATTCATTAACATGATTCGTAAATCCGATTTATCTCCTTGTACGCTCTCGCACACGCTCCGTCCACAGTCTGTTCGTTAGTCTTTCGCGAGCTGGAAGGGGGAGGGGGCACGGAAAAAACTTTATTGGGGCATAAATTTGCAGGCCATGCGGGGGCCACGATAACTTTAAAATATTACGGAAACGAAAAGCTTTCGCCGACGCGTGCAATGTTTGCCTCCTTTTCCGCGAAAGATAATGCGACTATGGGGAGAAGGAGGGGGTTGGAAGGGTCCCGGATTTACGGGACGTTGTTTTGTAAGTGGACCTTTCTCGCGCGCGAAAGATACCGTGAATTTAAAGCCCGTTAAGCTACTTTTTCTCACTTGTTCCGCGGCCGACGTAACGCGCGTACTTTTCTCATATTACACAGGGGGAGGGGTTTTTAAGCGACGAGGAGGCCTGACATTTGATAACGAAGGATAAGACGGTGGCAAAGAAGCTTACACCCCCTTCGCGGACAACGTAGCGCGTTCACGAACCGATTTCCACGGAAACCGAGACGATAATGTCTCTCTCTCCCCTTTTCGCAGGAATTAAGGGTATTTCTCGGAGATCCCTGAAATCGTAGAACGTTGTAATAATAATAATATCGTGTAATATTAAATGTTTTTTTATTAGAAGTTATGGGAGAATTCGGATGATGATGAATTTTTTTTCTTTTCTTTCGATTGCAAGATTTGAAATTTCATTGCTTGATCAATTAAAGTGGATAAATTCTATGAATTAAATGCCAATTGCTTATCGATTTTGCTAATCGTATTGTATTTTTTCTTTTTCAACGATTGAATAATGTTAAAACAAAACTGCGTTTCATTTCGAAAACTAAACAAACAAGAGAAAAATTCAATTTTTAGTTTTCAAATAAACTTTTTTTTCAATCTTTTCTCTTTTTCAGCTCGCATATCTACTTCATTTTCTTCACGCGATCAAGAAAATATCTATAAGTCGTCGTGTCCCCCCTTTTTCGAAGAATCGAGGAAATGATTCGTTCGGAAGATGAAAAGACTTCACCCCGAAGTTTGTAGCACGCCATTTTTATCGAGGTTTTATTCACAGACGTTTCCACTTTCTCACCCCTGGAAAACGCAATATTTTCATAAGACACGAGGCCCAGGAATCGACGTTTCCGCCTCGACGATTTTCCGCATGCATGGATACGAGGAAGGAACCACCCTCTTTCTACCGGACGTGATTGGCTTCTGATAGAATTACGAAGGGTGAACGTACAGGGTAGCAAGAGTTCCTTGTGTGCGATCCTTGTTGCGTCCGTACAAGCATGGGAACCGCGTGGAGCATAGGCAGGAACCACAAACGACCCTCCCTTAAAACAAAGGACGTTGCATCTTCCCGTAGTCGAAATCACATTAAGCTCGTTTTTTACCCCTACCCCCCACGGAAATTGATGACGTCCTTTCTACGGGGGTTGAAAGAGGGGGTTGAAGGAGGATGTTACATCGTTTTCTTTTCTCTTAAACGGTTGCAGTCTGTTGCATTGAATTTTAAAAGATTATCGAGGCAAGAGGTAGGGGTTGACGTGAAATTAGGTTCGTGTTGTTAATGATCATTTTTTGAATCGAATTTACTAATTCTATTCTTTTTTAGGTGTAAAAAATATATTGCAAAATGTAATAAGAAAACGAAGAATATGCAAATATAATAATTAGACGTTATAAGATTTTTTAAATAAGAATTTGAAAATCGTTAGAGTTAAAATATGGAGATTTTAACCAATTTATGATAGATGAATGTTTATTATACAGTTTTCTTAAATTAATCTCTATATAAGTAAATTAAAAATGTTTTGAAACTTTGTCTTTTGATTTTCAGATAAGTGTTCACGCGTTTATCATAATTTTTGGAACAAAAGGGCCGTTATCTCGTCAAATAAACAAGCAAAAAGGAAAGTTTGGTTTTCATCGAATGTACCCTGATTATTTCAATCGATTGGAGATTCTCTTGCGTGCAGGTGCGCGCGATTTAATTGAAATTAATATGGTCAATAATTAGCAATTACTTGCGACCCGTTTTCATTCTACGGAATTCATTTTAACTATATCTCCTCTATCACATTTATCAGACTATCATTATTTAAAATTTTCTCTCAGTTCGACCGGCATCCTTTCGATCAATTCACACGAATATTAATTACACATCGATAAACAGTTTATAAGCGTTACATTTAACCTCTTAATCCTTTAAATCATTAATATCAAGAGTAAGAGTGACGGATTTTATTACAAAAATTCAATTTACGCGAAATAATAATGGAAAATAGAGAAGAAATCTTAAAAAAATTTGTCTGAAAGCTAAAATGTGAATAGATTTTATTCATCAATAAAAAAAATTCTTTGCTTCTCGTTTAAGGCTATCGAAGAAGCACGATCAGATTCAAGATCTTTGCTAATGGCCGGATATGGTAGGGCAAGGGCGCGAATAGGGGTGCCGAGATTGAAAGATTCGAATGACATTCATGCCAATTTCCTTTCGAAGCAATTCCATAATTTTATTGGCACTTTGCGATCTATCATCATCCACGCAAGGGTGGTAAATACCGTTCACTCGCAGAAATTTCGATTCCTCGATCGAATATTCCTCCTCCTTGTCCCATGTTCACCATGGGAACTGTTTGGGGAACGAAATTCAGTTCGAACGAAATCTCTGCTCCAAACGAGTCGATCGTGTACGCGATTCGGATGATTCGATCGTGAGAGAAAAATGGACGCGCGATTAAGCGATTTTTCGAAGGAAAACGAGCGTATTAGCGAAACCTCGGTGGCGAATTTAATTCGAAAAATCTTTTTTCAGGCCCACGATCGAACCGAGGTGAGTGCGGCGGGAATATTTTTTTCAACAACGACAATCAAACCCTGGCGGAATAGTAACACGAATGAATTTTGAATAGGATGAATGGGTTATTATCGTCGTGTTCCGGAGTTTATAATGTACTTTATCACGAAACGAGGATTTTATCGAACGCCGATGGGATCGATGAATCATTATTTCGAGATTTTTTCGGGGAATGAATTATAATTAACCCTTTTCATCGGGAAATTCGTTCCGAGGGTCTCTATTTAGCAAGGGGAAAAAAGAAATTGGGAGTTTTTTTTTTATGGTTTTTAATGGGCGACAATGGGATGGAACGAAATTTTTTACACGGATGCTAATGTTTCTTCGTATTTTTTTTTTTTTTTTGAAAAATCGATTTGCGAATAATAATTCGCTTTCGTATAATTAGCTCGATGTAATCGCCATTCAAAAATTGGATTAAACAGTCGATGTCGATACGTTTCGTTCAAATTTTCATGCAAAATTAAAATTTTAAACTTCGAGCTGAAAAATTCAAATTTAAAAACTCAAATTCTGAATATCGAATTCAAACGTTCGAATTTTTTACGCGGCTCGTGTAGAGCGTAAAACTCGAAAATCGCCAAGTTTTTTTCAGAATGGAAACATTTCAAATTTCAATGTTCCTAAGATTAGAATTTGAAACTGCGAAATAATATTCCGAAGCAATGTTACGAAGCAACGCGCAATCCTGTCGATAGATTTATTTTTCGGAACATAAATCTTGGCCGGAAAGCTTTACCAGACCGAAGACGCGTTTCATTCACTCGTTCTCGCGATTTCAATTACGCGCTCTTCGCGCACCCCTCCCCCTCTCCCTAATAGCCCAAGTTATCGAGACTCACTTTCACACGCTCGTCCAACCAGTCAACCCTCTTAACGGTCCGCGCGAGGTCCCTTCATCCCCCGCCCTCCTTGCTCCAGCTACTTGCTCCGTTACTCCGAGGGGTTGGCACGAGAACCCCCCACCCCCTCCCCAAACGAATTTCCAAGCATACCTGCACGCCAACAACGTCGGTCGCCTGAAAGTCGAGCACATCATTTTATCTCCATGATAAATACGCTACATTTTATGCGCATTATTTTGCGCCCCCTCTCCAACCGGTGGACGCGCGAGAGAGGTCTCTCTACCCAAACCCCAGGATCCACGCCGGCCCACCCCATCTTTACTCCACCGCCGTTCCTCACCCCCGAAACGACACATACGTGGAACGCAGTTGTATCTCACCGTGCTCGTCGTTCGCAACCCAACCACCCCCTCCCCCTCCCTCCTCCTCTAGCTCTAGTTTCTCCACCTCCTCGCGCAACCAACTCCTCGTCTTCCTCCTCCCTTCCTATATCCCCTGTCTCTCTCTCTCTCTTTCTCTCTCTCTCTCTGACGCGCGCGTCCGTCCGTCCGTCCGTCCGTCCGGCCACCGCCACCCCGGTACACAGCCCATCTTTTTTAATGTTAGGCAGTTATAGCCGGTGCGCGGAGCGAGCGAGCGGACCGTTTCACTCGCTCGGGCTCGCGCGCGCCTCGTACGAGGCCTCGCCTTCCCTCTCTCTCTCCCTCTCCCTCCCTCCCTCTCGCTCGTACCCGTTCCGGCAACGCGACTCTTCCATCTCTCGACCGGGGCCACGTGTCTCTGTCCGTTGGCCGCGTACCCGGTGTAACGGTGTCCTCGTCGTCGGGGGCCGAGGGCCGGTGGAGGGGGCGGCGAAAAAAAAAAGAAGAGGACTTAGGTCAATTTTTATCACACAAACCGGCCGACCGAGCGGCACCCATAAAAAATGCCTCTTTACGTATGGCGATTGGTCCGCAACGGGGCTCCGGGGGTAATGCCGAACCGCGCGCTCTTTTTCTACACCCCCGCGCACGGCCGCCGCCACCGCCGGTGTATCGGTATCCTCTTTCGCTCTTCCGCGGCACCGCTCTCCTCGTCCCTCTCCGCTCCCCCCTCCCGCCCCCGACTTTCTCGCCCCGTCTCGCTCCCACCCGTTCCTTCGCCTCGCCGCGTTTTTTTTTGCCCAAGCGGGGAAAAAATGCGCGCCGCCCGTCGATTGGTCGAGGGGACAGATGACGTAGTGAGCGACGTGCCACCCCCCGGCACGCTTGGAGGTGGGGATGCACGGATGCGAGACGATGGTGAGAGGGCGCGCGGTCGAGTGCGAGCTCCGCCACCCCGAACAGGGGGGTGCATATATCGAGGGGGGTGCTGCTCTGGATACCGAACGGGCGAGGAGGGGGAGGAGGGGGGAGAGGGGTGAAGGGCCGAGCCTCGAATTGGATGGAAATATTATTACATCGGAGAAGCCTTCGCGAGACTTAACGCGCGCGTTCAACCGGCTGCCCCGCGCTCTTGCGGACTTTCGCCACTTCGACCCCCTCCTCTCCTCCGGATAGGGAACCGGAGGATACGGAGGGTTGGCGGCCTGGGACGCGAGGGATTCGGGGAGGGGGAGGGGGTTAATCGTCGCTGCGGTTCTCGGTTAAAGGTTACTTTCTTAGAGGGGGGAGGGGTCGTAGCTTCGAATCGTTGTTCGGAGAATCCGTGGATCGGTTTCTTTCTTCCTTTTTTTTTTTTTTTATTTCGAGCTAGGACGGATTGGACGGATTTTCGGATTATTTTGTTTTTTTGCATCTTTTTTCTCTGTCTCCTCGATGAATTTCACCGTTTTACAAATATTTTGTTTGTCATTGGGATAATTATTAAAGGATTCTGTTTACCGCATTATTTTCGATAGCCGTAGAATATTTTTCGCGGATATCAACATCGAGGATAATAATTATTTCCAACAGCACGGAACGGGATCGAATCGAAACTTCGATGACAGATCTCGATTCTATTCTCTTTGCGTTACGTAAGAAGTTCACACTCGTCGCGCGAATTGAATCTTTCTCAGCGCGCTGTTACGATTAAGCAAAACTATTTTTATTCCACGATAAATACTCGTCGACTGGTATCCACGATGCATCGCTGTATAACGAAATAAAATAAAAATCGGTAGCCAGGAAAAGTGGAGCGTCGCCGAAGGAGATCGCCGAGGCGGCGGGCGATTTTACCCCTCCCCCTCTTGCCCCCTTGCCAAGGGGGATGTAACGTCGATCACACGGGGATCGGCGAGTGTCGACACATTCGTACATCGACGTCGTGTCCCCGTCGACGTCCGGGTATTTGTTTAGCGAGCACCTCGATATGACATGATCAGCGCATTAACCCCGCTCGCATTTTTTTCATCCGCGCGGTCCTCTTCTGGCTGGCGCCTGCCTGGGATGCGTTTTTATCGATTCGTAGACCCCTGCCCCGATGTGCCGTGTATCTGTATGTCCACTACCACACACGACCGCGTACAAAGCATCGATAGAGAAGCATATAGATGGGACCGGGCGTCCCTCTTTTTCGAATGCAGCCCTCCCGCCCGGGGAGAGCATCGCGAAACTTCCGAACCGGCCAATAATAAGACTCGCCCGTTTCGCCATCTTCTCCATCCGAAACCGTTTTCGACACCCTTCTCCCTCGATCGTGATCGATTAAGGGTGCAATTTATTCGAACGGAGAGGTAAGAAAAGTCGAGATTTGGAAGTTTTTTTCTTTCTCTTCTTGGAGGACGACTTTAAAGGCTTCTTAAACGCAAAGTGGTTGAAATTGAGTTAGTTGGGGCTAGATTCTCGGCGATTCGTCGGAGGGAGAAGGAATTGGGTAGTATTTTTTTTTTCGGAGAATGGAAGGTAGTCAATTTTTCCAGATTTTTTTTTTTTTTTTTTTAGTACATGTGTACGACATGTTTAGTCTAGTCCGTTGAAATGGATGATACGCCGGTGCACGGTGGGTGGTTGTTGAGAAGTATGTTTTATAGAGTACATTGATGAATCAGTGTAATTGATAGATACGTTCGGTGATCCTGTTGATGCTTCTAGACAGGTTATTTATTTCCTTCGATTTTCGTCTTACCGTCAATCGTCAATCTCGACCGTCGTCTTCGAAACGCATTGGAAAATTGGCAAACGTTGTAAAATTACGTATATTCGTTTACCCACGAAGAATACCTTCTCGATCAAAATCACAAAGAGTTGAAAATCGCTGATCGCGATACTCAAGACGCAATGTCGAAAGCGGCGGGTAAATTGATCGCGAGATAATATTAATCTTGGTGATCCTCGCCGAGGGTGGAACAGGGGGGCCTCGTCCATCGAGTTTCACCGGCGTCGTCAATTTCGAAAACCCGATCCTTTTTGCGAGGCCATTCGCCGGCGAATTTTTTAAAACCAATTTAAATTTACCACCGGGCTGTAAAAGGTGGATAATAAGTTTTATGGGCCGTGCCCATCGGCCATCTGCGATCCGTCATAGGCCGGTTACGCGCGTTTCGCTGACGATACGTCGTCGTCGGATACCATAACCGAACAGCCAGAACTCTATACCTGATCGTGTCGCGTCGTGTCCTGTCCTGCGTCGCCCTTCCACAGATACCGTTCCATATCTCGCCGAAATTTTTCCCTTTTTTCCTCTTCTTCCTATTCTCCTGTCATTGATCGCCGCGTTACAGCGCAGAACAATTCGTAGATACTTCGGGACGACGAATCGTTTCCGGATCCTGGCCACGAATCGATGCGTTGATACGAGAGATATAAAATGTACAGAGGGAGAGAGAGAGGGGGGAGAGGGAGGAGGAAAGGAAAAAAGAGGAAGGAAAAAGAGGAAGAAGAAGGAAGAGGAAGAAACGAGGGTGAATGGGGGCGGAGGAACGAGTCGACGAAACGTGGTGGTGGCTCGGTCGAAGTGGCGCGAAAAGATTGCCTGAGAGAGAAAAGGGCGGGAAGTCGGCCTGGAGCCGGGCTTTTATCGCTTACGGAAGTGCCAAACACCTGTGGAATAACGGGGGCCGGCCAAGTACATCGTTGGCGAAGAAAAACGAAAGTATTTAGCACGCGAGAACCGCAAGATGGGATTTTATTGCACCGGCGTTCTTGCACGACTGCTGCGGAATTGGTTCAGTTGGAAAATAGTTTACTGCTCTAACGTGTTACCTCTTCTTTCTCTTTTTCAGAATCTGTCTTATTACGATCGAAATGATTTATCGATTATGGAATTTTACTTAGTTACTCGATTGTAATAAGATAAGTAAACTTCTCGAAATTTTTCTGACTACATCGAAAGAAAAAGGAAAGATCTAAGGAAATGAGGAAAAAGAAACTTTTCTATCGCTTCTCGTTAATTCATCGAGATGGTCATCGATCGAACAGCAACATCAAAAAAAGAGAGAAAATAAAAGCAAAAATCGGAAGAAATTCTTTAGAAATCCGCCTCTCGCGTAATCTTCTACGAGCAACTATCAAAACAACACATTTCTCATTGTATAATCTTGGATTGCAAGAAACGATAACGTGCATAAGTGAGATGTAACGCGCTTTGGTTTTACGAGCGTAACAAGCGATATATGCATAAAGAGGTGTTATCGGTTCTAAAGTCAAACGCGCGATACTTGGCCGACCGTTTCGCTTTGGGGGCTTTCCCCTTCGCATTTTCGGGATCGGTGGCCCGTTGGTAACCATGGCGACTCAGGATCATAATGATCTTCTACGAGCAGGCCAGTGTCCAGGGGCGCCCTTCTCACTTACCGACACACTCGAAAACCGGCCGCAAAGCCCCGCCACACAACACACAGCTCGTCACATCGAGCATCTCGTGCACCACTCCTCTCCTCGTGGCCTGGCTCATCTTATTACAATAAAGTTATCGCAAACTTCGTTCCGCAACGTTGATCGTTCGCGTGCTGAGGGGATCAACCGAGGATATACGCCAGTTTATACGTGTGTGCACGTGTGTATCGTGTGTGCGGATGCGGATCAGCTTAGGCTGTTGCCCGTTCCATATATCCTGGAAAGTATTAAGCGCATATTTCAGCCCTTGGATATAGCCTTGACCGCTCACAACCGCCACTCACGTTTCGACGAGGAAATGCTTAGATGATATTCCCGATTTCGCGGTTTGAATATTAAATGACGGGAGGCACGGTGAAAATTGTTGGGCTGGATGTGAGCGTGTTTTCTTCGTATCGGTGAAATTGGAGTACAGTGTAATAGGGATGTAACGCTGCTACACGTGCGTATGTGTGTGTGAGAGAGGTGTGGATATATTGAAATGAAATATTGCGAGGAGTGTTTCGTAAGTTGTTCAAGCATAATTGTTTTGCTTCTTTGAAATTGAAGGAGCATTTTTTATTGTTTCCTTTAATTTTAAAAAACAATCCTTCATCGATTTCTCTTTTCTCTATAGAATGAAATTTAACCTCACTCGGGAGAAAAATCGTTCGTTCGTTTTTTTCAATCGACTCTTGCCAGAATACATTCTCGTCAGGGTTAATCCTTCTCTTCGTTCTTCTCTCCAATAATTTTACGCATAATCAATCGAGTCACTGGTCAAAAAAAAAAAAAAAAAGAAAAGAAGAAAAAAAGGAAAAAACTTCTTAATCCAGAAAATTCCGACGGAGCAGAGGAACTATAGAGATTGAATTTTTTAGAAGCGGCCCAAGCGGTAAAAAATGAAGCGACGAGACTGTTTTTAAAGCTCAACGCGACAACCAGCCATCCTGGCTCCGAATTAAGAGGTGTTGTAAGCGGGTTGTTTCCGTACAAGTTGCGTCACGAAACGCCCGAGGACACGATATGTACCAACGAGGCCGAGCAAACGCACACCCACTTGCGCACACTATTGCACAAAGATAGAGATAGATAGATAGATATATAGATAGAGAGAGAGAGAGAGGAGGAGGAGGAGGAAAAGAACAAAACGAACCTTAACTCAATCTGTAGCGGCGAAACACGGGCCGGTCTATCAATTTTTCAACAGCAATTCTCATTTCGACGAAATTTTATGCCATAAAAAAATAGGAGGGCTCAACCGCCCCCCTTTCTCCACGGTTACACCGGCCGTGAAACCGCGGTAATGCAAAACGCATTCGTTCCGTCGCGGTTGCATTCGTAATGTCGCGGCCTGGTATTTTAATCAGCGCCGCGGTTATGAAAGTTGCACCCCTCTCCCTCCCTCAACGGTATATTAAATTAAGAAAGGCTGGTAACGTCAAATCGATGCTTTTTTGCACTTTCTCTCGGGCAAATTCATCGATCTTGCGATCAATGAGAACAATCTGAGAGATTTAGAGATTTTATGTGTAAATTTTACGTGTGATTGTAGGTTTGAACGAAGTTGGGGAGGATTGGAAATTTTGTTCGAGGCGAAAAGGAAGCAAAGGGAAATTATTTTCTTTGGACTTTCGTATCCTTTGTGTCTCGACGATTCGTTTCAATGATTTGTCTCAATGACAATATAAAATGTTTCTTCAACTGGTTTCTTTTGCTTCTTTTATCTCGCTTGTTTTAAGAAACGAAGAAGTTGAGAATATCAAAATGTTGACTTTGCCTTTCAGTCCACGGATTTTAAGAATTCTTTAATCCTTGCGCTCAAAAGTCTTCATTTTTCGTTTTTCTACGTTAATAATTACATCTCATTCAAAATACTGCGAATCACGAGCTACTACTTCTCTATTTAATCCCCCTTTCCATTGAAACAAATATTAGATCCGAATTATGTAAAAAGCGAGGAGCGCATTAACGCATTCACGCCACTGACCGCGACTACTCGGTAATTTTTAAACACCCGACAAATTTGCTTCTGCATGATTCACGAGTGGAAATCTATTACGTCCAGTGCGTAACACTTGGAAATTGTCTGACGTTCGTTTCAACTTTGTTAAACGTTTCACGCCCTCTTCGAATACAACATTCATGCTCCACGCTCGTTAATACTTCATTATAGAAAAAAAATTGAGCGTTGGAAGGGAAAAAAGAAGAAGAAGAGAGAGAGAGAGAAAAAAGGAGAAGAAAAGAGGGAAGGGAGGAAACAAGCAACGATTCTCGGTAATAATTGAACGAATTAATCGCGAATATTTAATTAGGATGGGCTGAACGGCGTGAAAAGTGGCACAACTGGTGTCTGATTGGTCGGATAAGAAGGGTTTTCTCGTTTCATAAAACGACAAGACGTCTCTGAATCGCGCGTCTGATTCACCGTCACGATCTCTACTAATTAAAATGATTTCCCGCGCGATCTCGCTGAATAATTTTATCTTCTTAATCACTGGACATTCATCCCCATGAAAGAGTCTTGATTTTAAGCGTGCCCTCTAATAATTTCTAATAACGACGCGACTCGACCCACTCGGCCCTGTCATTAGAATCGCGCCCGGCACACGTCTACCCCGGTTATGCAAATTATCGGAGGGTTAATTTCACCCCCACTCGCCCATCACGGATTTCCTCGAGTTTCTTTGACACCGTTTCGAGGAACGCGATATTTTCAAGGGTATCGAATCATTTCTCCACGAATTCAAAAGCGAATTTAGATGAATTTTTACAATGCTTCGATTTTTTTTCTTTCCCTATAGATTAGAAATTTCTTCGATTTCGTTATGTATGATCGTTTCATATTGCTACACGTTTAGAAATCGATAGATTAATGATAGAAATAATTGTATAATATGTTAGAAGCGTTCCATACGTTTTTCTTTTTCTTTTTCTTTTCTTTCTTTTTTTTTTTTTCTAATTCCGATAATTCCTTTAAACAACGTTTCAGGTATCGTTAGCGCAGTCGATCGGGCGTGATAGGAACGATGAAAACGAGAAATCCCCCATGATCGATCGGCGGGGGCTTTAAGATTCATATCAGAACGACGATGGAAAGCACGGGCGGCGATTTAAACGCCTGTGCCCGGGGTATTTTCGGGGCGGTGGACACTTTGGTTGAATTTTAGAAAAACACGCGTACGTCAGAACGTGTATGCGTACTGCGGAGCGAGAATGAAAAATGGACTTTAAAATCGAATAGCTGCTGTCATATTATAAATTGAATTTCGGCTTCGCAGCGTGTACTGCTGGAATTTTTTTTTTCCCTCCTTTTTCCTTCTTTTTTTTCCTTTTTTTATTTTCTTCCTTTTTTTTCTTTCTTTTTTCTTTTTTTCGTTGCTCCTTCCCACCGCTCGTCGGCTTTCTCTTTTCCACGCTTCCCTCCCCCTGCCCCCTCTCCCCTTCGCGAATTTAGCATCCTCTTTTTTTCTTCCTCCTTTTTTCCCCTTCTCTCCCCCCCTCTCTCTCTCTCTCGCTCGCTCTATGTTTTACTCTCTTCTTCTTCCCCCTCCGCTCCCCCGCGTTTTGTTTTCGTTTCGAACGTCGACCGAGGCCATACCCGAATATTTTTTGACGAATTGATAATGAATACCCGGGAAAAGAACGAGTTTCTCGGAGGGTGGCACGTGACGCTGTTAAATGCCGCGAGTTTTCGATTAAATCGACGCATCCGGCGAATGGTATTGAAATTATTTCCCCAGAATTTAGAAATTGGGAATCCGGGCGGTCGGAAAGGGAGGGAATGAATCAATCGAGGCATCGAAGCCTTTCAGCGTTACATGAAAAATAGAAATCGGCGTTTGTTGTTCGAGCTTCTCTGTACGAGCGATTCTCAATTTATATTGATATTTCAAGGGTGGTTAATAAATAATAATAATAGATAATATGTAAGTGTGAATTATTAAAGCGCGTTTGATTACTGATAATATACTGGGCGAAGGTGTTGGAACGATTGGAAACGAAGTCGATTGATTAATGATCCTTTACGATGCGCTATTTATAATTATTTATATTTGATGTTTATAATACATATTCGGCGCATAGCGAAGCTGCCTCCGATGTTCGTAAAATATTTGGGTTATATATCCTGTTTAAAATAATTAAATATTCATTTATAATTCACTTTATCCACCGTTGATGGGATAAATTGTAGAAGTAAAATCGAATGATATAGGACAGATGTAAGAAGGGACGAATATTGTGATCTAACCATTAATAACGCTAATAAGATAACGCTAATAATAAATGAAAAAATTATTTTCTTCCGTTAAAAAGAAGAAGAAAGAAGAAGAAAAATATCCTCCCTAAAAAAATTCATCGAATCGCAATTAACGATTCTTCTCTAGAAAATTATAATGTGCGTACTCAGCTGAATTCGATTAACACGGCGTGTGATACACGCAATGGAATTGTAATCCAAATCCTAAGAAACTACGGTAATTACAAGTTTTGAGCATGTAAACGTGACGGTGCTTCCTCGTTCCTCAAGGGTCAAGTCAGCGTACGTGTAATCTTGGCGTGTTTGCCGAGGTAAAATGGCAAACTGCAGCGTACTTTAATCCGTATATGTTAGAAGATCGCATGGTCGGTGAATTATATTAATTAAATTTCTGACCGCGATAGGATCGGTCTGGATGAACGTTCCACGACGTGCATAAGTGGAACGAATGGGACGACACACCGATAGGTAAGCAGGGGAAATAATTAACCGTGGAACATTCGCTTGGATTAGTTATACTGGTTCGTCGTCCTGCCTTAATGCCCGTGCGTTTTGCAAAATTACACGCGTTGTTGTTCACCCGTTTGTGTTCTTAGTATAAAGTGTTTATAATCATGGATTGTTGGATAGACGTGTATTTATATAAATAGGAATTGCGGTTATTCCATTTTTGATTTCTTCTCTTTCTCTCTCTCGTCGAATTTCATCGAGAAGAAGGTAGTTTTTTACTGCAGGTTTTTTTCCCACCAATTTTTTTTCACAATATTTACAACGATTTTTTAAAAGTTTCTGATCAAGCTGTTATTTATATCGCGTATATTAACAAAATTCTCTTGTTACGAGAAATTTAATAACACTGTGTGTTTTACGTTGTAAATAGGATTTTTGATATGCGAACTGTCGAACGAAATCGAGGAATACTACATTTAATAATAAAATAACGATTTAACGATAAAGTAACATAGAACTCGAAATTCTTATTCTCTTTCTATTCTTAATTTCTGATTTTCCATCAAGAGTTCTTCTAAACACTTTCCTCGTTTTCTAATTCTTCTCTTTACTTTCGTTTCTTACATTCTTCGTACATTTTTGCTACATTTCATCTTTGTGCACTTCAAGAAAAAATTGAAAGGATTTCGTTATAGTCAAAAATTTCACGTTAAAAATCAAAAAATCGTATCAAAAAAAAAAATAAATAAATAAAAAGCACATTCGATCTACCCTAGGCCACCTCCATCGCCGCACTATATTCAATCGCAAGAAGGCAGACTAATACGAGGGAGAGAATTTACGAGGCCACAATGGGACGTTTCCTCTCTCTCCCTCTCTCTCTCTCTCTCTCTCTCTCTCTCTCTCTCTCTCTCTCTCCCTGATATCCGGCTGCACCGTTATCGAGCATCGGTCCAGTCTGATTATGCTAAGCACCAAAATCGATAGCATTAGGACGCAGACATCCCCCCCTTCCGTTTCGCCCCCTCTAGCAACGAGCTCTCCTCGTCCACCGATTCGAACCCTTTCGGCCCGCTGCTTGCAATCACGCCGACATAATCAGTATGCAAAGTCCACTGTCCAGCCTTCCACCGACCTCGTACGAACTTCGCCGCGCAAAACGTTTCCGAAGGGAAACGCGTTCGATTTCCGTCGTCGAATCATGATTTTCTGGATCGTGACGAGATCTCGACGCGTTATTAATTATATTTTATTGGTCTTGAAAGTTCAACGATCGCATGGAATCGTTTATAGCTTTTCAAAAATTAAAAATTAAATAATAAGATTAATTATTTAAGGATAATCTTCTTGGTACTTTTTTCGCTCGGTCCTTCTTATTCTTAAGAATTAAGATTAAGCAGAGATATGTAACGATATAAATCGCACTCGGCGCGTTATCTAACAATATGCACGGTCCTAGGGGAAATAGAATTCACCATGGAATTTTTAACGCTATTTTCAATGTCTTGTTCTGCATCTTATTTGTATTCTTCGTATCGCTCCCGCGAGGTTTTCACGTTTGTTCAACAGAGACAATGAACGAGAAAATTTTGATCGAAACTATTTCTCGGTAAAATATTTGGAATTGTGAGAATATTTAAAATTCTTTTTTTTTAGGAGACTTTTGATGGAAGCTGATTCGGATACAGTTTTTAAAGAGTGAATTTTGAAATTCAGAAATTAATAAAGAATAATAAAGGATTGGAGAAGAGCGAAGTTTGGAATGGACAAAATTTCTGCTGCAAGTGAGAATCGCGTGAATATAGAATAAATTATGCCAAACAGTAATGGATGATCCCGAATAATATGATACAATTCCCGTAATTCGAGGAAAGAAATCGCGAAAATATAATTAGATACACGGCACTTGTATCTGGAATAAAAACTGATATTAATTTTATCGAAAGCGCTCGCAAATTTTTAATAATCGTAAGAACAAAAGGACCGAAATTAATCAATTAGTGTTAATTTCACTATTAACATAGCTTCAGCGATTGATGTATTAAACGCAACGAATTCTTGTTCGATATATTTTTAATAAAATTGTTCAAATTTCATCTCGTGCAAAAAATATCAAATTGGCATCTATTAACGTTCATTAATATTTTAATACGAGAGATAATACAAGACTCAAATATACAAACGATCCAAAATAAAACGAGAAGCATTCAAATAATCATCGTATCGGTAAAATCTCTCGTTCGATCCACAATTCTCATCCACAATGCTCTCCCACGTCCAATCCACCGCTGTATCCCGACCGACATTTTACCCACGCACAGGTACACCAGTTAGTTTCTCCACGCCGTTTCCTGTCGTTACAGATCTTAACGTTCTAATCAAGCATCCTAATGTAGCCACAAATTATTACAACCTCTCTCTCCCGTTGCGGGCTGCCGCTGGTCGTCCAAGATCTCCCCCGTGTAAGCTCCCTCCCTCCCCTCCTCCAGCGTAGGACTCGTGAAGTAGGGTGGAGGGGGTGTACATCGTCCAGGCATTTGCATCCAAGTGGCGTCCGTTAGCAATCCTAGCCCAATAATCCCTGTTCCACGTCGTCTATCGGCAGACGCTATCGGCTAATGACAAAACTACAGGCTCCGGACAGTGGAGAGCATCGAGGCCGGTGCCGTTTCCACCGCCGCCGCTGGACATCGGTATCAAGTTGTTCCCTGTCCGGTCCCGGTTCGATCCCTCCACTCCGCCTGCCGAATGATAATTCGCAACCTCGTTGCTCTTCCTCCAACCTATCCGCCTCCGCCACTTGTCCACCACCCGTTCGTTCGCCTCTTCCAGAGGGAGGCCCCCTTCCCTCCTGCCTCTCCTCCTCCTCCCTCTAGAACTCGCCTGTCGCCCCTCTCCGTCCTCGTGTCCACCCTTTGATTACGTCATACCCCCTCGCCCCCAATCCTCTAATTATATTCACTCGTCGCTCCGACTCGCCGACTCTGGGGGGTCCAATTCCGTTCACCTTTCATTACGAACCAACGGCTACGATTCCAACGATCGAACTACTAGTACGTTTATTTTTTTCCCCTTTTCGCGCGTTCCTTTTTTCCCTCGCCCCCTCATTTTTCTTTCCTCCTTCTTTTTCTTCCTTCCCGTTCATTCATTTTGCACCGTTACGCCTCCCTTCTCGATCGTTTAGCCTCGAACCTCGCTATATAGTACACATACATATATATATATCGTATTAGCAACGCAAGCAAGCAAGCGGATGTACGCACGATGTGCTATACGTTTCCATCTTCGTCCGTCGCGTGGCGGGTATTCTGTCTCCGTTCTATGCCCGGACTTCGTGCGATTCTCCCTGCGACTGGACGGTGCATGTGCAGCCCGCGACTGGAATGGTACCTCGGAATTTCCGCGTGCGTGCTACCGGATGCTGCACCCCGCAGCACCGACGGGATTAAGTTCCTCGATAATTCGGACGCGAGGTCGATCTGCGAGTGACCCGAGCCAATGTCGAGCCTCGTAACGAGTTATGTCACGCGACAGACGTACCGACAGACGCGAAAATTCGTTTAATCGGCCGCGAGTGTAGGAGGTTTATTTCCTTTCCAGGTGCTATCTGTCCGCGTGAAATTTTTTTCGTGTTTGTCCTTTCGACGAGAGAGAGAGAGAGAGAGAAAGGGAGGGGGTGAGTTTTAATAAAAAGTTTGAAAGTTTCGCTGTGACAATGTATCTGATATTTTTTGCGAAATTCGCTATATGTAGAAAGTTTATCCGATGGAATCTTTGGCGTAGAATTTTATCCAGAATTTTTGAAAATTTTAAGTACAAGTTCTTCATAGTGATTTATCTTGTTCCTTTTTAATTCTTTCTTTTTAAATTAATTTAGTTGAAAATTTATTAGAATTTTGTAGAATTTGTTTTCAAGACTCGATCGAAACTCGCCTAAATTTTAATCAACGAGAAATAGTTTCCAAAACATTCCCGATGGAGACACGCGAAACGTTCTCAGTCAACGTTCCGAATCGTTTAATGTATCCGGGATAGAGGATGCGAAAATAGAAAACAAATAACATCGAAATCAATATATTCTGCCGAACAGAAATAGGTTCGTTTGTGTTTATGTAAATTCATAATGAAACATTCATTGGAACGGAATTTAACGCGTTGGGGGTCATCTAGGCGTCTAGTGTGGCACGAAGCTCTTATGCATAAAGCGGCTTATTCGTGGCGTGCGATCCTCCTAAATCTTCCCAGAGATAACATAGGTAAGCTTTCTTACGCGAGCAGACAGCCACTTCCTTCCTTAATAATTTTCCCGAAATTATGAAGTAATAACTACCCGCGTCGCGTATAATATCTCTATATTTCAAGGCCCATTAGTTTATAATCAACACGTCCAGCTGGGCGAAATGCTAAGAAACGCCGCGGCCACAACGCGTGGCTACGCCCCCTCTTTTGAATATTACTATGTCTAAGCGCTGAGAAACATGCAACACACTGTTACCCTAATAATCTACGAATGTCTTATTGCATGGGAAGCTATACCATACCATACCTCTCGCAGAAGTCTCTTTGAACTCGGTTATTTAAATGAAACGATGATTTAGATTTTCCCCATATCTCCTAGAATAGGAAAATTTGATATTTAACCGCATTTGAATGAATTATATTCGTTTCGTTTCTATATTATTTTGATTAATAGAAGAAAAGAGATTGGGCAAGAATCTCATGATCTCGTTGTTAAGGTATATTTTACTATCGTTATATCGTGCTCTACAACCATCAAAAATACATCATCAAACATAATAACAAATATACGAAGAAGTTGAGATTAGATTGTGGATATTTATTTTTATGCAAGTTGAAATTTTGCGAAGAAGAAAAGAATTTGGGGGAAAAATTCTATACATTTCTATGCATTCGCGATCTATTAAATTATTGAATAATAGAAGAAAAGTAACGTGAATTAAGAAATCTAACATTTTCACCTTTGTATCTTTACAGAATTATAAACACGAAAGAAGTAGCATCCAACGAGCCGCCATTAAGAAAGATGTTCCGCCGAAGAAGCTCCGTATCGTCGGAGACAAATAGCCGATAATCGAGTGTGGCGAAGAGTATTGAAAGTTGTGAGTTATCGTCGTTGGAAAGTTCGAAGAATCTGGGCGTAATTTCGGAAAGCGGAGGGGAGAAGAAGCTTCTTGGTCGACGGCGAAACTATGCTCGAATTTTCTCTCATAATTTATGCGGGTGCACGGTGATCGGGCATCGAACGATTAGATTTACGACGTGTAATCCATTACAAAGTCGCCGCGTTCTCCGGCTTTCTCCCCTCTTATTCTTTCCTCTCTTATTCATAAGAAAAAAAAAAGGGAAAAGAAAGAAACAGAATATGGAGAAAAAGAAGGAAACAATGCAAGGAATATATTATCGTTTAACGCGCGCTTTTAATTCGCCCGCTTCTCTATATAATTAAAACCGAGATAATAAAACCGCGAAATCAGAATCCGCGTAGATATAATATTTTCATAAAAAGTGTCTCGTTTTAACGCGGATAGCTCGATAACGAGCGGTGGAAACATCGTGATTTAATTAATAATTCAATTTCATCTGGAGGCCCCCCCCCCCTCTAATTAAAAAGATTGATACGCGGTTTAAATCGCGATTACGCCGGCCAAGGCAAAACGAAAGGAAAACATCGGAGGCCTTCTCGAAACCTCGAGATAATAATATTGTTCTTTTCGCAAACAACGTAAATCGGGTAAATCGTTGTTGTAACCGAGGGTAGAACCGCGGAGGAAAAGAGTAAAATTAGTCGGCGCAGGCCGATATTCGACCACCTCTAAAAAACTTCAACCGTTTTCACCACGGATAAAATTTATTGCCTGATAAAAGTAGTAGCGTTAGAACGAGAGACCTATGCACGTAATAGAGAAAGAGAGAGAGAGAGAGAGAGAGGGATAATAGAGGAGGAGTGAGAAAGATAACGCTGTAGATGGGTCCAGGACTAAAAATGATTTTACGCGATCGAGCCTTGACGATATCACGATAATGCGAGTGGAAACGATTATCTTGCAACGTATGACGACGGGGTATATAACGGGGTGCATTTTATCAGTCAGCCTCACTCACCTACGAAACAATCTATGGATCACTTGCATGTATAGTGACCAAATTCTTTCCGTCTTTCAACTTTATTTTTCTGACATAAGTGAAAAAAAAAATAGGAAGGATCGTACAAATAATCAAACGTGAATTTATAAATCACTGTACACGTGTATATATATATCGTCCTGAAACTCGTACAACTGATCAACCAACATCGCGCGTAACGATTATATTGCAAATTATTAATTTTCCCCAAGAATTTACGATTAATGAGCAAAAATACCCATCGTTAATATAATATTGCGCAATGATTGGCGTAATAAATAAGTCATTTATCGAACCCCTCCCCATTTTCGCGGTATTATTTAATTAAAGGAAGAAAACGAATTTTCTTGGAGTTCGAGACCGATCCGAGGATGGGTTCTTTCTCTCTCTCTCTCTCTCTATAGCTTTCACATTTCCATATAATCGTGCTCTATCCCCAGTTGGCCTACCCCCGGATATCCACGTGGGTATATTAATATGCCGAGTGCACGCGAGATGCCGAAATATTTTAATCATGGCTAATTGGCGAGTAATAATGGAGTTCCACGGCGTCCAGGAAACGGGCTGCCTCGAGTTCCTTCGGATTCTCACTCCGGAGGAGGTAAGGAGGCAACCCGTGCCAACGCGATCGTGTTGTCCACCGTTGCTCGCCGCCATTGAATTCGGACCATCCAGTCTCCTCAGGCGTGTCTGGACACTTGCGGTATTTCCAGTGTCGCGTAATAATTTCCAACGCTTTGATTATACGCCTCGCCTTCGCGCGCCGATCGTCACGTCCGAAATCTATCGCCGATCGTTTAATAAAGACACCTCTATCTAAGGTATATCTTATTTGGATCGTTTTTGGGAAATTTATGGGAGTTTTTAATCGTAGAACAGGGAGAACTTTTCGAATCTTGTTAAGAGTGAAAATTTTCGTTTGGAAACCGATACGGAATATTTGATCGATCGAGTAAATCAAAGATGGAACTTGAATTTCGATGATTAATAGTCGTTTTGTATGTGTTACACGTTTGCAAGTTTATTCTCGCAGGCACGTATATTATTTTTAATAAATCCACTTTGTGCTTTATACTTTCGGTATTTCGGAAAGTTAATGTTCCAACTTTGACTCCCTTTTGTCTTTCCGGGCCCCCATACATATTCCATAATACTTAAGTCAAGACCCTTTTTATTGCAGCATTTTCAGCAAATTGGTGCACAAACGAAAGTCATAAATCAAGGGAATATATAAACATTCATTTCCATATAAAAGCATGTGAAAATGTTTCCTAAAAATGTGTCCAATTACCATTACAAAACTTTACACGCCATCATGTGATACGAGAGCCTCAATGGGAAAGTGGTTGAAATACATTTTATCCAAAAACGAGATACAAGAAGTTTTATTCGCGAATAACGTTTTAACATTTAAAATCACGCGAATATTATCAAACGTTTCTTCCAAATTAAAAATTGTACCACCACAATTTTGTACTACCCTCGTACGAATCGTTCCTTGAATTCTTACATACAACCCACAGCGAAACGAACCATCACCATCACGTTTCTTTCTTAAGAAACCGCGAACACATATCCCTTCCTATCTCCCCATAGATCCAAAGATGACTCAACCAGTGGCAGAGAAGAGTCGTGGAACGTGCACGAGATATTTCATGCAAAAGTATCCCGTTACCCGGACTGAGGTCGTTTCAATCCTTGTAATGGAGGTCCAGTGGTCGAATTTAATTCGAATACGGTATAGCGGATAGGGTGACGGTCTGGCCAGGAACAGAACCAGAAGAGGGTTGCTAAATATTCAGGCATTACGGCTCTGCATAAATTCATTTCATTATAGCGCCACCAAACATTGCTTTTGATGCTTTCCGCTCTCTCCCCCCTCCCTTCATTCGTCGCCGACCAAGCCGCCCCCGCGCGTTAGGCCCTCGTAGTATCGCGCACAACCGCCCGCGGCGCTCCGCTCGCTCGCATCCCGCCTTCTCACCCTCCACCTTTTTTTTTCTTCTCACACCATTCTTCCTCCGATCGCGCACCCTTTCTCGCAGTAAGTACCGCTCAGCTCCATTCCACGTCCGTTCCGTCCAATGATTCCGGACAAGCAGATCCCCGCCGCGGCAGATCGAAAATAATTTCGTCGATATTGCATTCATCTCCGTCCACCGTCCCGATCTTTCTCACCCTTGATTTTCTACTCATCCGGCCAGAGCTGGACCAAGATTATCTACCGGCCGGGCCCATTCATCCGCCTAACGTTTCAGTTTTAGTTACGATCACCTGGGTAATTTTATTCGCCCTTTGTTCCTTGGAGAGGTGGATTGGAATTGGCGAATTTTTCCAGAATTGGAGGAAGATTTCTTCCCCCTGGAGGGGCACGATATGGAATAGGGTAATTGGGAAATAGATTGGAGAGGAAGATGGATTTCCCTTCTTTTTACCTTCCTTTCTCGCGATAATATAAGAGAAGGAATCGGTCGTCAAAAGATTGGAGGATTTTTGGATAAATATCATCGTATTCGCACAACTTTCGACAATCGCGTACGACAACATCGTTTTCCCAGATCACCGGGATGACGATTATCCTAATTCACGGAAAGGCCGTGATACGGAGAGGAATGGAAGATAAAGCTTTGGGGAAATATTTAAAAAGGGAGGAATCGAAGGGCAATATATCGGACGCGCTTTGGTTATAGTGACTAAATTACGCTCCCCTCTCTCCTTCCCCTATCTCTCTTTCTCTTTCTCTCTCTCTCTCCCTTTTTTTACACCCGTCGGCGTGCAGGCGCCATTATTCCACCCGTAGAGACGTTCGATCTCTGGGCTCATCGAACTCACGATACGTCAGTGGCACGCAGAGAAACGCGGGGCACCGTGGACGTGTGGTGTGCAAAAGCGGCAGGCTGGCCTCCTCTCTCATGCATATGGAGCGTTTCATTATATTAAACCCTTTCAATGTATAATTTACTTTTGCGTGAGTCATTTGAGATCCGGCCTGTGCGCCGCCATAGGAGGACAGAGGGCTCTGTAACATCGTCCAGGCTGAAGATAGCCGGTGACAGAACCGATAGAACCCGCTTGGTATACATTATCCTCGCGTGCGCGATTTTCACGGAAGTTTTGCTTCCTTCACACCTTTATTGCGACAAGGCTTTTTTGCATACTAGTTAACGGTGCCCGCGCGAAAACGCATTCCCCCATTCCCCCGGACATGCACATCGTATGCAGTCCGTGTTCCTCCACTCCCTCGCGTGGAAAATTATATCGCATCGGATAGCTTTTTAATCGTTCTTGAACTGTTGCTTTAGGAAAAATCTCTATCAATTTTTCAGGATTGAAGGGACATCGTCGATATGGAGATAGGAGAACTTTGAAGAATTTCGAGATTTTCTGAAATCTTTCATCTTAAATTTGTTCTCTTAAACGATGATACGTTTACTGATATTTCCTGATTTTTTTTTTACATGGTTTAAATTTATGGTTTTAATATACGATTGAAATGAAAAATGAAGTTATGTGCAGAAAGGTAATATCAAGTGTTTTCGATTAGTTAAATTCTGATTAATTAACATGGTCGGAACAGGAGGAACTCGTCTAATTACATCGCGTACGAAATCGTATGAATGGAAATCTACTCGATCTAACAATTTAATCTAGATCGCACGATACATTCTTTTCCACCAGGGAGAAACAACATCACATTTCTGCCAATTAAACGAATCTCCTCTCGATCTAGCAATCCAGCTTTCATTAACCAACAATTCTTTCCTCTGCAATTACCTCCTCTTCCTAACCAACAATTAATAACCTATCCTAATATCCATCCTCTCCAAACGAACCCAACGCAAGAAAACTTACCTGCTTCGCTCAACAATCACGATCACCCAATTACATCTCCCTCAACGACGATTACTCGTCACGAACCGCATAGCTTGCCAGCTCGTAGCTGGCGGCATAATCGTTTTCGCGGAAAAAGGAAAAAAAGGGAAAGGAATAAAATAAGAAGGGAGGGATATTAATATTCCCGGTTCCCCGAGCCGTTCAATCTGGCCTTTCCTCGCGATTATGGGGTCTAATTAACGACAGGCTTCGCTCATTATGCAAATGACGGTAAGAACGCATGAGCGACCGCGTAATTCTCACCGTGCTCCCACTTAAAACGTAATATAACAAAGTGAAGCGCAATTAGCGGGGACGCAAAGGTATTGTTAATTAGCGCGTCGACTTGTGGCTCCTTTATTATTTAACCGCGTGTATCCAGTTACCTTGCTGGTCCACAAAGGAACAAATAGGCGGGACTTTGTCTATTTTATCCACGACTAACGGTCCCTCGTTGCAAAACACACGCACTCGAACGCGCGTGCACAACCGTTCCAAGCACAGGAATTTATGTATATATATATATATATATATATATATATATATATTGTGAAACACATAGACGAAAAAAGAAAGAGAAGAGAGAGGCCTCTCGCTCCCGAGGAACAAACAATATCTCCTATTTCTATTGTAATTACGTTTTAAAACGAAATGGAATTCCCATGGACTGCGAACGCTGGCCACGGCTATTTACGAGCACGCCAACCTCTATAGATCTCCCGTCGAATGGAAATTTCGTACGGAAGATCAAACGCGTGGGTTCGCCGATCTTCCGTAAGTTGATATCGCGTTTATCGAACGTGAAAAAAAAAAAGCTAGGCGGGGGCGTCGGGAAAAACAAAGAAGAGGCGGGCAAGCCTAGGGGGTGGTTAGGAAGATAGGAAAAAAACGAAAATTGGACGGAATAAAAAATGGAAGAAGAAATGAAAAAACATACGCATACACTATTCTCCTTAGCGAAATGTTTAATATTATTTTTCGTCATTTTTTTTTCTTCAAGTATACACTCAAATAGTGTCGGTTTCTAGAGCGATGTTTCTACGTGATTTTAAAAAATTTGAAGAAATTTATAGGGGCTTCAAGGCTTTGTGGTAAATGTATTCCTCAAAATTCCACGCGAAAAGTTTCAATTAGGACGTATAAAAATCAATGGGAATTATTTTAAGAATGGAAAGAATATTGTTATTAGGAGGAGGAATGGTTGCAGTGATAATGAAGCTCCCTGGTCGGGTTAATTTGCCCGATACTCGGATGATTTTACGCGGATACTAGCGCGCCAACGTCTGCGGTATCAACAGCGGCGCACGAATTTATTGAAATATGCATGAGACGAACGGTGAAAAGCGGTGGATTAAATTCGCCAAGAATTAAAATGAAATATTACGCGCAATCGTATTTCCGGGATACGCTTTTTCTCCATTATTCGACGTACCGCGGACCTTATTAAAGCGACTATGCTGTGGAGATCAAACGGCGCCATGAAGGAAGATAAGAGGGTGTTAGAGTGATGAGAAATTCGTTTCAACGTTTCTGATTCTTTGTATAAATTATACGGGGAGGAATTGTGCGAAAAATCTAAAATTACGTTAAAATTTATCCGCTGTTCCAATGTTTTTCTTTTTTTTTTTTGGATCGAAAACGAAGATGAAAATTAAAGCTCTTAGTTGCTGCCGATTAAAATATTTATTATCCGGATCTTCATTATTCGATACGTTTGTTATCATATATATTTTAAATATAGAATTTTATCGTCGGAAGAAAAAATTTTGATCTCGTTCATTTCACTGGTTTAAGCTTAAAATTATATTGCTTGCTATATTAATATAAAGGTTAAACGTGCGGTATATCAGGTGACCCAATATCGAAATATTATATGTAATTTCCGTTTAATAATCTAGAGTTTGAACAATTGAAACTGAAGTTAGAGTTGAAGTTCTCTAAACTTCGTTACAAATAGAACTTGTCTTTATTGAATCGAAACTATAATACAATCCCTGTGACTAGATGTTATAAGGCAAGGGGTTAATATAATTTTTGAATAAGTTACCATCAATTAACATGCTCTTCATCTCGCTCTTTCTCGCTTTAACTTTTCATTTAATATCGCAATCCATGAAACGGATTAATGATAAATAATACAAAAGCTATTAAAAATATTGTTTCGCGAATAGCAAAAGGAGATATGTCTGTCTGCGAACGTCCGGAAACGGGGGATGCTGGACAATTTTTTCGATTATTTATTTACACGGAAACTTAAGCTCGGTTTTTTTCAGAGAAGAAAATTATCCTGGTAAAGATAAAAAACTTTGCCCTTTTTCTTTGCTTTTTCTCCTCGCCCCTTTCTTCCTTTTTCTCTCCAGTTTTATTCCCTTTTGAGTGAAACGCGTGAAACGTTTGCCAGGCAACGAAGCCGCGGTTTGACGGATAAAAGTTACATTAATTTTCAGGATGCTTCGCGGACGTTAAAAAATATGCAAACCACCCTTTTTACCCGTCAGAGTGTACGGGAGCAGAGAGTATTTCGGTTCCTCTCTGAGCAGTTGGGGTCCGCTGGGTGAATCGGACATTCACAGTAACACAATTAGACCAACAATCGATAGGAGCCGCTAGTGATGAATATGAACCTGTTCCCCGCTCATTTTCGACTCAGGTGCACTCCGTCGAGGAAACGGAGATTTTAAATTTATTGTTCCCCTGTTCGATCAACATCTTGGCCGAACGTGCAAACATTTTTTCCTCACTTTAAAATATATAAGTTTCGATAGAATTTTTATTCAAAATTTCATAGGAAAACAATGAAATTTCCAATATATATTTTTCTTAAATAAAGAGAATAATATTCGTAAAAATTATTGGGAAATAATCAAAATTTCAATATTTTTTCCAATATTTTTCCAATACTTTTTTCCTAAATTTTCTGATCTCCCCATATTAATTTTACATTTTCATTTGAAAAATAATCTCTAACTCGACGATATCTACGATTGTTTCGGGAAATCCATCTAATCGGTGGCGCATTTATACGGGACAAAGGCGCCACCAATGAAATATCACTCCGATACCGGTACACCCAATAAAATGCGGCTCGCCATTGGTTCTTTGCTCGAAGCAAAAGAATAGAAATTAATTAATGCGGCATAAGCTTAATCCTGTCCACTCTCCTCCTCTGTTCGAGCTCGGGAATCGTTTGAACTTTTCGCTAGGAGCCAGACCACCTACACTGCCACCTTCCCCTTGTCCAGTATAGGATTTCATCCCCCATCCCTCTCCTCTCGTGCAGTCGTCGCACACCCTCACCTCGGCCATCCCCTATCTCATTTGGCCTCATTGTGCCTTACCGTCCATTGTTTTTTAAATTACGAACCCCACTTCTGTCAAGCAGAACTCGATTTCATTTTTTGTCGGTACTGTCACTTGCCTGAAAACGCGTCCTCCCGCGGTTCACGTATGCATTGTACAGGGTGATTTAGAAATACGTGTCGATATTTCGGAGGGTGAATCAACGGGAAAATAAAATAAAATCTAAAATCTCCATGTGTATTCGCGTTATTTACATAATTTAATTTTTCAAATCGAACCGTAAATTAAGCTGTGCATATCTCGTATAATCTCGTACATAGAAAATATCCTAGAATCGAAGAATAAGAGTTAGAGTTAGTTATATTTAACAATTGCAAAATAACTTTATCGTATATAAAGACGTTTTCGACTAACCCTCGAATTATATTATCATTATCTCGATGCACAACGATATCAACATCTTTATTACACGTTCTAACGTACGTAGATTCCTCTGGATCCCTCTCGTGTATCGAACCACTCGTGTGTACGTGTTCATTACGCTCTTAAACCGATCTTCCTTCGTTCTCTTCATCTTTTTTTTTCCTCTCCACGTTCACGTTCCCCGCGTCGTTTCGCCAAGTTGCCTTGGCCGGATTAGCGGAGGAACGTGTGCACGGGCTAGTGATAATCGACTGGGCTCGTTGGGGAACGACCGGTCGAACTATCAAGCGACGTTAATGGGTAATTTGCACGACACCGTTGCCCTCCGTGGTACCAATGGGGGGTGCGCGCGCGCCGTCATTGTTTGCGCAAAAACGGAATTACTCCGGGATACCATAGAAAGGGAAATATTGCGGCGAATTCCGGGCCATGGGAAACGTAAACGTTAAATTGCTGATTGCACCGGTGTTTTCGAGCACCGGGGTTCTTGATATATGATTATATTTTAAAACGCCGCTGCGAAACTCGTCCCGCGCACACTCTCTCTCTCTCTTTTTGCGCTCGTCATTCTCTTTCCCTCCCTCTCCGGGTGTCCGCGTTAATTCATCATTACAGCTTCATCGCGTGGTTTTTCGGGGAATGTGTAAATTTTGTCGTACACACCGTTTTTGTTGTCGTTTATATTTTACCTTCGCTTTTTTTCTCTTCCTTTTTTTTTTTTGGATACCTTTTCCCGTTTTATTTCGAAATTTAATCGTTTATAATTTGAGTATAATTAAGTTTAAAAAAAAAAATGTATAACTCGTGCGTGATGTATGGAGTAAAGGGATCGGAGGATAGGATTGTGGGAAACGGTCGATAAAAATTTTGTGAAAATGATAAAACTTGGGTTATTTTATTTGTTTGCGCAAACGGCAACGGTATAAATTTATTAATTGGCAAAAGGAAGAAATTTATGACAAAAAGATGGGAAAAAAGTCACATAATTTATCGCTTTTTTTTTTATGTCCGGTCATCAATTACTATTCTTATTCGGGATCAAAATGTTTATTTTTGTTAAAATTTTAGAGGAAACATTATATAAAATTCACAAGGATGAAACTGTGGCGACGTATTGCCCCATTTGACAGATAGTTCGAGAAACATGTACCAATTTAATCTCTCTCGGCGGTCAATCTCAATATTACACTATAACAATAGCGTTAGGATTTGACAATTCGTAATTTATCGAGCCATTAAATATTGTACAATTTGCACTGTCTATAAACTCGAAGAATTACCGTGCTAATTCTTCAAAATAAACATTTCTCTTTCCCTCTCCAAACTTCAATTGCTTCGGCAAAACGATCTCGACCATTCTAAACAATATTCTCGTTTATTTTAAAAAGAGAAAGAATGTCTAATTGCGACGTGAAATATACGACGTACATCCACAATCTTCCCACCATCGATGATCCATAATCCACGAACCGTGACAAAAAGAATTTGCCCTCGAAATTCATCAAATTCCTTCCTCATCCTCGAAATCCGAATTCGAAGAAATTCTAAAATTAATCCAATTGAAATTAATTGAAAGAAAATCCGAAGCAAACGAAGCGCGCGCAACCTTAACCCATCAATGATCCCGGGAACGCGTCAAAAAAGCGGACGAACACGTGCGCTCGGAACAGGATCGCGCGGATAATTAACGAAATTCACGGTCAGCGTGGTCGGGGCCGCGGAACGGGGACGCGGAATCACCGGATGATTTTCCACGCGGTGGCGCGTTGAATGATTTCACAGGGTGGGGAGGGGATGGGGTGGGGCGGTATGGACGGGCCGCGGTATCGCGTGGTATCGGGTAGCGGGCCGGTACAAAGCCGCATTCTTTCGAGAAGCACGTACTCGACCTTTCCCCATCGATACCTGTCATCGATAACGCGGTGCATGACACTTTCACGCGCGCGCGACCCATTTGCCGGCATAAATCATTGGAAACGAAAACATATCCCCGCGGCCACGCAAATTTGCCAACACCCGACCGCAGGTGAGAGCGGAGAGAGAGGGACGACCTCTCTCGTTCCCTCCCCCGTTGGAACGAGTGGCGCGAACCGCGAGGCAGACAGAGTCAGTGAGAGGACAGAGAGGACGGTCAGTGGAAGGCAGGAGGGAGACAGCGGCGAGAGCGCGTAAACAAACGCGAAATCATGACACGGCCGCGGCCTACGGGCCTCTGTGTTGCGCGTGTACACATTGTCACGGGAGCGAGAGCGAAAGCTGGCGAGAGAGAGGGCGCGCAGCAGTCAGCGAGCGAGCGAGAGCGATGGAAGGCCGAGAGGAACGAGCACACGAGGTGTTCTAGCGTGGATGACTCGTCATTGCCGTGGGGCGCGCGTGCCACGCACACTCGGCCACTCGTGGTGCACGTACGCTCGTGCGCGACGCAGTGTGCCGGTAACCGGCAGCGATCCACTCGGCCTCACTCCGATCTGTATACATCGCGTGGTACAGCCACCGGGTGTATATATACGGGTGTATATATGAGGGCGACCAACACGTTGACCCGGAGCCGGCGCTCTCTGGCAGTCATCGCCCACACCAGCACCACTCAATTACTCGCGGCACGCTGTGGAATCATTTACCCAATCATTTAGTTACATCAACGCAACGCAACGCGACTGCCCGCCACACGGTCAGTTTTCGCGGGCTGTTTCGAGCGCGGCTGAGGGAGGGGGGAAGGGCGAGGAGAGGTGAAGGGGGTCGAAGCGCGGGCTCTCTCCGGTCCAGGAGAAACGAATCGGTGGGACGGAGATGGGGATAGAGGGAGGGAGGGACGGATGACCGGCTGCGAAGGTTATTGTGTTTCGCCACGCGGGACCCAGTGTCTGTCCTCCTCCAACATCGCGGATGCTAGCCTCGCGTCTCTCTGTCATCGTGTATCGTTACCCTGTTGATTTTGCGTTATATCGTTATGATGACGATATAATAGCCACGCTGATGCGCGCCGGCTAGATTCACTTTGACGCCGCGCGGCCGCCCGCGACCTCGTGTTTCGCCCGCGTCATTCATTGACGCGAAGGGGGCCGGGAGCAGGATTTTCTTACGCCTACCTCTTAGGAATTTCTTCTTCTTCTTCTTTTTTTCTTGTTCAATCTTTCGATCGAGTTGGTCTTTATCGCGATTCTGCCTCGGGAGTTTTTTTCAATCCTAACCTCGAAATTGTTAAGATTGGACGACCCTTATTTAGACTAGTTTATGTTAAGATACAACAGAGTGAATTCTCGACGATTCGCAGAAGATACAGAATTTGGAATAGATTTTCTTCCTTCGATCAATCGATATTCGAAAGAAGAAACTTAGGTTAGGCCTTGAAGTCACTAGAAACTTAAACCAAACGATTTATCTTATCCTTTTGAATATATCGAAGATTTGCAAGATTTTTTTAAGATTCAAATCAAAATTTAGAATTCCCTCTCTTCCCCCTAACATTTATCAAGCTAATCCTTAATGTGGCATAACCTCGCGTTCACTTGCCGCTCGACAACAAGCTCGTACGTCGATAAATTTCATTCATTTAACGAGTGACCACGAGAGCGATGCGATGGCACTTTAAAGGGGCGAGAAAGATTTAAGTAGATTAAATTGGAGCCTCTTCCGAATTTCCGTGCGGCGGATCGCGAGGGAACGGTATTAAATATGGAGGGGATTAAACGCGGGCGTTGTAGAAGAAGCTAAAGGAAAAATCGTGACATGCTGGAAGTGTAGCATCAGCGGTTGTTCCATCACGCGCGGGGCCAATCGTAGCAAACTTCCATTCCCCGGCAAGTCCGGATACATCCTCGAAAAGAGGAAAAAAATCCATCGGGCGTGGGTGGGGCCGGGACGGGTGGTATATTGCAGATCAATACAATTGCACGTTAGTGCTAATAAATAATAGGCGGTGGGAGCAGAAAAAAGCGCGCAATGCAGCAACGAACGCAACACACAAATAATACGCAATACATCAACCACGCCGGTAGGTAGGTACGTACGTGCCTTCTCTCGCTCCCACCCGCCTTCCGCTGTCTCCCTTCCGCAACCACCTACGCCAGTCCCCTTTTTTTCTGCCCCGCACCTATAACCGTGCAAGCACCACCCCCGGGGCACCGCCATTTCCGGACAAATAAACTCTAGTCGACGTAATTTTTACGCTGCCCGCCAAACGCGACGAAAAGCGAGCGTTGCCGGGCTATCGTATCCCGATGAAACACCCCGAGAAATCGTCCCCTTTTTGCCTTAACCGTGTTACCTATCGATTTACGCCTAATTCTCACCACTTCCTTCGTGCTTCGTTCCAATATCTTGAGAATATTTCTGCAATTACGATATTGTCGCGATAGAACGAGACCCGTTCCCGCTCAATCCTTCGATTGTCATCGCGATATGATATAACGTCGCACGTCGACCGATTGACCAGTCGTTACATTTAATATTTAAATACAGAAAAAGTAGAAGCAAAAGGGAGGAAACGGGATATTCAATTTCCACTTCTCACGAAGACTCGATAATCTGGCCGGGTGACGGACATTTTGTTTGCCCTTAAAAAAGAAAAAGAAGAGCCCGTTAATTATAAATGATTAATGCGACGAAGGGATCGTATAGGCGGTGGTTCGGCCCTGCTGTCGAACATTAGTTAATTTTGAAAAATTGCGCTAAACACGGTTTCCTCGGGAATTGGCTTGGATGGGGGGCTTCGTGGCAGGCCAATCGGGAAGAGACATGCACGCGTAGCAGGTACCCCTCTCACCACCTTTCACCCCCGATAGTGCAAACGCGAGCGTGGAGACCAGGGGCTGGTAAACCCCTTCGCGCCCCTAAAAAGCGTTTCCCCTTGTCCCCGGTACGGGTCCCCCAACCCCCGTCTCTTCACCCGGCAACGGCCCCGACCCACCCACGCACACGTTAATGCCTGAAAAATGTACGGCAATTTTTTATTTTTTTAATACGCTCCTTGTCGCACCGTGTCGCGCTCTCGCTCCCGCCCACGACGCTCCGCGGACCCTCCTCCCCCCCTTCACCCTCTTCCGGGGCCGCCGAAGCTATGCGTGATGTAGCGCCTCGTTCGGGTTCGGCTCGGTCGCCCTCGAGCCTCGGCTTTTTTCGCTCTATCGATAATTTGTTTGGATAATTTCCAATGCTATTGATCTAGATGTACATCCTGCAGGATGTATACAATGCCTATATAGGCGTCGCGTACAAAGCGTTGTGTGCAGGATAGGAAAGCGGAGAGGAAAACGAAAAAACAGGAACGAGAGTAAAAAAAAATACACACACACATGTACACACGCACACATATATACACGCGCATATACGTATACATGTACGTGGAAAAAAAAGCGACTGCAGCACACGGGGAGGTTTGTGCGAGCGCGAAGCAGGAGGAAATGGCAGAGGAGGGTTCAGCCTGATCGTGAGTTACTGACGTTTTAGTATTTATCCATCTACGAGCTCGTTTTCCGCGTATCCGCTTAGGGTCGATGGAGGATCGGTGGCGCGCTTCTGCACGTACGTGCACGTACACCGACACGAGGGACAAGCTCGTCGTCGTGCAGGGGACGCGATGGTACATACGCGAGATCGTGTTTTCGGGCGCCGCGACGTAATATTTCGTTAGCCGTAGGGTCGTTGGAGGGAATGCAGGGGATCGGTAGAGGGTGAGGCGCAACACTTTGATGAATCGCCCTCGTCGTCGATACCGCAGATCGACAGATACGATGGCGGCCACTGTCGTTGCACGGATTTCCGGTGACAGGCGACGAGAAAAAAGGAAGTCGATTGGCCGACAGGTGCGCCGTGCGCGGCTTCAAGGACTGGATGACCCTGTCACCGAGAGCCGTTCGCCCACTTATCGGCGGGGGTGAGAAAAGGCCACTCGATGGCCAATTTGACGAAGCATCTTTCACGATCGACACGATTACCGTGCCGATTCCGAGTCATTATCGGTGATAATTAATTAATTAATTAGCGAGAGTGCGAGATTAATCGTGAAATCTTGGATCTTGGAGCTGGAAATTGAAAATTGAATTGTTATCGGATTGATCACGTTGATTATTCGTTTCATTGAATTGAAGTGAAATTTCTTTTCTTTTTTTTTTTTTTTTGGACAAATAACGTAGGAAATGTTTGATTATTTTTGGAAAATTTTCTGACTAAAATTTATCGTTATTTTTGAACAAAATTGTGCAAATTGAAGAATCTTGAAATTGATTATCGTATAGAAAGTTTATTTTTTATTTTAGAAAAATTTTACATCTGAAAATTTAAAAATGAAAGTATTTCAAGGTTAATGGGCATTGCCGTGAATTTGGAGAGAATTACATATATTCGAACAATTACATATATTCGTAACGATGTTATATTTCTAATCATAGTGAATAATCAAGTTAATTAATTAATTAAAAAATTTATTTAAATCTAAAAAAATTTATTTCCAAACTTAACTTTTTTAAAGAAATTCTGTTTCTTTTTCTTATTTTTTACACTCTCAAAACTCTATCATGACTTCTTAATGACGAATTCAACCCCCCAAAACTCGGCCTATCAACCCTCGATTTCCGTTCGATGCCCCGTTAACTCTTCACCCAGTCACACGTACGCACACCCGCAAACGCACGCACTCGTCATCCAAAAATTCCACATCGATTCTCTGTGTCATTGGCATCGTCACTCACACCTATTCACCCAGTTCCCCGCGCACCACAAACATTGTTCACCCCGGCACCTCCAACACCGCGATTCATATGAAAAATTTATCCCCAAAAATGACTTCGAACATCTCTATTTTCATCAAAACAAAAACAAAACAAAAAAAAAAAATAGAGAAATAAAAGTAAAGAAGATACGCTTCTTTTTATATTTTAAAATAAAAAAAATAAAAGAAACGATTGAAAAGAAATTATTTTCAATCATGAAGACGAACTATTACATCTTTCGTTCCTAAAATATTAAAAAAATATCTCTTAAATATCACTTCTCTACTCATTGTCATGCAGAAAAATAGAGAGATGAACAAGATGAAGAGGACACGCTATATTTCGTACTTTAAAATAAAAAGATATCAACGGAACGATTTAAAGAGATTATTCGCAGTCACGAAGACCATCCATGGATCTTTAAAATTATCTCTTTGTACTTCTCTACTCATCATCATCGTCATCAATGCGGAAAGATAGAGATGAAGAAGACACACTTGGTTTCACATTTTAAAACGAAGAATCGAAACGGAACGGAACATGGGGGAAGGATGGGGGTAAGGAAAATGTTTGTGATCACGAAGACAATGCGAAAATAATCCTGGAAAAAGTGGCGGAACGGGATCAGAAAGGATAAGAGGTGGAATGAGGTGAGACTTGTGCTCTCTCTCCAGGGCTTGGTTTTCACCTCACTTAACCCCTCATAGCGGTCGGCTTGGTGACCGAGGGCATTTCAAGGGCCGAGGATGCGCCGGCCTTCGTACCTACGAGTCAACTTTTAATTAGCTTCTCTGAATTACCGATGTAGCCGGGCTCGATTCACCGTTTCCAGACTTTCTTTGCCGGCTCGAACAAAGAGAGAGAGAGGCCTTGGATTATAGGCCCGGCTCCCCCTCTTCGTTGGACCGTGGCCTATCTTGGACAATGGCCAACTCGCTGATTACGGGGGAGGGCTTCTTAATAAAAACGTCTCAATTAGTAAATAAGCGGGAATTTTTTCCTTTTTCTTTCTCTCTTTCTTCCTTTTTTTTTTTTTTTTTTTTTTAATTTCTTTGGGACAAGAACTCCGTTTCCCACCCTTCGGTCGGGTTGTGAAAGTCATGGAAAGTTTAAGATAATTGGAAGTAGCCAAAGGGTAACCATGGAAAGATTTTTCACTCGGGAAACCTTTGAGGTTAGGTCATCAGGTTTGATTGTTTGGGAAGCACCGCGAAGCAAGGAATTGATTCTTCCCTTAAACGGATTTTATTTTACACAGTTTTACGGGATTAAATTAAATGGGGGAAGCCAAGGCTGGATATTATCTCCGTGGAACACGAAGTATATAATTGATGAGATTCCAAGGAAACCATTTGTAAACTAATTCCTCGTAACTGCGTTACGTAAAATTCCAACAGACGTCGCGGAGGCATTGGTGATGTCATAAATAAAGGGAGCCGTGTAATTCGCCGTTGTTGCAAATCTCGTTTATTATTAATTGGATGAAATCAGATTTCTTGAGGGATCGATCCGGGGTTATTTCCTATTCTAAACTAGAATCGGGTTACGCTTGGATTAGGTGCTTTATTAACAAAATGTTGGGAATAATATGTTTTATTTTCAATGATATTAGAATGAATATTATATATAACTGTCGAGTCATTCACTTTTCGTCGAATGAAACATAAGGAATAAAATAATTCATGTTGTTTATTCATCATTCAATTTATTTCAGTTACTACTTTGACACTGTCGGTTTTGAAAATAACTTTTTCTTATCAAATTTCAACAAATTCTGTATGGATAATATAATCTATAATGAAAAATGGAAGGATTGAAAAGGAAGCAATGCGTTTAATCTTGGATGTGTTAGTTGCCTCTTCAAGAATAATTTATCACCCAACAATATGAATAAATGGCCAAAGTTACAGACTTTTCCTTCACAATTTTACAACTTTAAAATGGGAATAGTGTAGAAATCGGATAGAATAATCAAATGACTAAAATAATCAAGACTGACAAATGTAAAATAATTTATCGTATTGGGATATATAATATGTATAATACAAGAAAATGTAGATACTTTCGCAGAGAATATGAATCTCTGTGGAAGACGAACGCGAAAGAAGGGGTGCAATAATGCAATCCATCAAAAGTAACGTTCTCCAAAATTCGAAAAACTATCGAACAAGTGACGAAGTATCATCGTTCAAACAATCAAACCCACACAAATACACTAGATGAACTCTTCACGATCGTTGAACGACTCAATCAGAAGACTCGGTAACCAAGTTCCCAGGATCTTCATTCTTCCTGTAAAAAATCGCATGATCGAAAAATCTACTTTCTCTAAAAAACACTAACATCCTTCAAAATTTGAAAAATATCGAACAATTGATCAAGTATCACTCGCCCAATAAAAATTCTCCATAACTCGATCGAAACGATCTTCATCGAGAAATTCGGATTTGGAAGTTTTCAAGGATTCCCTCCCCTCCATTTCTTCCCGTACAAATTTTCATAGTTGAAAATCCGGTCAAAAGTAATATCCCTCGAAATTCGAACAAAAAATTATCGAACACAAACTCTCTCCACTGAATCCACTGTCGAAAGACCTTCATCCGTGCAATTAGCATCCGACATCTACACGTTCCTCCCATAAACATTCGAAAATCTAATCTCGTATAAAAACTACAGCACCCGTAAAAATTTCAGGAACAAAATCGAGAACAATCGACGAAGAATCATTCTCTGGCGAAGGGGATCTCGAGACCGTGACACGCCGCAAGCCCGCACGATCCGCAGCTTCTTCCCGTGAAAAAAGGAAAACACGGAATGGTCGAAAAGCGAAACGCCCTATCCTGGCTGGCTATGGCTGGCTCGCTGGCTCGCATCGACCGATTTCCATCGAGCGTCCCCTAATGAACATTGGACAGCGGGAGGAACAATCATCGGGCCCGGTCCTCTAATCACCTTTTTCACATGGATAAAATTCGAAGTAACCCAAATATCTCGCAGGCAGAGCGCGCACAGCTCTCATTCCCAATCTCGCGAAAGCCGTCGAATTCGTTTAACGAGAACGGCCGGCCGGAGCGGTGAAGGCCTGTCGTCGAAAAAATCGTCGCCACACCCACACCAACACCCACCCACCCACGCGCTCCACCCCTCCTCTTACAGCCACCTCTTCGTTCCTGCAGCTGGAACGTTAGCGGAGGGGCCACGCTAGTCGTGCCATCAAGGTGCTCGATATTCCGCGCATTTCGGTATTTCCCAATTAATAGGAGAGTCAGCGCGCGCGCGCGTTCCCCTGCGCACGTACACGAAGAAACACGAATAGAATATATGTATACATAATCATATATATATATACACGCGATAAATATCTGTTTCTCCTGCACCTAATCCACGAGAATAGAAATCACGTACACGTACACTACCAAGTGTCAGGTGTACACGCATACAGTTCGGCACGCGTTGATGCGCGCCTATGTATACGACACGCCGTTAGTACATATGTACTGTACACACACACAAATATATATTTATATATATATATGTATATATAGACACGCATACGCATATACACATAAGTCCGGCGCACGCGTATTCCCGACAAAGCTTCTAACGCGAAAAAAAACCGGGCTAGAGAAAGAAAGGGCGAGCAGTTGGGTCGGGCGAAGGGGCGAGGGAGATGCCGCAAGAGAAAGGCACCGCGGTGGGTACGAAAAGTGGGAGGGGAGGGGGTCCGGAGGGTGGTCACGAAGCGAGAAACCTGGAGCTGGAGAGAGGAGCGAGATGGAGGAAGACGGAGCGAGCCGCGCGACAGGGCGAGGGAGGGCGAAAGAGAGAAAACGATTGGATAGAATCAGCAGTCTGCGAGTAACAATGGGGGGTTCAATTGAAAAAATAATTTAATGTGTCCTTTTAATTAAACAGAGAGGAGGGACAACCGGGATGAGGATCGAATCGGGGGGCGGGAGGGAGGGAGGGAGGGAGAAAGCGCGAGAGAAGGATCCGTGCGGACGGGAGAGAGGTGAAAGAGGACACCGGAGGCACAGCTGTGTGTGTGGCGCGTGCGTGCGTGCGCTTGTACGTGTGCGTGTGTAGGTGTGGAGCGGCACTCAGTAGGAGGAGGCAGAGGCGGAGGAGGAGGCGGAGGAGGAAGAGGTGGAGGCGCGGCTCGGATGGACGCGGAAATTTAAAACCTGATCAATTGATAGGACGGAATGAAAAAAGTAGGGTTGTGGGGTTGCGCGGGTAGCGGTGTGTGCCAGGGAGGTGGAGGAGTAGTGGGTGCCACGGCGCATCGACAGTGGTGAGGCGGGTGGAGGCCGTAGGACGTGGTTGTAGGCGGGCGAGGGTGTGCGGGGTGATGTGCGGGCGGATACACGGGGTACGTGGTGGCCCACGGCACGGAGGAGGAGGAGGAGGAGGAGGTGGCCGGAGGAGGGGGGGTGATGGGCGATGAGGAGTGGAGCGGGCGGGAGGGGGGCGAGCGGCAAGAGAGGCGGGTAGATGGGATTGCCGGGCATTATTCTGAAACGCGAATTTGTTCATTTGTTTCTTCCCTCTGTATGCGCCGCGGCGTGTGTGCATCCTTTTATCGACTGAAATCCAGGCTTCGAATTACCGTGCAAATGATTTTTTTTCGAGTGCGCACTCGCAACCCCCTCGCACACGCCGCCCCCCAGCCGTACCCCGTCATCCAGTTCTCGTGCCCCCTCAGCCCATACACGTACATACCTCCTCGTTCCTGTGCGAGCCTCACTTCACCTTGTCTCCGTTACTCTTCTGTCAACCTTTGTCACTCTTTCTGCTTGATGCTGCAGCGACCGTGCATGGGCCGCCAACACTCCCCCTCCCCTCCCCCGCCTACGACTCAAAAGGAATTTAAAACCGGTGCCCGGACCCGCCGTTGCGCTGCGAGATGACGCGGCGACGAGCTAACAAAAAAGAGGCTCGAAGCGGTATCCTCGTGATTTTCGCTGCCCCTGGGGCTTGTGTTACCCGAGTCCCGGTTCCCGAAATATCGCGGCCGCCCTCGTTCCCCTCTGCGGACGTAGCTACGTCCCTGCGTGGCAGTTTCACCACGCAGGGTATGCTGATGATACCGTTATTTTTTTTCTCGAACGTTGCCCACATTGTCTTGGCCTGATCTGCTAAGCTTTTCGCTGGACAAGCCTACTGTCAGTTTGTAAGTTTATATTGTACCGTGCTAGTTGTGATTGTTTCAGACGCTCGTTGGACAGGACGGCGGATAAAGATAGCTTGGGATATTTAGGTGAAACTCGCTGATAATGTAATTTATCTCGTTACGTGACTACTCGAAAATATCCTCTTCTGCTCTGATATAAGGATATTAGGAGATGTAGTTAGATCTTTTAGTCCGATTTGCCTAATTATTATGATGTTATTTGTACAACCAGATCTATATTTTTTCCATTTCTTAACCAGTCTATATTACTATTTTCAGCCAAGAATAAGGATCTTAAACATCATTTCTTCGCTTGCATACAAACCACGCTTGAAACATCCTGCCGACAATAGAATCTTACCCAGTAAACGTACGAACGCGTTTAAGTGCACCTGTAATCACACGTCAAGTCTCTCATCAAGTCTCTCAACAGGAATCTCATGTTTCTAGCTTCGATTACCATTTAGATTACCATTTCCCTTTTACCATTATCATTATCATTGCTCCATCTCGATTTCCCGAAACGTTTCCTGTCCTAGCAATTTCCTAAACAACCTCTCTACCAGTTGCATCCAAACATTCCATCCAAAATGTCAAATCGTTCAGCCGGTTGCACTTGAGGAAACAACGTTTGACGAAAGGTTGACTCGTTAACGCCGCGATCCTCCACCCCCTCCCTTTCGGCCCCTGAGATTCGAGGGCGATCCTCGAATGGACATTATTACGAGACGAACTGAGGCATATATAAACTTCCGGGGCATGGTATCCACCAGGACGCGGCAATATGAAACTCTTCGATCTAATATGGCTTGAGGCGGCGACGAAGCGTGACGTCACATCCGTCCCGTCCACCGGTCATCTTGAATATTGAGTCGACCGCCGGCGGACCGGAAGTTATGAGATTCGGATTTCGACCCCGATGTTCCGATCCGCGTTTATATATATATATATCCCGTTCACTTCGTTTCGGCTCGATGAACGCCTCCTGAAACGCGGCCGACTTTCCATCGCTCTCTTGTCCAGCTCGCTCGCTCCCTCCCCTTATCGCCAGGTGGATGACGGCAAATGTTGCGTTTCATCGAATTTCGGTGGATCGTGGCACGCAATCGAATTACGAGGCCGTGTATCGTGATAAGCCAGTGGCAAGGAAAGGAGAGATTTGGATCGAGGTCAGGGGAGAGGATCCGAAGATTTTGGAGAAGAGTCGGAGAATATGAGTTCTTATGCGTAATTTTTGTTACAATGCTGTTTACAATGTTGCACACATCGCGTATTTCTAAGGAAATATTGTTTTACAGGTATAAGATGGAGAATTGGTTGATAAAACGATCAACTCGAGAGGTAAGGGTTCAAATTGGACTTTTACGAAAAATATCCATCTGTTCATTCTTATTAAGATATCGAAGCTATTTAACAGTTAAAAGTTTAAAGGAAAAAAATAATTTTATACCTGATACTCAATTTTTTCTATTTTTTTTTCTTTACATCAATTTATTCCGTTCAAAGTACACAAAAAAAAAAAAAAAGAAAAGGAAGAAGAAAAATACGTATATAAAATGGTTTCACCGAAAATCAAAAAGGTAGATGGAAAGAATAAAAAAAGAATTTTCGTCAATTCTACCGTTCGAATCGACTTTTATTAGACGCATTTTTCTCGCCAGATAGAAATGGTAATACGCCGGTCGGTCGTATGATAATTTTGCAATTCCGGTCGTTGCGGCTCGAAACGCATTTCTCCTCTATCTCTCTCCCCCGTGCGAATTCTGGAAAACGGTGGCCCCAGGAAAAAGGGGGAAGTTTTGCACGTTTCGAGCGTGCACGCGGGATCAACGGGGGAGGTTTGTAACCAACCTAATCAAACCTAGCTGATTGCAAACATCGTGCCGATTGGAAAGGCAATCAACTGAGTAACGTTAACTAAGTGTAACTTTCCTCGTTACTCGCCGTAGGGGGGTTAAAACTAGAACTAGCCCCTTCTGATCATAAAAGCTGACCCCTGCGAGGACATTAGTGATTCCGGCCAAATTTTTCCTGCAAATTCTCCTGGTTTATCAATTACATTCTCATTTGAAAGAGAGAGAGAGAGAGAGAAAAAATTTCTTCGTTACCACTTCAACGAGTCTTGTTTAAATTCACTTTCATATACCTCAATCGTCCGTTAAATACGAATTCGAGTGGACGATTCGAGTGTTCGTTTACCGATCGATTAAAATTATAATTATTTATTTCGTGTGATACGTTAATTTAACGGGATCAAGCAATTTTCATGCTAATTCCCGGTTATTTCTTCCCCGCCACCTTGTCCCGTTAGTTAATAAGTGCCTTATATACTGAAACGTCGCATTAGTAATATAACACCCCATCGGTGAGCCGCATTCACCCGCGAAACAATCGATAATTCATTTGTTGCGTCAATTAAAAATGTAATTTAAAAATATATTAAACTGGAGGGGGGAGGGGGAGTTAGAAGAGCGAGGAGAGGTATGGTCCCAAGCGGCGTAGGCGAAGGCCAGTGGCGGTGTACTCGAATGCAAATGAATTATTAAAAATTTAATCAATCGAATCGCCGTGTGCCTCGCCTCGCCCATCTACGACGCAATGATTATTCATGCTGAGACGGTTTCGCGCCGGGCGAATATTTATAATTTGTTTATTTAAATTGCTCGGGCGGCCCGTCACCGCCGCGTGTCCTCGCGAAATTGCGTTATTAAGTTTACCGTTTCGTATAAATCGCGTTTTCAGCCCTCGAAATTATTGGAAATCCCTCCTCGAGAGACCCTTTCTCCGCCCGATTCCTACGGAGCACCTTCCACCACGGATCGACGGACGTTTCCTTTTCAAGGAAAGGGAGAGGGAAAAAAACGATATTTCTGCGTAATTAATTCGACAAACAGCGCCGGGTTACCGAAGATAAATATTTAAAGAAGGGGGACGGGAATTCGTGGAACTTGGTGGCGGGTGACCTATTGAACGCGAATTTCGCGTCCATTTTAGATCTTTTGCTCCAAGTCTCGAGAACGAGTCAAACTTTTCCTTCACTTTAACGCGGAAAAATATCGAAACAGATATGGACGATCGTTGTTATTCGATTGTGCTTCCTCCCTCGAAAGGAATATTTCGAGTAAGATACAGTTTTGATCAAAGATCTCCACGAGTCGAAGAAAATCGAAGAAGATCGAGAAACCGATCGTAGCAATTCCCTCTCGCCTCCCCCCCCCCTCTCGCGCGCCCGCCTCTATAATTTAACACAAATTTACGCTCGACTAAAGTTTCCTGGCAGCGCGGCAGTCGGGAAGCAGGGACGTCAGCGTGGAAGGTCTTTGAGAATCAATGTAGAAGCTGCAGAGAGATGATCGCCGTCGCACATAAACGTAGCCCGAATTGTCTGGAAGCCTTCCTTTAACGAAGCTGTCGTCCCTCGTAATAGAACTCGAGTATTTCGTCCAGCACCACTAATAAGTGGGAGGGCGACACGATTCCTTTGGAAAGGCCACTGGCCTAGGGTTTGATGTTCCTTTCGAACGGACCCTTGCGAATTCGAGAACGTCTCATTTCACGACCCCTTGAAAGACCTTCCCTCCTCTCGCTCGCTCGGCTGACCAACTGCATCTTCTACCGCTACTTCTCCATCCCCGAGACACACACTACTACGTACAGATATCGATCGATCGATCGCCTCATTTGAATGTTGACCGCCTCCACGAAGGAAATGTAAAATTCAAAGTAGGCCCTCATAGGCATTTTTATACGCGACCCTCGCACATCATTTTTCTCTCCCCCTTTTTTTGCGTCTCTCCTCCCCTCAGATGAAAACTGGTATCCGACCGGTGTAATGTATTTATGCAGGAATATGTGCATACATGAGAACTCCTCCTTTCCACCCTCCATCTCCATCTTACGAGGCTCGAATAGAGTGCCCCCCTCTCCAGTATGGAAAATTGTGCCGAGGATCGAAGGTAGTTGGGATATTTCCACGTATTATTCGAAAGGGTGAGATGAAGACGAGAAGTGTGTGAAACGTTTAAACGAGGAGAGGAACGGTTGAAAGTTTGAAAGGCGGAGGGAAAGAGTAAGAGCGTTAATGGTTGGCGATATTGGATGTTTATGGGGATAAACGGTTGCCTTTTGCCGAGATGCAAGATAGATAGGTGAACGGCGAGCACAGCTGCGCCGCCGATGCAAAGAGCCTGGCGTGTGTACCTCGTGCCCGCGGGAAATTTTCTTGCGAATTACAACGTCGTAAAGCTGCCGGCTTGCGCAACAGAGGTATCCATTACACGTTCCGACAAATACTATGCAGATGTATGGCTTGTACGGTGTAAGAACGATAATTACGTAAGGAACCAAACTTGCGCTAAATATTCCCCAACTGTTGGTCCTGGTTTCGATTCAAAGTTCCACAGTTTTTATAAGCTCTCGCGGTGACTGCACGTTCTTGCGGCGTCCTGTATTTTTAGAGCAACGAAGGGACGAAGAACGTAATTTAATGAAAATTAGCTTTTTGGATAGAAGCGTAATACGAGAATTTATTTGTTTAATTTTTTTTTCAAAATTGTCGGAAAGAATGAAATTGTATCTTTATTTCCTTAGATGTTGATCGAATTAACAACGAGCGAGTTAGAAATATATATATATATAAATATATATATATATATATATATATATATATATATATATAAATAAAACACAAAATTTATTTATATTATTTTCTTGTCAGAAAAATAAGCAGAGTTAAAAATCATACAACACGTAAAATCGTAATCATATATATATAACAATCACGTATATGATATTGAAGTTTTAAAACTTTTTTAAAAGATTATAATTGAAAATTAAAAATATTTCTATTATTTTTTCGAAAAACTTCAATCTTTCTTAAATTAGCTTCGTAATTAGGGAGCATCATCCCAACGCATATATGGGACGTTTTCAACAGGTAGTCATAGCGCGCATATCGTATAAAAGCAAAATCCTCTCGCTTAACTTAACATCATTTCGAAAAACGGAATTCACCTCGCGAATCGGGATAATTTTTCAACTCGTCGTAACGTTGGCAAGATCGGTTTCAAACGTAAATGCAAAATCGCGAAAACTCGCGACGAGGCCCCCAAACATCGTCGCAATACGATAATCAACAACAACCCCTGATAACGGGGTTTCTAAACAGAGTTTAATTAAAACGGTCGGATTCCCTTTGAATTTTTCATTTCGACGACACCACGTAGGAAACGTAAATAGTCCGTGAGCTTTTTAATCATTTTCTCCGCTCTCCGTATACGCGGGGACACAAAGTTGTACGCGCGGGTAACACGCGCGCGCGTAACACGCGCGCGTCCGTGTTGCTCGAAGGGAACAAAAACATTGCGCGCTGTACAACGCTGTCAAAATATACCTTGCTCGCGCTTTCGTCCCGCGGGTCCCACATTACGCGAATGTTAAATATTATTTTTAGGGGGACACATTTATTTGCGAATAAAAAATAGAGCTGTCTCGTGAATAAAGTGGAAGCCCGCGAAGCGTATTTCGACGAAGCGCCTGTTGCTAAATATCCCGTTCCTCTCTGCGCGCCCTCTCTGTCCCTCTTCCTCTTCGTCTCGCTCGCGCGCAAGAGGAGGAAGAAGAGGATGAAAGAGAAAGGGAGAGAGAGAGAGAGAGCGTGTACGTGTACACGTACGCGCAGAGACCGGTGCACGGTAATTACTTGGTAAACAGTAATTATTTTTGAGAATATAGAGAAGCGACCTTTTCACGAGGGTGCGGATCGCGCGATGATAAAGCGCGGCAACCCGATTAATGTTTTAAACGATAACGTGTAACCGGAGACAATTGACATCCGGCCTGGCTCTCCACGGTTCCTCGGCTTCCGTGGCAATGTTCGTCAGGTATTTTTCCCCTCTCTTCTATCTCGCTGCCAATTTTGTTATCGAGAAGTAACGAGATGGTTTATCGGCGGTTAATGGAGGATCGGATAGTATTTTCTTCGGTGAAATTTCGTTTCGGTCGGAGGGGGGGTTGGGAATGCGGTCGGGGATTTTGGGCAGATTGTGAATTTATTATATCGATTCAGGGATCTAATTTGGTTGTGCAGAGTATAGCTAGTTAAGTTAATGAATTTATGATGCGTGTATATCGGTAATCGAAATAATTGCATCGATCGATCTGTGTTTGTTAGAAGATGGTATAGAATGTACGATACTTACGACGAATGGAGTATAAAAGGAGAAAGGAGGTATTAAGTAGATACGGATTGTTCGTAATCAGACGCGTAATCCGATTATTCCCTTTCTTCCTCCTTTTATTTTTTCATAATGGAATTATAATGGAATAAAAGTATATTTATATCACGTTACAAATTTTTGCAGTAACCGAACGTAAAAATAGAAATTGTGTATTTTTCCCAAAAGGAGGATTTTTTTAAGATGTTCAAGATGAGCACGATTTAAAAGTTGAATATATAACGATAGAAATTATCATTTAACCGTAAAAAAAGTATCTCGAATCGCATCGATTGACAAGTGCAAACAAAGAAAATTAGAGCGTCACGATTGTTCAGTTTGAACCCAAAAACCGGGATCGTTCGGCGGGGCCTCAAAGACGCATCGAAGCGGTCGGCCGGGCGTTTTGCGGCGTTTATTCCGGGGGCTGGTGTGGCAACAAAGGGACGCGAAATCAAAGAAAAAGAACGGAAAGGGGGAAGAGAGGGGGGGAGGGCAAAAAAAGGAGAGAAGAGAGGGGAAAAAATCAAATTTTTCGGTGGAAAGACCGGTATAACTGAATGCATTTACAGATATGTAGGATAAACGCGTATAGTGCCGCAGTGGCGCGCGTCTCTACACGTACACACTCCCTTACCTCCTCTCTCCCCTCTTCACTCCCCCGTGTTTCTACCCTGTACACGCTCGCCGCACGCTCGCGCTCTCTTCCTATCCGCGCGTGTTGGTAGACGTGCACGCGCATCGAGACTACGTAACCACGTTAGCGAAGAGAATCTGGCCGCGGGGTACTTTTTAAAAATTCGTGATTTTAAAATTCGCGTTGGCAAACAGCCCCCACCCGATTCGGGAGAGCCGAACCACCCCTAGACCATCTACTCTCCTACTCCGTCCACCTCGCGGCCTCTCTCTTCCTCCTCGGGGTGCTGCGCCCCAATCTGCGCCCCCTCGTCACCGTTTCGTCTCTTTTAGCCTGCACTCACGCTCCCGACGGCGCCAATGGATGACAAAATATAAGCTCGAAGCCTGGATTCAATCAGAAATGGCGACGCCCCGCGCGCCACACATACGCGATGCCTTTTTTATTCTATTTTTTTTTTATTCTTCCCAGGTTTTTTTCTTCCTCCTCTTTTTTTCCCTCCCTTCCTTTTTTCTCTCTCTCTCTGTTTTTCTTTCCTTTTTTTTTTTTTTTTTTGCTTCCTTTGTCGGCTTCGAACCGTTCCTGTCGGCTTTTCCGGGGTCGACGGCTCGATAAATAACCATAAGAACGCAGAGGACTCACTTTGTAGGCGATATGAAGCGATCATACGTACGCCTTTTCGGTCGCGGTTCTGTTTTCTCCGTCTCTCTCCCTCTCTTTCTCTCTCTCTTTCTCGCTTTCTCCATCTCGTCACCTCGTTTCGTCTCTCTCGTTCTTTCGTCTCTTTTTTGCGGGATCCCGGATAATTAAGCGATTGCTTTCCAATCCCCGGACCACGGATGCTCTTTGATGGAAAGGCTTTTAAGATCGTTTTTCGAAAGCGTGTCGAGAGGCTTTGGTAGGTCGAGTTTGGCTTGCGGCTACCGGGATTAGGGATCGAAGGTGGCAACTGTTGATACGCCCGCCCGGAACGGTGAAATGTGGCAAACGTTATCCTCTCACGAGTCCTTCCTCTCCCTCCTCTTCTTGTACTCCCCTTGTTCCCGCTCGTGTATCGCCTCGGATGATCATTTTTATTAACATATCCGTTCACCTCGCGTTTTAAAATATTTCACCGTATCGCGTTCCGAATTTCCAGAGACCAGCAAGTTCGCGCTCATTCATCGCTCATAAGCGATGGGATATTCGGGAAGAAATTGAATTTTTTTCGATCTTTATGTATATGTATGTTTACAAATTGGTACAATTACTTGTGGAATAATTATATTTGAATCTGGCTTACTCGGAATTTAGTTAGATTAAGAATTATAATCTGCCATCTTTGAAACTAGTGGCCTCTAGGCTTTGGAGTCTTTGGAATCTAGAGTCTTTAAGAGAATCAGGAAACTGTAAAAGTTCTAGGATCTGGAATTACTGAAATCAGAAGGTTATTGTATATCCCTGAATTCTAGATTTTCCCCAATCTCCAGAATTTTAAGTTCTTTCAAATTTACAATTCTTGAAACTTATTACTGAAACTCATTATCGAAGCTCATTATATTTGAGATTTTCCAAAGTATCTATCTCTTTTAAAAATCTACAATCTCCAAAATTTTACATCGTTCGAGTTAAAAGAGAGGAGAAAAGAACAGGAACAAAGCAATCAGAAGAATCGTTCAAGAATCGAGCAAAGCCTAACATCAAATAGGATAGCATCTCCGCGAAACTTCCCCTCGTGAAACGCGCGATAACTTGTTCGAAACTAGGTATCCGCGTGCTCCCCCACGAATTTCTCGCGGGGAGAAACGGAATGCAATATCGATTAAAGACGAAAGCACACGAGCACGTCGGTCGAGGGTAAACGGGGCTCCATTGTAAGTACCAAGTGGCATTTTAACGTCGTTACGCGGCGTTCTGAGGGCGCGAGAATTCCGCGGCGGCGCGGTGGATTAAAACTAGCTAACGAGAGCCGGGGCCCCGCGATGGTGATTGCAAATAATAAAATCTATTTTGCCGGTTTATTAAATCCGGGCGCGGAATAAAAATGCTGGCGGATTATTGAATTATTCCCGCGGCGCGGGCGTAAAGCGCGGCCCGGGCCACAATAGCCGTCGCGCGAGCGGAAAGACTAACAATTTTTGCATCGACCAAGGCATCGCTTATGAGATTTCGCCCACGGTATTACGACGAATGTTAATGGAATTGCTAGGCGCAAAAACCAGCGAATGATTTCCCGACGTTGCGCGGCCCGCCAACTCTTGGTTAAAAAATTCAACGAGAACCGCCGGCGGAAGAAATAATTGTGTTTGTGATTGCGGAATTGGCTTGATCAAGTGTTTGTATAATTGTAGGAATTAGTGCCGATTAATCGTAATGCTTTTCTCCGTTTAACGATTTCCACGCTAATAAAATCATCCGTGCAATCGTTTTTTTGCCTTGTCGGCGAAAATGTCTTGTGCAATTTATTTCCTGTTTTTATAGTATTGTTTCTGTGTTTTATATAGTTCCTAAAGGTATCAGAAGAGTATCGGGAGAGTATGATTCGAGGAGAGGTGGCTAGTAAAAAAATTTTCCTAGAATTCAGGACGAAATTTTAAATCCGAAAATCTTCTCAATCTTCCAACAATTCTTCGCCTTCAGTTTGACGATGATTGTATCGGGAAAATATGATGCGTAGAAAACGCGTGAATTGTTGCGATAAGGAACGTTTTAGTATTTAAAAAAAAGAGAAAAAGAGAAAGAAGAAAAATACAAAATCTTACGTATCGTTGTTACAAATGTACAATTACATTCCAAATCGCAAAATTTCGCAAACCGACGAAACTCTTCTCATTCCTCTCCAAATCGTTGCTCATCGAAATAATTACGATCGCATTCAACCCGACGTGAAACGAGTGCAAAACCCGCCTTCGAAAAGATCGCATCGTGCACCGAAAAGAGAGAGAGAGAGAAAAAAAAAGAAAGAAAGAAAGGAAAGAAAAGAAAGAGAAGAAAAAAAGAAAGCAATACGGAGAGGGTGAAAAAGGACCAACAGGGATGAGGAATTAAAACGAAAACAGGGAAACGAAACGCTCGTCGTCGATTCCATCTCTAAAGAACGAAAAACTATCTATATCCCCGGTATCATATCGATAACATTCGTTATTACTCTTTTTGACATTTCATTTCCATGGTACGCGGGTCGAGGGTGCACGTGCAGCGTGCTAGCGCGCGCGCGTTCCCGCCGTGTTCCACGCGCGCTAAGCATATAACACCGGGTCGCCGGTGAAAAGACATCGGCTCCATACCCGCGTTTTCGAAGCTTGAAATCCGAATCAAAAATGCTTCCGAATCGAGAGGCGCGCATGACGCAAGGCAAAAGTCATTTCGACGCCGGTCCTCCTCCCTCCCCCCCTCCCTCCCCGTTTATTTATATTTCACAAATCGCTTTCAAAAAGAGCGCAATACTTTGGGATTATCGGGAACGGCTCAGTCGGCCAGGAGGAGAGAGGGGAGGGGAAAAAAAACTAAAAAAATAATAATAAAAATGTCACACAGAGAATCGCCTATGAGTCGCGAGAGCGAGAGAAAAAAAAAAAAAAAAAAATTCGGAAATATTATTAAAATCCGGTGGAAACCCCCTCCTCCTCGCCGTCCCCCTTCTCCCCCTCCACCGACCCGTTTTCCATACCCGCTCTTCGAGTTCAGAGGTATACCTCTCGGTTATCTTGGTCGAACAGCCCGTACACAAACATCCATTCGATCGTATTCAACGCGCGTAGAGAGGATCTGTCATCTCGTTCCTTCGGGGTTTCGCCTGGTAAAGTAGGATGTACGTATTAGATGATGGAGAAGAGGCGGGATAAAGCGTGGACGTGGTTGAAACTGGGTCTTCGTCTCTATCGGGTATCGAGGATTTTTTCGATCACGTACGAGTCTGATTGCAATCGGCCAAGCTCGTCGATATCGCGAGGAGAAGTTATGTCGCTGCCCGTGTTGAATTAACGACGCTCGAGAAGGGAGAAGGGGGGAGGGGAGTTGGATTGTTACCGTAGGGGTGGTGAAAGATTTAATGTGACAAGTTTGGGGGTGGATTCTTGGGGAGCGGGGATTTTCCTTTTTTTTCGGGATTGTTTGACGGACGGATGGGATTAATTGGACGGGAAGGTGAGAATTGTTTGCAGTAGTCGGAAAAGGATAGATACAAATGATTATATTGTTCTTTAAACTTTATTTTTAAAACTATTGGATTTTTATCGAAGCGTAAAGTAATAACTCTTCGTTAGAAATAGATATGGAATTTTTCCTTCTCTGTGCAATTTATGATAGGATTGGATATATTTTTATTTCACGGTGTATATATCACATGTATATATGTATTGATAATGGAATAATTAATACAATCAATAATTAAATTTTTTACTTTTATTTAGAAATTAAAAATCAATAATTAAATTTTGTTTAGATTGATGGGATACTTCGATAATATTATATTTTATCGGGATAATCGAATGATGTACATTACGGTGAATAAATAAATATTAACAAAATTACAAAATTAAAAAAACACAAAGGATTAATTAGAAAAGTAAGAATAAAGATTCTAAAGCTAGATCATCGCGATTAATTCAATCTTCAACGTCGTCATCGATAAATATAAAATAAATTCGAGAATAAATCGATCTGTCCCAATTATTCGTCATCAAAAACTGTTGGAATATATCGCTTACAAAAAAGAAAATAAAAGTAAATTATTTCAAACTCGTCAAATTATCACAATCAAAGAATCTATCAAATTCTCAAAATTACTATATTACATCAAAAATTTTACAATAAATTTCACGTTAAGAGAACATCAAAATCCATCAAGTAAAGAAAACGAAAAATTGTTCCATAATAATAATAATAATAATAATAATAATAACGACGATGTAGGTGGTCCCAGGCGAGTATGAACGTTATAAAAATTTGATAATCGAAAGTAGACTCATTTAGGGACGCACGTAGAAAGAGAAGAATATCGTCGAACCACTTTTTCTGCCCGATCTCTCCAATGGTTCGTGAGGTAATCTACATTCATATAAAATATTCTGGCCGAGCAGAAGAAACGAACGATAATAGTATTCATTATGGGGCTAAACTGCGGGTAAACGATCGCGTCAGTATCGTAACCGGCCACGTCGTTACGTGTGAAAGTGTTGCAAACCGAAAAGGAGAGATACAGAACTGGTTCTGACATCTTCACCGGTTCATTACAGACCGCGCCACGTATAAAAAAACACGGTGGTGAGCCGCGTGCACCGAGTCGGCCGATCCGCATTATTATCATTAATTATATGCGCATTACGGACACGACTCTGTTCGTAACAGTGTTGCGGCTATTAGGCCGCCGTGTAAACTCGCGTCGATGATCAACATGGGGCATGTACAAGTACACGATCTCGATGGCTTTTTGATCGGATCAATTGAGAAATAATGCGCATCCCTGGATAAAATATTCTGGGAATGGCCGATGCTGAAATCGACGATGAAGGCCGATACGATGAAAAGGTATAAACACGAAAATTTGAAAACATTGATTCTATATTTAACGTTGAAATTTTTGTTCGATGCGAAAATAATGAACGTTGATTATTTATCTGTGATACATTTTCGCCTCGAACGTTTGGGAACAATGAAATAGAAGAATGGAAAAGTGGAATCACGATCTTGATGAGGAAAATCTTAAAGAAAAATCTTCATCTGGAAACAAAGATCGATCGAAAATTGTATATGCTCAAAGTGAATTCAGTGAGCGTGTCAAAAGTGTGTACCTTGAACGCAAGAAATGAAACGTAAATCAATAGAGGAATCAGGCTGTACGATATTATAAATCACACAGCTATTCATTAGATTAAATCAGATTAAAATTAGAGAAGTATATTAAGAGAATCAATCCAGGAGGATTGTTGGACGGACGAAGCACGAATCACGATTATAACGTTGAAAAGAGCGATCTCGTATCGGCGAAGGTGAAACAGAGCCGAATGGAGAAATATGGGTGGCGGTGAGGGAACGTAATAGGAAACATCATCCCTTCCAACGTGAGTTTTTTCGAAGGTCGGTCGAACCGGGGAGAGCCAGAGTCCGAGGCCGGGTTTAATGTAATGCTATAAAACCGGCATAATTTAGTAATGAACGGCCACTTTGCACAAATGGCTTCGTGCATCACGGGCAAACCAAAGAAGTCCCTTTGGCCGAGCGAGCGCGTGATAGGATAATAGTAATGTGCTTAATGGTAAATGGAGGCATTCAAGAGGCCGAGATTCAGATGGCACTCATAATGGCCGCCTGAACCGGCGTATCACCCCTAATAAGTACAAGTGGCACAAAATAGCTGTAATCACTTGACATCGTGGATCGTAAGATTATCCTTCTCTCCCCCCACCCCCCTAAGACGTCGTTCTGCTTGCACGATGATGCGTTTGTCACATAAGCATCTCCCGTTCTCTTTCTGCCTTTCTCTGCCGTCTCTATCACTCGGCTCGAGCCAAAGTAAGAATCGCTCGAGATTGGAATCCTTCCTCGGCCATCTCTATTATTCGTTCAATTTTCATCGGCCTACTGCTTAATATTTAATAATTCCAATCTATCTTGAAGTTTCGATCCTCGAATCCTCGTGTCTTCTGAGCGGAAAACGTGTTTACAGTCGTAAGATCTTAAAGATCTTCGTAAAATCGTAGCGTTCCACGGTTCCGTATAAATAACGGAATTCTTTCGCGACTTGGTTACCGCGGAAGGATCGGAAAGCGGAGGTGGGTGAGCGCAAGGTCACGGTAATGGACCGTACGGGGATCACGGGTTAATAATAATCCAGGTCGCGTCGCACTATCGGCGGTAATTCAAAGCAAATTTAACGCGGAGCGTATCGCAATTGCGGACAAACCGTATATAGAGCGGGAAGCATAACTCACCGTGGGTTTGTTTGCATTATCTGCCGCGCTCAAATACCCGTATTTATCTCATCTCTCGTGACACCCTGATGGGAGATCGTTATTTTATTGACACCTCGCGTTACGCGAATATTAAATAACCAACGATAACATCGGCGGATAACGCGATATCATTCGTACACACGGCAACTCGTCTACTCCTTACGATTCTTTCGATGGCAATCGAATCGAAAATCGATCGTCCATCGCGGTTCCGGAACGAAGCCATCTCCACGGGGATGGACAAAATTTAACAGGCCTGCCTGCCGGTCTTGCGATTTTTCTGATCGAACTGAGGGGTGGGTGTATCATTGGAGGGGAGAGGGGGAGGCCGATGAGTTATCGGTAAAACAGCCGGCATAATATCGGCGGCATTAATCCCAGTAATGGCGACGCGGGGTAATTATTAATTTATACGACGCCTAGGAAAACGATTCGTGACGCCGGGGCATTTGTCACCGGCTTAAACCTCTTTCCCTCTCCCTCTCCCTCTCTCTCTCTCTCTCTCACCCTTTCGACTCATCCTCGCCAACTTTCATCTCCCCCTTCGCCTCGTTTCCCGCCAACACCCGCCAACTTGCGAAAGCCCAACTGACCTCTCCTCCTACCTACAGTCCTACCTAGCTACCTACTTATCCAACCTTTCACCGCCGTGGACGTGGACCTCGTCGAATCGTGTAAGGGGCTGTCCGTGGTGGGCCGTGATCGATGGAACGATTTCAATTAACAAAATGCGCCGCGTCGATACACGCATCGTGTCCCCGATGTCTCTCATTTCGAAGCAGCGTTTTCCGAATTCGTGGAAAAATATGCTCGCACTCAAGGTTAATGGGCCGGTCGAACGAGGCCGTTTCGACGAACCGGAAATCGCAGGGAGAGATACTGCAGTTGCCCCGGTGTCGCATTATTTTGCGGGCCTTCGATGGGAGTGGTTTATACCGAGGCGAAGGGTGGGCGCACTTTTTTGGACGCTTTCCATTTTCGAATTTTGCTTTTGATCTTGTGTGCGCAACGTTCTGGCGTGCGGTTTGTGTGTATTTTTTTTTTCATTAATTTATCGAGGAAAATTTAAAGGATTTGATGATCGGACGGAAGTTGGTTTATTTATTTATTTAATTTATACTCTATTACGTATGTATTTCCTTCGTTCATATTCATGGAAATATCTTTTCTCGTATAGTTTTTTAATTCGAGGAGGATACGAGGATCGGAAGATATTTCGTTTCTGATTAGAAAACCAGAATACGAAATGTGGAATTCGCAATTATGGATCGCTTTGCTCGAGTATCGATTAAATTTGAAGAGCCTTTATTGTTTACGATAAAACAATGAAGTTTTGCGTTTACAGTTTGCTTCAATTACACATCTCTATATTTACCTTGTCAAGTATGTCGTTTATCAATATTTTCCTTCCGATCTACACGTGATTTCCAATTCCTCTGGACTTTGAATATAACGAATCATTTCCATTCGTTAAAATTCTCGAACTCTGATCAATCTTTATAAATCCCTTCTTATAAATTGATTTTAAAGCAATTAAATTCAACTTCAAAGATGAACGATAACAATTGTTGAATTATTCCGACGATCTCAGATGTTAGAAATCGACGTTATAAATATTAATTTATAATTTCACTTAAACGACATATTTGACAAAAAAAATTATTATCAAAGAGAGCAACAGAACTAGCTCCTCCACTCGACTCGATTTTCAAACGATCGAATTTTTACAGAGCGCATTAGTGATTCCAAATTTTCGACCGACAGTACGTGCACGCGTACGAGAAACGATAATAATACGAAGCGATAAGAGTTCGTTACTTATCGTAACGTGAAAACTGTCGGCACGCCGGTTCTCGGCATTCATGCAACGGAATTAACCGTGAAAATTAATTAACACACTCGACGTGGAACGTGATATCGATACTCGAATCGGCGAAGGAAACAATCGGGCAGAAATCAGATTCGCCTAGAAACGCACGATGCTACGTGCGTTTCTCACTTGAGCGTCGTCTGTGTAACGTCGCTACCTGCGATAATTAAGCGACTGCTCTAATGAATCTCTATTCGCATGACTAATTTGCGCGATAAACTGACTAAATAATAATCCGCGATATTTCTCCCCTAGGAAAAGCATGGTCGATCGGATTCAACGTCGAGGATACACGTATGCGTATTTCGCGTATATTTGTATACATACGTGTGCGCGTGTGTGTACGTATATACACATCGTTGAAGGATCTCTACACGAGAGAGAATGTAATTTGACAGGTCAACGTAGCCGATAATGCGTTTCGAATTAATTCCTTTTTAATCCTTTATGCCCTCAACGAGCTGCAACTCGACTATCAATCGCCCCTCCCCCACCCTGCATGGACGTTCGAAGGGCGAAGAAAATTTGAAAAATACAATTTTTCGAAGAGAGAATTTGCTGTAAAGCCGAAACGAAGAATTTCGTGGTCGAAGAATTTTATAAAGGATATCACGTTAATTGAAAAATAATGTTTGACGTTTCCTGTAGATGCGCAGGATAAATATTTACAAGGGAAATCTTTGCAGGTCTATTTGTAAATTACACATTTGAATTGATTCCGATTGATTCCGCTTTTATCGTAAATATCGCGTGTATCATAAATGCGTATTATAACCGGAAACAAATATGCAATTGCGATCGTTGACGGTGTACTTACCCATGCGCTGAATTTCAGTTTCACGTGTTGATTCGTCCCGTTGTTTTTGTTGATCATTGATGTCGGAGGCGAATCGAAAATGAGGGGGAAGGGGGAAAAAAATCGAAGATTGGTTTCGAAGCGAAACCTCATTATTCGTTATATCGTTGTAGCCAGATACGGAGAGATTCTCGAAAGAAATTTTTCCTATTCCACGAACGTATCGAAATAATGATTTAATTCACGTAATCAATCATGATGATGAAGATATTTCATATATTTTTATCGTGTTCGCATTAATTCAACTACTAAATATAATGAAATGTATTTTATTATGGACGTTTTACATATTTGTTCAAGTTATATAAATTTTCATCGTGTACATTTTCACACCTTTAAATTTATGCAAATTCAAGAAGCAGAATATAAATTTAATTCACGGACTAAATATCATAAAGGATACTTTATTTTATGTTTCTGCATCGTTGCACAACCGTGCACAACCCTTGCGACTTTAGAAAAGTCGAGAATTATAAAACTACAACTTGTACAACTAAAACAAATTATTACGAATATTAATAATAGATTAAAAGTAAATTGAAAGAAACGAGTATTCGAGAACTACGTGATGTACCAAAATTTATTCGCATTTTATCGTACATTTTTTAATTAATTATATCTTTACATCTGATAATAAAAAATATGATTCCACAAGAATGTGTTACAAATTAATATATAATATAAATACCGTATGCAAATATCATCATGATAATCAAAAGAAGGGCAATCATTTTCCCTCGAAAATGATCGATCCTCGGGGACGTCTTAAACCGTGTCCGCAAGATCTCGCGGAGGACGAGGACGGTCGACCTAATTAATTTCCACGGTTAATCCCCGAAAATTAGACGGGTTCTCGGCAGCGCTGATTCGCTAATGATTCAAGGCGAGATCCTGGAGAAAAAGTTCTTCTTTTTTTTCTTCTTCTTCCTCTTCCTTTTTCCCCCCTCCCCTTTTTTCTTCCTTTTTATCTTCACGGTCTCCACGGCCGGATCTCCGCGGGTTCCGCATTAGCCCAGGATCGAGATAGTTTCGTGGGCCGAGATGGCGCGATCTCATTTGCATGAAAAAGGCGAATGGAAACTTTTTTCCCGCGGACTTCAACTTTAATTCTTAATGAAAATGAGACCCTCGTGAAGTCACTAGGCTGGCGCAAGATGAGATGGGAGCGAGAAAGCACGGCTGGTTGGATCCCGTCCTGCTGTGGAGGGGGGTGGTCGACAACCGAGAGAGGCTACCAAGGGGTAGGAGGGCGCTGACTATGAACAATGAACACGAGAGGGCCGCTCCATCGCCTTTGGCCACGCGGCCCACGGCCATGCCACTTAACGTCGTAGCTCTGGAATTGTCGTTGTCTCCATCACGTGTCTTTGCACCCTGCCACCCCTTTCCATGGTGGAAAACGATACGCGCTTCTTTATCGCGATGGATTCTGTAACTGGACGCGCGAAGAAAAATTTGGTTAAGGGGCCATTATTGATGATGGACTTTTCGAAGATTTATCGTTCGATTGTAATTTTTTATCCTATTCCTATTTCTTCTTGTCTGACGTAATAATATTATTCTTTTCTCTAACCTGACAAACTAAGTCCAGAATAAAATAGGATAGGATCTATATGACACAAAAGATTGGATAAACACTAAAGAAATTTTTCTAAATATTCTCGACTTCGTTCGTCGTTTCCATCATTTAAAATATTCTTTTTTATTTACGAAAGAAAAGATTAAATAAGAAATATAAAGAAATCAACGGTTTAGAAATTGCTGAGACACTGAGAATGGATTCTGCAGACGTACCATTGGGGCAATCTTATTAGTCGGCGGACAAAATTTCACCGGCTGGATTCACGGGAGAAGAATCTGGACGAGTATATGTACTCAGTAAGTATATGCAAGCCTTTATCTTGCGGAAGAGCCCTCAAAACCTTACCGCGGGCGTCACACTTGGCGAGTGTACGCTCTCTTTCGAATGCAATATTGCTTTACCCGGTAGGCAGTCGAGACGCTCGACTGCCAGGCCCGAAACAATAGTAATCGCACTCGACTTCATACTTAACCGAACACGGTTGTGGCACTGCCAGAAGGTATGTCTCAAAATCAGGAATATAATCGTTATCCGTGCTACGCGTACAGTTAAACGAGCTCCCGCTTTTTCAATTTCATGTACTGTTTCTACGGTTATTTTAAATTACTACTTACTTTTTCGAATAAGTTGGATTCGCCTTATTTAAAATTATTATTTTATAAATCGCTTACTAATATCGCTCTAATCAAAATTTTAAATGAACTTGTACACATTTGTTCAATAATTTCAGATCTTTTTCCTGAGACCTTGTTCCGAGCACTCGAAACTCCTTCTACTCCTCGCTCTTCTCGAAAATAATCCAAGATCAATAATCCAGTTACAAAACAAAGAAAGTCTTCTACAAAGTGTAGAATCTATTGAAGCTTATGCAATCGTTCGATCGACCCTAAAGAGAAAGAAAAGAAAGAAGAGGAAGAAGGAAAAGGAAAAAAATCGAACGGTTCGTTTCATGGTCGAGGTAAGCACTGTTAAAAAATCTTGGCCGAGAAAAATCCCTTCTGTTACCCTCTTTCTCTCTCTCTCTCTCTCTCTCTCCATCCTCTACCTCTCTCACTCTCCCCCTCCCCCTCCCCTATTCGACTCCTTTTCCACCACCTCCGCCCCCACCACCTCCGCCTCCTCCGGCCAGGCCTGTGCTCCTCCTGAGTTAACAATGGGGCGAGGCTCACGTGCGCGAGGAATCAAGTGTTCTCACACACTGGCGCAGTCCACTAGACCGAGGGCGCATGCATAATACAATGACCCTGCTAAGTACTATTTTAAAACAATGCTGAAATTGCTTTAGGGGATAAAAATGAACGAGGTAGCTAGGTGTATTTTTCTCCCCCACTTCTTTGACGAGGGTGCACGTACACCCAGGCCGGCCCATGCACGGGGTAGTTACCGTCGCGCCCCCCTTTTTGCGCCCCCTTCTTCCTGCTGCTGCGCCTGCACATAGGCATCGCTACGTACAAAGCTCCTAAGCCTTTGAGTCGCAGTCTCACCGGCGCACAATAAGGCGTCCCACTTTTTTGTTTTTACATTCACTTGGAGGGAAGTTGGTGAGAGAAGGATGAATAGCGGTGAAAGGGGGAGGGAAAGAGAGAGAGAGAGAGAGAGAGAGAGAACGAGACACCGCTGGCTAACCAGTCAAAGAAGGGTGAGGGAGGGTGATGAGACTGACTATAAGGCAGGGAAAGAGAGAGCCGGAGATGTAAAGTATGTATGTCTACCGGACTGAGGAAACTACCTTTTTTTCCTTCTACTCTTTTTCTTCTTTCTTTCTCTTTGCTTCTTCTTCTTCTTCTGCTTATTCTTCTTCTTTTTCTTCTTCTTCGTTTTCTTCGTTCTTCCTTTTCTTTTTCTTCTGTTTTTTTTTACCGAGTACGAACAGATAGTTATCCGACATCGCGTGCAGGGTGAGTTTAACGCAGATCTTCGAACGGATTTTTTCACAAGTTTGCGAGATTTTTTCTAACTGTTGATAAGTTGGGTAAATTATGGAGGATTCTTCTCTTTCTTTCTTGGAAAAAATTATTTGACTTTCTTTTCTTATCTGCCAGCGGAATGATTAAACGAGAACCGTTGTTTAAAATATCTTGCGTATTATTCGTACACTTTGTCGAAAAATATTTACGATACAATTCCTCAAAAACGTATCTTCTATATCGAAAGACGTACACGATACATTTTCTGTATCGATTCCTGTCTAATTACACTATTAAAAAAGAAACCAATAGTTAGCACCACAAAAAAACAGATCCAATTTAAGCTATTATCAGTTATTCTTCCACGACGACGATTAAAACTACGTATGAAAAAATTACACGATAAACTTCTTCGAAATCCCAATCCCGTCTCGTATGATCGTAACAAACTTGCCAAGAATCCAAAAAAAAAAGAGAGAATAAAAAGTTATAATCGAGCGTTTATACAGCCGATCATCTTTTTCCATACGTGAGTCAGTCGATCATACAACCGCAATTAACGGTGATCGAAAGTTAGTCCGGTCCTTGGCGAATTTATGATCGTCGCGTCGTGGGAATTTGACCGTCACGTACCCTCCTCTATCGATCTTCGAAATCGTCGTCGGCCGTATTCGTCGTCTCGGGTGTATAGGCGGGATATCGCGGGAGGGTGGGTCCGAATGGCCACTCGAGGATCACATAGACGGAGGGGAGGGTGGGGGAGAGGGGGAGAGTTCTTAGAACCGGCTGTTACTTTGACATTTTTAATTACCGACCCCTTGTTTCCGGCAAGCTCACTTGTCTGTGCTTTGTGAGCCGTCGACTCCTGCCGGCTTGACCGGCATTAAAAAGCGGAATTTCTCGGTGGAACGAGTCGAGTAGCACCGGGTTAAGCTTAAATTAGCGATCATCTAAGGCCATACCGGCCGCACTTCATACGATTCCTTGCTTCCTGGAACCCTCTTTGACAACCGGGCGAATGGTAGACGAATCTTAATTCACCCATTATTCCTATTAAATTCTTTCGTTATTAAATTTTTTTGAAAAAGAAATGGCGAAAGAAAATATCGATCGAAACCGTTTCTTTTTTTTTTTTTTTTCTTGGTCGAGCTTTCGACATTATTTCGAAGTGGGAAAAGAAAAGAGGATTTAAAAAGTCTTAAGGAACGAAAAGATATTTTTTTTAATAATTCTCAGTAAGATGATGTGAACGATCGTGTGTTTTTCACTTGGATATGGAAGAAAAGGGTTGATATCTTGAATCACTAAACTCGTTTAAGTGACGTTAATTAATCGGAATGAAAATTTAGTGGTAGTGGTATAATACTTTGTAAGCGATTTTTGATTTCATATTTTCTTGTTACGTTTTATCTACTTTTCATTTATTTTCATTACTCGATTCCAAATTCTTCGGGAAAAATATTTTGGGGGAAATTGAGCGATATTTCTCGTTCCATTTATCAGAATCTTATACCGAAGATATTATATTACGATTAAAAAAAACTTTTTCCCCGAGAAAATTTCCGATAATTTGTTGTACATTTCGCAAATTCGATTACTTTTTTCATTTTTTATTAGATCGATATTTCTTGATATTGGATTATCGGATCGACGCTCCTTGGAATTATGAAAGTGTAACAAAAGTACAAGGTTATATGTTTATTTGTCAAAGGAGGGCGGCAGAGAGAAAGCGAATCGGACAGACCCTTCAATTTTGTCCGTATCTTGCAATTTTGTTAATGCGATTCGTCTCGTGCAATTTGATTAAAGTGATATTAAATCTCTGCCGGGTTTCAGATTCGTTTATGACCGCCACATCGATAATGATGTTATTTTTATTGTAAATGAAACGAAAAGCAGGGAGCCGGTGAACGACCGGTGTCCTACGCTCCCTTTCATCGTCTCTAACGCAATTTTTCAATGTCGTTACCGGCAACGTTTGAGGGAAAGTGGAGGCTTTTAAGGTAAACTAATGCCTCGATGTTTTTCACGGATGATATTCGATGCGATCATAATTATCGGCATTAAAATAAATTGTTTTGTTATTTCATATTTTTTTCCCGTTATTCGAATTTAAACAATTCGCTTTAAAGTCAAGAACGCGATCTTATCATTACCTTCGTATCTTAATTAAATAATATCTTATTCGAATTTCAACAATAATAACACAATACGTTACTCGAAATTTCGAATGATCCAAAGTCCTATATCGGTGTCCTTTTAGAATTTTCCTTCTTTACCGAAAATTTTATCGTTTCGAAAGAATGCAAAATTGCATTTCTTTTTCCAATTAATCAATAATCGATCAATAGGATTCTCTCGTTTGTCGCAATCGAGTCAAATAGCCGAAATTGTGTGTTATTTATAAACGACGCGTATCGAATATTCGCCGATTAGAAACATACGCATTTCCAAAATTAGCGTCACCCTGTAGGCATAATGTAGATAGCCGTCCTCGCGTGAAACCAATAATCGCGTGGCACAGGGTTGGATATAGATTAGAAGGGTGAGTCGGCATAGCTAATACACGCGTTAATAAGAGCCCCGTGTTCCACGCTCGAAGCTCTGTATATAAGCGGTAGGCATGTAATTTCTAACCGCATTTCCCTGTATTCGCTTCGAACGTACGTACACGTACGAACGAAGGTGGCTGGAAGTTACGAATTAGTATACCGTGTGTCTCGTGGCAGAAAAGAGCCAGATGATACAAACGTTAGAATTAACGTCTCTCCCCCCTCGTGCCGTGATAACTGGCCCCTTTCCTGGTTCATTGATTTTTTTTTCCCTTCCCTTCTCGAAAATTATATTTATAAATATTTTAAACGGAGAGAAAAAAGGGGGGAGGGGGAAGAAGAAGGCGGAACGTTTCGTGAACTCGAAAAATCTTTATCGCGTAAATATCTTTTCCGATACGATCGGATGTGTGTCACGTTTATGCGCAAATGTTGCGTTGCCACGAATTTTAGCCTCGAGGCTTTAATTAACGGAATCAATTTATCTCGCATCCTTCGGTTAAACGAAACGATCGAAAACACTTTTCACGTGTGCAAAATTTACAATCCTTGCTCGACATTTGTCGAGAATGCGCGCAATTCTGGAACGATTGGAAGAGAAAAATTATCGAGGATAAAATATCCATCGACAGTCTCGCTCGATTCTCGAGATCCGGGCGAGATGTTTACGAGACAAGTGTTTCCGGCCTTGTTCCCCGAAACGTTCCGGTGTTTAAGCAACGCGGCGTCGGGGCAGCGTATCACCCGTTACAATTCGACTAGACGAGTACTTATACGCCCACAGAGAGCAGACACACCGGTAGCCATGCAGGAGGGCGGAGGGGGTGGACGGTGGTGGCTGTCCGTAGCCCGCAGCCTGTAGTCACGTAATTAGGTGATTAAAATTAGATCTCGCATCAGCCAGAAACTCAATTAGCAATTAAACGTGGCATTTTCTCTAATTACGATACGTTCTCACTAATTACAGCAGCTAACCTTCCTCCCTTTCGCCTCGTCTCTCGCGAACTCTCCTCCCTTCCTCCCCTCTATCCTCCCCTAATTCTCTCCCTTCCGTCCCCCCTCGGATAGACCCACTCTCTTGTGTGCACACGCAACTCGCTCTCTTTTTCCATTCTGCCCCCTTTCCTTCTCCTCCCCCGCCCTCTTTCTCTTCTCCTTTTTTCCTCCTCCCCCTCCCTCCCTCTTACGACGACGGTGTCCTCCGTCGAAGCGTGTAGCGCAGCGTAGAGCACTCGGGGAAACGAACCGGATCTGACTCGGTGCACGCGTTTCGACCTATCGAAAGTATCGATGCCAATTGCCTGCCGTCGCACAGGCCCCTGCCTTCCGCGGCGACGACCCTCCGGATCGTCGACGATCGGGGACGACGACCATCGACGCACTCGTTTATCGAATTACGGCGAGGAGAACGCTGCGTCTCCTCGTCTCTAACTCTTTCCTACCATCCCCTCGATACTTTGTTACCTTCCACTTGGAGGAGGGCTGATCATGCTCGATCGACGAGATCGCGCAACTTGGGGAGGACGGGGGGGAGAGAGGGGGATTGGAAACATGTGTTTTTCTACAAAGGATGGAGGAAAGGTTGTTGTGCGTGTCGCATTACTTTTTCTTTTTATTCTATGTTTATATGTCGTTCGACTCGCAGAGTTTGAAGGGTCGCAGAGAGGGATATTTTGGGTAATTGGATTGTTCATGTTGCGGTTGTTTTAAAAAGGGAATCGTCTTTTATCGTTACAGTTGAGATAAAGTAAAAAAGAAAGAAAGAAAAAGATAGTAACGTTTCGACCAATTTTGAATAATCGTGACTGATGTAATAAATTTCGACAATTTTCTAAATTTAAAATTTGCGAGAGTTGTATAATAGTTAATTTTTGAGGAATCGTTTTCTACACAACGAACCGTGGCAACGTAAACTTTTGCCTGGAAAATTACCGAGATCGTTTCGATCCGGCAATAAACTCGGCCGGATGGATTCAGCCATTAGCATAATGCGGCGAATGTCTGTATTATAGTTTTCGGTCCAGCTAACTGTTTGCCCGCGATTAAGTCAGGCAACAGTTATTATTTCTTGAAACGTCATTAGGAAACGGCGTTTAAATCGAAACGGTTTATTGCACTATTTTCCTTTATTTTTTTCTTACTATTTTAATATCATCCCAACCAACGAGTCTCATTATTTCGAACTTCGAAAAATAATCGTGGCACAACTTAAAATATTTTAATCGACCCAATATCCAAAATTCGATCCATCCAATCGAAGAGAATATCTTTCGATAATATCTTTCGAAATACTCTCCCAGATTTCTCTGCTACTTGAATCGATTTTTCGTTCAAGCGATTCAAATATCTCAACAAAAATATTTATAAAACGGAATAAAATTCGTTTCCAAGATTTCCAAGATTTCAAGATCCCCCGATGTGCGATTGTGATCGCTCGACTGATCGATAAGCATTTCCGGGAGAAGGTTTTGCGAAAAAATGGGGGCACGAGGGGAGGTCTGATTCGCGTGGACGGATGAAAGCGTTTATTATCAGGCGGGTAACAGAAATGCGATGCCGGCGCACGGTCACGGGTGCCGATTATTTTAATCACCACGGAATTACCGTCGCATTCACCTGTCCCAATGAATAATCATATCGAATTACACACGAACGGCTCTCAATCGTAGATACGATTATACAGCGTAGGTACGTTACGTAACACCAGCCGACTTAATTATTGAACGGGAGTCAGGCGCGACTATTGGGTTTGGTAATTTGCCACTTACACGGATTGTCGTATATGCGCCCGGGAGACAGGGGCATGTATGTACGTGCCCGAGATTGTTATTTCGGATATCTGATGATGAACGCGAATCTGATTCTCGTAAGCACGTGTTGTCGGCAGTGGTTTGAATTATTGGTATTGTCGATTAAATAGCTGACGTTAATTCGCCTCTCCCGATCCCCAGACTTTCTTCCTTCCTTCCTTCTACTTCTTCTGCCCGAACGTATTCTCGTGTATCGCGTCAAGAACGAACCGATATTTTTTTCTGTAATTTATTCTTTTGTATTTCATTCGAAGAGTGCAATTCTTTTTTTTTTTTTTAGGATCTTTCTTCCAATTTTTGTGAAAATTGATTTACGATTGGGAAGTTTGATCGGTTAATTCAGGACGTTGGTTTCTTGAATTTCATTACAAAGTGTATAGAAAAGAAAGAAATGCCTGTTCCCCTTTAAAGTGGGGTGGAATATAATAAACGCGGTACACGTCACACGTGCGGTGTTTAAATACACGGTATTTGGCGAGACTTTGCGTCCGATTAAGGTTTCGCCGCATGAAAATTGATTCCTTTTTACCTCTCCTCATTTATATAACTCCGACATCCGTTAATACGTTTATTAATCCCTTCCGCCCGATGGAGTTCATTAATTTAAATCCATACCGCTTTAAACGCTCCTCAAGGGTGTACCGTTCGCGCTGATTTCAATTATTGGTGTCGTCGATCAATTAACCGAAGTTAATTGGTGGTTCGAAGACCGTCGTGCCCGCTTCTTCATAACGACACCGTGGCAAATAGGCTCGATCAAACCTTTTTTTCTTTTTCTTTCTTTCCCTTCTACATAATTCGCTTTAAATTGGCGCACACTCGAATTACTTTACCGCAATTATTAACTCCAGCCGTTAATTCGTCCGATTGTCGCGCCCATTTTAAATTTCCCGCCACGAGGCCGCGAGAACCTTTCGAAGTTTAACGATCATGGCCGAACTTTAGATATATTTATACGATTATACGAATGAATAATAAGTAAGGATTGATCAATCGTTAATTTAAACCGACCTTTGTTTTCTATTATAAAAGTATAAATATAATGTCGAGCATCAAAATATTTATCTTTGAAGTGGATGAAAGAACAGATGGGACACTTTGATTAAAAAGAGCGGTATTAATTCTAAGAGCATTACAAGTTTCCGAGATTAAAAATGTAAATACACAAAGAAAGAAGATCGAAAAGTTCCGTTGCCGATCCAATTGTTTATCTTCCAAACGAATGGGTCTATCAACCCCACTTCCCTCAATTACCCTCTCTCTGTCACGATCCTTTATCAATTTTTCCTCTTTTTTTCTTTTTTCCAAAAAAAAAAAAAAAAAATGACGAACGAAGGCAGACAACACGAAAGTTGAATCTAACTGACGGACACCATGGAATTCACAAAACAGCATTGTTAGCCTCGGTTAATAAATTACGTTGATCCGGTTAGTTCCGATAAAAAGAAAGGAATCACTTTGACGTGCACGAGCGTTACAAAAGACACTAATGACGCCCGGCCCAATCGATAAAGTCAGTCTAGCATGACGCGGATCCTGAAAGCCTCCGGACTGGTGAGATGTATAATTAAAGCAATATTTGGGCTTACGTAATTACGGTTCATTACTGGGTTCCCCCGACAAAACACCGGACTCAATAAGATACGCATGCTTGGTTAACATTATGTCACATGGCCAAATTACGTCCCCGATTCCATTAGCTGAGTTGGAATAAAGTTACCGATCGATAGGTATACACCTTTCTCTCTCTCTCTCTCTCTCTCTCTGTCTCTTTCTCTTTCTCACTTTGTATGTATATGATTCGAGCCGTATAAACTCGACGAGGAGTCAAGAAGATTGGTGACGATCGGTCAAATGGACGCCATTGTACCCTACTTCAGGGAAATTTGTACAGTCAGGGCGGACTATTTTTTTTAATGAACCAGATTTGCATCTCTGAACGGCGATAAGGGGCGCAAAGTGCTTGGTTGGAAGGACTCCGAGATTGGGACCAAGTTTCAGAGATAAATTAAGGCGTGCTGGAGGTTGGAGGGTGGGCTTTTGTGGAAAGGGTGGATTAGTAACGTAGTCGAGGTGTTGGAAACTACTGTAGGATCGGAAGTGATATTTTAAGGAAAGAGTTTATTTTTTGGAAATTTAAAATTTTATTTCTCGTTCGTTTCTTTCCAAACGACGAGATTTATTTAAGATTCTTTCTTTTTTTTTTTCTTTTTCACTCTTTCTTGACTTCCTTTTCAATACCATCTTTTCAATTTCATTTGTTCATTTTCCTTTTTTTCTTCTTCCCCCAAGTATTCTCGCTCTATTGTCTGAAAGATATATCGTCACGAAAGAGTTAACAACGTAACTAAGGAATAATTTCTGGCAGAAAATATTTTAAAGATCCTCCACTTTCCCACACCATGAATATTTTATGAAAACAGTTCCACGAACAGGAGGAGGTGAAACCTTCGCGCGATAATGAACAAGTACCCCGCTTTCGCATAATTCATAATAACCACGATAAATCCTCGAAAATTCTACGTTTTCCACGAACGACACGGATCCACGGGTAGGAATGTTATTTCAGAATATTAACATCGTTGACGTTAATTGGCAAAAAATCGTCGGTTTGAGCCGATTACGCGCTGGATATTACCGACGTTCGAAGAAACAGGTATCGATCTACGTGGCGAAAATGCTACATCGTTCAACATAGTAGTGTTTACTCGCGTGAAGGTTGGGAGGAGGGAGGGGGAGGGAAGGGGGAGGGTGGGGAGGGAAAGGCATTAAAATTAAAATTGATGGACTGCAGTATCGCAGCCAGCGAAATAATCTGGAAAGTTATGGACCTCGTAATTTACCACGGCCTTACTTAAATTCATAATGAGACGCATTTAAAGCAGCTGCCGGTAATCGCGGCGATTAAAACGTCCTTAAGCGCGCACCGAAACAAATTATATGCCCAGTTACGAAACAACGATTTTTATTTGATCTTTTCTTCCTTTCTTTTCTCTCTCTCTCTCTCTCTTTCTTTTCTCCCTTTCTTATATTTCTCCTTTCTTCTTCGTGATATTGAAATTCTTTATATTACTATTGTTGTTGTTATTATTATTTTTTCTATCTTGATCAATTTCTAAAACGCGAAACCGTTCGTTCGTTCGTTCTTGATGTGTTATCATAGATGGTAAACGATCGTACGCGTAACACGTTGAGATTGCCTAATTGCGAATGAACTATGATTCACCAGCACCGTTTAACCCTTACACGTGAGCCTCGCGTTCTGCGATGATTCGATGTGATTAACTCGGCTTGCGGGGAAACGGAATCTAGGGCAGGAGTTTGTATTTTTTGTTTCAATTTCATTTGCAATTGTGGCAGTATATCTTATTAATCTAGATTGCAAATGATTGTGCAAGCTCGTATGTTTCTTTAATTATAATTAAACGAATAATGCGATGTAAATTTAATTTTTATTATAGAATTTTGTAACGAACATTTAATTCCGAATAATTTTTCCAACTCGTACGTCTTCGTATTTTTCGCGCGTTTAACATCTACTCTATTTCGTATTATCTCTGTATCGATGCGGTCTAAGCAACGTTCGAAATTCTTTTTTCTTTCCTTTTATAAATTGGCTCGAAAATTGGTTGGTAATTTTAATACACGTTGACGTATTTCTATTATATTAAATTACAATACGAGAGAATAAATTTTACGTATTAAAACTGAAGGGAATCGAATGAAATAGAACGTCAAGTCCAATTCGACGTAGGACCGCAATAGGTTAACCCCTCTGCATCCGCAGATGAGATATCTCGCGATGTAATTTCGTTCATGCGATACTATGAACGAAATATTTCGCATCTCTATTTTCCGATATTTGTGATATATTTACAAAAAGTAGGGAAAAAATTTGTTTCGATTTAATTTAATTTAATAAATACATTTGACATTGCCTACGAATATTCCAGATTGAAGAATGACAAATATTTTTATACATATCCCCTTCCCTCTCCCTCCCTCCCTCCCAAAAAAAATGTGTCGCCAATTGCGTCAATAAATATCTTCCTATTCTATATTTTAGCATCGTTAATTATTTTTTTCTTTTTCGCGCGCGCAAAAAAAAAAAAAAAAAATAAAATCAATCTTTTTCATTAATAGATACCTCTACGTCCATAACGAACATGACGTAGCCCAATGAGATCTAGCCCATAGGTGTAAAAAAGGGTTAAGCAAATTTGCGGCGATCACCGATCACCCCAAAGAATTTCCTCTTTTTTTTTTTTTTTTTTCTTTTTCAACACCGAAGAGCTTATCCGCGATAAGAGAAACGGATATTACACATTGGAGATTTTTCAATTTTGCAGTTTTAATTCATTACAACACTTCCATATAATTTTTTTTTTATTTTCTTTTCCCTTTTTCTTTTTCCTCTCTTTTTCCCCCTCCCCCTTCTTTTCTTTTTTTCCCCGCCCAGGGAACTTTCGATTCGAAATTAGTTATTGTACACGAGACCCGTCGTCGTCGAATGGAAGTCCTGAACCCCTCCCCCCTTGCCCTCTCCTCGCCCCCTCCCCCTCCCCTCTCGCGAATACAAGAACGATATCGAGACACTTGGTGGAAATTGATTACCGCTTTCGATCGAACCTCTCCCCCTCCCCCTCCCCCCACTCCCGGTATCAAATTCAACAAATATAATTGCAGCAAAAACGAGGCTTTACTAGTATGACACGTTCCCCGCACGTATCCGGACAATTATTTCTCCATCCATTTCCTATCGCCGCAACCACGATATTCTCGAGGAATCCGATATATTCAATTAACGTTATACCGCACCTCCACTTGCGGAGCAGGGAGGGAACCACCGCCGCGCGTATTTTCCACCGTGCCTAGAGTTAGAGAGTAATTCTTTTCCGGGACATCGCCCAGCCTTTTTTTGCGCCCGCCACGGCTCCCTTCCTCTCGCCCTCTCCCCCCCGAGTTTATGAGGTCAATATGCGGTTTGCGGTCGCTTACGATTTTAATTCGGCCGGCGCACACCGATTCTTTCGCCGATTCTCAATCTTCGTCTGACCGAAACTGGATAACGATTTTTGCGTTCACAGCGCGAAACCGATACACACACGGGAGGGGGAGGGGAGGAGGCAGGGAAAATTTACACGATTCAATTCGATGATTCCGATTCCCCATGTCCCAGTTGTTGGGGGTAGGTTCTTTTTTTTTTTTTTTTTTTTTTTTCCTCCTCGAATATCGAGTCGGTGAAAAGTGATTTGTTCGATTTGTCTGCGCGATGAGGAGGTCGAGCGTTCGAACCGGGATTTTAAAATTAGGGATTAGAAAATTAATTTTCTTTGATCACTTTACGGGGGGGAGGGGGTGATGATAAGGGTAAGCGCGCGTCGATTGGAGAAGAAGTGGCGAAGGGAAGAATTTGGGGAGAGATAGAAATTATTTGATTGATGGTGTTTGTAAAATAAATAGATATATGCCGGTTGGAAAGGGTGGTAAATAAATGAAGTGGATAAAGAATTTAGGGAGGAATAAAAATTATTTTTTTTAATAATTACTATGGGAGTAAAATAAATACGAATTGGAGAGAGTTGTAAAGAAGCGAGGTAAAAATAATGTAAAAACAGTAGTTGGATAAATAAAGAATGTTGATTTATTTTTTCACTAGGTTTAAATGGGTTTTTTTTAGATGGTAGAATAATTTTTATGTAATATTTTATTTATATCGGGGAGTACATTTATTCTTTTTTTCTTTTTCTTTTTTCTTTTTTTTTCTTTTTTTTTTGAATAATTTCGACATTAGTATTTTTGTCACTTCATTATTGTATTTTAACAGTTGTGCGCGCGTATATGAACTTTATAAAGAGGTGAAGCGAAGATAATATAGAAACAATATGTCCTTATCGGGCGGATAAATTTTCGAATAATTTTGATATAATCTTTTATTACTTTCATTATTATTGAATAACTTTGTAAATGATCTTCGTGAAAAATAAAATAAAATAAGGATAATTTTTGAAAACAGTATTTTATATATATATATAAAATTTTCAATAATTTACACATTAGTTTTAATAATTCTAATTATTAACTTTCAACGATTGTATCATTTCATTGGAGAGTACATTATACATTTTTCTCATTCATTATTTATCCATACGTACGATCTACCCGTTCGATTCAATTTCATCATCGCGAAACTTCTGGCGAACAGAAAATCCGTCATACCATTCACATGTAAAAGGGAAATTTTACTAAATTTTACCTGAATGCGGACTCATGGAAATACATAACATAAACATGAAATTTTCTTTTTATGGTTTGATTACCCGTAATTTATCTCTCATTTGCATACCGCGTATCGTATTCATGAAAACTCCGCGTGTATCGGGAGAGGGGGAGAGGAGGGGAGGGAAGGGGGGGAAAAAAGGAGAAAAAAATCCGTGGTGGGTGAATTCGATATACCATAAAAATCGACATTCCTCTCAATCACCCTGCACCGCTCATTATCCTCATCGATTCGAAAACGCGACGAGGGGTGGCCGTGCTTCGAAAAAGCATTTTTATTTTTTTATTTTTTTTCCACGCGACGAAAATTCCTTACAACGATAAATCATGATTATTTGACCGAGGCTTCCCCGACCGGGCAGTATATTTTACTTACAAAGTCACACGTTGGATCACGCGCACAATTTTTTGCCTGGTTGCCTGGGTATTATATTTTTAAATGGTTTTTACGTTTTGAATAGCAATAGGGGCTCGCTTATGTACCTCCACATACTCCTTCCTTTCGCCCATTTTCGTCCACTGGACTGAAGATTATTGTGCTTCAAGGTCACTGGATCTCCTCTCTCGCCGTTCCTTTTTCTCGAATTTTTCACGTTAAATTTCGATAAAAATTAATCGATTAATAGTAAATGAAGTTACGATTTAAAGAGATAAAAAAAAAAGTATATACGTACAACGATTAAAAATAAATGGAAAATAATCTTTGTAGAAGAAGTATACGAAAGAAGATAAAATTTCAATCGGGAAATTTAAAATTTTAATTCTTACACATTTAATATCTCAATTGGGAAAATGAAATATAAATTTTCAATTTTTACACACTTAATATTTATTCGGTTTTTAACTTAACTCGATAGTTAAAAATTTGGTTAAATTTCAACTATTTTATTTTAATTTTATCGATGATGTTTATCACGTGAAATATAGAATGTAAAACAAAATAAAATATCGTCAAGTGATATGATCTAATTGCTACTTATATAACAATATCGATCAACGATATTGAATTATAATTAAAGTTATAAATGTGTACAGCCCCGTAATAAATGATATTAAAGAAGGATTGATTTCTTTGATAGACGAATCAAAACGTTCGACCTCGTTACGATTTCCAGCTTACTCGTTCCTACGATCACGCCTATGAAACGAAGTCGACGTCAGGCTTTCCGTGGTCGTGCACGGTATCGTTTGTGTCAGACGGGCGCCGACCTCATTTGCGGGGCTTTCGTTGGAACTTCGCGGCCAAGAATTATAATTAAGATCCTGTGGCCCTTCTCCCTTTGCCCTCACCCTGTCCAAGGCGTCTTCTTACCTCTCCTCCTCCGACACAGGCCACCTTTCGTGATATTACATTCCATTCCAAGCTGAATCAATCCTCTAAATGGGCGGAAGTTTAATTTGTGAGCCGTTGCAAAATAATCGCGCGGTTGGAAAACGTGACTTCGTCGTGACTCGTTTATTATTCACCATTGCTTTTCGTCGATGCTTCAAAATGTTCGCCTCTGGATGGGCGGCACAAATTTTCTCAACCGAAACCGATTCCAAAATCCGGTTTGCAATCATGGTAAAGGAGAATGGAGCAAATATTGAGTCTATCAGAGAGACGTGTGTCCATTGAAAGGATAGATACTACGACGAGAATCGTGTTGATCGAGTTCGATGTCCAGACAGGCAGGATTCTCATTGTTTCCACCAAAAATCGGATTGATCAACTAAAATTTTTTTTTTTGGAAAAATTATGTCTCTAATATACCACTACGTGTCACGATAACAAAAACAATTACGTGAGAGATTAAAATTTTTATGTGAAGCAAAAAACACGAGAAGAAATTAAAAGTATTTTCATTGAAATTCACTGTTGAAATCGCCTCTCATTTTATTCTAATATCTCAATCGGTTATCGGGATATCGAGGACTCAAAATGTCCATTATGAATAATCTCGACCTATATTTTTCACTGAAAGTAGTACGCATTAATACTTACAAGTTAAGTAAGTATCGCGTCTTTCGTCGTATGCGATACTTATCTAATGAGAGCAGGTGCAAGCGAGAAATCGGAATAAACGATAAAAACAGAGACAGTAAACAATTAAAAAATGCCTTTTTCTTTACAGATTTATCTCGAGAACCGGAATTCGTGTTGAAATAAATAAAAAAATGTTTTAAAGAACAACATTCCACGCTTTTAACCTTTCACCCATTGACCGAAAATTATTATCTTCGAACTTACAACGGTTTAAATTTTTTAATAAATTGAAAAAAAGTTAGAATAAAGAATAATTATTCTTATTGTTGGTCAAAAGTAATCACTCGAAGAAATCGAATTCATCTTCGACTTCAAACTTGGATAAAAAACATGAGAGATATAAGAAGTATTAATCTTTGTCGAAACGAGTGAAAGACAGTATCGAAGTCGGTATCAAGAAGTTGAGAAACCGCTTGGAAGTCTCGCCGCGAGAGAAAAAGAAAAGGTAGAAAATATTTTTCGTTATTGATCGATTGGTCGTCGTTCAATTGATAGTGAATATTTTTCTTCGATTAAAATCTGAAAAGGTTTTTAATCGCGGCGAGCGGAGACGCTCGTTGAAAAACAACAAGCCATCGTAACGAATAATATTTAATTCATTCGAGTCGCGCTCCACGGAGGAAGGGAAGAGGAGGGAAACGCTCTTTCGTCACGGGTAAATATTAATCGCAAACCGGCTGGAGGGCGCGAAAGAGAAATTCGAGTCGATCTGCATGCGGAATCTTGTTACCATCCTCGATCGATAAGAATCGGTTCGTGTCGTTGGATCGACGCGTATATATATATATCTTCCAAAGAAAGAAAAAAGAAGAAGGAAAAAAATGAGAGAAAAGAAAAAACAAAACAAAAATGGGGACGTATATGTGTATGAACAAACGAGAGAGAAGACAGAAGAGAGGGGGTCCGGTAACAGGGTATAGTTTTCGCGTGTATATTATACGAACGTTTTACACGGAACTACGGTAATTTCGCGGGACGATTCGCGCGCGTCGAAAGTTATTCGTTTGATTCGTTACCAACGAAACGAGCACACGCCTCGGTCATCGTGCTCGCTGAAATGCAAAACGTTTTCGTATCGCTACGCCCGGAGTCGAGATACATTTTTTTCAAAGCAAGTCCCGTATCAGGGCCGGCCGCGAGAGGGACAGAGAAGGGCTGGTTGGGAGGATCTGGGAGGAAAAGGGGGGTGGCGTAGGTGGAGGGTGGCGGGAATCGGGCAGAAGAGCAGAGAGAGCCCCCATATGAAACCGTTATCTCCACCGATTCAGCAATATTTTTACATTTACTACCCCCTCCGCCGATGATCCCCCTCCCCCCTTTTTATGCCCATACCCCTTAATCTGAAGCCCGCAACCTAACGAATGTACGAGTACAGCGGGGCTTACATTGACTGTCGCTGGGCGCAGTTTCCAACCAGCCAGGTATAGAGGCCGAAAAACCCAGGGAACACTTTAGACTCCGTTTGTTATTATTACGAATTCGATTGCCACAGCCACAGTGCCACTATACACTATCTGGTATACAGGTATACCGTACATGGATTTCTTTCTTTTGCTATTTTTTCGTATTTCTTTTTTTCCTTTCTTTCTTTCTTTCTTTTTATTTATTTATTTATTTATTTTTTTGCTTTCTTTTATTTCGAAGGGATACCACCTGTCCTCTCCTCGTCTTTTTCTCTCTCCCCCCCTCTTTTAGGTCTTGCCTACTTTTTGCAATTTTCGTGTTTTCGCTTCCACGCGTCCACACCACCGCCCCCCCACTTTCCGCCGCTCCTGCACTACGGGTCGGAAACTGAATCCTGTAATAATCCTTTTCGATAGATCCGGCGTGGACTAGGGGGAGAGGGAGGAGGGAAGAGGGAGGGGGAGGAAGGGGATGATCCGAGTAATGTCACCAGATATTTATAGCTCGTTCATTCGCATGCCACCGGGAGAAAAAACGTTATTTTCGAGATCCATAGTAAATAAAATTGCAGATTAATTCTGGCTAAAATACTACGTCGAGGAACGCTGCGACGCGTTGTTATCGTTGGGATACGGTTGAAAAAAAAAAGAAAGAAAAAAAAAGTAGAGTAGGAAGCAAAGTGAGAGAGAGAGAGAGAGAGAGGGAGACAGGGAGAAACAGAGCGGGCGAGCGAGGGAGCGAGACGGACAGGAGTGGGGCGGAGGGGGTGGGAAAACAGAAACGGTTGTGTACGGTTATCGAAACAAAAAGAGGGAAAAAAGAACGGGAGGGGAGTGGGGGTGAGATGGAGGGGGGAGAGGAAGGAGGGTGGAAAAGAGACGAGCCGGCGAAAAAAATGACGGCAGACGAGACTGGCGCGAGGGAGGGAGGGAGGGAGGGATTTTCGTCGCGCGGAAAGAAAGTCATCGAATTGGACTTATCAAACGGCGGCTGGTGATCCATCGAGCCGCGATAGTCGAACCTGATTTTCGCGGTTCACGTAACGAGCACGGTTGAGCTGTTGAAATCGAGGGTTCACGCGCAGTTGAACCGCTGAGTGGTCGTGAGTCACCTTAGAATACGGCAGTGGTGCTTCGAAAGGGGTGAAAGCGTACGCAGGGTGAAGTAGAAATGGGGAAGGAAAAAGGAAGGAAGAATAAAATAAAAATAAAAAAAAGCGGGAGGAACGAAAGAGTTTGATAGGGAAATAGACGGAATCGTTCCCGGTGTCAATTGTTCCGAACTGGATTTTATTTCACGAATGCGTTGACTCTCGCAATGCGTGTAATCATTCGAGTGGATCTCGACTCGCGTGTTATCATTCTATCGATGATCGTACGCATACGTATGGGATTATTGTAGTGACGTTGCGAATACACGTGCTAGTAAGATGTTCAGAGGAGCGAGAGTTTTTACTTACAATTGGATACGATTGAATATGTTAATTTTTGTTAGATTGTGGAGAATCAGAGATGATCGACGATCGAAGTAACGAGGGTGAGAGCCGCTGTTCCGACTACGCAACCCAAGCGGCGCGCACAGCCCTCGGTATAATTCCACCCTTACAATTATCCCTAGCATTAAAAACACGATGTTAATTTCGCCCCCCTTGAACCCCTTCGATTCAATCGATTTGTAATTCTGCGCCTAAGCGTTGCCATCTTGCGCGATACGCGCCGCCGATGAATTCGTAATATTCCACCCTTCGCGTTGCGTGAACATCGAGAAACGCGACAACGAACGGAATGAAGAGTGGGAAGGAAATACCGGTTGAAAAATTACTTTGGATTCGTGATTTTTCCCTTTTTTAACTCGTATTATTGTTCTAATCGAATTTTTGAAATCGATACGAAAAATCGTACGAAAGTAATTCGTATGAAATTGAAAAGAAAGGAAAGTGTACAATTGCTAAAAAAAAAAAATTTTCATAAAAATTATTTTTCTTGTTAGGGGAGAAAAAGTAAATTGGAATTGCATTGGGCAAATTATTTTTTTCCATGGCCGATCTTTGTTTTTCGAAAAGATCGATTTTCGAAAGTGCGCCGGGTATACGGTTGCCGTTGATTAAGTCTCGATTTCACCAATCTCTGATACATGCCAAGTGCTCTGGTTCAGAAGTTGCGGTACTCGAAAAATAGGTAATCCAATCCTCATATTTTTTATCTTTTTCAAGTGGTGAACTGTTGGGAATATTGTTAAAAAAAAAAAATATCTTCTTTAATGTCTACTCTTTGAACTCGTTAAACCTTTGAATATACTCGTTTCAAGTTTCTCTAGATCGCGTTTCCAATTTCTTTCCCTAAAAATAATTTACCTTTTCCCCGAAAACGAATATTATTTGTTACAATTGAACATTTCGTTGTAACGTGTTACAAAATCAATTCGAACAAATCATCTAAAAGATAAAAGGAATAAACTTAAAAAATTTTTTCTACTATTCTTCCTATTCCCTTCGAAACACCCTTTCCATGTTCAATTACGACACATCCAACGTTCTAATCACAAACCATCTGTCACACGTGACAATCGAGTTATATCCAACATCCAATCGAACCTCCATCCCCTAAAAAAAGAACCTAATCATAACCAAACTCACTAAAAAATATTCTATTCAACATTATAAATAAGGAAAAAGAAAAAAAAAAAAGAAAAACAAAACTAAAATAGAACAATATTTATCTTATCCGAGCATTATTCAAAACTCCACGCATCTTGCACCCTCCTCAGTCGTCTCAAGAAGTTGTCTCCATCTTTTTCTTCGTCGCTTTTGGAAATGTGACGACGGCAAGAAAGAAAAGAAAGAAAGAAAGAAAAGAAAGAAAGAGAAAAAAAGAAAAAGGGGGGAAAAAAAGTTTAGATTCGCGTCTTGACCGTTGTTCGCTCTCGTTTTCAACGAGGGCATCTCCCCTTTACCCCGTGCGTGCCCAAGTGGTCCGGACGCATAATGCAGACGCACAGGATGGCGGAGTTGGCCGCGCGGGGGGCAAAGGGGGCGGTATAATTAGGGACTTGAAGGGGCGGCTCGAAGGGGAGAGGAAGTAGAAGAGGCTGACAGATGTGGGAGCATTGTTTTATGGGGTGAACCAACCCCCTCCGTCCCCTCTGCCCCTGTACGTCACGGTGTTTCCCTACCACTCCTTTTGCGCCTTGTGTCTTCCGACTACACCCCACGGCGCGTGGCGTGCTGTGATTTCAAATGGGTCCGTCGATTTCGTGGATACGACCACGGACGCGACGTTTCCAAACCGAGGACACGGTGATCCATCGTGTGAATGTTCAGGTTTTTTTTTTCTCTTCATTCAAGAGATTGGTTCTTTTTTTTTTTTTTTTTTTTTTCAGAAGAATGTGGAGAAACGTTTTGTAGATAAATTTCTGGAGCGAGAGTAAAGTGGAAGGAGTAGAAATCATTTTCTGATTTTTTTTTTTTTGAGAAGAAAAATTTTTGAAAATTAGGTAGGAGAAAATTATTGAAGATTTCAGATTTTCTTTTCAAAAATCATTTCGGAATCATTTCCGCTTCGTAGCGGAATTGAGTGTTAAATTTTTGGCTTACCTTTGAACAAAGCATCTCTTTCATGCCGATTTTTTCCCGTGTCCCGTACAATAAGCACAGGAATCATCGGCTTTTGAAGCATGTGCAGTTAAGCTCTCATGAAACATTACACGGGTTTCCGTAAAAATTCCACGCCAGTTATAAAATTTCCTTTCAAAGTTTAATTTGCCGAAAATCGTATTTCAATTTTATAACAACCACCTCTCTTTTTCTGATATTAATCAAACGACGTTCTCCTTCCAAGCTTGGGAACAACGATTTTTCGAATTTCGTCTAGTTCGAACCTATTCCTCTCTCTCTCGCTCGCTCTTCCTTTTTGAAACACCGACGAATCACTGATAATCCATAACTTTAATACACATCTCGTGTGCCGATTTTACCAATTTTATTTCGCCAATGAAACTGGGTTCACTGGAAAGCAGGGATATCGATATAACAATCAGCCACGGTAACCGGGCTGATAGTTGGAAACCTCTCTCAACCGGTTGCCAGGAATATTTCAATTTATATACGGTAAGGGAGGATGAGTCACGTCTTTGAATTTTAATTTCTCTCAAAAATCTGAGTAATCACGAGAGAGGCCGGTGAACATGTGCAGTCACACCTCTCATTAGGTTTTTGACAGCCCTTCATACGAGGATCAACCCAGCCCTGTGCATCCACCCGACCGTTCCCAACCCCCCGTCCGTCCCTGCACGCTTCTTTGTTCTTTGTCTCACTGAATGCTAGCAACCCCTCTTGCTGTGTGCGGCTTAAATCAGTCGAACGTCGAATATGAGCACGAAATTCACGAGTCGAGCGGCAATTAAAATATTCTTTACAATCGGACCCGTGCTTTTGGCCATCGTTTATTCCCACAACGATAATCAACGATCAATACGAGATTCTAAGAATAATAAGATCGAGGCCGTGATTTGAAAAGAGGAATGAGAAATCTCCAGCTGCGTTTCCAGGCATTTTTTCCACAGGACCCAGGTCTCGCCACTGTCGAGCACTCTCTGAACTCTAGAAGAATCGTGTGATTTCACGACTGAAAGTTTAAACAAGAAAAATTATTTTACGTACAAGGATAAAATCTTGTCCAATCTATCTGTTTATATCCAATATTTTTCAGATTTGAACAGACACTTGAACGGTTCTGGCTCGAGTTTATCGAGTTGCACGTGTATACGCCACGTTTACATAAATGATTAAAACGCGAGGCTTAATTGCGGGTAATAGTAGAAGGCGTACACACTTGTCTCGATACGTTCGATTCATAAATATTCCAGTAGCGGTTGATTTATTGGTGAGGCAGTCTGATAACCTCTTATCCACCAGCTTCGGTTATCATCGTTCCCAATCGACTATTAATAAACACGGGCAAGGATTTAAGAGACCTCGATCTGGAATTGAGCGTGTATCGTCTGTCATATCCGTAATGTGATTCAATTGGCCGTCGTTAACGTTTGGTTATCGTTCGCTGCGCGGATCGACAGTGAGTATTTTTAAAAATATTAATCACCATGTGAAATATTATTTAGCAAGTGCCCCGCGGCAACACGCTTCTTGGAGCGTGTACATTTTACCTCAAGGATGAAAATCCAAGTATCGAAGATGGAAAGGTAATTAATTTGAATTGCGGATATATCCATTGAAAAATCGAATTGGGTCGAATAATTGAGACTCTTTTGGATCGATATTTTTTCCTTTTTTTTTTTTTTATTTACTCGCATGAAATATTATACAAGAAATAATTAATCCAATGACGTGATGCAATCCATCGTAATATTATATCATCCGCGAGTGTTGATATGCAGGTACTTGGAAAATATTTCAAGATTGTTCTCCAGTGTTCAAGAAACGCTTGTTCACCACCCGTATCATCGGTGTAAAAGTTTCATCTTTGAAGGATTAAGTTGTTGGAATATATTACAAGATACTAACTCCTGTTATCGTCACACTCATAAAACGAAATCAATAAATTTCTACTTTATTCAATTACGAATCAATTTTTCAATACATCATCTACATTCAAATTCCTATTTACAAATTAAAAAAAAAAATGTATTTATCAGGAGATACTTATAAATATCACACGAATATTAAATCAAATACTCCAAATTTCTATCCACTTCTAATTTTAAAAGAATTTTAAAATTTGAAATCGAAGGGTGGAATATTTGCTGCTCAACGATCCAGTTGGTGCACTAATTCGGGTTAAATAACTCGAAAGATGTACAAATAGCAGGCGAGAAGAATCCAGTCACAAAGCGGAGAAGAGGGCCGATTGAACGAAGAAAGGGTTGGTCGACGAAGGGGCCAAGGCTCGAGCAGGACGGAAGGCTGACTGGAAAACATGGAAAGAGGAACGTGTCTGTCATCGGTTAAAATCGATCTCGGGCCTGGCGCAAGATAAAGGAAGAGGGAAAGTATATGAAGGCGAGAGGGTGTCGCAGAATGAAGCGAGTGCCATGCCGCGAGAAGCGAGTGCGTAGCTTAATTTCCTGCTAAATTACTACTTTAATAGGAAAGATGAACGCCGTTGATGAGGAGGGTGAGCCAGAATATAAATAGGGGGTACTTCCCTTTCCTTCTCTATCCACTCGTTCCTCGACACCCCTCGACAGTGCCGCTACCATCCCTTTTCTATCTCCTCCTGCCTCTCCTTCTCTCTCTCTCTCTCCCTCTTCTTCCCTTATCCTCTCTTGCTCTTCTCTCTTTAGCAACCCCTTAACACGAGACATCGTTCGTCGCTCGGTTAACAGCGGTGACAGGAGGATGGAGGATGATGATTCACGGGCGTGACGATTTCACAAAGAGTTTTTTCTCTTTTTCTTCTTTTTCTCTCTTTTTTCCCCTCGAATGCTGGCCAATTTCACGTGACTTTACGAACCAGACGACGACCACGACGACGACGACGACGACGACGACGACGACGTCGCGTGATCACGAAGTAGGAAAATCGAGGGAGGATAGAGGATGGAAGCGCTCACCTCTCGTGTCGGGAGCTCGTTCACTTTTTATAAAGAGGACGCAGGAAGAATCGCGAATTGATTAATTGGTAATTGAGCCGTGACGGGTGTCCTAGGGAGCTCGAAGGGACTCTTCTTCCTTCTTCGTCGAGAGTGATTTCTTTTTTCCTTTTTGCCTTTGGATTCGCGAGGGTTGTGTGTATTTGTCTTGCGCGATATGGTGTTTTGTTGATGCAATTGTGGAGGAATTATTAATTTTTTTTATTAAATCTTTTACAACTCGTTGCTATGTTTATATCAGAATCGAAAATGAATTACAATTCGAAGAACGATATGAACGATACGAATCTATCTTAAAAGCAAGAAACAGTATCACGTATATTCAATGAAACTTCTACTCTGAGGCAATTAAATATAACGCCTCAGAGTGGTACCATCATCTTGCAAAACCTCTCTCGGGGGAATTAAACACCTTCTCCTCTCAGTTTCCAAAAGACTCGGATTCAATAGAATAATATAAACCGTACTGATAAAATACAATCAGAGTTAATTAAAAGAACGTTTACACGTATTTCTTCGCGCAAGACCCATCCAAGAAAAAGATACGTAAAAAGAAACCTGCTTCTTATAATAAAAATTCATAATAACAGTTCCCTCTTCTCATCCTGAATTCAAAGATCTCGAAAATAATAGATAAACAGACACCGAAGGCGCCCCAAAATCCAAGAATCATCTCCATTAGGGCGTCGCACGCACGAAGAATTAAACATCTTCTCTTCTTCTTCAATAGAATAACGATAAAATATAAACTAAAAGAACGTTTACGTATTGCACGTATTTCTTCACGCAAGATCCATCCAAGAAAAAGATACGTAAAAAGAAACCTGCTTCTTGACAATAGTTCCCTCTTCTCATCCTGAATTTAAAGATCTCGAAAATGACAGGTAAACAGACACGGAAGGGATGGGATTTACGATCTCCATGGTGCCCCAAAATCCAAGCACCATCTCCATTAGGGCGAAGAATTCGTCCGATTAACGGAGGCGACGTCGATTCACGATCGACGATCGACGATACAGGCCGATAAATACGGGGGGAGTGGGGGGTAAAAGAGGCCGTGGCCCGTTGGCATACCGGGGCAAGAAATTTCGCATAATAATAATTATCGATCGGCCGTTAATCTCTTCTTTGTTCGTTCCGTCCCTGGTCGTTGTCCGCTCGCCCCTCTTAGGCGCGCATTTCAACAGAGGAAAACGAGCCGCCACAAAGCGGATCGCTTTAGTCGTCTTATACATCTCTCGTGGAAGTTAACAAACATTGTGTTCCTTATCTCTCCTCGGCACAATTAATGCTAGAGAAGGAACGAAGGAACCCTTTTGCCTCTCCCACTCCCCCCACTTTCTTCTTCCTCCTCTTCTTCTTCCAGTTTCATCCGCGTTCCAAGAAGGCGCCTTTGGTGCTTTTCCTTAACGCGGTATTACTTATGTAGATGAGCCTCGCGATTCCTATACATTATTTGCGAAAGTGCCTCGACCCCCGGCCCCGAGGGGCGGTTGAAACGGACGCCAAGGGGAATGGGAGTGAGGAATGGGGGAGGAGGTGGTGGAGGAGGAGGTGAGGAGGTAAAAGGATCTCGAAGTTTCGAGATTGCGCCGCGCGGCACTGTGCAAATTCCGATTCGCGCCCATGGAGAACAAAGGGAGATAGCGGGTGTATTGGCGCTGGCTTGTTCCCTCTTCCGGAAGAGGAAGACGCGTGTCGTTTAAACGCTGTTTGTAACGAGGAAGCTCTGTCGTTTGATGCATCGAAAAGATGCGCTAACGGTGCTTCGCTAACCTTTGACCCAACTTCGCCAAGGTGTTCTTCAACCTTTATTTCGTTGGGATATAAAAGGAATTGGTAGGGGATAAAGGCGTTGGTAATTATTTCTTCTTTGAAAGAAGGATCTTGGGGGTGATTTTTCAGCTTTTTCTTTGTTCTCTCTTTTTCTTTTTGAGTTAGGTTCGAGTAGTGTCAAAGGTCGAATAGAGAGTGAGAAAGAGAGAGGGAGGAAGAGAGAGTTGACGAGAATGTCGTTAGATCCACGCAATCTATGCTTTGGAAAACTTACTTTTGAAGAATTATTTAAACTCCAAATTGAAACGGAAAATGGTGAATAGAGATATATTTAAATATAAATTGTTTCTTCGCCTGGTTTTTATTTGAGAAAATTTTAATCGTAAATGGTAGAATATGGATAATCCCTATACTCTTTTCCTTCGTCCAATTTTTGCTAAATTAGACACGATCCGTTTCATTCGAAAAAAAATAATCCTTTATCGCCAATATCGATTAATAATGTATCGCATCTGTTATCGCACGAAATCCAAAATTGTACAATCTTCAAACCAAATATCCGAGTTTAAATATTAAATTGTAACTCATAAAATTAAATATTGATAGACGAAATAATTGAATCAGCAATCCTATCAACCTGTTCCCTCTTCAAAGGAGATTCAAAGCATTATTAAAGCCTACCATCAGCGATTCAAACGGATGGAAAATTTTTACGAAGGAGAAGAGGAAGATTTTAAAATCTGATGACCCTCTTATTACGTGAAATCACGGTTAATCGTAAAAAATCTGAAGGTTTGATGATATACGACGAGAATATTCCGAGTATGACTCGAAATCCTTAGCACAACGATTCGTGCTTGAGAAAGGAAGAAAATGTGACATTTTTATCGTGTCGTATATCGAAATGTAAATTCTGCAACTTGATGGCCGGGGACGGTACATCTACGGTTACAGCTGATTTTAGTAGTGATATCCTTGCACTTAATGTCACAGCATGCAGTCTGATGCTTCCTTGAATATTTCAACTGTTTTCTCGGCCTATTCATCTCTGCATATACGGATATCGAGTTTCGTTGGCTCTGTGTTACTCTGCTCGAACACGTGTGACTAAATTCTATTTCAAAGTTAACGCATGACGAATGAAAAAATTGCTGTTATAAGTACGAAAAAAATCAAAGTGCAAGCTCGAA